>NC_083721.1:86621056-87316056 GCF_028564815.1 Eubalaena glacialis | reverse complement strand
GTCAATTTAATTACAAATTAAAGTCCATGTTAACATTCATTTACATTTATATGTATGATCAATTTTTAAATTATGCTTTAAATTACCTATACCTTTAAAAGCAAGGTTTGGTTACATAAATAACAATTCAGAATTGAAATTATGCACATGGAAAATAAGATAATTAAATTTACCAAAACATAAACCATATTTTGTCATTTGTTTATTGACATTCTATAACTAAAAATTACTTTATTGGGAGAAAATGAAAGCCCTTAAAATGCAAATTTCGAGGTGACTAATATAGAAATACTGAGGAGTTATAAATGGATTATTTTCTGTTGATTCAGATATCACTCTTGATATGAAAATATGTAGAGCAAGTTTTGGCTAAACACCAGCTGAATCTGTTAACAGTAAACTTTTCACTACTGGGCACCACTTAAAATCTTTACTGCACAGTTTTTACTACAGAAAATATTCGATTACATCTTTTTTTATGATCACTGCCACCTGCCCTTTTCATTAAAACTTTAAGTGATAACATTAAAATCTTCAAGTCTGTTTCCCCAATAACTGCATTAATAGTTCCACATCAATTAAATTCATTGAACCAATAAATAAAGTCTATTTAAGATTATGAAAGCACGTGTTTTCCACATTGGCTTTTATTTAAATATATATATTTTTTATGTTTTCTGTGTGAACTCTGGAAGTAGGGAGCTGGAAGGGATATACTACTTTTGCATTAATGCCATCTGGCCTTGGAGAGCCCCATGAACACTGCTCCAACGAGTCACCATTTTGAAGATGGGCCAGATGTGTGGCTGTGTTACGGTGGGCAGGAAGGTCTCAAAATAACATGTTACAGTATGACTCATCAGCATATGTGGATGTGTATGTGTGTGTCCCCAAGCAATGTTTTCAGCCAAATGGTGCTTAAAAATACTGACAAAATTTTACCTCAGCTTGAATCTTGTGATTATCAACTGTGGATTTTCAAGAAAGACACAAAAAGGCAAATGACTAAAAGCATACATAACTAATCGAGGACTGTAGTCCTCAAGGACTAGGAGTAGTTAACTAGGAGTGCAATTGGGAATATTGCTGCATTAACTTAAATAGAACCCTGGGAAGTAACTATTTAAAAAATATATATTTGTTGAACTAGTTGGTGCAACTAGATAATGAAAAGGCAAACATTGGACTTTTTGCTGCCATTGTTATGTTCTTTCCTATAATGATGAGCTACTATGCTTTTCTATTACTCAAAGATACTGAAAAAGACATTATCCTCATTTCCCAATTTAGAGTGCTAAAAAGACATCGGGGTCACAGACATATATAGATAGTAAAGTGTTTTAAAGATAGAGAGATGGATTCACTTTTATATTTTCCCAAGCTCCTACTTTAAAGCTGTGATTTTACCATATTAGGAGACATCTTTATTTTCCATGTGTTTGATTGACATTCTCACTTTGTGTCTTCACTTTTTGGGGGAAGTTGTTCCCAGAGTGGGGTTCTGGCTTTCACAAAGTAATTTTGAGTTCATCTCTCCCCTTTGGGGAGGTGAACAGGAAGGGTCTGGAGAAGCAGGTTAAATTTGGGGCTCAAATGCTAGTTTTAGAAAATAGGGAAAATGAAGGGAGTAGATGTGGAGTAAAAGATGTAGAGCATCTTTTCTAAGAGATGCCTGTGGTGCTGCAACAGGAGAGATGCTCTACTTTTCCCCTTCAAAGTGTGGTGGTGTGGACCTTCAGTGTGACAAAGTGTCAAATGTATTTTGCTCAGAAAATCCAATACTTTAAAAATGTTTTAAATGTAATAGTCAAATAGATCGTATAATCTTGTTCTTCAAAATTCAAAACATATAAAAGATTATAGAGTGAAAACCCTTTGTCTTCCTTGGACCTCCTATCACTTAATTCCTCTTCTAAGAAGCAATAAACTTGATTAATTTCTTCTGTTATCCTTCCAGAGATATTTTATATTTTTCCAAGCAAATTTATATAAATACTTTTTCTTCTCTTTTACATAAATGATAGCATAACATACTCACTGTTCTGCATCTTGCTTTTTCACGTAACACATTTTAGAACCCTTTCTTTATTCATACAAAAAAGGAGTCCCTGTTCTATTTTTATGGTTACATGATATTTCATTGTGAGAATGCACTATAAATTATTTAATCAGTTGAGTATCAATAAATGTTTAGGTTGCTTCCAATCTTTTGTTCTCATATAAATGTAAGAAGCCTAGTGCATTGCTGGTCAGAATGTAAAATGGTGCAGCCGCTGTGGAAAACAGTTTAGTGCTTCCTCAAAAAGTCAAACATAGAATTGCCATATGAGCCAGCAATTCTACTTCTAGGTGTATAATCAAAAAAATTGAAAGCAGGGACTCAAACAGATACCTGTATACTGATGTTCATAGTAGCATTATTCACAATAGCCAAAAGGTGGAAACAACTCAAATGTCCATCAATAGAGGAATGGATAAACAAAATGTGGTATACACATACAATGGAATTCAGCCTTAAAAAAGGAAGGAAATTCTGATACATGCTACAAGATGAGTGAACCTAAAAACATTATTCTAAGTGAAATAAGCTAGACAAAAAAGAACAAATATTGTTTGATTCTACTTAAGTGAGCTCCTAGGTTAGGCAAATTCATAGAGACAGAAAGTAGAATAGTGGTTACCAGGGACAGGGAGGTGGGGATGAGGGAAGTTTAAAAACTTCTGGAAATAGATAGTGGGGTGGTTATATAACAATGTGATTGTACTTTAAATTGTTTTAATTTAACTTTAAATTGAATTATAATTGACAGATAATATTATAGTAGTTTCAGGTGTACAACATAGTGATTTGATATTTTTGTACATTAAAAAATGATCACCATAATAAGTCTGGTTACCATCTGTCATACAGAGTTATTACAGTATTATTGACTATATTCCCTATGCTGTACATTACATTCCTGTGACATTTATTTTATAGCTGGAAGTTTGTACATCTTAATTCCTTTCACCTATTTTGCCCTTTCCCCTCTCCTCCCACCCCCTGGCAATCACCAATTTGTTTTCTGTATCTACCAGTATGTTTCTATTTTTTGTTTGTTTGTTTTGTTTTAGATTCTACATATAAGTGACATCATATGGTATTTGTCTTTCTCTGTCTGACTTATTTCACTTAACGTTATACCCTCTAGATCCATCCATGTTGTTGCAAATGTAAATATTTCATTCCTTTTTATGACTGAATAATATTCCATTGTGTGTGTGTACACACACACACACACACACACACACCACGTCTTTATTCATTCATCTGTTGATGGACACTTAGATTACTTCCATATCTTAGCTATTGTAAATAGTGAACATAGGGGTACATATATCTTTTCAAATTAGTATTTTTGTTTCCTTCAGATAAATATCCAGAAGTGGAATTGCTGGATTGTATGGTAGTTAGTATTTTGAAGAACCTACCTAGTGTTTTCCATAGTGGCTGCACTAATTTATATTCCCACCACCAACTGTGCACAAGGGTTCCCTTTTCTCCACATCCTGGTCAACACTCGCTGTTTCTTGTCTTTTTGATAATAGCCATTCCGACAGGTGTGAGGTAATATCTCATTGTGGTTTTGATTTGTATTTCCCTGATGATTAGTGAAGTTGAGCATCTTTTCATTTGCCTGTTAGCCATCTGTATATCTTCTTTGGAAAAATGTCTACTCAAGTTCTCTGCCCATTTTAAAAAAATGCGTTGTTTGTTTCTTTTGATATTGAGTTGTATGAGTCCTTCATATATTCTGGATATCAACCCCTTATCAGATATATTGTTTGCAAATATTTTCTCCCATTCAGTAGGTTGTCTTTTCATCTTATTGATGGTTTCCTGTGCTGTGCAGAAGCTTTCTAATTTGATATAGTCCCATTTGTTTGTTTTTGCTTTTGTTTCCCTGACCTGAGGAGGCATATCAAAAAAAATATTGCTAAGACAGATGTCAAAGAGTTTACTGCCTGTAATTTCTTCCAGGAGTTTTATGGTTTCAGATCTTTAATTCATTTTGAGCTAATTTTTGTGTATGGTGTAGGATAGTGGTCCAGTTTCATTCTTCTGCATGTGGCTGTCCAGTTTTCCCAACACCATTTATTGAAGAGATTGTTTTTTCCCTGTTATATATTCTTGCCTCCTTTGTCATAGATTAATTGACCATATAAGCATGGGTTTTTTTCTGGGCACTCTATTCTGTTCCATTGAGCTATGTGTATGCTTTTGTGCCAGTAACATACTGTTTTGATTACTGTAGCTTTGGTAGTATAGTTTGAAGTTAGGGAGCATGATGACTCCAGCTTTGTTCTTCTTTCTCAAGATTGCTTTGGCTATTCAGGGTCTTTTGTAGTTCCATACAAATTTTAGAATTATTTGTTCTAGTTCTGTGAAAAATGCCATTGGTATTTTGATAGGAATTGCATTAGATCTGTAGATTGCTTTGGGTAGTATGGACATTTAAACAATATTGATTATTTCAATCCATGAGCATGATATATCTTTCCATTTGTTTGTGTCATCTTCAGTTTTTTTCTCAATATCTTATAGTTTTCAGAGAACAGGTCTTTCCCCTCTTTGGTTAAATTTATTCCCAGGTATTTTATTATTTTTGATGTAATTGTAAATGGGATTGTTTTCTTAATATGTCTTTTTGATAGTCTGTTATTAATGTATAGAAATACCACAGATTTCTGTATGCATCCTGCAACTTGACTGAATCCATTTATTAGTTTTAATAGTTTTTTTGTATTTCAGTATATAGTATCATGTCATCTGCTAACAGTGACAATTTTACTTCTTCCTTTTCAACTTGGATGTCTTTTATTTATTTTTCTTGCCTAATTGCTGTGGCCAGAACTTCCAATATATGTTGAATAATAGTGGCAACGGTGGGCATCCTTGTCTTGTTCCTGATCTTAAAGGAAAAGTTTTTAGCTCTCCTCTGTTGAGTATGATTTTAGTTGTGAGTTTGTCATATAAAACCCTTTATTATGTTGGAGTACATTCCCTCTAAACCACTTTGTTGAGAGTTTTTATCATAAATGGATATTGAATTCTTTCAAATGCTTTTTCTGCATCTATTGCAATGATAGTATGATTTTTATTCTTTATTTTGCTAATGTGGTGTAACATGTTGACTGATTTGTGGATGTTAAACCATCCTGGCATCCCTGAGTGAATCCCAGTTGATCATGGTGCATGATCTTTTTAATGTATTGTTGAATTTGGTTTGTTAATATTTTGTTGAGGATTTTTGCATCTGTTTTCATCAGGGATATTGGTCTGTAATTTTCTTTTCCTTCTCTCTCTTTTTTTTTTTTTTTGATGTATCTTTGGTTTTGGATCAGGGTAATGCTGGCTTTATAAAATGAGTTTGGAAGTGTTCCTTCCCCTTCAATTTTTGGGAATAATTTGAGAAGTATAGGTATTATCTTTTCTTTCAATGTCATGTGGAATTCACTTTTGCGTTTTGGGAGTTTTTTGATTACTAGTTCAATTTCATTGCTAGTAATCAGTCTATTCAGACTTTCTATTTCTTCATGATTCAGTCTTGGAAGATTGTATGTTTCTAAGAATTCATCCATTTCTTCTTCTAGGTTGTCTAATTTGTTGGCATATATTTGGTCATCTTGTTTTCTTATGATCCTTTGTATTTCTTTGGTATTGGTTGTAATTTCTCCTCTTTCATTTCTGATTTTATTTATTTGAACTGTTTTTTTCTTGAGGAGTCTGGCTAAAAGTTTGTCAGTTTTGCTCGTCTTTTCAAAGAACCAGCTCCTAGTTTCATTGACTTAAAAAAAGTTTTTTTTAATCTCTATTTCATTTAATTCCTCTCTTATCTTTATTATATCCTTCCTTCTATTAACTTTGGGTTTCATTTGTTCTTTTTCTAGTTTCTTTTGGTGTAAAGTTAGATTGTTTATTCGAGATTTTTCTTGTTTCTTGAGTTAGGGCTGTATTGCTATGAACTTCCCTCTTAGACTGCTTTTGCTTTGTCTAATAGATTTTGGAAAGTTGTGTTTCCATTTTTATTTGTCTCAAGGTATTTTTGACTTGTTCTTTGATTTCTTTGTTGACACATTATTTAATAGCATGTTGTTTAGTCTCCATGTATTTGTGTTTTTTCCAGTTTTCTTCTTGTAATAGATTTCTAGTTTCATACAGTTGTGGTTGGAAAAGATGCTTGATATGATTTCAATCTTCTTAAATTTATTGAAACTCGTTTGTGGCCTCACATGTGCTCTATCCTGGAGAATGTTCCATGGGCACTTGAGAAGAATGTGTATTCTGCTGCTTTTGGAAGAGTTCTGTGTATGTCTGTTAGGCCCATCTTGTCTAATGTGTCATATAAGGTCAGTGTTTTGTTATTAATTTTCTGCCTGGATATCTATCCATTGATGTAAGTGAGGTATTAACATCCCCTATTATTATTGTATTGCTGTCGATTTTTCCTTTTATTTCTGTTAATATGTTCTTTGTGTATTTATGTGCTTTTATGTTGGGTGTATAAATGTTTACAAATATTATATTCTCTTCTTGGGTTGACCCCTTTATCATTATATAATGTCCTCCTTTTTCTTTTGTTACAGTCTTTGTTTTAAAGTCAAAGTTGTCTGATATAAATATTTGCTACCCTGTTTTCTTTTAATTTCCATTTGCATGGTATATCTTTTTCCATCCCTCCACTTTCAGTCTATGAGTGTCTTCAGGATTGAAATGAATCTCTTGTAGGCCACTTATAGAAGGGTCATGTTTTGATCCATTCAGCCATCTTATGTCTTTTGACTGGAGAGTTTAGTCCATTCACATTTGAAGTAATTATTGGTATGTATGTACTAATTTCCATTTTGTTAATTGTTTTCTGGCTGTTTTTGTAGTTCCTTTCCCTTTATTCTTCTCTTTCGCTCTTCCCTTGTGGATTGATTACTTTCTTCAGTGTTACATTTTGATTGCTTTCTCATTTTCCTTTGTGTATTTACTATAAGTTTTTTCTTTGTGGTTACTAAGAAGTTCACTTATAACATTCTATGTATATAACAGTCTCTTTTAAGTTGATAGTAACTTAATTTTGAACACATTCTAAAGCTTAATATTTTCACTCTCCTCCCCACATTTTATATTTTGGATGACACATTTTATATGTTTTTATTTTATGTATTCCTTCACTAATTATTGTATTTTCAATTAATTTTACATTTGTCTTTTACTCTCTTTACTTGCTTTATAAGTGATTGACCCACTGCCTTTATTATTTATTTATCTCTTCAGGTGAGATTTTTACTTTCATATGTTTTCTTATTCTTAATTAGTGCCTTTCTTTTTTAGCTTAGAGAAGTCCCTTTAACATTTCTTGTAAGGCTGGTTTAGAGGTAATGAACTCCTTTAGCTTTTGCTTATCTGTAGGACTCTTAATCTCTCCTTCAATTCTGAATGATAGCCTTGCCAGGTAGAAAATTCTTGCTTGGCAGTTTTTTCCTTTCCGCCCTTTGCCTATGTCATGCTACTCCCTTCTGGCCTGTAAAACTTCTGCCAAAAAAATCTTTGATACCCTTATGGGGTTTCCCATGTACATAATAATTTGCTTTTCTCTTTCTGTCTTTAAGATTCTCTATCTTTTACCATTTTAATTATAATATGTCTTAGTGTATTTCTCTTTGGGTTCATCTTATTTGGAACTCTCTGGGTTTCCTGGACCTGGATGTCTTTTATGTTCCTCAGATTAGGGGAAATTTTAACCATTGTTGTCTTCAAATAATTTTTCTGGCCCTTTCTCTCTTCTTCTTCTTGGACTCCTATAATGCAAATTTTATTCACTTGATGTTGTCTCAGAGGTCCCTTAAGGTATCCTCACTTCTTATAATTCTTTTTCCATTTTGCTGCTCTCTCTGGGTGTTTGCCATTGCTTTCTCTGATTCATGCTCCTATTTCATCCATTTAGCTGTTGAACCCCTCTGCTGTATATTTCAGTTCAATTATAACTTCAGTTTGGTACTTTCTTACATTTTCTGTCTCTTTGTTCAAGTTCTCTGTGTTCATCCATTTTTCCTTCCTGAGATTGGTGAACATCTTTATGACAATTACTTTAAACCCTTTATCATGTAGGTTGTTTATCATCTCCATTTCACTAAGGTCTTTTTCTGGGGATTTGCCTTGCTCTTTGGTTTGGAACTTATTCCTCTGTCTCCTCATTTTGCCTGTCTCTCTGTGTTTGTCTGTGTGTATTAGGTGTAATGGCTACCTCCCTTAATCTTGAAGGAGTGATCTTGTGATGGCATTGTTTTGTGTAGCCCCAAAGCACAATGTCCCCTGGTCACCAGAGCCAGGCACTCTCAATATTTCTCATGTGGGCTGCATGTGCCAGCTACTGTGATAGCCTTGTGGCTGCTACATGGGGAAGGTGGGGCTCAGGGTACTCACCTGGCCTGTTTGCAGCTCAGCTGCTGAGTGGGTAGGGTGGGGTTTGAGTTGCTTACCTATCCTGGTTGCAGTTTGGTCTCTGGACTGGGTTTTAGGTTGGCTGCTGTGTAGGGATAGTGGGGCTCAGGGTGTTCACCTGGCCCTGTTGTGGCTTGGCTGTTGCATGAGGAAGACAAGACAGGTGCTCATCTGTTCTGGTTTTGGCCCAGTCTTTGCATGGTGTGGATGGGGCTTGGGGCACCTGGCCAGGCCAATTATTGCTCTGCTGTCGGGAGGGAAGGGTGGGGCTGACTCATCCCAGCTCTGTGTCAGGTGGCGCCTGATTTATTCTCAGTATGCCCCTGTTGCTGAGGGTGTGCCGAGGCCTGTCAGTATTCCAAGGAGAGGAATCTCATTTGGCACCTAGTTTCAGGTGATTGGATGCCAGACCCTCAGGCAGCAGCTGTTTTTTTTTTTGGCCATGCCACATGGCATGCGGGATCTTAGTTCCCCAACCAGAGATCAAACCTGTGCCCCCTGCAGTGGAAGTGTGGTGTCCTAACCACCAGACTGCCAGGGAACTCCCCAGCAGCTTTTAAAGTATATAGATACATACAGTCCTATGGGGCTGCAATAGTAATCCCTGCTGGCCTCCAGACCAGGAGATCTGGAGGTGTCCTGTGGGTGACAGTTGCAAACATCAGAGCTCCGGATGAGTGTATAAGCTCCTTTCTGGGAAGTCTTATTGAGCTGTGCAAGGCCAAGGGGGTGCACAAGGATGGTGTCTCCCTGTTTACCTTCCCTGGGCACTCCTCCCTAGCCTCTAAATATGTGGGAAGCCTAAAGCTGTTCCTCAGAGTGAAGCTCCAGGTGAGTAAGTAGGCCTTTTTCACAGAAAGACTGGGTTGTATTTCAGTCTGCTCTCTGTGCAGTGCCCTGAGGGTGGTGCCAAAAATTGTCTTTCCATTGTTACAGTCCTATGGAGCTCAGGAATGCCAGCCCCCTTGGCCACCAGGCCAGGTGATCCCGGGGCATCCCCTGTGTGGATTGCACATGCCTACTGGCTTTAGCTAGGAAGCTGGAGAGTGTAGGGTGTAGGGCTTTCTCTCTTGCTTCAGGAAGGCAGTGGGAAAATGACCTGACTACGTATGCCCAGAGGCTTCAGTAATGCAGCATGAGAGTGCTCTGTCTGTGTGTGCAGGCTTCAACTTTAGGCCAGGAATGGGAAAGTACCTGGACTGTTTGTGCCTGCCTGCTTCAGCAAGGGAGTAGGGGAGCACTATAGCTGCAGAGCTCTTTGGCTTCAGCAACGTGGCGGGGTAGTGCTGTGGTTGCTTACCCCCACATCCAAGGTTGCCCACCTGTGCTAGCAAGTTAGGTGGGGAGCACAGCAATGGCATCTGATAGTGCCTCTGTCTCTGGGAAATGTTTCCATCATCCCCTGGCCTTCCAGCCAAATCATGTAGATTTGCAAATTTCCTTCACATGTAGTCTTGGCACTTTCAAACTTGCTGGGTCTTAGGGCGAGTGAGACCACATGTGAGCCCTTTAAGTGGTGAGTCTCAGTCTCCTATGCACTTTGAGACCCTTGGATGTCAACCACATTGGTTTTCTAAGCCAGGCGTTTTGGGACTCATCTCTCTGTGCAGATCCTAGGGGCCGGGGTGCCTGATGTGGGGCACCAACCCCTTGCTCCTCTGGCAGGATGCCTGTCTGGTGCGATCCCTCCCTATGTGTGCCGCCTTGCCAGGTTTGGCGCCTTGGATGAGAGTGTTTGTCTGCCTCTCCTACCCATCTTGATGTAGTCCTTTTCATTCTTTGTGGTAGAGTCCTTTTTATTCTTTGTATTCAGCTAGTTCTCAGGTTCTTTTCAGAAGGAATTGATTCATATGTAGGTGTATATTTATTGTATCCATGGGAGAATGTACATTCAGGCTCTTCGTATGCCAACATCTTGAACGAATAGCCAATGTGAATGTACTTAATGTGACTGAATTGTGTACTTTAAAATGGTTTAAATGGTAAATATTATATTGTGTATATTTTACCTCAATAAAAAATAGCCCCAAAATGCAATAGTGAGCAACCTTGTATACCATATTTTGCATTCATGGAGTATAATCCTCTTGATAAATTTGTAGGGTGTGCAAATGTATGTGCATTTTGATAATTATTTACCTTTCTACCACTTGTGTAGATTGCCTGTTTCCTCACATCTTAACAATGTATTAAATTAAACTTTCCTCTTTCTGGCATCCTGATAGGTGAAAAAAAATCAATTGCTTTTTCTAAGAATAAAAGGGAACTGTATCTGTAAACTTCCTTGAGGGGCTGGAATTGGGATCTCATTGGTCTTATGTATATGAATGGGGAAGATGAGGCACATTAGGACTTTTAACCCATGCTCTAATGAAAGCTGTATTTGAGCTGACAATGTATCACTGATTGAGTGATGCATTACTCATTAATTTTTAAATGGCCTCAGCCAGAGGTGAGTTAAAAGGTTTGCCCAAATGACTTGTATGGTATTGTTTCAATGTGTATACTTTTTAATTTGGGGGAATTTCAACTTGCTTCCCAGTTATTAACTTATCAAGCACTTAACAATAAGTGAGACATAATGCCTGCCTTGAGGAGCTTGCAGTGTGATGGAGGAAGCTACCCAAGTAAATAGGCAATTGCAATTGCAATGTGGGGGTGAGTGTGGATTGTTATAGAAATATGAACAGGTGTGATATTACCCCAGATCTGGGTGGTGAGGGGCAAGGAAAGCTTTCCTGAGAAGCTTGCATGTGGACTGAGTCCTTTAGGATAAATAAGAGTTAGGTAGGTGGAATAGGGGAGGAGAGGGAGGGATGGACAATTTGAGGAATCTGGAAAAGGAAAAGACACATTCATTGCAAGGTCCTAAGGCAAGAGAAGGTGTGGAACCTTGAGAGCATTCCAGGTAGTTCAGGTGGGCTGCAGCCTGGAGTGAGAGAGTTCCTCTGATTAACATGTTTTCTATTCTCTTCGTTAAGTCCAGACCTTACAAGTCTGAGGCTCTTTCTCTTGCCTGTAGAGTTTCTTCTGAACCTGGAGCTTGACAAGGGCTTTTCACTTTCAACCTTGGTTGACAACAATGTTAACGATAATTCTTTTTCATATTTTGAAATTCTCTTGACATCAGGGCCATAGTGTGTGTGACAAGCCTACCTCCCCTTTCCTTGTCGTCTCCCTATTTCCCTGACTCCCATTTTTTTTTTTAAATTAATTAATTTTATTTATTTATTTTGGCTGTGTTGGGTCTTCATTGCTGCGCGCGGGCTTTATCTAGTTGCGATGAGCGGGAGCTACTCTTCGTTGCGGAGCACGGGCTCTAGGCATGCGGGCATCAGTAGCTGTGGCTCGCGGGTTCTAGAGCACAGGCTCAGTATGGCGCACAGGCTTAGTTGCTCCGCGGCATGTGGGATCTTTCCAGACCGGGGCTCGAACCCGTGTCCCCTGCGTTGACAGGAGGATTCTTAACCACTGCGCCACCAGGGAAGCCCTGACTCCCATTTTTTTCTCCTTGACTTACAACCTCTTACTTTTTTTTTCAGAAATCCCACCTGCATTACCAAGCCTTTCTCCAAAGCATTTCCTAGTTCTGACCACCTCTTACCTGTAAACCATTTGTTTCTTGTCCAATAATTTATGGAGCATTGCATTTGTGCTAGACACTGAGTAATATGCTGAGGATACAAGGATGAATGAGACCAGTCCTTGCTCTCAGGTTAATACTCTCTCGAGTATTTCATTACCTTTGTTATAGTGCTTGTCGCAGCCTGCCTTGTATTACAGGGCAGCCTCCTTAGTCTGAGAGCATTTTGAGTTCTGTGGGTAGTCTTTAGCTATAGCACAGTGCCTAGGACACAAATGTGTATTGTCCAACCATTTCAGTGAGAGGGGGCAGGGGGTTTTGAGAGAGAGAGAGGGAGGGAGGAAGGGAGAGAGAGAGAGGAGAAAGTTATTGAGCATTAAGTCTATGCCAGGCACTTGGTTACCTCAGCTATTATCTCATTTAACTTTTCTCAAAACACCATGGAGCAGGAATGATTAGTTTCTCCATTTCACGTGGTAGGAAACTGAGAACCAGAGTCCTTAGATAACTTGCCCCAGGTCACAGTGTTAAGAAGTGGCAGAGCCAGGATTCACCCCCATAGAGTCTAATTGCAGGGCTCTTGCTTTTGGCCACTGTGTTATAGTGATTTTCTTCTCGGTCATCATTCCAGTGAACAGATCACACAATCAACAGAATAACTGCAGTCTACTTGTAATTTTGCTTTACTCATTTTGATGTCCCTGAGGTTCAGTGGCCTGTGTTTGTATGCTCTACTAAATGTGAGTCCACAGCTAGGTTGTAGCACCCAGCCAGTGAGCTCCAGACAGCAGGGGTAGCATCTACATTTATCTAGTTTTACATGATGCTTATAGACAGATGTCCACATGTGTGTGAGCTTTTACATGGCATGCAGTGATGATGATGATGAAGCTGATTTATGGCTGCTTACCACATGGCCCCCAGGGCTGCTCGGAAACTGGCATAAAATCAAAGGCAACTTGCAGATAGCTGTGATGGGACAGTTGATCTCCAGGGCTCTGTTTAAGCAAGCTTTTGGTGTGGTTTAGACCAGGGCTTCACAAACTTGCCCACTGAAGTCTCCCTATAGCAGTTGATAGTGACACATATATCCCTGCGATCTGGTGGTAAAGCATGGAGTGATCCAGGAATGCCATGCTTTGAATTCTCCAGGCTTTATCTTAAAATTAAGTGCTTATTTTAATAACTAATAATAAATAATAATATAATTAAATAAACTATTCATGCTTATCTTAAAATGACAAATGTGTATTTACTGTCAAATACAATGGGCATTGCAGGACGCGTGGTGTTATTTTCTGCAAGCCCAAGGTCTCTCTGGCACACCATCTTGTCAGACTTCACTTGGAGGAGCACTGGCTAAATAAAATCGATGTAGTTTAGAATATTTGAAGGCCACTTAAAACAGTTATTGTCATATCGAGTCATGACAATAATGTCATGAGAGGGTTCACAAGGCAGTCTTTGCCAATCTGCAGTCTAGGGCTGACTACCCTTTCTAACAGCTGCTTTCAGTCAAGGTCGCATGATGTCCCTGTGCGTGGAGACAGATGTGGGCTCTTCTACAAGCAATGAGGACAAATGCAACACTACTAAGGTGATCAGTGGTATCTCCCTGCCCCTGAGATTCTAAGTTAATATGACTTGGACCCCAGTTCGCAGTGGTTCCCATAATTTCTTTACATTTCTACGGATTTCTTTTCTTTTTCTTTTTCTTTTTTTGGCCTTGCCGCACAGCCTGTGGGATCTTATTTCCCAGCCCACCCCGACCACCAGGGAACCCGCGCCCCCTGCAGTGGAAGCACGGAATCTTAACCACTGGACCGTCAGGGAAGTCCCAGGCTTATGTTCTTGAGGCTTCCTCTGGTTTAGCATTTTGCATCTGCAAATGTTTTCTGTTTTTTGTCCACCTGGATGCAAAATTCAGTGCCTCCGCTAGTTTACTGCCCCAAATCCACTCACACCAAGCATTTCCTGAGTTTGTAACTTGATTGAATATCTGAGGACTTCAGTCTCCCAATTTCACTAGCTCCCCCACTTCCCTCCCTGCCCTGACTTTTTTTTCTTCCACTCCTTCCCTCTTAAAAGCACGCAGATTTCTCTCTCTGTCTCATGCCATGTAGTTGGACCCTCTCTTCTGAATCCTTGGCCTCAGGTGACGTTCTGGCCCTGCAGCACTCATCTATTGCAAGTGGGGCTACTAAAGCATTTTCCCAACAAAGGCAATTCTCTCACTAAGAGGAATTCTCATACCAGCTGCCAAGAGAATAAACTGTTCTTCGTCTAACCCCCCCTAATAATAAAGTCACAAAGGTTGAAAGTGATTTATTTTCTTTTACAAAATAAATTAGAACAGACTCAAGGTTATCTCAGTAATAATAGCACTCTTTCTCTCCCTTGCATTCCAATATGCTGTCTTGAATGGGAGAGAAAGGCATGAAGTTATACAGCTTGCTCAAAGGGAATTGAGTGTAGGGGTGCTATCTGTGTATTGCAGGGGAAAAAAGAGCTTCCCTACTTTGCTTGACTCCTGAAGACTCATTATCTAGCATCTGCTTCTACATCCCCAAAGTTGGATTTACAATTTCCTAGAGCAGCACATAGTTCTTTGGGCAATACTGACAATTTAGAAAATTATTTTTTGTATTGAACTGATATCAGCCTTTTGGAGCTTCCATATTTGTATTCTAACCCTATTTGCATGAATTCAGACCTGACTAATTTGATTTGAGTTACATTAACCCAGTCTTGTATACACTCCATCCTAAAACATATATGTGAGAAACCACTTTTCCTGCTCAGATTGTCTTGGTGGCTCCCATTACCCAGAGAATAAAATCTTATCTCCTTAGCATAGCAGTGAATGTCCTTGGTAAGCTTGGTCAAACATCCCTTTTCCTCTTAACATTTCTGCTTTCCCCTTGTCTTATGTCTCCTGCTGTTTGAGTTCCTCTAATTCCCTAAGAAGATATATCACTTTATTTGGTTTTGTTCTGCTTTCCCACCATTATGAAAAGCTTCCCAAACTCCCCCATCTCTGCCAGTCAGCATCTTATTTATTTTCCAAGGTACTTTCACCGTGAAGCCTTCCTCGAATTCTCAAGTGCAATGAGTTCTGCTCTCTGGGCTCTTTATTTTTACTTAGGCATGTGCTGTCCATTACTCTAACCACTAGCCACATGTGATTCTTCTTTCTTTCTTTCTTTCTTTCTGGCTGCGTTGGGTCTTCCTTGCTGCCCGCGGGCTTTCTCTAGTTGCAGTGAGCGGGGGCTACTCTTCGTTGCGGTGCACAGGCATCTCTTTGCGGTGGCTTTTCTTCGTTGCAGAGCACGGGCTCCAGGCGCACAGGCTTCGGTAGTTGTGACATGCAGGCTCAGTAGTTGTGGCACGCGGGCTCAGCTGCTCTGTGACACGTGGGATCTTCCCAGACCAGGGCTCGAACCCGTGTCCCCTGCATTAGCAGGCATATTCTCAACCACTGCGCCACCAGGGAAGCCCAACCCTTGATTTTTTTAACCAGAAAACATAAAACTTCACAGAAATTTAGAATGGGACATCTAGAGATTTGCCATACCAGGGGTAAATAGATACGTGGCATGGTCCTAGTTTTCATGACAACTTATTCTCATAAAGAATTGGTCCAGAGCACCTATATCTGTTGAACTTTTTCTCTGTTCAGAATATTAGGCAGAATTCTGAGTAAATTAAAAAGAAGATAGCATGAATGAATAATTGAATGCACTCATAAGCTACAGAGGGAATGAGATCCTTAGTGGATATTTGTGAAAAGGAATATGCTTCAAAGATAATCACAGCCAATGGGAAAGGGAGAGTGGTATTAGAGGATGCTTCTTTCCAGACTCCCTCACCTGTGTACTGCTTCGTTTCTTGGCCTTCTCCATGGGAACCATGTGTTACATTAGTAGAAAGTGCCTTAGACTTGACACGAGATGCTTTGATTTGGGATCCTTCTCTGCCCTTTGCCAGCTAAGTGACCTTCAGAGAGTTTCTTAACTTTTCTGAGCCTGGGATTCTTATCTATTAAACATGACAAAAGTGGCATGAGAAATGTTTTGACAATGTAAACATGCAATAATATTATTCATGATGAACTCTGAAAGGAGCAATTTCTAGTGTGCCTTCTTTCTATGAATATTTGTGACTTATCAACATTTAAAATGTTTTAAAATGATTCATTTTAAATGTTTGGGGGTGGTGTGTATTTAACTTGGTGTCTTATAGCAGTGGTTCCTAAAAGCTGCTTTAAGGACACCAGAGATTCTGGCTTGGTAGATCTGGACAGGGATTTTTTAATCTATTTTTCTTCTTAATGAATAAAAAATTTCACACTCTAATGTTATATGAAATTTACAGATAAATTTAAATTCATGACTAAATATTAATGATTAGTTTTGGAATATGCATTAAAATTTGCACCTCCCATTATTTGTTCCACTGAAAATTGCTGGACTTTAAATTTGATTTTTTTTTTTGCAGGAATACTTGCCTTTTAAAGTCTTTAATGCCTTTTCATTCTATTAATGGTTTCTTTCACTTTGCAAAAGCCATTTAGTTTGATGTAGAAAAGGCAATCTACTGAATGGGAGAAGATATTTGCAAATGATATGTCTGAAAAGGGGTTAATAACCAAAATATATAAAGAACTCAGTGAATTCAATATCAGAAAAACAACCTGATTTAAAAATGGGCAGAGGACCTGAACAGACATTTTTCCAAAGAAGACATACAGATGGCCAACAGGCACATGAAAAGATGTTCAACATCACTAATCATCAGGGAAATGCAAATCAGAATCACAATGAGGTATCACCTCACACCTGTCAGAATGGCTACTATCAAAAGGACAAGAAATAATAAGTGTTGGCTAGAATGTAGAAAAAGGGAATCCTCATACACCATTGGTGGGAACGTAAATTGTTACAACTATGGAAAACAGCATGAAGTTTCCTCAAAAAATTAAAAATAGTGCTACCATACAAACTAGTAATTCCACTTTTGGGTATTTATCTGAAGAAAATGAAAACACTAATTCAAAAAGATATACACACTCCGATGTTTATTGCAGCTTCATTTGCTATAGCAAAGATACGGAAGCAACCTAAGTGCACATGATAGATGAATGGATAAAGAAGATGTGATATATATGTGCAATGGAATATTACTGAGCCATAAAAAAGAATGAAATCTTGCCATTTGTGACAACATGGGTAGACCTAGAGGGTATTATGCTAAGTGAAAGAAGTCACTTAGACAAAGACAAATACCATGTAATTTCACTTATATGTAGATCTCAAAACAAAACAAATTAAAAAACAAAACAAAAACAGACTTAAATGTAGAGAACAATCTGGTGGTTGCTAGAGGGGGGATGGTTGAAATGGGGGAAGGGGATTAAGAGGTACAAAATTCCAGTTATAAAATAAATGTCACAGGGATGTAATGTACAACATAGGGAATATAATCAATAATGCTGTAATAACTTTGTATGGTGACAGATGGTAACTAGACTTATCCTGGTGATCATTTCATAATGTATAAAAATATTTAATTACTATGTGGTACACCTGAAACTAATATAATATTGTAAGTCAAGTGTACTTCAATAAAAAGTAAAGTTTAATGAATTATTTTCTTTCATTCACGTTTATTCTTTTTAGCTAAGCTAAAAATATGACCTTTTCATTGCCAATATAAATGCCTATCTTTAATTCTTTTGTTCTGAAAGAGATGGTTTTGGTTTTATTATTAAAGCTTGTTTGCTTTTAAAATCTTTCCTTCAGTCTTACTATTCCCTTCATTTTATGTGGCCGCTTAGAAACAACAGGTGTTTCTTTGTGGTGAGATTTGACATAATTAAAACTGAGTGAAAGGAGAGGAGAAGCCTGTTCTGGTAGGTTTGGTGTACTCAGGAGGCTCTTCCGCAAGCATTGTAATGAACCTGTTTCTATTTGCTGAGTGAATGGATCTTATCTTTATTTAGAGACTCCCCTAGATGGGAAGAGTAATACTGAAAGACTTTGCTTTAAACAATATCTTAGAGCTAAAAAGACCAATTTGAGTAACTGATCTTTTCCCATTGACTTAGGATTTAAATTCGTGAATACTCTACCACCATTTTTCATTGCCAGTGATTTCCTGGGGACTCTAGGTGTAAGGCTTAGTTCTGTCATTTGTTTGAGGTCTCTGTCAAGTTGTCTGGTACATGGTTAATGACTTAACAATTTAAAACTTATGGTTTAAGTACATATCTTAAAGTATGAATAATATTCTAATTTTCTTTTGGAAAGCTCAATTCCAGAGGCTTTAGTGGCCCTCACCCGCCTCAGGCTGCAGTGCAGAGGCCTTCTATTTCATCCTGCTTAAAACTACACTTGCTCCTGTCCCTTCAGGTCCCATTTGCATGTTTGGTCACTCCTGATACATATGAAAGTTGTTTGCTTACTTGTTTTTTGTCCCTCTCCCTCCACTGGAATGTGAACACTATGAGATCAGAGATTTTCTTCACTGCCGTATCCCCGTGCATAAAACAATGGTTGGTACTCAGAAATAATTTGTTGAATGAATATATGCTTTATTTTTTTTTTTTAATAACAAGGTACACCTATTTCCTGAGTTGTCTGCTTTCTTATGTTTTGAATAGATTTTTTTCTTTTTGTAATCTGGAAATCTTCCTTCATTTTAAAGGGCTTTACCATCTGCTAAGAGTTGCTAAAATTCTGATTTTCACCTGTGTAGAAAGGCCAGCGGGAAACCCTACTGGGTGGTGTTCACTGGCAAGGGTGCTTCACTCTGGTATGGGCCTTGGTCCTCAGGTGTGTAGCACCAGAAGCATGAGCTGGCTAGCATACTGGCAGCAGACTCATCTTCAGGAACAAACATTAGCCAAACTGTGACACTGATGAATAAAACTAGAATGCCAATTGTTTGAGGTAAAGTGAGAAATATAGAACTAGAATTCAATAAGCCTATCATATCCTTTCTACATGCTACCTCAGCAAACCGTTTTCCCCTCTATCACAGCATTTGTCGCATGCTGTATTCTAATCATCTGTTTACTTATCTCAGACCACAGTGCAAGGTCGTTGAAGACAGAGGCCAGGTTTATCTTGTTTGCCGTTGAATATCCAGGGCCTAGTACAGTGCCTAACACTCAGTGAAGTGCTGGATAAATAAATGAAGGGGTTAAGGGATTAGAAAGCGAACTGAGACTAAAACAGGACAAACATTCCCCTGTGATCAGTATTGGTTGCTCTTCTGTGTGGTATGCTCTTTTAAAAAAAGTAAGCAGATATGTATGTGTGTGTATGTATGCATACACATATTAAAGTAATACATACTATGAAAAAAATTTTAAGACAAATAGTATAGATGTATATAAAATCAAAATTAAAATTACTACCCAGCACTATTTATTTTCCCTTAGGTCCAATCCCAATTCCCAGAAGTAGTCACTCTTAATAGCAGGGTATATTGTTTTAGATACATTTTGTGCATGTAGAAAAGCATATGTATATATGTACATATATACATATATTCATTTTTTTAATACAAAAATATTGTCATAGAACTCTCTTACTTTCACTTAGCACTCTTGTGGCCACATATTGGGCACATATTAGAACATGTAGATTTATGTTATTCTTTCAAATAGTTGCAAAGTATTTCTTTGTATTGATATGACATTTGTTTATTAAAGAATATTTACTAGGCTCTATTATGTGCCAGGAACTATAATTATTTAAACAAGTCCCTCATTGATTGATTTATATTGTTTCTAGTTTCTTATTTTCCACTATTGCAATTAAATATTCACATACATATATTTCTCTATGTATTGTATGAGTAGTTCTGTTTAGTACATTCTCTTAGGAAAACTGGGCCCGTGAATGTGCATACTTTTTTCCTTTTTTCTGAGAAAACCATTGAGCTTCAAACATGAGTTATTTCTAATGGAAAGGGAAGGATGATTCAGGAGGTGGAGCCAAGAGCCTAGAAGGTGGAACCAGGGGCTGAGGAAAATAGTGGGTAATGGGACGGTGTCCAGATGGTAGAGCCAGGCCTAATCAAGGGAAATTTTCTACCTCTAGAGCAAGAGTACCTGAAAACATGTGTCTGGTTGGATTTCAGAATTAGACCTGTAACTGCTGTGTGCCTTATGTTTCGACATCCCAGTATTCTATCGATCAAAGCAAGGTATGGAGCCAACCCAGATTAAGAGGGCAGAGAAATAGACTTCACCTCTCAATGAAAGGAAATGTCATAATGCAGGAGTGTGGACACAAGGAGCCCTGATTCATTTGAGGGCTCTTATCGTAGTCATCTCTCTTTTTTCTCTCTCTCTCATATTTATATAATGTAGAATTATTTTTATTTTAAGTAATACATATGTATAGCTAAAAATCAAATAGTAATACTAATGGTCTTGTATCAGAAAACTGTGGCCTTCTCTTTCCTAGTCCCTCTTTATAGGCACACTACCCAGAGCCAGTCACTTTAAACACTTTAAGTATTTCTTCTGGTATTTCTTAAAAATGTTCTTATATTGTAATCTCTTGAATTATCAATTAGGCAGTCTACTCACTTCCTGCTTGACAGTTGGGCGTTTGCTCTTCCACTTCTCCTATACCACATTTTTTGCTTAAGTCAATAGTTAGAATTTATAGTATTAAGACTATATGAATATGGTTCACTGCTAAGCTAAGCAGTGTACTCTAATTATATTCTTCTCATTCAAATTTCAGTTTTTCTTCTAGTTTAGGTATCAGCAAAGTAGGCCAAATCCAGCCGGTCACCTTTTCTTTTTTTAAATAAAATTTTATTTGGAAATAGTCATGCTCATTCATTTACATATTTTCTATGGTAGCTTTTGTGCTACAACAGTAGAACTGTGTGACAGAGACTATATGGTCTGCAAAGCTTAAAATATTTACTCTCTGGCCATCTGTAGAAACAGTTTACTGACAGTTATTCTAGTTAATTATTGTCTCACTTTTTTATGTGCTTAGTTTGTATAAAATATTTCAGTTCAAACTATT
This sequence comes from Eubalaena glacialis, assembly GCF_028564815.1. Taxonomy (NCBI): domain Eukaryota; kingdom Metazoa; phylum Chordata; class Mammalia; order Artiodactyla; family Balaenidae; genus Eubalaena; species Eubalaena glacialis. The sequence goes on along the minus strand of NC_083721.1, from coordinate 87,294,944 downwards.
TTCTATTTTTCCATGAAATTTATTTGACCTATGATTTATTTATCTGAGTGTGTTGCTTAATTACCCAACATTTGGGGATTTTCTAGTAATTTTTTGGCTGTTGATTTTTTGCTTCATTCCAGTATGGCCAAGAAAATATAATTATATGATTTCTATTCTTAAAAATGTATTGAGGGGGGTCTGGGCAAGATGGCGGAAGAGTAAGACGCGGAGATCACCTTCCTTCCCACAGATACATTAGAAATACATCTACACGTGGAACTGCTCCTACAGAACACCCACTGAACGCTGGCAGAAGACCTCAGACCTCCCAAAAGGCAAGAAACTCCCCATGTACCTGGGTAGGGCAAAAGAAAAAAGAAATAACAGAGACAAAAGAATAGGGATGGGACCTGCACCAGTGGGAGGGAGCTGCGAAGGAGGAAAGGTTTCCACACACTAGGAAGCCCCTTCGCGGGCAGAGACTGCAGGTGGCAGAGGGGGGAAGCTTCGGAGCCATGGAGGAGAGCGCAGCCACAGGGGTGCGGAGGGCAAAGCGGAGAGATTCCCACACAGAGGATCGGTGCCGAGCAGCACTCACCAGCCTGAGAGGCTTGTCTGCTCACCCGCCGAGGCGGGCGGGGGCTGGGAGCTGAGGCTCGGGCTTCAGTCGGATCGCGGGGAGAGGACTGGGGTTGGCGGCGTGAACACAGCCTGAAGGGGCTAGCGCACCACAGCTAGCCGGGAGGGAGGCTGGGAAAAAGTCTGCAGCTGCCGAAGAGGCAAGAGACTTTTTCTTGCCTCTTTGTTTCACGGTGCGCAAGGAGAGGGGATTCAGAGCGCCGCCTAAACGAACTCCAGAGACGGGCGGGAGCCGCGGCTATCAGCGCGGACCCCAGAGACGGGCATGAGACGCTAAGGCTGCTGCTGCCGCCACCAAGAAGCCTGTGTGCGAGCACAGGTCACTCTCCACACCGCCCCTCCCGGGAGCCGGTGCAGCCCGCCACGGCCAGGCTCCCGCGATCCGGGGACAACTTCCCCGGGAGAACGCACAGCGCCCCTCAGGCTGCTGCAACGTCACGCTGGCCTCTGCCGCCACAGGCTCGCGCCGCATCCGTACCCCTCCCTCCCCCCAGCCTAAGTGAGCCAGAGCCCCCTAGTCAGCTGCTCCTTTAACCCCGTTCTGTCTGGGTGGGGAACAGACGCCCTCAGGCGACCTACACACAGAGGCGGGTCCAAATCCAAAGCTGAAACCGGGGAGCTGTACAAACAAAGAAGAGAAAGGGAAATCTCTCCCAGCAGCCTCAGAAGCAGCGGATTAAAGCTCCACAAACAACTTGATATGCCTGCATCTGTTGAATACCTGAATAGACAACGAATCATCCCAAATTCAGGAGGTGGACTTTGGGAGCAGGATATATTAATTTTTCCCCTTTTCCTTTTTTTGTGAGTGTATATGTGTATGCTTCTGGGTGAGATTTTGTCTGTATAGCTTTGCTTTCACCATTAGTCCTAGGGTTAGGTCCATCCGTTTTTTTTTTTTTTTTACTTAAAAATTTTTTTTTCCTAATAAATGTTTTCTTAATAATTTTTTGCTTATTTTCTATTTTTAAAAAATTAAAGAAATTTTTTAATAAGTTTTTTCATATTTTTTATTTTAAAAAATTAAAAAATTGTTTTTCTTAATAAATTTTTTCTTAATAATTTTTTCTTATTTTTTATTATAAAAAATTAATAAATCTATTTTTAAAAATTAAAAAAATTTTTTTTCTTAATAAATTTATTCTTAATAATTTTTTTCTTATTTTTTATTATAATAGCTTTATTTTATTTTATCCTCTTTCTTTCTTTCTTTCTATTTTTTCTCCCTTTTATTCTGAGCCGTGTGGATGAAAGGCCCTTGATGCTCCAGCCAGGCATCAGGGCTGTGCCTCTGAGGTGGAAGAGCCAACTTCAGGACACTGGTCCACAAGAGACCTCCCAGCTCCACGTAATACCAAACGGCGAAAATCCCTCAGAGATCTCCATCTCAACATCAAGACCCAGCTTCACTCAACGACCAGCAAGCTACAGTGCTGGACACCCTATGCCAAACAACTAGCAAGACAGGAACACAGCCCCATCCATTAGCAGAGAGGCTGCCTAAAATCATAATAAAGCCACAGACACCCCAAAACACACCACCAGATGTGGACGTGCCCACCAGAAAGACAAGATCCAACCTCATCCACCAGAACACAGGCACTAGTCCCCTCCACCAGGAAGCCTACACAACCCACGGAACCAACCTTAGCCACTGGGGACAGATACCAAAAACAACGGGAACTACGAACCTGCAGCCTGTGAAAAGGAGATCCCAAACACAGTAAGATAAGCAAAATGAGAAGACAAAAAAACACACAGCAGGTGAAGGAGCAGGGTCAAAACACACCAGACCTAACAAATGAAGAGGAAATAGGCAGTCTACCTGAAAAAGAATTCAGAATAATGATAGTAAAGATGATCCAAAATCTTGGAAATAGAATAGACAAAATGCAAGAAACATTTAACAAGGACGTAGAAGAACTAAAGAGGAACCAAGCAACGATGAAAAACACAATAAATGAAATTAAAAATACTCTAGACGGGATCAATAGCAGAATAACTGAGGCAGAAGAACGGATAAGTGACCTGGAAGATAAAATAGTGGAAATAACTACTGCAGAGCAGAATAAAGAAAAAAGAATGAAAAGAACTGAGGACAGTCTCAGAGACCTCTGGGACAACATTAAATGCACCAACATTCGAATTATAGGGGTCCCAGAAGAAGAAGAGAAAAAGAAAGGGACTGAGAAAATATTTGAAGAGATTATAGTTGAAAACTTCCCTAATATGGGAAAGGAAATAGTTAATGAAGTCCTGGAAGCACAGAGAGTCCCATACAGGATAAATCCAAGGAGAAACACGCCAAGACACATATTAATCAAACTATCAAAAATTAAATATAAAGAAAACATATTAAAAGCAGCAAGGGAAAAACAACAAATAACACACAAGGGAATCCCCATAAGGTTAACAGCTGATCTTTCAGCAGAAACGCTGCAAGCCAGAAGGGAGTGGCAGGATATACTTAAAGTGATGAAGGAGAAACACCTACAACCAAGGTTACTCTACCCAGCAAGGATCTCATTCAGATTTGATGGAGAAATTAAAACCTTTACAGACAAGCAAAAGCTGAGAGAGTTCAGCACCACCAAACCAGCTCTACAACAAATGCTAAAGGAACTTCTCTAGGCAAGAGACACAAGAGAAGGAAAACACCTACAATAACAAACCCAAAATATTTAAGAAAATGGGAATAGGAACATACATATCGATCATTACCTTAAATGTAAATGGATTAAATGCTCCCACCAAAAGACACAGACTGGCTGAATGGATACAAAAACAAGACCCATATATATGCTGTCTACAAGAGACCCACTTCAGACCTAGAGACACATACAGACTGAAAGTGAAGGGATGGAAAAAGATATTCCATGCAAATGGAAATCAAAAGAAAGCTGGAGTAGCAATTCTCATATCAGACAAAATAGACTTTAAAATAAAGACTATTACAAGAGACAAAGAAGGACACTATATAATGATCAAGGGATCGATCCAAGAGGAAGGTATAACAATTGTAAATATTTATGCACCCAACATAGGAGCACCTCAATACATAAGGCAAATACTAACAGCCATAAAAGGGGAAATTGACAGTAACACAATCATAGTAGGGGACTTTAACACCCCACTTTCACCAATGGACAGATCATCCAAAATGAAAATAAATAAGGAAACACAAGCTTTAAATGATACATTAAACAAGATGGACTTAATTGATATTTATAGGACATTCCACCCAAAAACAACAGAATACACATTTTTCTCAAGTGCTCATGGATCATTCTCCAGGATAGATCATATCTTGGGTCACAAATCAAGCCTTGGTAAATTTAAGAAAATTGAAATCATATCAAGTATCTTTTCCGACCACAACGCTATGAGACTAGATATCAATTACAGGAAAAGATCTGTAAAAAATACAAACACATGGAGGCTAAACAATACACTACTTAATAACCAACAGATCACTGAAGAAATCAAAGAGGAAATCAAAAAATACCTAGAAACAAATGACAATGGAGACACGACGACCCAAAACCTATGGGATGCAGCAAAAGCAGTTCTAAGAGGGAAGTTTATAGCAATACAAGCCTACATCAAGAAACAGGAAACATCTCAAATAAACAACCTAACCTTGCACCTAAAGCAATTAGAGAAAGAAGAGCAAAAAACCCCCAAAGCTAACAGAAGGAAAGAAATCATAAAGATCAGATCAGAAATAAATGAAAAAGAAATGAAGGAAACAATAGCAAAAATCAATGAAACTAAAAGCTGGTTCTTTGAGAAGATAAACAAAATTGATAAACCATTAGCCAGACTCATCAAGAGAAAAAGGGAGAAGACTCAAATCAATAGAATTAGAAATGAAAAAGGAGAAGTAACCACTGACACTGCAGAAATACAAACAATCATGAGAGATTACTACAAGCAACTCTATGCCAATAAAATGGACAACCTGGAAGAAATGGACAGATTCTTAGAAATGCACAACCTGCTGAGACTGAACCAGGAAGAAATAGAAAATATGAACAGACCAATCACAAGCACTGAAATTGAAACTGTGATTAAAAATCTTCCAACACACAAAAGCCCAGGACCAGATGGCTTCACAGGCGAATTCTATCAAACATTTAGAGAAGAGCTAACACCTATCCTTCTCAAACTCTTCCAAAATATTGCAGAGGGAGGAACACTCCCCAACTCATTCTATGAGACCACCATCACCCTGATACCAAAACCAGACAAAGATGTCACAAAGAAAGAAAACTACAGGCCAATATCACTGATGAACATAGATGCAAAAATCCTCAACAAAATACTAGCAAACAGAATCCAACAGCACATTAAAAGGATTATACACCATGATCAAGTGGGGTTTATTCCAGGAATGCAAGGATTCTTCAATATACACAAATCAATCAACGTGATATATCATATTAACAAATTGAAGGAGAAAAACCATATGATCATCTCAATAGATGCAGAGAAAGCTTTTGACAAAATTCAACACCCATTTATGATAAAAGCCCTGCAGAAAGTAGGCATAGAGGGAACGTTCCTCAACATAATAAAGGCCATATATGACAAACCCACAGCCAACATTGTCCTCAATGATGAAAAACTGAAACCATTTCCACTAAGATCAGGAACAAGACAAGGTTGCCCACTCTCACCACTATTATTCAACATAGTTTTGGAAGTGTTAGCCACAGCAATCAGAGAAGAAAAAGAAATAAAAGGAATCCAAATCGGAAAAGAAGAAGTAAAGCTGTCACTGTTTGCAGATGACATGATACTATACGTAGAGAATCCTAAAGATGCTACCAGAAAACTACTAGAGCTAATCAATGAATTTGATAGAGTACCAGGATACAAAATTAATGCACAGAAATCTCTTGCATTCCTATATACTAATGATGAAAAATCTGAAAGTGAAATTAAGAAAACACTCCCGTTTACCACTGCAACAAAAAGAATAAAATATCTAGGAATAAACCTACCTAAGGAGACAAAAGACCTGTATGCAGAAAATTATAGGACACTGATGAAAGAAATTAAAGATGATACAAATAGATGGAGAGATATACCATGTTCTTGGATTGGAAGAATCAACATTGTGAAAATGACTCTGCTACCCAAAGCAATCTACAGATTCAATGCAATCCCTATCAAATTACCACTGGCATTTTTCACAGAACTAGAACAAAAAATTTCACAATTTGTATGGAAACACAAAAGACCCCGAATAGCCAAAGCAATCTTGAGAACAAAAAATGGAGCTGGAGGAATCAGGCTCCCTGACTTCAGACTATATTACAAAGCTACAGTAATCAAGACAGTTTGGTACTGGCACAAAAACAGAAATATAGATCAATGGAACAGGATAGAAAGCCCAGAGATAAACCCATGCACATATGGTCACCTTATCTTTGATAAAGGAGGCAAGCATATACAGTGGAGAAAAGACAGCCTCTTCAATAAGTGGTGCTGGGAAAACTGGACAGGTACATGTAAAAGTATGAAATTAGAACACTCCCTGACACCATACACAAAAATAAACTCAAAATGGATTAAAGACCTAAGTGTAAGGCCAGACACTATCAAACTCTTAGAGGAAAACATAGGCAGAACACTCTATGACATATATCACAACAAGATCCTTTTTGACCCAGCTCCTAGAGAAATGGAAATAAAAACACAAATAAACAAATGGGACCTAATGAAACTTAAAAGCTTTTGCACAGCAAAGGAAACCATAAACAAGACCAAAAGACAACCCTCAGAATGGGAGAAAATATTTGCAAATGAAGCAACTGACAAAGGATTAATCTCCAAGATTTACAAGCAGCTCATGCAGCTCAATAACAAAAAAACAAACAACCCAATCCAAAAATGGGCAGAAGACCTAAATAGACATTTCTCCAAAGAAGATATACAGATTGCCAACAGACACATGAAAGAATGCTCAACATCATTAATCATTAGAGAAATGCAAATCAAAACTACAATGAGGTATCATCTCACACCGGTCAGAATGGCCATCATCAAAAAATCTAGAAACAATAAATGCTGGAGAGGGTGTGGAGAAAAGGGAACACTCTTGCACTGTTGGTGGGAATGTAAATTGATACAGCCACTATGGAGAACAGTATGGAGGTTCCTTAAAAAACTAAAAATAGAACTACCATATGACCCAGCAATCCCACTACTGGGCATATACCCTGAGAAAACCATAATTCAAAAAGAGTCATGTACCAAAATGTTCATTGCAGCTCTATTTACAATAGCCAGGACATGGAAGCAACCTAAGTGTCCATCATCGGATGAATGGATAAAGAAGATGTGGCACATATATACAATGGAATATTACTCAGCCATAAAAAGAAATGAAATGGAGGTATTTGTAATGAGGTGGATGGAGTTAGAGTCTGTCATACAGAGTGAAGTAAGTCAGAAAGAGAAAAACAAATACAGTATGCTAACACATATATATGGAATCTAAGGAAAAAAAAAAAAAAGGCCATGAAGAACCTAGTGGCAAGACGGGAATAAAGACACAGACCTACTAGAGAATGGACTTGAGGATATGGGGAGGGGGAGGGGTGAGATGTGACAGGGTGAGAGAGTGTCATGGACATATATACACTACCAAATGTAAAATAGATAGCTAGTGGGAAGCAGCTGCATAGCACAGGGAGATCAGCTCGGTGCTTTGTGACCACCTAGAGGGGTGGGATAGGGAGGGTGGGAGGGAGGGAGATGCAAGAGGGAAGAGATATGGGAACATATGTATATGTATAACTGATTCACTTTGTTATAAAGCAGAAACTAACACACCATTGTAAAGCAACTATACTTCAATAAAGATGTTCAAAAAAAATGTATTGAGATGTGCTTTATGGAATGATATGTCTGCCATAGTTTGCTTTCCTCTCCTTTTTTGCCTTTATTTAGAGTAATCAAGTGTCTTTGTATTATTGCATTCCTCCCCCAATTACTTCTTAGTAATAAATATTTTCCTATTTTTCTACTGAGTACTCTAACCATGAACACATTTGATATAAATTAGTATTTTTATCACTACTCTAATACTTTAACTTCATTTATTCCAATCCTATCTTTTCTGTTATTATTTCATGTATTTTAATTCTGCACATATTTTGGGCACCATGAGACAGTGTTACTTTGTTTTTTATTTAAAATTTCCCACATATTTATCTTTTTTGTTGTTCTTTAGTTCTTGAATTTCTGTGTTTCTGATGATGTAAGATTTCTTCTTCCTGGAGAAATCCACTTAGTGATTCTTTTAGTATGGGCCTTCTCCTGATAATTCTGTCATTTATGTCTTTCTGGAAATGTCTTTATTTCACCTTCATTTTGAAGGAAATTTTTGCTGGGTGAGGAATTCTAGGTTGGTGTATTAGTCAACTATTTTCTCATAGTTATAGAGGCCAGAAGTCCAAGATCAAGGTGCCCCCAGGTTAGTTTCTGGTGAGGAATTTCTTCCTGGCTTGCAGATTGTTGCTTTCCTTCTGTGTCCTCTTGGGGCCTTACTTATGTGTGTGTGTGTGTAGAGAGAGAACTCTCTGGTGTCTCTTCCTTTGCTTATTAGGACACTAGTGCTATTAGATTAGGGTCACCCTTAGGACTTCGTTTGACCTTAATTACCTCCATAAAGGCCATTTCTCCAAATACAGTCACACTGGGGGTTAGGACTTCAACATATGATTTGGGGGGGGGGCACTTCAGTCCATAACAGTTGGCAATTACTTACTTTCAACACTTAACAGTAGTCATTCCATTGTCTTCTGACTTCCATTATTTCTTCAGGAAAGACAATTGTTTCTCTGAAGATAATGTCTGTTTTTGCTCACTGAAATAAGAATATGATTTTCTCTTCGTTTCTTATTTGCAGAGGTTTACTATGATGTCCCTAGGTATGCTATTCTTTGTATTTATCCTACTTGGAATCATGGTTGACATCTTTTTTCAGTTTTAGAAAATTCTTGATCATAATCTTTTCGAACACTATTTCTTCCCCATTCTCTTTCTCTCCTCTCTGGTACACCAGTTACAGATATAGTAGATGTTTTCACCATATCTCATACGTATCTTAAGGCCTTTTCTGTATTTTCCATTATCTTTCTAGTCTGGATATTTTCACTAACTTATTTCCTTGATCACAAATCCCTCTCTCTAGCTATATCTAATCTTGTGATAAACCTATTCAGGGCATTACTAATTTTATTTGTTTTATTATTAAGTTCTATAAATTGCATTTGATTATTTGACATAGATGCCAGTTCTCTAGTAAAATTTTCCATCTTGGCATTTGTTTTCCTAAACATATTAATCACAATTATTTTAAAGTCTGTGTCTGACTGTAATTGCTGGGTAGTGCCTTGTATAACTATCTGTTCCCCCCACTAGATTCTAAGTGTAATGAATCTCTCTCTCTTTTTTACTGCAATTTTCCAGTGTCTGGCCTGTAGAGCTTGGTCAATAAATGTTTGTTAAATATGAAAAAAAAAATGTCTGTGTCTGACAATTCTAATACCTGGATTATCTGTGGGTTTGTTTCTGTTTTAAATTTAAAAATTTTGATCCTTACTCTTGGTATTAAAAATCATAGAGTTTCTGGATGATTTCCAGAGGGGATTTTCTTCAGCTTCTGGTAGATATATAGAGTAGGAGCAGATCACTTGGACTATACTAATATTACTATGTTATTGTGATGATTAAGGTTTGGATCACAGTCTTTGTAGGTCAGGTTATTTCCATTTTATCCTTACTTCTAAGGTGGAATTTTATATGACTTCCAGCTGAAAATCTGGGATCTTTACCAAGGTCTTTTCTCTTAGGCAAACGATGAACTCAAGTTTTCATTTCCCCAGTCCTGTGAGACTACTTAAAACTCTTCTTAGCTTCTCAGAATCTTTGAACCCATATTCTTTTCTGCTTTTCTGCCTCTTGACCTGTGCCATTTATGAATTGGTGAATGCCTTGGGAAGAAAAATGGCTTAAACTATTGGTCTCATGTCTCTGAGCTTCCTTTCTCTCTGAGACATCATTCCTTTAAGTTCTGACTGCCTTTGTAGTTCTGAACCCTAATTTATGTCTCCCCAGCTCCTTGAGGCTGCAAAAACCTCTGCTCATCCTTACCTTCTCTTCCACTTAGTTGTTTTTTTCTGCTAGGTTTGTCAACTTCATTGTCTGTGTTGCCCATGAATTCTGGCAGAAGATATGTGATTCCCGGGTCAAAGACAAGGAATGGTTTATTACTTACAGAAATAGCAATAGCTAGAGAATCATCATTTTCTTGTGCCAGTTCCCCAAGACTCAGTTCCCACAGGGCAATATGACAAGTAGTCAGGTGACACCTGCACACACAGTGGGTTGTATTACAGTAGAGGGATCCTAAGCTTTGGGAATCCAGTCTTTTATGAACAAATTTGTCCTTTGTCCCAAAGGGAGACATGATCTTTATGATAATGGGCAGTAAACAAAGTTGCCCTTTGCTATGGAGGGAGAAAATCTCTCTGCCTTCCAAGACACCTGTCTTCTAGGTGACTTTCTTCTTAAATTTCTATATTGTCCTTTCTACTTAGCCTTAATTCAGGTATAGCAGGTTGTATTAATGATTGCACAGACTCCATTTAGGGATGCAAGGAGGAAGTCTAGGACAATTTTATCACCCATAACAACCTTGGCTAATGAATCGAACCTGATCTGAATACAGAGCCAAGATGATATCACTTGAGCAAAAGTCAAGAATAGCTTTCTAACTGGAAGACTTCCATTATAGAAAAACTGCTTGTCGGGTGAATATAAATAATGAGCCAGTTACCATGTGGAAGCTCCTCAGAGCAACCAAGGGAAGTCTCATTTTGGTGAGATATTTTCAGTCATCTGGGGACTACATTGATCTATTAGTTATATTTCTTTAAATACTTGAAAGTCTTTTGCACCTTTAGGTGCAAGTCCCTGGGGACACACATGGTACTCTTTGAAAAAAAAGTGTTGTTTACAATTGTTGCTTCAGGTGGCAGAGTGGAGATAAAGTTTCCCCCAGAGGGATAGCTAGCACTTTTTCATGTATAGCTGAGGTGCAGCTAAGACTAGGCCAGCAATAGGCTTCTGTATACCATTTCCATTTGACATGTAAGGTTCGTTTGGCCTTTTGCACCATGTTAGTTGTTAGGTCTGAGTTTACCCAACCTCAGAATGAGAATACCAGGCCAGAGAGTCACAAGACCTCCATGGGTCAGAAGTTAAATTTTGACAAGGTCCTAATGGCAAGCTAATAGTTGCTTTTCAGAAGGAATATATCTGGTATCTGTGTTAGGGAAGCAAGGAGTCCAAAACCCCTGAGGCACCTATGAGTGCAGGCTGCCTCCCTTTGCTTGGGCTCTAGTAGACCAAATCATTAGTCACAGACCCTTATAGCTCAGTAGGTTCATTAGGGTGGAAGAGCTCCAAAGGTACAGGGTGTGCCACAGCTTTTTTATTCCTTAGTCTCAGTTTCTAGGTTGAATGGAGAGACAGAGTAAGGATATTTTCCTTTTTCTAGAGGCCTCAGGCCAAGTGATAAGATACAGAGGGCCAAGACAAAAATGAGACCTTAGACAAGGGCATGACACTGGCAGCTTAGGCCACTTCTGGCTTAGGTCTTAAGTTAAAGGTGAAAAATAAATCATTGAGTTTATTTCAAGTCCAGGCCTTCAGGGTTGAGGAAAATATGTGCATGGGGGCCCAATGCCCCAGCCGGGAAGTAGTAAGTTAGTGTCATTTGCCTGAAGTGTCTCCTATACCTCTCTTTCCTGGTGAGGTTAGAGTATGACTTCTTTAGAGTGTGACTTTATGTAATAATTTTTTTTAAATTGTAAAAATATCTTTGATATATAAATACACATGCACACACACACACATTTCCAGCAGAGAAGGAACATTCTACAGATTGTATTTTGGAAATGCATTAGTGAGCTTCTCACTCATGCTAGACCTTCTAATTTCTTTTAAATGGTATTATAGCTATAAAAGTGCTTTCATCCTTCTTCCTTTGAATTTTTCAGAAGTTTTGTATGATTTAAATGAATTTCAAAAAATATTTTTGGATTATCAACCTTTTCCCACAGCCAAACAAGTACACACAACCAATTTCTGGAAAAGCAATGTTATTGCCAACTATTTCCCATGTCACTCATGTCAGAGAGGATCCAGTTTCACCACCAGTCTCCTTGTCCCAGCTTCACTTATCTCCTTTTTGCTGATGTCTGGTGAATCTGTATCCTCAGTTCATGGTTCTCTCTTGAGATCCAGACCATTATATCCGACAACTTACCAGACATCTACATCAGGACATGTATCTCTAAAGTGGCATTAACAAAATAAAAAATTCATTTCTCCACCTCATCCACCTCCAAATCTACTCCCCCTTCATTTTTCCTTCTCATAGGCATCACCCACTTCATTAGCCACATCAGAAGTTGGGTGGTAAAAGTACTTCCCGTGTCCAAATCGGTCACTGATTCTTGCCAGTCCTGCCTTCTGATAATCTCTCACATCTATCTTCTCCTTGTCATTCCTGTGGCCCTTTCTTAATTCACACTACCATCTGAACTATCTAGTAACTGCCATGATTGCTGGGAATTGTCCATTCCATTATCCACCCTGCAACCCAGGTGATCTTTCTAAATATAGAGCTGATCATTTTACTTCCCTACCTAAAATTCCTTAATGATTTTATATCAATGGAAGGATTAGACTTCAACTCCTGGCTTGGAGCTACTGGCCCTTGTTTACCTTTTTTGACTTATATGCTACTTTGGTGCCTAATGCTGAATTTTTTCCTATTAACCCAGTATTCCTATTAACCAATATGTGTGAAATGGAGTTTGACATGTGAGAATAGAACACTAATTTATATTTCCACATTTAAAATGGAGAAAATAGAGGTAATTCCTAGATCTTTTGAAATGACTCAAAAGTCTGATAAAAGGAAACTGTGATAAAAATGACTGTATTTTTAGAACTGAATACAGGACATATATTTTGAAAAAGAATTTTTCCCTGTTTTATGTATACATTTTTATAAAAAGTATTGCTAAGATATAACATTATTGTTTGAAGCAAATATATTTTATTAAAATGGCAAGAAATTGGGATTAACCCTCTGAGGAAAGTTAAGATTGATGATTATCAAACCTGAGGAAAGTTTAATGATTTAAGGTGATTGTGTTGTTGGAAGTATAAAAAATGATTTGATAAGGATTTATAAAAAGGATATATCAAAAGAAATGTATAAAATTCAAATGTGTTCTAGGATTCCTTAAGTAGGACTTAACTAATTTAGATGTTCCTTATAGCCTAATAAAATCTGTAATTCCGAAGATCATGTGGAATTTTACATGGTTCATAATTTCAAGATACAATACAGATTACAATTTAAGAAATAATTTATTCTTTTAAAATGTATTTTAATGTGTGATACACTCACATATTTCAAAATAAAAATATATAAAAACTTGTACAGTGAAGTCTTTCTCTACCCTGGGTTTCATCTGCTCAGTCCCCTTTTCCCAGCCTCACAGTCAGGAAACCACGAATATTAGTTTCTTATGAATCTTTCCAGAGTTCCCTTATGTATATACCAGTAAATACAAATATGTATGTTCATTTTTATCCACTTCTAATGCAAATGGTAGTATAATGTATACATGGTGTCCTACACCCTGTGTTGACATGTTTTCTGCACAGAAAACTCAGGAACTGATTTATAAATGCAGGATTTCATGGAAATATTAAAGATTTCTGGGATATGTGTTCTTAATATACACTTACCTGCTGAAGGATTACCTGAGGCAAATATTAAGTCTGAGGTTGAACTCCCCCAGCCCCTGAGCAGGCTTCTGAGACTTCTCCCTTCCCACCAACTTGCTTACATTTCTTGAATAGAGATTAAGTCTAATGTTAAGCTACAGAAACAAAATTGAAAAGGTAAAGTTACAACTAAGAACAGCAAATGATAACATAAATTTCTGGCATTAAATATGAATGATATTTATATTATCTGGAACACAGTGCAGCTGTGGACATAATTAAGATGTTCACATTCTAATCACGTCAGGGTGAGTTAGGCCATAATCACTCCCACCCCTGCCACCCACCCCCAACCTGTGCTGCTGTTGAGGACTTTCATGTGCAGGGGCCATGCTCATCCAGTTGCCCCAGGTACCCTCCCAGTCATGTGCCCTGAGGCAAGGACCCAGACTAGGTCATATGAATCAGTGCAGTTTGGAAAGAGGGCTGTGGATTTGGAGTCGAAAGTGTGGGTTCTAATCCTGGCTCTGCCTCTTACTAGATAGGTAATCTTGTCAATTCATATAGTTTTTAAAAAGTTTTGTGGGACCCAATATTTCCATCTGTAAACGAGGCTGATAATTTCCATCCTACCTTCCCTGGTAGGTAATGGGTAATACCAAACATGAAGTGTTAACACGCCTCATGCCCAGCACAGTGCCATGTGAATGCTGTTGCCACCGTGACTTCATTGGGATTTCTGAGGAGGAAGAGGTGTTCCTAGTAACGCTGTAAATGCCTGTGCCCAGCAGCGGGAGAATAAGAAATTTTCAGGAAAATTAACCTGAGGGTTTGCCAGTAGAGTTTTATTAGGTTTGTAATATTTGTTTTGTTGTTGTCCTTTAGTTTTTCTCTTAGACATATCCTGTTCACTCTTTAACAATATTTTGGTTGTATTTTGGTGGCAAATTTACCTCTTTTTGTGGGTTTTGACTTAGAATAGCCTTTTGGCAGTTACTCAAAAATGTTTCGGTCATTCCCAAAGGCCACTCTCCCTTTAAGATATGATGCAAAACCCCGGGCATGCCAATGGGACCTGATATTTACTTCAGTGGGATCCTCCCCTCTCTACTTGACTAACGCTATCATCTAGGTCAGAGCTTCTCAAACGTGAGTGCATTACTATCACCTGGTGGGCTGTTAAAACACTGATTGCCCCATCTCACTATTTCTGTTTCACTGTCTGGGGTGGAAGTCCAAGAATTTGTTCCTAGGTGATGCTGTTGCTAATACTACTGGTTCAGGAGCCACACTTTAAGAACCACTGATCTAAAACCTAGGGCAGGGTTTCTTTAAGTAGGTTTTAAAAGGACCGCCATGAGGCTTCCCTGGTGGCGCAGTGGTTGAGAATCTGCCTGCCAATGCAGGGGACACGGGTTCGAGCCCTGGTCTGGGAAGATCCCACATGCCGCGGAGCAACTAGGCCCGTGAGCCACAACTACTGAGCCTGCGCGTCTGGAGCCTGTGCTCCGCAACAAGAGAGGCCACGATAGTGAGAGGCCCGCGCACCGCGATGAAGAGTGGCCCCCCCTTGCCGCAACTAGAGAAAGCCCTCACAGAAACGAAGACCCAACACAGCCAAAAATAAATTAATTAAAAGGACCGCCTTGTTCATTAACACCTGGAGCTTGGTAGGAAGGCAGATCCTTGGTTCCAACCACAACTCTGAGGAAGCAGATTCTCTGGGTTTTGGGAGCTCCAGATTCCATCTCATGCATTTTAATGTCTGAGAACCACTGATCTGCACATAACAGTTCTCAACCCTGGATGCACATTAGAATTATGTGGAGAGTTAAAAAGCTCCCAATGCCCCTCCTCCCACACCCCTAGAAACTCTGTTTCAAGTGGTTTGGGGTGGGACCTAAGCACCAGTATTTTTAAAAAAGCACCCTAGTGATTCTAATGTGCAACCAGGGCTGTGGACTGATGAGAGGACAGGTTGAGCTTATTGTTCTGTGTCTTGGGGTGTTAAGAATCTGTGGGAACTGGCCTGGGTCTTCCTGGTGTTCAAGGTTGTTTGGGAATGCAGCCCAAAGTGATGGCAAACTTCATTTAAGGTTAAGACTGCTAGTGAACAAGTACCATAGGAAAAGTTGAAAACAACTTTGAAGAGAGTGCTTTACTTATCTGTTTGTAACTATATGTTTATAATTGATATTGTAAGCTATAAATCTAATGTTACTTTGCTAACTATGTTTTGCTTAGTCTGAGATTTAATTAAGTGTATTTGTCTTATTCTATATTAACTGGTGATGTGTCTGGTAGCTCTGTTAAGTATTTTAGGGACTCTCCTGTGAAGACACTTAAATTTATTCCCTAGAGCAGGGAAGAGATAGGTGGTCAGATTTCAGTTTAAGATAACAGAGGAGATCTGTGGAGGGAGTTTTAAGCAAAGACTGAATGATTAAGGATGGGAAGAGATGTTGGAGAAGTAAAAGCAAATATAGGAAGTGGTCATGGTTAACCCTTTAGAGACAGGATTCTAAGTCCATGGGAATGTAGGGAGCAATGAGGGGTCAGGATAGCTCTGACTGAATTCTCCTGAACTTTCCAGGACATTTAGAACTTGCTCTTAAAGACACTTTGTACTTCTAGCTGCTTCTTTAGCCTTGGAGACCTGGAGCACTTCCAGAGGGTCTTGGGACATGAAGCAAACAGTGCCCAGCCGGGTACCTGGAGTTGAAGCTTCTCAGAACAGTGTCTTGTAACCAATGTGGAGTCTTGTCCCTGCCGGGATTTCACTAGGGCTCTAAGTGAAGCTCTGAAGCAGCAATTGTAGACATAGGGCGTTAATGAAGTTCTCTGGCCTATTTATTTTGGAGGTGGCAGTCAGACAGTTCAAGTTATCTTATCTGGGGAAGTCACACTGCGAGCTCAGTGACCTTGTCTTACAAACATACCACCAAGTCACAGGCTGTTTGAGGCTGATGAGATTGTGGATGTGAAGGGCTCGTGTAAACATGGGGTGCTCCTCAAGGATGGGTGTTCCTGTCCCTAACAAATGGTATTCTGGGGCTGCATTTATGGGTGAGCAGTGTTCAGGGCCATTCACAGGGGACAGCAGGGTCTGTGTCCATCACTTCCTTATAGAATCAGTGCAGCAATACATAATGTTTATTTCTCTTCAGTCTGCGGGGATTTTTTTCAGCATACATCTTACACATCTGGTCCTGAGATGTGTAATCCACACTGTTGCTACTCACCCGGCAGCCCTGACCACAACATTTGCAGTGTTTTTGGAATTCTAACAGATGAAATCAACTTTTTTCAATAGACATTTTTCCACCTGCTTTGCATGCTGGCTCTAGCTGCACCCCATTCTCACTTGACAGATGCTGCTTTCTCTGCATCACTGGACTTTTCCAGGCCTCTTCTCTTTACACTGACCCTTTAAGCAGACATTTAAAGCAATTGTTCTGTTCAGTTTCATTACTCTGCTCTCACAGCTATTGTAGTAGTTCACTTGAAAGAGAGCCTGGTTGCATTGAATTTTGTGTCTGCTTCCTAGTTCCTGGAGTGACACCTCCACCCCCTCTCATCTCTGCTCCTACTACTATTTACCTGAGCTCTCTTTCTGTTGCAGGAAAGCAAATGGAGAACCCAAGGCCAGGTTTGCCAGGTAGAGTCAGTCTGTTCAGTACGATAATTTTTCGATTAAAGGTCTACTATTTTTAAATATCATTGAGACCATTCATTTTCTCTAAAACATCTTTTGTGTCCTAACAAACATTTTCCATTTCTTAGTACTTTATAATTCTGATTGATTTTGATTACATATTTGTAGAGGTTTTTTTTTTTTTTTTTTTTTTCCCCCCTGAAGAGACATAAAAAGCCCTTAAACATTTTCTTCTTTCTTCTTCTTTTTTGTTCAGGGAGTCTCTGACGTAGTCACACTCACACATAAATGAATGAATAACTGAGAATGATTGTCCCAGATGGGAGGCTACTAGAATTTTCTTGCTCTTCCAACTGCCTCTACTTGGTAGTGTCCTTCCCATCGACCACTGTAGACCCCAAAGCTTCTTGTGGACTTTCCCCACCCTGTGGAAGGCCAGCTTTTGCTTCCTGATCTAACTTTAATGCAATCCAGGGCAAGGTTTGGTGCGGGGGTGGGGGTGGGGGGCGGTGTGGAAGCGTGGTCAGCCTGAGAGTAGCAAGGAAAAAGGGAAGAGGAAGCACCTGGGCTTACCTGCTCCTTTGGTCCCAGGACAGTCTTATTCTGGCCTCTTCTTCCACAAAGCCCTCTTCCTGGAATCCCCTACTCCAGCACTTGCCATAACAAGGGACAGCTGGTGCTTTGTGGACTCCCTTTGCAATGTAGAAACTTTTACTCCATTCATGGTATCCCACGTGGCCTACTGATGACACCTAAGTAGTCTATATATCCTTGTGGGTTTAAGTCTCCATGCATGGTCCTCTGGAAGTCCAGAGACCCACTGAAACTATATATAAGAATTTGTTTAAATGTGTATACATATATACATTCCTGTGAATATATGTTTTCCTGGGGAGAGAGTCCATAGCTTTTTATCAGATTCTCAATGAGTAATATGACCCAAAGATATTTTAAAAGGTCAAGGAATAACCACTGATGTGGCAGTGGATGGCCTGGAGGCAGTGTTTAGTTCAACAACAAATATTTATTGAGTACCTATAAAGTGCCAGGTACTGTTCTAGGCTCTTGATACATCAGTGAACAAAAAACCCCCCCAAATCCTTACCTCATGAAGTTGACATTTCAGCTGGGGGAGACAGACAGCAGGCACTATACATAACACATTCTAAAATATCTTAGAGGGTGTAAAGTGCCATGGGAAAATAAAGCAGAGTAAGAGAGATCAGGGATGTGGCAGGGGGAGAAGTGTTGCTATGATTTCAGTGTAGGCCTCGTTGAGAAAGTGATATTTTAGGGAAGTCTTGAAGAGGGCAGGAATCATGTGGTTATTGAGGGAAGAGTTTGCCAGGCATAGGGAACAGCTAGTGAGTGACTCTAGGATGGGAGTAAACGTGGTGTGCTCAGAGTGGTGGAGTGGAGCAGGTGAGGGAGAGTGGCAGTGAGTCAAAGGGTAATGCGGGGGGGCTGTGTGCATGCATTTTTTGGGTGGGTTGGGAATGCATTATTATTTTTTTCATTTAAGACAATGAAATGTAGTCTACTATTATTTGATTGTTAGTTACTAAAGATGCTTTCAGCGGTGGCTAGGTTTTGGGTAATAAGGGATGCCGGAATTGGGAATTCAACAATTGAGGGAGGAGTGAGTTTGAATTATTTGGGTTATAAAGATACATCCTGTTTCCTTGATTCAAAGACCCTCACTCCCAGCCATTTAATGTTTCTGAGATTAGAGTGTGTTTTATAACCAATATATACATTTAATATGATAATATTATTAGGGTTTTTGATATATTTCAATAAATGGTGCCCCTCTTCTTTATCCCTATTCAAAACCAGTTGAAAAGTAAGACAATAGAATATGCAGATGGAGAGCAAATCTATCAGTTTTTTTGGTGATAGACTGGAGGACATAGCTTACTTTTGAATATTCTAAGCAGTAACACTTTCCTAGGTTGATATCTCCCACTGAGCTGGCTCGAGAAAAAAGGAGACTGAGATCCACTGCCCCCTGCCTGGGGCTTTGGCTTAAATTAGCTTCACTAAACTGAGAAATATTGTCCAATTGCTCTGGTCCTCCAAGTGACTAACTCACCCAACCTCTAGGGTGAGATGTGAGGGGGTCACAATCCAAAATTTTCCTCTCTAGCATTGTGGGTGCCAGAGTCACTCTGAGTGTCCTTAAGAGAATAAGGTAGCAACTCCCTTTTGACGGGAAAATGATTCAGTGCCTCCTGGAGGCCCTAAGGTTAGCCAATTTTTGGCAGAAGGGGTAGTTAGGGGCCCTTATTATCCAGGAAAAGAGATGTAATTCCTAACTTTTATGTTTTGAGTATCTAAAAGGGGATATTATCTAAGGAGGCTTTGGGAGAGAAGGTGGGAATAGGTGAGTATCTGATTGTCCTTGCTGCCTTTTTGAAAACTAGTCTCAATGCCAGAATATATTTATTAGGAAATCATAGGCTCCTGTGTATGTGCATGTTTGGGGAGGGGTTGGTGATTGAAGGGAGAGATAGGGAGAAATACAAAGATATTTTATTACTATTTTTTAATTTAAAATGAACTTCTAAATAAGTATGGCTTTAATTTTTTTTTTAACATCTTTATTGGAGTATAATTGCTTTACAATGGTGTGTTAGTTTCTGGTTTATAACAAAGTGAATCAGTTATACACATACATATGTTCCCATATCTCTTCCCTCTTGCATCTCCCTCCCTCCCGCCCTCCCTATCCCACCCCTCTAGGTGGTCACAAAGCACAGAGCTGATCTCCCTGTGCTATGCGGTTGCTTCCCACTAGCTATCTATTTTACGTTTGGTAGTGTATATATGTCCATGCCACTCTCTCTCTTTGTCACATCTTACCCTTCCCCCTCCCCATATCCTCAAGTCCATTCTCTAGTAGGTCTGTGTCTTTATTCCCGTCTTGCCACTAGGTTCTTCATGACCTTTTTTTTTTTTTTCCCTTAGATTCCATATATATGTGTTAGCATACTGTATTTGTTTTTCTCTTTCTGACTTACTTCACTATGTATGAGAGACTCTAACTCCATACACCTCACTACAAATAACTCCATTTTGTTTCTTTTTATGGCTGAGTAATATTCCATTGTATATATGTGCCACATCTTCTTTATCCATTCATCCGATGATGGACACTTAGGTTGCTTCCATGTCCTGGCTATTGTAAGCAGAGCTGCAATGAACATTTTGGTACATGACTCTTTTTGAATTATGGTTTTCTCAGGGTATATGCCCAGTAGTGGGATTGCTGGGTTGTACGGTAGTTCTATTTTTAGTTTTTTAAGGAACCTCCATACTGTTCTCCATAGTGGCTGTATCAATTTACATTCCCACCAACAGTGCAAGAGTGTTCCCTTTTCTCCACACCCTCTCCAGCATTTATTGTTTCTAGATTTTTTGATGATGGCCATTCTGACCAGTGTGAGGTGATACCTCATTGTAGTTTTGATTTGCATTTCTCTAATGATTAATAATGTTGAGCATTCTTTCATGTGTTTGTTGGAAATCTGTATATCTTCTCTGGAGAAATGTCTATTTAGGTCTTATGCCCATTTTTGGATTAGGTTGTTTGCTTTTTTATTATTGACCTGCATGAGCTGCTTGTAAATCTTGGAGATTAATCCTTTGTCAGTTGCTTCATTTGCAAATATTTTCTCCCATTCTGAGGGTTGTCTTTTGGTCTTGTTTATGGTTTCCTTTGCTGTGCAAAAGCTTTTAAGTTTCATTAGGTCCCATTTGTTTATTTGTGTTTTTATTTCCATTTCTCTAGGAGCTGGGTCAAAAAGGATCTTGCTGTGATTTATGTCATAGAGTGTTCTGCCTATGTTTTCCTCTAAGAGTTTGATAGTGTCTGGCCTTACATTTAGGTCTTTAATCCATTTTGAGTTTATTTTTGTGTGTGGTGTTAGGGAGTGTTCTAATTTCATACTTTTACATGTACCTGTCCAGTTTTCCCAGCACCACTTATTGAAGAGGCTGTCTTTTCTCCACTGTATATGCTTGCCTCCTTTATCAAAGATAAGGTGACCATATGTGCGTGGGTTTATCTCTGAGCTTTCTATCCTGTTCCATTGATCTATATTTCTGTTTTTGTGCCAGTACCAAACTGTCTTGATTACTGTAGCTTTGTAATATAGTCTGAAGTCAGGGAGCCTGATTCCTCCAGCTCCATTTTTTGTTCTCAAGATTGCTTTGGCTATTCGGGGTCTTTTGTGTTTCCATACAAATTGTGAAATTTTTTGTTCTAGTTCTGTGAAAAATGCCAGTGGTAGTTTGATAGGGATTGCATTGAATCTGTAGATTGCTTTGGGTAGTAGAGTCATTTTCACAATGTTGATTCTTCCAATCCAAGAACATGGTATATCTCTCCATCTATTTGTGTCATCTTTAATTTCTTTCATCAGTGTCTTATAATTTTCTGCATACAGGTCTTTTGTCTCCTTAGGTAGGTTTATTCCTAGATATTTTATTCTTTTTGTTGCAATGGTAAATGGGAGTGTTTTCTTAATTTCTCTTTCAGATTTTTCATCATTAGTGTATAGGAATGCAAGAGATTTCTGTACATTAATTTTGTATCCTGCTACTTTACCAAATTCATTGATTAGCTCTAGTAGTTTTCTGGTAGCATCTTTAGGATTCTCTACGTATAGTATCATGTCATCTGCAAACAGTGACAGCTTTACTTCTTCTTTTCCGATTTGGATTCCTTTTATTTCTTTTTCTTCTCTGATTACTGTGGCTAACATTTCCAAAACTATGTTGAATAATAGTGGTGAGAGTGGGCAACCTTGTCTTGTTCCTGATCTTAGTGGAAATGCTTTCAGTTTTTCACCATTGAGGACAATGTTGGCTGTGGGTTTGTCATATATGGCCTTTATTATGTTGAGGAACGTTCCCTCTATGCCTACTTTCTGCAGGGCTTTTATCATAAATGGGTGTTGAATTTTGTTGAAAGCTTTCTCAGCATCTATTGAGATGATCATATGGTTTTTCTCCTTCAATTTGTTAATATGGTGTATCACATTGATTGATTTGCATATATTGAAGAATCCTTGCATTCCTGGAATAAACCCCACTTGATCACGGTGTATGATCCTTTTAATGTGCTGTTGGATTCTGTTTGCTAGTATTTTGTTGAGGATTTTTGCATCTATGTTCATCAGTGATATTGGCCTGTAGTTTTCTTTCTTTGTGACATCTTTGTCTGGTTTTGGTATCAGGGTGATGGTGGTCTCATAGAATGAGTTGGGGAGTGTTCCTCCCTCTGCAATATTTTGGAAGAGTTTGAGAAGGATAGGTGTTAGCTCTTCTCTAAATGTTTGATAGAATTCGCCTGTGAAGCCATCTGGTCCTGGGCTTTTGTGTGTTGGAAGATTTTTAATCACAGTTTCAATTTCAGTGCTTGTGATTGGTCTGTTCATATTTTCTATTTCTTCCTGGTTCAGTCTCGGCAGGTTGTGCATTTCTAAGAATCTGTCCATTTCTTCCAGGTTGTCCATTTTATTGGCATAGAGGTGCTTGTAGTAATCTCTCATGATCGTTTGTATTTCTGCAGTGTCAGTGGTTACTTCTCCTTTTTCATTTCTAATTCTATTGATTTGAGTCTTCTCCCTTTTTCTCTTGATGAGTCTGGCTAATGGTTTATCAATTTTGTTTATCTTCTCAAAGAACCAGCTTTTAGTTTTATTGATCTTTGCTATTGTTTCCTTCATTTCTTTTTCATTTATTTCTGATCTGATCTTTATGATTTCTTTCCTTCTGCTAGCTTTGGGGTTTTTTTGTTCTTCTTTCTCTAATTGCTTTAGGTGCAAGGTTAGGTTGTTTATTTGAGATGTTTCCTGTTTCTTGAGGTAGGCTTGTATTGCTATAAACTTCCCTCTTAGAACTGCTTTTGCTGCATCCCATAGGTTTTGGGTCGTCGTGTCTCCATTGTCATTTGTTTCTAGGTATTTTTTTATTTCCCCTTTGATTTCTTCAGTGATCAGTTCGTTATTAAGTAGTGTATTGTTTAGCCTCCATGTGTTTGTATTTTTTACAGATCTTTTCCTGTAATTGATATCTAGTCTCATAGCATTGTGGTCGGAAAAGATACTTGATATGATTTCAATTTTCTTAAATTTACCAAGGCTTGATTTGTGACCCAAGATATGATCTATCCTGGAGAATGTTCCATGAGCACTTGAGAAAAATGTGTATTCTGTTGTTTTTGGGTGGAATGTCCTATAAATATCAATTAAGTCCATCTTGTTTAATGTATCATTTAAAGCTTGTGTTTCCTTATTTATTTTCATTTTGGATGATCTGTCCATTGGTGAAAGTGGGGTGTTAAAGTCCCCTACTATGATTGTGTTACTGTCAATTTCCCTAATTATTTTAAATTCATTTTAAAATAGGAAATAAACACACATTACAAAAGAGAATAAAAATAAGTTCTCCCTACTTTCTCTCAAAGTTCCCCTCTCTGAGGTAACCACCATTGCCAGGTTTTTGTGAATCTTTCCAGAGATATTTATGCATAATAAATATTTTGTTTGTTTTACATAAATGATTAATGTTAAAGATGCTTCCAGAGAAATACATTGGATAGTTTTAATTAACCTTAGAGGCATTTGTGATATATAACCTCAGTATGTGATACCTGAGTATAAAGAAAAACCCTTTTCATTAGGCATACAGTTACATACAATTGATGACTTAAAATCTGTTAAAGAGAAAAGAATCCAAATATAATGGTTATTGAAAGGGGAATCATTTGTACCTAAGTGTTTCAAAGTGTATATTTTAGATTTGTTTTTCCTGCGATGTCTGTGATATATGCTTCCATGGTTACCAGGTAATAGACATAATGGGAATAAAAATGTATAGAGAACTGAAATGGAATTATTATAACAGATTTCCTCCACAGAGGACATTCATTGTCACCACTGTTTCCTTTGGGCAATTTGGAAACTTACAGGCCCTGGAAATAAAAGGTAGACATATACTTATTGGGTAGCTGGTACTTTTCTCTAAGTATGTCTTTACTTACTTAGGAATTACATTATATTGTCTCTAAAAGCTGAATTTGCAATAAGCAGTGGAGTTAGTTTCTAAGTAAAAACGTTTATTGCATCTCCAAAAGTATAAATTCAGGCAGAAGTGCTGTGAGAATGAGATACAAAGGACGTCACAAAAAAAAATGTTAGATTCTGTGCTTAAAAGCAAGTCGAGACAAAAGTTGCACACCTTCCTACTTTCAATATTCTGAGGTTTAAAAAAAAAAAGATTTCCCAACCATAACAAGTGAAAGCAGGTAAGGTGGGGAAGTAGCTTTGACAAATGGAAAATGCTCTGCCCTAGAAATAGTTGTGAGTTATTTTCCCAGCTTTGCTGCCACATGTACTACCTTAATCTTGACCAGATATTCAGCCACTCCTGGTGTCAAGTTTTCCATCTGTCAGACTGAGTAAGTAATCTCTCATGTTTCTTCCAAACCCAACATTGTATCCTGTTAGGAAAGGACTTCAAATATTCCATCCTCTCAATTCTACATTGAGATTTTTGTCTGATAATTTAAACTGCATCTCAAAATACTTAACAGCTGGGTAGTCCTGCTAGTAGTAGGTCTTACCTAGTTATTCCTCAGCAGCACAATTAGATAATCACAACTAGTAGCAACTGAAAGTTTTTGGTTAGCTGCTAAAATCATGGCAACAATTGTATGAATTTCTCATGTATTATATATTTTCTTTATCTTTTTTACTTACTGCTTCCCTCACAAGCCGCAGATGGAGATTAAACTGAGACTTTAGGAATTAGTTTAGGAATTTATTATTGTTGCTGAGTACCTTTTAAAAAATGACTTAAGTACATTAAAAATTTATTAAACTATAACACAATATAGAAAAAAGCACAAATCAAGAATTTAGAGCTCAATGAATTATCATTAGGTGACCATGGCCATGTAATCACTACCCAGGTCAAGAGCTAGAACACTGCCAGTGCCCC
Source organism: Eubalaena glacialis (assembly GCF_028564815.1). Lineage (NCBI taxonomy): Eukaryota > Metazoa > Chordata > Mammalia > Artiodactyla > Balaenidae > Eubalaena > Eubalaena glacialis. The sequence continues at coordinate 87,269,836 of NC_083721.1, read as the reverse complement.
AGAAACTTTCCTCATGCCCCCTCTATACCCTTTGGTCTTTTAAACAAGACTAAACTCTCTTAGGAGGACTAAACCCATAGAGTAGTCTTGCCTGTTTTTGAAATTTATGTAAATGAAGTCATATACTATGTATCTTGTATCTAACTTCTTTCACTCAACATTATGAGATTGTTCATGCTGTTGCATGTATTTGCAGTTCTTTCATTTTAATAGTTGGCATTCTGTTGTACGTCACAACAATTTATACATTGATTCTACGGTCAATAGACATTAGGGTTTGTTTTAGTTTGGTAATATTAAGTATAGTGCTTCTGTGAACATTTTTGGGCATGTATTTGGGGCACATGTGCACAGTTTTATACTGAGCATATACCTAAGTATGAGGTTGCTGGATCATAGTATACATGTATGTTCAAATTTAGTAGAATGTCAATCAGTTTTCCAAAGTGGTTGTTTTAGTCAGTTTGGGCTGCTATAACAAAGTACCATAGACTGGGTGGCTTATAAACAACGGAAATTTATTTCTCACAGTTCTGGAGGCTGGCAGTCTGAGATTAGGTTGCCAGCATGGTTAGGTTCTGGTGAGGTTCCTCTTCCGGGTTACAGACTGCCACTCTCTGCTATACCCTTATGTGGCAGAAAGAGAACAAAGGAGCTCTTTAGAGTCCCTTTTATAAAGGCACTAATCCCATCATGAGGGCTCCAGAATCATGACCTAATTACCTCCCAAAGGCCCCACCTTCTAATACCATCTCACTGGGGGTTAGGATTTAACATATGAATTTGGGGGGGGACACAAATGTTCAGTCCATTGTAGTGATTTCGCTAATTTACATAATCATAGGTGGTATATGGGAATTTTCATTGCTCCAAATTCTTGACAACATTTAGGATTGATAGTCGTACATTTTAGATGTTCCCATGAGTGTGTAGAACCTGTGGTTTTAATTTGCGTTTCCCTGATTCCTGGCAAGGTTAATGTACTAGTCAGGGTTCTCTAGAGAAACAGAACCAGTAGGGCATACATAATAAGATTTATATTTATATATTTTTATTTTATAATATATTATATTTATGAATATACACTTATTTATTTATTGTGAAGAACTGGCTCACGCGATTATGAAGGCTAAGATGTCCCATGATCTGCCATCTATAAACTGGAGACTTGGAAAAGCCGATGGCATAATTCAGTTTAACCTGAAGGCCTGAAAACCAGAGGAGTTTACGGTGTAAATCCAGTCTTAAGGCCAGAGAAGAGATGAAATGTCCCAGCTGAAGTGGTGAGGCAGGAAAAAGGGGACAAATTCCTCCTTCCTCCACCACTTCTATTCAAACCGGAAAGGGATTGGATGATGCCCACCCACACTGGGGAGGGCAATCTACTGAGCCCACCAATTCAAATGCTAATATCATCCAGAAACACCCTCACAGTCATACCCAGAAATAATATTTAATCTGGTTTTAGTGTGGCCAGTCAAGTTGATGCATAAAATTAATCATTACACTTAAGTCGATTTTCAGAAGTTTATGGGCCATTTATTTTGAATTAAATTTCTTTATAATCTGATGACATAAACATCAGGTTCTGTGATACTTTCATTTAATATACCAATATTGGGTCTAAATGGTATTCTGTAAATGCTTAAATTGGTATTAGCCATGATCATTCTAACATCTATGATAAATACTAAGTAAATAAGGTCGTATATTTAAAAAAATTATTGGCCATTTATATTTTCATTTTTGTGAAGAACTTGGTCAAATTTCTTCCTATTTTTCATTTTCTTTTTGTGAGTTTTATGTTTTACAGATATCCTTTCCCATAACTTGACTATTTACTCTTGTGTGTGTTTCGATGAGTAGAAATTCTTAATTTTAGTGTGGTCCAATTTTTGAAATTTCCTTTTATTTTTAGTGCTTTTTGTAACCTGTTTAAGAAATCTTTCTCTACCCAAAGCTCGGGAATATACTACTAATCTATTGCTTCTAATAGTTTCATTGTTTACTTTTCATATTTAGATCTTTAAACCACCCAAAACTGAATTTTTCTGTTAAGTGGGAAGAAGGGGTCAAATTTCTTTTTTTTCTATATGGATAGCCAGTTGACCCTGCATAATTTTTTGAAAAGTTGATCATTTTTCCCGCTGCTCTAAGTATTGTATTCGATATCATTCAAGTATTCACATGTATATGGATCTGTTTTTCTATTCTGTTACTTTGGTGTGTATGTCTATGCTTATACCAGTTCTACCCTGTCCTAATCAACATAGCTTTACAATAAGCTATGTATGTCATCTGGTAGAGTAAGGTCTCCCACATCAAGAATTTCTTGGTTATTTTGACCATTTTTATTTTCATGTGATTTTAAAGTCAACTTGTCAATTTCCATACAATAAACTGTCAGGATTTTGAATGGGATTTTACTGAACCTATGGATGAATTTTGGGAGAAATGTCATTCTAATGATATTGAATCTTCCAATTTTGAACATAGTATATCAATCAATTTATTTAGAGTTTAAAAAATTTCTCCCAATAAAATTTAGTTTTTTGTTTACAGATGTCTTTTGTTAAGGTGATTCCTAGGTATTTGATTTTTTTTTTATATAATTGCAAATAGTGTCTTTTAAAAATTTTCACATACTACTTGTAGCTAATATATATAAAACAATTTTCATATATTTACTTTATATCTGGCAATCTTATTTATTCTGATTCTAATAATTTATCTGTAGATTCATTTGTATTTTCTGTCTATACCTATATAGACAGAAAATATTGTTTGTAAATAATGATTTTTTATTTCTTCTTTTAGAATACTATGTCTCATTTCTTTTGCTTGCTTTTTTGTTCCATGTGTACTTGAAAAAATGTGTATTGTTTCAATTTTGCATTCATTATTAAAAATACTAATTAGGTCAAAAATATATATGTAAAATATACAGTTGACCCCTGAACAACATGGGAGTTGAGGTGCTGACCCTTTCTCTGTGCAGTTGAAAATCTGAGTATAACTTATGTTCAGCCCTCCATATACGTGGTTCCTCAGTAGCCATGATTCTTCTGTATCCATGATACTACATCCATGGATTCAACCAACCATGGATTGTATAGTACTGTAGAGTTTACTGTTTTTAAAAATCTACATATAAGTGGACCCATGCAGTTCAAACCTGTGTTATTCAAGGGGCAACTGCATATGATAGGTGTATATATATATATGCTAAGCTTATTTTTATATATTAATATCATATATATAATTTCTAATAATAATATTTGCATTAAGGCCTACTTTATTGACTCATTTACTCATATAATAATATATAAACTTTATATATTATCTTTTGGCTAGTGTTTGCATGGTAGGTATATTTCCACCCCTTTACTTTCATTGTTTCTATATTCTTATGTATAAGATATATCTTTTGTACCAAAAAATATTTGTGTTTTTCAGAAGTCTAGAGTGATATTTTTTGTCTTTCAATTGAATGATTTAGCGCATTTACATTATTATAATCACTGATATAAAAGTGTTTAAATCTACTGTCTTAATATGTATTTTCTATTTGTACCATTTATGCTAAGTTCCTTTTAACTCTTTTTTTGTGCTTCCTTTTGTATTGAGTATTTTTTATTACTTTATTTTTTTCCTTATTATCTTAGTAGTTCTATAACTCTTTTTTTAAGCTTGATAGTTTAAATCACTTTTTAATTTGCATATAGTAAAAAATTACACTTTGGGTGTACAGTTCTGTGAGTTTAGGCAAATATATAATCATAAAATCACAACTGTGATCAAAATAGAGAATATTTCCATCATCCAAAAAAATTCCCTCATATAATCATTTTAAATAAACTGCTCCTCCCACCACCAACCCCAGGAAACCACTGATCTGTTTTCTATTCCTATAATTTTGCCTGTTCTAGAATGGAACCATACATTTAGTAGTTATATATTCTTTTACTCTTCTTTTACTAGTAAATATAGATATTATAACATGAATATTTGATTTAAATTCTAATTTAAATTTATGCTATTACCACTTCCTGGACAATTCAAAGATCTTAGTATACTTTAACACCATTAGTCCCCCTCTCAATTTACCCATTTATTTACCCCTTTCAGTGTTATGTCTGAATCTCTGCACATCCATCTGAGATTTTTCTCTCTAAAGAATACCTTTTAGCATTTCTTTTAAAAAAAAGTTTGCTGGTGATAACTCAGTTTTTATTTGTCTGTTAATATCTATATTTCACTTTCATTCTTAAAGGATATTTTACTAGCTATAGACTTTTTGGTTGGTGTTTAATATTCTCAGTTTTCACAAAGTTTGGGACAAAATGTGTTTGTTTAAGTTGTAATGGGGAGGTTAAGGAAAGATGTTTGATTTAAAAAAATTATTGATCATGATGTAGCATGTCTTACAGTATATTCTGCAGACTGCTAATTCCATGGGCTTCCCTAACAAAAAAGAGGACTTCACGACCTCAGAATTTTGTGAAAACATGCATCCTCTATCACTTTTGTTGAAATTCACAGTGCATTTTTATATCCTGAAGAGGCTGCTGTGATGAAGTCCATTTAATTTTGTTAATTCAACATTACCCAAAAATATTTGATCAGGAAACCATTGTTCTGGGTGATAGCTAATAAACATTTCAAGTACTTGGTGATATGAAGCCTGCATTTTGGGAGAGCCTCTTTAAGGGCTCCATAGGCCTGGGATACAAATAAAACATTTCTGTGTGAGATTTTGTTTTTTTAAGATTAGGATATTCTGTGCCTTGAAATACTCTTAAAATCTGTTGTTGCAATTTCTGGCTATGGACAAAGTCTACCATGCAACTGAATTTCATAACAGTAGTCACAACATAGTGTGACATAGTGTGACATAGTAAATAGAAGGAGTTCTGGTGCAAGTGCATAAAGCCCCTATAAACTGAGATTTGTACTGGGTTAGATCTATCCATAATCTGTGCAGAGAGGGGCATTCTGATAACCCTTATGTTACACTTTTTGTAAAATAAGGAAACAGGCAGTTATTCATTGCACTCTGAGGACTTCAGAAATTCAGAAAGGGCATGCAGGAAGCAGTAAGTCAATCTTATCTAGAGATCTGGTGAGATTTATTTATAGAGCAGTATACTGTGTCTCTTTTTTCCCCCCAAGGACCTGTGACCCTTTCATTTAAGTCTCTGTGCAGAACAGGACATTTTTTCTATCATCTTCAAGCCCAACTGGCATTAAGATCTGATACTAGAAATTACCAATAAAAACACCCCAAAGTTGATATATCCATAGATCCCACAGAGGAAGCAGAGGCTGTCACACTGGGTGTACATGGACAATGTTGTTGGTGACCTTGAGTGATTAGAGGACCAAGGGAATGGCTGCCAGCAACTCAGCCAACAAAAGAGCTGCTTCATGTGTCATCACGTGTCTGTATGGCAGCCACCAGCTTCCATGCTCTCTGCTTTCCTTGTAAATTTTCAAGGAACTCAAGAAGCAAACCCTTGTTGCAATCCCCTTCTTATCTTTGATGCTGCACACATGCAGCTCTGACACGCATTATATTATTAGTTCCTACTTTCTCAATTTTAATTAAAAAAAGAAATGAATTATTTTAATCTACCATTTTTGAGAGTCAGCATTATTGCATGTGATTATCCACTGAAATGGGGTTGGCACAGAAAATTAATGATATTTAAAATATTATCTCTACTATTTTAGTTTGCTCTTCAAGCAAATCTTAATTTAGTGCAAAAATCTTCTCTTTACACATGATCCTAAGTAAATAGGCATTTATCCAGTGGATTGAGAATCTAAATGTTAACCTTTCAAGTGTTATTTGAACTGTCTTCTGTCATTAAAAACCTCAGAATCTTTTGGCATGTGTAACTGTACAGTATATAAAAAAATCTTAAATACAAACTATATAGTTAAAAAATAATCCAGTAACTCTTCTATGAGTAGAGTGACCATTAGGTCCTCTGTTTTGCCCAGGACAGTTCTGGTTTACCCTTATTGTCCTAGGTCAATCGCAAATAGTAACTAACTCCTTTCACTTTCAAAAGTGTTGTGGCTTGGAGAATGAATTATATGGTCACTTATCATAAGCCAATTTAATTCAATATAGAAATTATTAGGAAAGGATTATTCATTTTGATATTTAAGGAAAATTGAAGTTTTTGATTGATCAATAAATATCCTCTGGTAAGTTAGTAGTTCTGATTGCATATCAGAATCACATTTAAATCACCCATAAAGTAATTAAATAAAGGTCTCTGGAGGTGGAGCACAGGTATCAGTATGTTTAAAGTCTTCACAGATAACTTTAACATGAGGTCAAGGTTGAGAACCACTGGATTATATAGATTGTGCATTGAAAATTGATTCCCCTTTGAGTATTATTCAAAGATGTTTTAAATAATTTTTTTAGCCAGCATGCCTAGCTAGTGTTCTAATTCATTCAGTTTGAAACTTGTTAAGTATATACAATAGACCATATCAGTGAATGCTTTTTGAACCAACCACCATAAGCAAATGATCAGATAACTCACTGGCCAATTCAATCATGCAGATAACTCTAATAATTGGGTCAATTTTTGGTCTCTCATTCTTTCTGCTAACTTAAGAATTAGATAAATTTTTGAATGGTGAAAGTGTAGCTTGGAACTTATAAATAGCTGGTGCAGTTGATCTTATATATAGAGATAAAAGGCAATTCTTGAGGTGAATATTGTCTTGGGAATTACTGGAGTCATTCATAAGGAATTCAGGGGTACCTGGTGGTTTAGAAGATTACTTAGAGAAATATACAGTCATATATTCTGGAAATGCACCTGACTATTCATAATAGCATGAGAATTGTTATCTCATAGGAATGAGATCTACAAAATTACAAAGGTTTTGGGGGTTTCTGACTCTTGGGAACAAAAAAATAGCATGATGACTTTCATCCGGATATTTCCTATAAGATACCAAGTTCGGAGCTCCCCTCAGGAGAGACCCTGCAATGAGTTGGGACAGGGGTAATTCTGTGCTTCTGTTTGGTTTCCCTCCATACAAACTTGTTAAATACTTCAGAAGAAAAGTGAGAGTCTTCAATATTAACAAAATACTTAAATAAGTTTTTATTGTTTAAAAATGATTTTATTGAATTTATGATTACTTTACAACCCCTGTAAATGACTATTTTTATTCTGGGTATCTTTAACATATTACTGCTTCATCTTATTTTGGTTTAAAGATAGAATTTTTCTAACACTACCCAATTATTATACTTTGAAGGAACTGACACCTTACATGAAGTTCGCCATAAAGAAGCCACAGTCAATTTGTTCTACAGTTTTTTAGAGTGGTTGATGTTCTATTATAAAATATCCTCTGAGTCTTTAAGGTGAAAATATTTAGCTGTATTAAGATTACATGACTTCAAAAAGACACAGAATAAGCATTTGAAAGATCTCAAAACTCAAGATAATGTACCATATGTTAGAAAGAATTTATCTCAATTCAAATATGCTTTAAAAAAGATAGAAATGAACTTCTTTGAAGAATTTATTTTAGCAAAAAGTACTTTTGGATGATCAGTTTTACCTAAAGCATTTTTGGGAATAAGCTGACTTTAGCCTCTTTCACATGTGACCTGCTATTCATATAATCAAATACATAGGCCTAAGGATGACTTACTGGACTCTGAGATTCTGAAAATGAATGTGTGTTGAAAAATGAATATTCTAGAGCAGAGGCTCTCAGAGTGTGGTCCCTGGGCCAGCAGCATCAGGATTACCTGGAACTTATGACAAATGCAAATCCTTGATTCTCACCCAAGACCTACTGAATCAGATCTCTGAAATGACACCCAGCAATCTGTGTTTCATCAACCCCTCCAGGTGATTCAGATGCACCCTAAAGTTTGAGATTTCTAGGGATTCAAGTATGAGGTCAGTGAGGTAAGGATGAAATTGATTTGGCATAGCTAGATGATATGGAAACTTGACTAGTTTTACTGTGTTCCTTTAAGAATTCATTAGTGCAGTGCATTTTAAATATTGTATATACCTGTGGTTGATTATAATTCCTTGTTGTTATAGAACAATAGGGTAATTTTTGTGAGCAAATTTATATGTAACTTGTGTGCACCTGCTTCTTGCTTAATTTCTTTTATTTCAATGAGTAAATACAATTCACATTTTAACCATAAATATATAGCTAAGAACTGATCCTTTGAACATCTCTTTTCCTTCTACGTAAGTAATATAGATATTTATGTTTTTTTTTAATATAAAGATTTATTGAATAGTTCATGTTTCTTAGATGAACCTTCACAAGACTGGGCTGTAGATTTTCTGTGATTTTTTTCCATCTCTAATATCAGTTTTTCTTAGATATAATAATACATAATAAATGAAAAATAGACAGTCTAGCACATAGGAAGCGTATCACCAAACAAAATAGACAAGGATTCCTGCCCTTGTAGACCTACTTCTTAGCAAGTATCATATAATGTAAATCCAATTTAAAAACAAAATTCATAGCAAATACTTGAATTGATGGCCTTTAGTCTATTGATATTATGATAGTTCCTTTTAGAATGAAAAGGTTTCCATGTGTCAGCCTGGGGTTATTTTCAGAGATGACAATATTGTCAATGCTCTGTCTTTGATTTGAGAATCGGAGTCTTTCAGCTCAGAGTTCCTATCTTTAGTCATTGGCCTCATGTATCCAGTAGATGTCTCCTGCTTCTTTGGTCAGTACTCTTAACTATGAGCTCAGTAGTGGTCTACTCAAAAGGAATCAAATGGTTTACAATAGAATTGTCACCTGAGACCAGCCATCTTTGATCAGAGTTTCTCTGGGATGCAAGTGTCAGGACCAGGGAGGAAAGTAGTCAATAAATATGCAGATGTGCTCCATACTGTGAGATGAAGGGAGGATCTACAGCTCTTCGTAACTTCATTTTCTCAAGGATGGACCCTTTGTCCATTCTGGAATTGTGATTTTTATGGCCTTTAAAATTCCTGCGTTCATATTATGAAAATGATCATGTGGTTTTATCTTCATAGAATACTTGCTGCCCATCCTGGAGTTCTCTGTGATTGTTTGTGTATGGTAGGTCCAGTGAGGACCTTATAATCTTTATAGGTCCAGGAGGCCCCAACCCATTGGTTTTCAGCACCTCCTGACTATTCTTCCAGAGACAGTCTAACACTGATTGCTGGGTATGGAGGAATTCTTCCATTTTTACTGAATTTGAGATCATTATTTCAGTCAATTCTGGATACTTTGGTTACACCCTCTCTCCACTACAATCCTAGCATTATGAATATTTATTGTGTACACTGTTTTTGATCAGTATATTTATGTTACATAGTTGTCTTCAGAGAAGTTTAACAGAGAACTGTGTGGGTGAGAGCTGTACAGAGAGATTGTAGAACTGGGTGAAGGGCCCTCCTGACAAAAAAAAGTGCCTGAGCAGGCCTTTGTGGAGGATGGTGGATGGAAGGAATTTCCTTAACTGGAATGTCCCAAAGTAAAGGGAAATGTTTTCCAGAAATACAGCTCACATGGAAGGGAAAATTGGGTTAGCCTGTCCAGGTCAATCCTGTAGACATCCTCAAGCATCTGGGACATGCAGGAGGCTAGTGCTAGACAGTGCCTCAACCAGGCAGACAGGAGAAGCTCTTCCCACAGGTTTCCAGTGAAGTAACCCAACAAAGAGGAATGCAAGAACCACAGGAGTTAAGGACTCAATTCATTTTCCAGCTGAGTGTGCACATGTGGAGGAAAGAGGCTCTCAACGATTTAGTGAAAGTGGTGAGACCACATTTTACACGAACTCTCTTAAATGGTCTTTTGGGTGTTGAATTTGGATAAGCAACATCTGAGTCTTCACAGGATGGAACTTCCTTTCATTAGCAGTGTCCTTAAACTTGTAGGTACTTGGAGTTGGCTCCTTCGCCTGGCAACTGCATTCCAGGGTAGGGGACTACTTCTAGGCAGACCAATTTCCCACTCCTGCTCCAGGCTTCTACGTATCCTTGGAAAAGGAAGTGGTAAGGATGGGCAGTGAGGACAATATCGAGTTAATAATTCAGGGGGGTCCTAATGTCTGCCCCTGGGGAGGGACAGGAGAAGGGATGCCTCCCTCAGCTCCCTTAGTCCCTTGGGATAACATGGTGTTGGCTGGTGGGCCTTTTGCTGACAGCTTCTTTCTGCCATATCTATGTTCTACTCCATCCCTCTTCCAAGATTTTCACCTGCCTGCAAGAACCATGATTAGGGATTTTATAATATTTTGTAGTTATAAGGGGTTGGAATCCTTTACAACATGTCTATTGTTTGATTTTCAGAGATTCAACTTTTAAACATTTTCCTCGGAATATATATACAAACCTATATGACTGCCTATATAATAAATATCAGACATTCAAACATCAAGCAAGATAGCTTTGAGAAGGACCAAAATTCATTTTATATTAATACAATTAATAGGAGGACTATTTTCTAATTACTTGCCTAATAGAAAAAAGAATCTGTAAATAAGGAGTGACGCATTGGAGAAAATAATTTTATTTTGTGCCCTGACACTGTAGACAATATTGCATTATAAAGTAGTTTCTGTGAGTTGTGTGCAGTTGTGACAGAGATTCTAAGTATTGCAGAATTGTAGGATATTTTGAGACCTAGATGTAAACTCAGAGGTCTCCTAAGCCAATCATCTCATCTTTCATATTAGGAATCTTAGCTGTGATTTATAGGTTTCTAAATACTGGTAAGAAAATGACTCGAAAAAGAACATATAGCTTATCAGTTCAATTGTATACCTACTCTCAAAATATTCACCTGGTAACTTTTTCTCTAATTCTTCCTGAACAAGCCAAGTTTTATTATCCGCATTTTACAGACCAATCTTTGAGCCATACTTGTTCAGATATCTTTGGAAGCAACTTACTCTTTTTTATGATGTACCAAATTGGAATTATATGTACTCCCTACATAAAAGGGTCATAATTCAAAACTATTTGAATTCAGAATGCCATTCCTTAAAGGAACAATGTTAAAAGTGGCAATTAAATTCTCGGATTAGCCTACAGAATTCCAAATTCTCCCATCTGTGTCCTAGCTGCGGTCATGCTTATCTACAATGAGAAAGCAACCTGCTGCCATTCTAGTACTTAGAGATTTTTTGTTTTACGGTTTGGTGCTTGAGTTAATTGAGTAAATTAGGAGATGAAGAGGCAGTAGAGGAAATGTCTGGTGAAACTTCTGTTAAGACTGTTTCTTCATGTCTTCCATCTCATGGATTTTCTTTGATGCTGATACTTGGATATATAACTAGTATTCTCTTATGCTTATTTGCCATGATTAGGTTAGTGTGCTTATTTATTTATTTTTCTGACCAATTGAACAGAGAACAGAGAAGGTAGGAAGAGGAACATATTAGATAACAGGGCAAAAATTGGAAAAGAGGAAGGCAAGGGAAGTGTAAAAATGTTGCTGCCTGAGATAGATAACTTGAAGAGACGTGGCCTTTAACAGATTTGTAAACTAGCCACCAGGTGGCGCCATCATCTAAGGACAGCTTAGTTGCTTTTCAGGAATTACTGAAAGCTTGCTCTGGGAGCAAGAGTTACCACAGGGTGGAAAGAATAAGGTAGGGACCCTACAGCTTTCTGTTCATGTGTAAGATGTGAAAATCTTACAAAGAGAAGCTTAGTGAATATTTATTAAATTAATAAGTGATGGCTTATCAGCAAGTACCTTATTTCACAAACTTCAAATAGTCTTTTATGCTTCTTCCCTTTGAAAGGGGCTTCATTGTTTTAATTATCAATATATGAGTAAGATTAAAAATTGATAGCTTAAATATCTGTAATTCTTTTAATTGGATTGTTATTTTTGTGTGACTTTATGCCCAGCTTTTAAAAGTAAAGTAGCTTCATATCTAGAGAATAATTTTTTGAAAGTCTGGGACACCATGCAAAAAGGGGTAGGCAAAAAGAGCAAGAAAGAAAACTAGGTAAAGATTAGAAATCACAAGAAGAAGATACAATTCTTGAAACGCAGTCAGTTGGAAAACCAGTAGAGAGTTTTAGGGATGAGAGGATGTATTATAGTTAAAACATAATTGTTGGTGGTACCATTTGTGGTTAAAGCTACTGAGACTTGGGAAAGACATGAGAAGATGTTTGCAAACTATTAAAGTGGCAAACAGTAATTTTTCTAATGTGAAAAAGGAGACTGGTTAGATCTTGACTCTGGTTTGGAAGGAAAATATAAGTACCTCTTTGTTAGTCTGTAACTTTTTGCATGTCAGAATATTTAAAATGTGTGTAAGTTTATTTTCACTGTAACTGTTGTGAGACATGAACATTTAATGTAGATATCAAACTATTTCTGTTCAGAATTTTGTGATGCAGAGTTTAAATTAGGAGAATTTAACTTCTAGCATTAGTCCAACACTGAATCCTGTTTTTCAAGTCAGTGAGTAAATAGCAATTATAATTAGAAAATGATGACAAAGAAAATAAAAGCCTTCATTAGCATAAAGAACTAAGTTTGCCGCTACTTGCCCAAAGGATGAGCCCTCATTTAGGTTTCAGTTGATTGCAGAGTAGACCATCAATAAAAGAAGGCCTTCTAAGACAAAATAATTCAACAGCCGGAAGAATATAATTTTATGCCTCTAACCTCAAACTTCTTCCACGTTAGTAGCAATTCTTTAAAATACCATGAAGTATTCTCATTGCCTTCAAAAATGTGTTTTTTAAGAGTATTGTGAGGAAGAAAAATGCCACTGTAGATATGAGAAAGCTATGTGTCTAAACATGACCTTTCTCTTGGGTCTCAGGCTCATATATGCTTCTGTCTACTAGACGTCCGCACTTAGATGTTGTACGTGCATTTCAAACTTATGTGTGAGACATTTCTCAACACTAAGGAGTTTTCCACTGAAAATTCTGGTTACATTGTTTTATTTTTCAGTTCCTTGCTTGGAATATGTTTTCTCTCTTCTTTGTGACTCTGTACACTCCCTCCTCTCTGAATTATCACTGCCCCCAACCCCCTGCCCTGCCCACCCTGGGGCTTCCATTTTCTAGGTTTATAGTACCCTGTATTTCTGCCTTTAGAGCTCTTATAACACCATTCACTTGTCAATATCACCCAAAGCTCTGTGATGGGAGGCCAAATTTACTTTAACCACTACTATATCATCAGCAATTACCTGTGCCTGCCATATGTTAAATCAATAATATTTGTTGAATGAAAGAGAACTCAAGTTTCATATGTATTGCAAAAAACCAGCATAAACAGCACAGCAGATACAAAAGGCAGGTTGGATTAACCTGCTGCACCACCAGCCCCTCATTACTGAGGGAGAAGTGGAGTAGGGTGGGTGCACACAGATGAGTGAGAGGTGGGTGGTGATGGTGGTGTAGAGACAATTGACATAGAAAACCAGCTTCTTCCTGGTGGGTGTTGGAGCTCTCTCCAGCTGCTGCCCCCCTCCATTCTCTCTAGTTCTAATTATCACCAGCTGGAGCCACTTAATCCTAGCAGTTTACATATTACTAAAGCATCTGTGAGAATGCAGTGTGTAAGCTTCAGATAGCACCAAAGCAAACAATTCTTTTTCTTTATTTCTCTTGCTATACCTTTACCTTTTAGAACTGATTACTCTGAAGGATGGGAAGAATGACACAGATCAGATTATTTATTAGGATGTAAGAATCTACCTCCTTGTGTCACATGCTAGGAACCGACCACTTCTGGACTCATCCTGAATTGCATTTGTTATAGCATCATTACTTAATTTATGGATTTAAATTCCAAAAACTTAAGGACAAAAATATATGTATATATGCATAAGATATCTATGTATCTTCCTGGAGGAAACCCAAAGGGGTGTTTATGAGGACCTAATTCATGCTGAAAAACATTTTTATGAGTTAGAGAAATAGTGTCCACCTTACAGCTTTGGACATTGGATATTTAAGATTTTAGAATATATTAGAAATTAGTTGATTTGCCCATTGTCTGAAAATATTGACCTGCTTTTTTGTCTACTCAGCCCTTTCTCTTGGTAAAGGGATGCCCTGGAGTGCCTCCCCATGTCCTTTGCATGAGTAACTTCTGTGTGGCCTGTAAGGCTTACCTCAGCCATCACCTGATTGCTCCATTCCTGCTCTCTCTAGACATTTGTTTAGCATTGTGTCTACCACTATTCCCCTTGCTTTGTTTTCATGGTATTGTATGAATCCTCAACCAATTGTCTTCAGAGACTCTTGACTTTTTCAGAAAACAGCCCCCAAATTCTGCTCTACTGGAAAAGTCAGGCGGTGTTCACCCTTCCACAGAATATGTCATTTATGTCCAGAAAGACTAGAGCTTGGTCTACTTCCTTCTGGTCTGTCCACTCTAGATACCTTCTAAATGTTACTCCATCCCCATCCCACTTTAGTATTCAGATGTTGTATACTGAGCACAGCCTGTCACAGGGAGTGAGTTTATGGTATTTCCTTTGGAGAGAGGAACATGGAAGCTGTTAGGAACTGAATGTTTGTGCCCCCCCAGTTTCATAGGTTGAAGCCTTAACCCCCAATGCAATGGCATTCAGAGGTGGATCTTTGGGAGGTAATTACATTTAGATGAGGTCATGAGGGTGGGGTCTCCATGATAGAATTAGTGTCCTTGTAAGAAGATGAAGATTCTGGAACTTGCTATCTCTCCGCCATTTGGAAAATAGCAAGAAGGTGACTATCTATCTGCAAACCAGGAAGAAACCCTTACAAGACACCAGATCTGCCGGCAACTTGTTCTTGTGCTTCCCAGTCTCCAGAAATGTGAGAAACAAATGTTGTTTAAGTCACCCAGTCTATGGTATTTTGTTATAGAAGCTTGAGCTGACTAAGACATAAGCCAAAGCTCACTTTTAGTGTCGTGGTAGCACTGCCTCAAGGGCAAGAATGGCCTAGGTTAGAATGCTAGTGCCTCTAGTTACTAGCTGTGAGACCTTGGGCAAGTTTCCTAACTTTTATGTGTCTCAGTTTCCTCATCTGTAAAATGGGATTGATAATGGTGTCTACTTATAGGGTTGTCATGAGGAGTAAATTAATTAATGCATGTAAAGGACTCAAAACGGTACCTAGTACATAGAGTTCAACCCATATTAGCTGTCATTATACATGTCCTACAGCTGAACATGGAACACTAATTCTGATGAATGTGACTGGTGCTGCACTCCAGGCCCATGGTTCCTATACTATGTCTGGCACAAACCTGTCTGTCCTTCCCACTGGGAGGTGGCTGAGCGCCCCTGCATGGCTGGCGTTCCTGCATCCTGGGACACAGAATACAGCCTCAACATAAACCTTACAAACCTGTTGCACGGTGGAGTAGCTGCTGCAGCACAGCTCTGGAGACAGTCTGATCTCTCTCCAGCCCACGTCTCTCTGCGTGCTTCTTTCCTTAGCATCCTCACACAGGCCCACAACCTAAAAATTCTTATTTCTCCCAATACAGGAAAAAATAGTTGATAGTACACAGGTCCCAGTTATTGTTCTAAAATATACATCTGAGAATGCTAATCACCTGTTTGAAAAACATTGAATAATTCCTTATCTCCCATGGGATAAAATGCAAACGTCCTAGAATGACTTTCATAGTTCTTTACTTATCTTATGTTCCTGACATCTCACCTTTCCTTCCTATTGCCCTTCGTTCTCATACCTGCATACTCCATGCCTTCTTTCATACCTCTATGCCTTGTGCACCTCCCTACCAAGAAAGTGTTTTTTTGGCTTGGTGAACTCCTACCAGCCTTGAAGACTTAGCTCAAATGTCCCCTTTTATGCTTTCTTGACTCTGTGGGCAAAGCTAGCTATTCTCTTTTCTGATACAGTCTTTTTTTTTTTTTTAACATCTTTATTGGAGTATAATTGCTTTACAATGGTGTGTTAGTTTCTGCTGTATAACAAAGTGAAAGAAAAAAAAAAGAAAGGAAAGAAAGAAGAGAGCAACCAAACCAAAAAACAAATCCACCAATGATAACAAGGGCTAAAAACCATACAAAGAAAAAAAAAAAAAAAATGGACAGACAGAACCCTAGGACAAATTGTAAAAGCAAAGCTATACAGACAAAATCACACAAAGAAGCACACACATATACACTCACAAAAAGAGAAAAAGGAAAAAAAAATATATATATATATAAAAGAGAGCAACCAAATCAATAAACAAATCTACCTGTGATAATAAGCTCTAAATACTAAACTAAGATAAACATAAAACCAGAAACAAATTAGATGCAGAAAGCAAACTCCAAGTTTACTGTTGCTCCCAAAGTCCACCACCTCAATTTTGGGATGATTCTTTGTCTATTCAGGTATTCCACAGATGCAGGGTACATCAAGTTGATTGTGGAGATTTAATCCGCTGCTCCTGAGGCTGCATGGAGAGATTTCCCTTTCTCTACTTTGTTCGCACAGCTCCTGGGGTTCAGCTTTGGATTTGGCCCCGTCTCTTCGTGTAGGTCGCCTGAGGGCATCTGCTAGTGTTGGAGGGTCTCCTGCAGAGGTGGGGGGGTGGCTGTGGCTCACCACAGGGACAAGGACACTGGCAGCAGAAGTTCTGGGAAGTACTCCTTGGCATGAGCCCTCCCGGAGTCCGTCACTTTTGAACTGGTCTCTTTGCAACTACTTTGTTCTTTGTCCAGAAAAATTTCTACTCAGCAACCAAAGAGAATTTTTTCTATAGGCAAATGAGATCATGTCTTTCAAACTTAAAATGCTTAAATACATTCCCATCACCCTTAGGGTAAGACCAAATTCTTAACATAGCCCACAAGTTCCTCTGCACTGTGGCCCTACTACCTTCCCAGGTGTGTTCAGCTTTTACTCCTAATCTTTCTTTGGATTTCTGCTGGGTCTCCGTTTCTTCAGGCAAGTCTTTCTTGCCTTTCTGCCCATTCCTCTTCTATTGCACCATGTGTCTTGGTTTTGTAGCTTTTATCATAGTTGAAAAGGTGCATTTGTTTATTTTGTTTGGTTATTAACACTTGCCTTTTCCACGGATTGTGAACTCTATAAGGGTAGAGTCTATCTTAGTTAGCTCAGGCTGCTATAACAAAAATGCTATAGATTGGGTGGCTTAAACAACAGATATTTATTTCTCGCAGTTCTGGAAGGTGAGGAGTCCAAGATCAAGGTGTGGGCAGATTTGGTGTCTGATGAGGACCCACTAACGTCCTGGGTTATAGATGGCTACCTTCTTGCTGTGTCCTCAGATCGCCTTTCCTTGGTGCATGCACATGAAGAGAGAGGTCTCATGCCTCTTTCTCGTCTTATAAGGGTATAAATCCCTTCAGGAGGACACCACTCTCATTACCTTATCGAAATATAATTACCTCCCAAAGGCCCCATCTCCTCAGAGCCATCACATTGGGGGTAAGGGCTTCAGCCTGTGAATTTTGAGAATATACAAACATTCAGCCCACACAGAGTCTGTTCAATATTGAATTTCCGGTGGTTAGCACAGCAACCAGTGGCCAGTTAATGAAGGATTATTAATTATATGTATGTATATGTATGTAAATATATATCCATGCCACCACCAGACTATATATATAAAATATGTATGTATGTGTATATATGTATTATATTTTCACACACACATTATATAATATATATACACACACACACACATACACACACACACACACACACACACATACACATAGTCTGGTGAAAGCATGGAGCCTGAACAGGTAAACAGTTTTATGAGGAGTTGGAGACTATTAGAATGTTCCAATCATGAAGTAACAAGATCCTGAACTGCCTCTGTGGCAATGACAAGAAAAATCTTAGATGTATGATGTATTATGAGGAAAGAGTTGATGAGAGAGGCAAGAACAGCACAGTGAACCCAATTTTCTGAATATAGAGATAATTTCTGGACATATGCAAGAGAATTAATGTGGTATAGATGATGGCCACCATCCCTCTCCTGCACACACAGACTCAGGGAAGCCTCCAGCATGTGGGTGTTCAGGTGGGACTGATAAAACTGATGTGGAAACAGGTACATCCACACAGCTTATATTAAGACTGCCCTTTGATTTGCAGCTGTGGCATATATTTGCAGAGTTTGACTAATTTTTCGTTTTAGATTCGTGTTCTTCCCATTGTTTTAGCTAAGAAATAAACAGCATGCTCAGAGTCATCAGTGAGAAAGGGGCTGAAAATCCCACTTTCAGTCCTTTTGAACTGACTGAAGTTAGGGTTCATCCTCATGGATTTACTGCTGAAGGATATCAATTACACAAAATGCAAAGCATACCTTGATTGCTCTGCAATACAGAGGCCACAATCCAATTCTTGTGAAGGACACAAGGGATATCCTTGGAAATTAATTAAACAGATATTCCCCCTAACTTTTAAAAATCATAAAAACAAAAAAAACATACAAATCATTTGTATATTTTTATTTTACATATTTTCTTCTAGTCTTTGAGCTTTCACATCTATGTCTCACAGTTATACTCATGCTTCCAATTTTACTTGCTATTTTTCATTTAATATACATAATATTTCCCCATGTTTCTGTATATTCTTTCTAAATATCCTTTTTCACAAATAGATGATATCTCATAGATTTAGGTACCTTGCTTTATTTTATTATTCTTCTACTTGAATATTTTAGATTTGTTTTCAAATTTTCACTCTTAGAAGATGTTGCAGTGAATATGCCTTTTTCCCCCGTTAATTTATTTACCCAGTATAAATTCCTCAAGATGGGAATAGTAAGTTAAACAGTAAGAGCCTTTTGAACTCTCAATACATATCACTAAATTGCTTTCCTAAGTGGTTATAGCAATTATATAACAAAAATATATGAATGCAAACATAGTTGCATACTTACCATGTACAATGTCCTGTTTAGGTATTGTTGAAGCAAGTGATATCTTTGGGAGTGAAAGAAATGGCATTATAAGGTTATGACTTGGAATTATGCTGTGGTTGGAAAAACAGAAACACAAACAGGAAACAAGTCTTAGGAGGATATAAAATTGTGGTGCGAGAAATGTAGGAAGCCCGGGGCATATTGAGAGAATATCAGGCATATTAAAGATGGAAAACTGGAGTTCTTAAACAGGTGAGGTTGAGTGAGAGAGCTGCAGGAGAAGGAGGAAGTGCTTTAGGATGAGCCCTGTATTAATTTCCTGGGGCTACAGTAACAAAGTTCCACAAACTGTGTAGCTTATACAACAGAAATTTATTGTCTCACAGTTTTGGAGGCTGGAAGTTCGAGATGAAGATGTTGGCAAAGTTTGTTCCTTCTGAGGGAGAAGCTGTTTCATTTCCCTCTCCTAGCTTCTGGTAGCCTCTCTCTGGCATTCCTTGGATTGTAGGTGACATTCTCCCTGTGTCTTGCTTCACATTGTCTTCCCTCTATATCTCTGTGTCCAAATTTCCCCTTTTTCATAAGGACACAATTATATTGGATTAGGGCCCACCCTAAAAGCCTCATCTTAACTTGATCATGTGCAAAGACCCGATTTCCAAACAAGGATACGTTCACAGGTACTTGGGGACTACGGATTCCAGCATCCTTCTGGGAGACTCAATTCAACCCATAACGAGCCCCAAGTGCAAATTTATGAGCAGATAAGGATGAATTAAGTGCAGTACAAAGCATGAGCTTTGAAGTCAGGCAGGGCTCAAACCCCAAATTGGGTTTGAGTCCCAATTTGGCTGCTTGTTGCCTCTGTAATCTTGAATAAATTATTTATGTCTCTGAGCCTCCAGTTGCCTCATCTTAAAATTAAATGAATTATACTTATTTTGCTATGTTATGATGAGGATTGGAGCTAATGAAAGCTAAATATCATAGCACAGCACCTAACACTTCATAGCTTTAATAAATGATAGCTTAAAAAATGTCCCTCTTCAGGAAAAAAATGTTCCATCTTCAGAGGTGGTGGGTTTTCCCCAAAACTAATGGGCCAGGGAATCCTTTCTGAATGGGCATCTGAACACCATAGTTCATCTCTGTTTAAGAAAGATTTTTCCCAATGAAGCTTTAGGATCCCAAGTAGTGGACATAGGACAACTGACCTGGATAGACTCAGACTGGGTTGGGAACAATCACTGAAGCCTTTTTCTTTCTTTTATTCTAATTTCCTTTGGCTGCTTCTGTTTTCAGATATACAGATACTTCAAAGTTTATGACTAAAAATGACATGGCAGGTCAAGGTGGTAAGCCAAGGTGGAGCTTTACAATTTGGTGATGTTTTGGTTTTGATACTAATTTTCCTGGTGTGGAACTGATATTATTCAGCTTTCCTAATAGTCCTCAAAAGGTTGTTTAAAAAAGGTCAAGCCAGGGATTAGGCACCATTTTCTACATTAACCTGAGGTTGAGGAAAAACTCAACCGAGGAGGTATCAGATCGCTGTCTAGTTTGTTTGATAGCCCTGCTCCAATCTAATGGATTACATTCCAAGTAGGGGGTCAAGAAGAACTCAGCAATTGATCAGAATCATGAATAATCCTTCTTCTGCTGAATTGAGCTGAATAGGACAAAAATTGAGGAGGAGACATTACATATAAGTATTTAATCTTTTGGTTTTAATCTGTAGACACAAGGAACGGCCAATATAGTCTGAAGTGATTATGGAAGAGAATATGTTTTATTTGGCAGGTGGAATAGGGATAATTTTAGCATTTTCTAAATGAAGATAAAGTAACTGGAGTAATAAATGAACTACTTGTGGCATACCCAAATAGGAATAGGTCTTTATTCAGGGAGAAAGTGGGGCTACTTATTCTGTTCACTGAACCTGGGCTTTGAAATCATTTAATTGTCATTTGAATTCACTTGGTTCAGATATGTGTCTTTTAAAAATGATTTTTACCTGGGACTTTAAAAATAAAGTTACTAGAAAGAAATAATTGAGAATGGTTGAAATGATGCAATGAAAAAACTGTGTAAGGTTTATTAAAGTTGTAATAAGCAACAAACTACTCCTAAGATTCTAAATGCCTTTTTCTAGTTTGGGAATTAGTGAAATCCTTGGATTGGTGTAGATATGGAGATATGTCTGCCTGATCTAGAGTGCATTTCCTTTGTACTTGTGTACAAAGTGTAGTTGTAGCTGCGCATTGTCTAGTCATCCTCATTTGCAGTCCATGCTGCTTCACATTTCCTATATCTTCTGTACTGGTCTAGTCATTGGCTTGAATCAGAGTCTAAATACTCCTTGCCTAGAGCTCTTAGCCTTACTAATTGCTCCAAGTTAGAACCTTAGGAACAAAATTTTGGCATGTGGAATGAAGCCCGTGGAGCTTGTGCTGTTTTCTATGTGTTGCATCTAGAGGAATGGAGAGGCAGTTTCTGGTTTGATAGGTGGTGCAATATTCAGAGCGTAAGTAGGACAGGCCATGTTCTGAAGTTAGCAGGTATACTATAGGAGATACCCAAGAAATTTTTTTCTGTATATTGATTTTTCTCAGAAGCCCTGTGAGTTTTATCACTATCCTGATGGTTCTAGGAGTCCAGTAGTCCTCTGTAGGTTTTAATTGCGCTCTGGAGACTTGAGCTTAGCCTCCTGGGTATTAAGTAACTAGGCCCTCATCTGAATTGTGGGTCTACTGGAAGGTCTAACATTTCAGCAATAGCAGTAAGTCATCTGTTGTCCCACTGTAATTCTCTAGTGGTCAACAAACCATAAAAAACACTTAGAAACCCTGGGCTTTTAAAGCAAGGGTGTAGGCAAGGAAGCAACGCTTGTCTTCTCCCTCCCAGCCCTGGATCTCATGGAAAGATACTCTCAAAGTCTTGGCATCCTTTTGTAGGACGTATATGGTTGGCATCAGAAACTGGAGGGCAGGATCTTCCTGAACCATAGTTCCTGTTTGAAAAGCCTATGGGGAAGGGGTGAGGCTTAGGGTGTATACAATAGTATAGATGAAGAAAGCTAGTACTGGCAGTCTGAGCCTGAGGCCAAGGCTCAGTGTTTTCTTTTTTTTTAATATTTATTTATTCATTTATTTATTATTTGTTTGCGCCAGGTAGGCTCCTTAGTTGCAGCTCGCCGGCTCCTTAGTTGTGGCATGTGAACTCTCAGTTGTGGCATGCATGTGGGATCTAGTTCCCTGGCCAGGGATCGAACCCAGGCCCCTTGCACTGGGAACGCAGAGTCTCATCCACTGCGCCACCAGGGAAGTCCCAAGGCTCAGTGTTTTCATTGCACTTCTCAGGTTACCTATCTTGGCCCAAGTGAGGATCTGTCCCTTGCACAGAGCTTCCCAAGAATTAGTCCATTAGAATGAGGGGTTCCCTTTAAGTAGATCAATTGTTTTATCTTGCTTATAAAAGAAAAGTTTAATGCCACTGAAAACTATAACGTTTTTGTGATAAAAATCAACTAAAAATATAAAGTTTTTTTTCTCATTTATTCACTCAAATGATGCATTACAAACTAAAACCTGCTTAAGGTAGAAACAAACATATTCAGTGTGCCCATTGCTTTTTCTTTACACAAGTCAGGAAAATCATGACAATGTTATTTTTTCAAATGTATTATTTGTTTACTTTTGTTTATTTTTTTATTGAAGTACAGTTGACTTACATATTATATTAGTTTCAGATGTACAACATACTGATTCAATATTTTTATAGATTATGCACCATGCAAAGTTATTATAATATTATTGACTACATTCCCTGTGTTGTACATTACATCCCTATGACTTATTTATTTTATGATTGGTAGTTTGTGCCTCTTAATCCCATTCACCTATTTGGCCCATCTCTCCACCACGCTCCCCCTCTAGCAACCACTAATTTGTGTCTATGAGTCTGTTTCTGTTTTGTTATATTTGTTCATTTGTATTTCTTTTTAGATTCCACATATAAATGAACACTTACAGTATTTGTCTTTCTCTGTTGACTTAGTTCACTTAGCATAACACCTGCCAGATTCACCCATGTCATCTCAAATAGTAAGATTTCATTCTTTTTTATAGCTGAGTAATATTTCTGTGTGTGTATCTTCTTTATACTTTCATCTCTTGATGGACACTCAGGTTGCTTCCATATCTTGGCTATTATAAATGATGCTGCAGTGAACACTGGGGTGCATATGTCTCTTTGAATTAGTGTTTTCATTTTCTTTGGATAAATATTCAGAAGTGGAATTGCTGGGTCTTATGGTGGATCTATTTTAAATTTTTTGAAGAACCCCTATACTGTTTTCCATAGCAACTGTACCAATTTACATTCCCATCAATAGTACACAAGTGCTCCCTTTTTTCCTCATCCTCGCCAACACTTCTTATTTATTGTCTTTTTGATAACAACCATTTTGACAGATGTGAGGTGATATCTCATTGCAGTTTTGATTTGTACTTCCCTGATGATTTGTGATGTTGAGCATCTTTTCATGTACCTGTTGGCCATCTGTATGTCTTCTTTGGAAAAATGTCTATTCATATCTTCTGCCAATTTTAATTGGATTGTTTGTTCTTTGATGTTGAGTTGTATGATTTTTTTAAGATGTACTTTGGATATTAACCCCTTATCAGACATATCATTTGCAAATATGTTCTCACATTCAGTAGGTTACCTAAGCTTTTTGGTTTGATATGGTCTTATATGTTTATTTTTGCTTTTGGTGCCCTTGCCAGATAAGACATATACAAAAATATTGCCTAACACAGATTTCAAAGAGCATACTGCCTATGCTTTCTGCCAGGAGTTTTATGGTTTGAGGTCTTATATTTAACTTTTTAATCAATTTTGAGTTTATTTTTGCATAATGGTATGAGGAAATGGTCTAGTTTCAATTTTTTACATGTAACTGTTCAGTTTTCCCAACACCACATATTGAAGAGACTGTCTTGTCCCCATTGTATATTCTTGCCTCCTTTGTCATAGATTAATTGACCATGTGTGTGTCAATTTATGTTTGGGCTCTCTATTCTGTCCCTATAATCAAGGTGTAGGTTTTGTGCCAGTACCACACTGTTTTGATTACTATAGCATTGTAGTATAGTTTGAAGTCAGGGTGTGTGATAGCTCTACATTTGCTCTTTCTCAAGATTTCTTTGGCTATTCAAGGTCTTTTGTAGTTCCATACAAATTTAAAAATTATTTGTTCTAGTTCTGTGAAAAATGCCATTGGTATTTTGATAGGGATTGCATTGAATTTGTAGACTGCTTTGGATAATATGGACATTTTAACAATATTAATTCTTCAGTCCATGAGCACATAATACCTTTCCATTTATTTATGTTGTCTTCAATTTCTTTTATCAATTTCTTATAGTTTTCAGAGTACAGGTCTTTTACCTCCTTGGCTAAACTAAAAGTGAGTTTTACTTCTTTCCTTCCAATTTGGATGTTTTTTATTTCTTTTTCTTGTCAGATTGCCATGGCTAGGACTCCAATACTACCTTGAAAAAGTGGTGAGAGTGGGCATCCTTATCTTTTTCCTGATCTTAGATAAAAAGCTTTTAGCTTTTCACCATTAAGTATGATATTAACTGTGGGTTTGTCATAAATGTCATTAATTATGTTCAGGTATGTTTCCTCTAAACCCACTTTCTTAAGAGTTTTTATCATGAATAGATGTTGAATTTTGTCAAATGCTTTTTCTGCATCTATTGAGAAGATCGTATGACTTCTTTCCTTCATTTTGTGATGTGATGTATCACATTGATTTGCTGATATTGAATGATCCTTGCATCCCTGGAATAAATTGCACTTGATCATTATGTATGATCCTTTTAATGTATTATTGACTTCAGTTGTTAATATTTTTTTGAGGATATTTGTATGTATGTTCATCAGGGATACTGGCCTGTAATTTTTCTTTTTGTAGTCTTTTTCTGGTTTTGGTGTCAGGGTAATGGTAGCCTCATAGAAGGAGTTTGAGAGAGTTCCCTCCTCTTCAGTTTTTTTGAGTAGTTTGCAAAGAATAAGTATCAACTCTTCTTTAAATGTTTGGTAGAATTATCCTGTGAAGCCATCTGGTCCTGAGATTTTGTTTGGTTGGAGATTTTTGATTACTAATTCATT
This sequence comes from Eubalaena glacialis, assembly GCF_028564815.1. Taxonomy (NCBI): domain Eukaryota; kingdom Metazoa; phylum Chordata; class Mammalia; order Artiodactyla; family Balaenidae; genus Eubalaena; species Eubalaena glacialis. Next base: position 87,244,747 of record NC_083721.1, on the reverse strand, counting down.
ACTAGTAATCAGTCTGTTCAGATTCTCTATTTCTTCCCGATTCAGTCTTAGAAGGTTGTATTTTTCTAGAAAGTTATCCATTTCTTCTAGGTTGTCCAATTTGTTGGCATGTAATTGTTTGTAGTATTATTTTTTGATTGTTTATATTTCTGTGATATTGGTTGTAAATTCTCTTTCGTTTCTGTTGTAACTTCTTCTGTTTCACTTATGACTTTATTTTGACTCTCTTTTTTTCTTGATGAATCTGGCTAAAGGTTTATCAATTCTGCTTATCTTTTCAAAAACAAGCGGTTAGTTTCATTGACTTTTTTTCTTTTTTTTGGTCTCTATTTCATTTATTTCCACTGTGATCTTTATTATTCCTTCCTTCTACTAATTTTAGGCTTTGTTTGTTCTTCTTATCCTAAATCCTTTGGGTGTAAAGTTAGGTTATTTTAGATTCTTCTTGTTTCTTGATGTATGCCTGTATTACTGTAAACTTCCCTCTTAGAATTGCTTTGCTGAGTCCCATAGATTTTGGAAAGTTGCATTTCTATTTTCATTTGCCTTGAGGTATTTTTTTATTTCCACTTTGATTTCTTCATTAACCCATTTGTATTTTAGTAGCATGTTGTTTAGTTTCCACATGTTTGTGTTTTTCCAGTTTTCTTCTCATAAATGATTTCTAGTTCCATATGGTTGTGGTTGTAAAAGATGCTTGATATTATTTTAATCTTCTTAAATTTATTGAAACTTGTTTTGTGGCCAACATATGCTTTATCCTGGAGAATGTTCCATGTGCACTTGAAAATAATGTGTATTCTCCTGGTTTTGGATGGAATTGTCTGTTCCATCCAAAATTATCTATTATTATTATTTTTTTTTTAACTTTGACTTTTTAAAAAACATCTTTATTGGAGTATAATTGCTTTACATTGTTGCGTTAGTTGCTGCTGTATAACAAAGTGAATGACCTATTTGTATACATATATCCCCATATCCCCTCCCTCTTGTGTCTCCCTCGAACCCTCCCTATCCCACGCTTCTAGGGGGTCACAAAGCACAAGCTGATCTCCCTGTGCTATGTGGCTGCTTCCCACTAGCTATCTATTTTATATTTGATAGTGTATATATGTCCATGCCATTCTCTCACTTTGTCTCAGCTCACCCTTCCCCCTCCCCATGTCCTCAAGTCCATTCTCTACGCCTGTGGTGTATTCCTGTCCTGCCCTTAGGTTCTTCAGAACCATTCTTTTTTTTTTTTTTAGATTCCATATATATGTGTTAGCATATGGTATTTGTTTTTCTCTTTCTGGCTTACCTCACTCTGTATGACAGACTCTAGGTCCATCCACCTCACTACAAATAACTCAGTTTCGTTTCTTTTTATGGCTGAGTAATATTCCATTGTATATATGTGCCACATCTTCTTTATCCATTCATCTGTTGATGGACACTTAGGTTGCTTCCATGTCCTGGCTATTGTAAATAGTGCGGCAATGAACATTGTGGTATATGCCTCTTTTTGTTTTTTTTTTTTTTTTAACGTTTTTATTGGAGTATAATTGCTTTACAATGGTGTGTTAGTTTCTGCTTTATAGCAAAGTGAATCAGCTATACATATACATATATCCCCATATCTCTTCCCTCTTGCGTCTCCCTCCCTCCCACCCTCCCTATCCTGCCCTTCTAGCTGGTCACAAAGCACCCAGCTGATCTCCCTGTGCTATGCGACTGCTTCCCACTAGCTATGTATTTTACATTTGGTAGTGTATATGTGTCCATATATACACTGCCACTCTCTCACTTTGTACATGACTCTTTTTGAATTATTTTTCAGGGTATATGCCCAGTAGTGGGATTGCTGGGTCATATGGTAGTTCTGTTTTCAGCTTTTTAAGGAAGCTCCATAGTGTTCTCTGTAGTGGCTGTATCAATATACATTCCCACCAACAGTGCAAGAGGGTTCTCTTTTCTCCACACCCTCTCCAGCATTTATTGTTTGTAGATTTTTTGATGATGGCCATTCTGACTGGTATGAGGTGATACCTCACTTTAGTTTTGATTTGCATTTCTCTAATGATTTGTGATGTTGAGCATCCTTTCACGTGCTTGTTGGCAATCCATATACCTTCTTTGGAGAAATGTCTATTTAGGTCTTCTGCCCATTTTTGGATTGGGTTTTTTGTTTTTTTGTTATTGAGCTTCATGAGCTGCTTCTATATTTTGCATATTAATCCTTTGTCAGTTGCTTCATTTGCAAATATTTTCTCCCATTCTGAGGGTTGTCTTTTTGTCTTGTTCATGGTTTCCTTTATTGTGCAAAAGCTTTTAAGTTTCATTAAGTCACATTTGTTTATTTTTGGTTTTTTTTCCATTTCTCTAGGAGGTGGGTCAAAAAGGATCTTGCTGTGATTTATGTCATAGAGTGTCCTGCCTATGTTTTCCTCTAAGAGTTTTATAATGTCTGGCCTTACATTTAGGTCGTTAATCCATTTTGAGTTTATTTTTGTGTATGGTGTTAGGGAGTGTTCTAATTTCATTCTTTTACATGTAGCTGTCCAGTTTTCCCAGCACCACTTATTGAAGAGGCTGTCTTTTCTCCATTGTATATTCTTGCCTCCTTTATCAAAGATAAGGTGACCATATGTGCGTGGGTTTATCTCTGGGCTTCCTATATTGTTCCACTGATCTATATTTCTGTTTTTGTGCCAGTACCATACTGTCTTGATGACTGTAGCTTGTAGTATAGTCTGAAGTCAGGGAGCCTGATTCCTCCAGCTCCATTGTTCTTTCTCAAGATTGCTTTGGCTATTCGGGGTCTTTTGTGTTTCCATACAAATTGTGAAATTTTTTGTTCTAGTTCTGTGAAAAATGCCAGTGGTAGTTTGACAGGGATTGCATTGAATCTGTAGATTGCTTTGGGTAGTAGAGTCATTTTCACAATGTTGATTCTTCCAATCCAAGAACATGGTATATCTCTCCATTTGTCTGTATCATCTGTAATTTCTTTCATCAGTGTCTTATAATTTTCTGCATACACGTCTTTTGTTTCCTTAGGTAGGTTTATTCCTAGGTATTTTATTCTTTTTGTTGCAGTGGTAAATGGGAGTGTTTCCTTAAATTCTCTGTCAGATTTTTCATCATCAGTGTATAGGAATGCAAGAGATTTCTGTGCATTAATTTTGTATCCTGCTACTTTACCAAATTCATGGATTAGCTCTAGTAGTTTTCTGGTAGCATCTTTAGGATTCTCTATGTATAGTATCATGTCATCTGCAAACAGTGACAGTTTTAATTCTTCTTTTCCGATTTGGATTCCTTTTATTTTTTTTCTTCTCTGATTGCTGTGGCTAAAACTTCCAAAACTATGTTGAATAATAGTGGTGAGAGTGGGCAACTTTGTTTTGTTCCTGATCTTAATGGAAATGGTTTCAGTTTTTCACCATTAAGAACGATGTTGGCTGTGGGTTCGTCATATGTGGCCTTTATTATGTTGAGGTAAGTTCCCTCTATGCCTACTTTCTGGAGAGTTTTTATCATAAATAGATGTTGAAATTTGTCAAAAGCTTTTTCTGCATCTATTGAGATGATCATATGGTTTTTCTCCTTCAGTTTGTTAATATGGTGTATCACATTGATTGATTTGTGTGTATTGAAGAATCCTTGCATTCCTGGGATAAACCCCACTTGATCATGGTGTATGATCCTTTTAATGTGCTGTTGGATTCTGTTTGCTAGTATTTTGTTGAGGATTTTTGCATCTACGTTCATCAGTGATATTGGCCTGTAGTTTTCTTTCTTTGTGACATCTTTGTCCGGTTTTGGTATCAGGGTGATGGTGGCCTCATAGAATGAGTTTGGCAGTGTTCCTCCCTCTTCTATATTTTGGAAGCGTTTGAGAAGGATAGGTGTTAGCTCTTCTTTAATGTTTGATAGAATTTGCCTGTGAAGCCTTCTGGTCCTGGGCTTTTGTTTCTTGTCAGATTTTTTTTTTTTTGAATTTTATTTTATTTATTTTTTTATACAGCAGGCTCTTATTAGTCATCAGTTTTATACACATCAGTGTGTACATGTCAATCCCAATCACCCAATTCATCAACCACCACCCCCCCACCCCACTTTCCCCCCTTGGTGTCCATACATTTGTTCTCTACATCTGTGTCTCAATTTCTGCCCTGTAAACTGGTTCATCTGTACCATTTTTCTAGGTTCCACGTATATGTGTTAATATACGATATTTGTTTTTCTCTTTCTGACTTACTTCACTCTGTATGACAATCTCTAGATCCGTCCACGTCTCAACAAATGACCCAATTTCGTTCCTTTTTATGGCTGAGTAATATTCCATTGTATATATGTACCCCATCTTCTTTATGCATTCGTCTGTCGATGGGCATTTAGGTTGCTTCCATGACCTGGCTATTGTAAATAGTGCTGCAATGAAATTTGCGGTGCATGTGTCTTTTTGAATTATGGTTTTTCTGGGTATATGCCCAGTAGTGGGATTGCTGGATCATATGGTAATTCTATTTTTAGTTTTTTAAGGAACCTCCATACTGTTCTCCATAGTGGCTGTGTCAATTTACATTCCCACCAACAGTGCAAGAGGGTTCCCTTTTCTCCACACCCTCTCTAGCATTTGTTGTTTGTAGATTTTCTGTTGATGCCCATTCTAACTGGTGTGAGGTGATACCTCATTGTAGTTTTGATTTGCATTTCTCTAATAATTAGTGACGTTGAGCAGCTTTTCATGTGCTTCTTGGCCATCTGTATGTCTTCTTTGGAGAAATGTCTATTTAGGTCTTCTGCCCATTTTTGGATTGGGTTGATTGTTTCTTTAATATTGAGCTGCATGAGCTGTTTATATATTTTGGAGATTAATCCTTTGTCCGTTGATTCGTTTGCAAATATTTTCTCCCATTCTGAGGGTTGTCTTTTCGTCTTGTTTATGGTTTCCTTTGCTGTGCAAAAGCTTTTAAGTTTCATTAGGTCCCATTTGTTTATTTTTGTTTTTATTTCCATTACTCTAGGAGGTGGATCATAAAAGATCTTGCTGTGATTTATGTCAAAGAGTGTTCTTCCTATGTTTTCCTCTAAGAGTTTTATAGTGTCGGTCTTACATTTAGGTCTCTAATCCATTTTGAGTTTATTTTTATGTATGGTGTTAGGGAGTGTTCTAATTTCATTATTTTACGTGTAGCTGTCCAGTTTTCCCAGCACCACTTATTGAAGAGACTGTCTTTTCTCCATTGTATATCCTTGCCTCCTTTGTCATAGATTAGATGAGCATAGGTGTGTGGGTTTATCTCTGGACTTTCTATCTTGTTCCATTGACCTATACTTCTGTTTTTGTGCCAGTACCATATTGTCTTGATTACTCTAGCTTTGTAGTATAGTCTGAGGTCAGGGAGTCTGATTCCTCCAGGTCAGCTTTTTCCCCTCAAGACCGCTTTGGCTATTCGGGGTCTTTTGTGTCTCCATACAAATTTTAACACTTTTTGTTCTAGTTCCGTAAAAAGTGCCATTAGTAATTTGGTAGGGATTGCATTGAATCTGTAGATTACTTTGGGTAGTATAGTCATTTTCATAATATTGATTCTTCCAATCCAAGAACATGGTATATCTCTCCATCTGTTGGTGTCATCTTTTATTTCTTCCATCAGTGTCTTATAGTTTCTCCATACAGGTCTTTTGTTTCCTTAGGTAGGTTTATTCCTAGGTATTTTATTCTTTTTGTTGCAATGGTAAATGGGAGTGTTTCCTTAATTTCTCTTTCAGATTTTTCATCATTTGTATATAGGAATGCAAGAGATTTCTGTGCCTTAATTTTGTATCCTGCAACTTTACCAAATTCATGGATTAGCTCTAGTAGTTTTCTGGTGGCATCTTTAGGATTCTCTATGTATAGTATCATGTCATCTGCAAACAGTGACAATTTTACTTCTTTTCAAATTTGTATTCCTTTTATTTCTTTTTTTTCTCTGATTGCTGTGGCTAGGACTTCCAAAACTGTTGAATAATAGTGGTGAGAGTGGACATCCTTGTCTTGTTCCTGATCTTAGAGGAAATGCTTTCAGTTTTTCACCATTGAGAATGATGTTTGCTGTGGGTTTGTCCTATATGGCCTTTATTATGTTGAGGCAGGTTCCCTCTATGCCCACTTTCTGGAGAGTTTTTATCATAAATGGGTGTTGAATTTTGTCAAAAGCTTCTTCTGCATCTATTGAGCTGATCATATGGTTTTGCTTCTTCAGTTTGTTAATATGGTGTATCACATTGATTGATTTGTGTATATTGAAGAATCCTGGCATCCTTGGGCTAAATCCCACTTGATCATGGTGTATGATCCTTTTAATGTGTTGTTGGATTCTGTTTGCTAGTATTTTGTTGAGGATTTTTTCATCTATATTCATCAGTGATATTGGTTTGTAATTTTTTTTGTAGTATCTTTGTCTGGTTTTGGTATCAGGGTGACGGTGGCCTCATAGAATTAGTTTGGAAGTGTTCCTTCCTCCACAATTTTGGAAGAGTTTGAGAAGGATGGGTGTTAGCTCTTCTCTAAATGTTTGGTAGAATTCACCTCTGAAGCCATCTGGTCCTGGACTTTCGTTTTTTGGAAGACTTTTAATCACAGTTTCAATTTCATTACTTGTGATTCGTCTGTTCATGTTTTCTATTTCTTCCTGGTTCAGTCTTGGAAGGTTATATCTTTCTAAGAATTTGTCCATTTCTTCCAGGTTGTCCATTTTATTGGCATAGAGTTGCTTGTAGTAGTCTCTTACAATGCTTTGTATTTCTGCGGTGTCTGTTGTAACTTCTCCTTTCTCATTTTTAATTTTATTAATTTGAGTCCTCTCCCTCTTTTTCTTCATGGGTCTGGATAATGGTTTATTAATTTTGTTTATCTTCTCAAAGAACCAGCTTTATTTTTATTGATCTTTGTTATTATTTTCTTTGTTTCTATTTCATTTATTTCTGCTCTGATGTTTATGATTTTTTTCCTTCTGCTAACTTTGGGTTTTGTTTGTTCTTCTTTCTCTAGTTCCTTTAGGTGTAAGGTTAGATTGTTTATTTGAGATTTTTCTTGTTTCTTGAGGTAGGCTTGTATTGCTATAAACTTCCCTCCTGGAACTGCTTTTGCTGCATCCCATAAGTTTTGGATCATCGTATTTTCATTGTCATTTGTCTCTAGGTGTTTTTTGATTTCCTCTTTGATTTCTTCAGTGATCTCTTGGTTATTTACTAACGTATTGTTTAGCCTCCATGTGTTTGTGTTTTTTACCTTTTTTCCTGTAATTCATTTCTAATCTCACAGCATTGTGGTCATTTAAGATGCTTGATATGATTTCAATTTTCTTAAATTTACTGAAGCTTGATTTGTACCCAAGATGTGATCTATCCTGGAGAATGTTCCTTGTGCACTTGAGAAGAAAGTGTAATGTGCTGTTTTTGGATGGAATGTCCTATAAATATCCATTGAATCTATCTGGTCTATTGTGTCATTTAAAGCTTCTGTTTCCTTATTTATTTTCATTTTGGATGATCTGTCCATTGGCGTAAGTGAGTTGTTTAAGGCCCCCACTATTATTGTGTTACTGTCGATTTCCTCTTTTATAGCTGTTAGCAGTTGCCTTATGTATTGAGGTGCTCCTATGTTGGGTGCATATATATTTATAATTGTTATATCTTCTCCTTGGATTGATCCCTTGATCATTATGTAGTGTCCTTCTTTGTCTCTTGTAACTTTCTTTATTTTAAAGTCTATTTTATCTGATATGAGTATTGCTACTCCAGCTTTCTTTTGATTTCCATTTGCATGGAATATCTTTTTCCATCCCCTCACTTTCAGTCTGTATGTGTCCCTAGATCTGAAGTGGGTCTCTTGTAGACAGCATGTATATGGGTCCTGTTTTTGTATCCATTCAGCAAGCCTGTGTCTTTTGGTTGGAGCATTGAATCCATTCACGTTTAAGGTAATTATCGATATGTATGTTCCTATGACCATTTTCTTAATTGTTTTGGGTTTGTTTTTGTAGTTCCTTTTCTTGTCTTGTATTTCCGACTTAGAAAAGTTCCTTTAGCATTTGTTGTAGAACTGGTTTGGTGGTGCTGAATTCTCTTAGCTTTTGCTTGTCTATAAAGCTTTTGATTTCTCCATCGAATGTGAATGAGATCCTTGCTGGGTAGAGTAATCTTGGTTGTAGCTTCTTCCCTTTTATCTCTTTAAGTATATCATGCCACTCCCTTCTGGCTTGTAGAGTTTCTGCTGAGAAATCAGATGTTAACCTTATGGGAGTTCCCTTGTATGTTGTCATTTTTCCCTTGACGCTTTCAATAATTTTTTTTTGTCCTTAATTTTTGCCAATTTGTTTATGATGTGTCTCGGCGTGTTTCTCCTTGGGTTTATCCTGTATGGGACTCTCTGCGCTTCCTGGACTTGGGTGGCTATTTCCTTTCCCATGTTAGGGAAGTTTTTTTTTGTTTTTTTTGTTTTTTCTTTTAAATTTTTATTTATTTATTTTTGGCTGTGTTGGGTCTTCGTTTCTGTGCGAGGGCTTTTCCCCAGTTGTGGCAAGCGGGGGCCACTCTTCACCGCGGTGCGCAGGCCTTTCACTCTCGCAGCCTTTCTTGTTGCGGAGCACAGGCTCCAGATGCGCAGGCTCAGTAGTTGTGGCTCACGGGCCTAGTTGCTCCGCGGCATGTGGGATCCTCCCAGACCAGAGCTCAATCCCGTGTCCCCTGCATTAGCAGGCAGATTCTCAACCACTGCGCCACCAGGGAAGCCCAGGGAAGTTTTTGACTAAAATCTCTTCAAATATTTTCTCGGGTCCTTTCTCTCTCTCTTCTTCTTCTGGGACCCATATAATACTAATGTTGTTGTGTTTAATGTTGTCCCAGAGGTCTCTTAGGCTGTCTTCATTTCTTTTCATTCTTTTTTCTTTATTCTGTTCAGCAGCAGTGAATTCCACCATTCTGTCTTCCAGGTCACTTATCCATTCTTCTGCCTCTGTTATTCTGCTATTGATTCCTTCTAGTGTAGTTTTCATTTCAGTTATTGTATTGTTCATCTCTCTTTGTTTGTTCTTTAATTCTTCTAAGTCTTTATTAAACATTTCTTGCATCTTCTCGATCTTTGCCTCCATTCTTTTTCCGAGGTCCTGAATCATCTTCACTATCATTATTCTGAATACTTTTTCTGGAAGGTTGACTATCTCCACTTCATTTAGTTGTTTTTCTGGGGTTTTATCTTGTTCCTTCATCTGGTACATAGCCCTCTGCCTTTTCGTGTTGTCTATCTTTCTGTGAATGTGGTTTTTGTTCCACAGGCTGCAGTATTGTAGTTCTTCTTTCTTCTTGTTGGAAGATTTTTTAATCAAAGTTTCAATTTCAGTGCTTGCGCTTGGTCTGTTTATATTTTCTATTTCTTCCTGCTTCAGTCTCGGAAGGTTGTGCTTTTCTAAGAATTTGTCCATTTCTTCCTGGTTGTCTGTTTTATTGGCATATAGTTGCTTGTAGTAATCTCTCATGGTCCTTTTTATTTCTGCAGTGTCAGTCGTTACTTCCCATTTTTCATTTCTAATTCTGTTGATTTGAGTCTTCTCCCTTTTTTTCTTGATGAGTCTAGTTAATGGTTTATCAATTTTGTTTATCTTTTCAAAGAACCAGCTTTTAGCTTTATTAATCTTTGCTATAGTTTCCTTCATTTCTTTTTCATTTATTTCTGATCTGGTCTTTATGATTTCCTTCCTTCTGCTAACTTTGGGGGTTTTTGTTCTTCTTTCTCTATTTGCTTTAGGTGTAAGGTTAGGTTGTTTATTTGAGATGTTTCTTGTTTCTTGAAGTAAGATTGTATTGCTATAAACTTCCCTCTTAGAACTGCTTTTGCTGCTCCCATAGGTTTTGGGTCATCGTGTTTTCATTGTCATTTGTTTCTAGGTATTTTTTGATTTCCTCTTTGATTTCTTCAGTGATCTCTTGGTTATTTAGTAGCGTATTGTTTAGCCTCCATGTGTTTGTATTTTTTTACAGTTTTTTTCCTCTTATTGATATCTAGTCTCATAGCGTTGTGGTCGGAAAGATACTTGATACGAGTTCAATTTTCTTAAATTTACTAAGGCTTGATTTGTGACCCAAGATGTGATCTATCCTGGAGAATGTTCCCTGAGCACTTGAGAAGAAAGTGTATTCTGTTGTTTTTGGATGGAATGTCCTATAAATATCAATTAAGTCCATCTTGTGTGATGTATCATTTAAAGCTTGTGTTTCCTTATTTATTTTCATTTTGGATGATCTTTCCATTGGTGAAAGTGGGGTGTTAAAGTCCCCTACTATGATTGTGTTACTGTCAATATCCCCTTTTATGGCTGTTAGCATTTGCCTTATGTATTGAGGTGCTCCTATGTTGGGTGCATAAATATTTACAATTGTTATGTCTTCTTCTTGGATTGATATCTTGATCATTATGTAGTGTCCTTTTTTGTCTCTTGTAATAGTCTTTATTTTAAAGTCTATTTTGTCTGATATGAGAATTGCTACTCCAGCTTTCTTTTGATTTCCATTTGCATGGAATATGTTTTTCCCTCCCCGCACTTTCAGTCTGTATGTGTTCCCAGGTCTGAAGTGGGTCTCTTGTAGACAGCATATATATGGGTCTTGTTTTTGTATCCATTCAACCAGTCTATGTCTTTTGGTTGGAACATTTAATCCCCTTACATTTAAGGTAATTTTCAATATGCATGTTTCTGTTAACATTTTCTTAATTGTTTCAGGTTTATTATTGTAAGTCTTTTCGTTCTCTTGTGTTTCCTGCCTAGAGAAATTCCTTAACATTTGTTGTAAAGCTGGTTTGGTGGTGCTGAATTCTCTTAGCTTTTGCTTGTCTGTAAAGGTTTTAATTTCTCCATTGAATCTGAATGAGATCCTTGCTGGGTAGAGTAATCTTGGTTGTAGGTTTTTCTTTTTCATCACTTTAGATATGTCCTGCCACTCCTTTCTGGCTTGCAGAGTTTCTGCTGAAAGATCCGCTGTTAGCCTTATGGGGATTCCCTTGTATGTTATTTGTTGCTTTTTCCTTGCTGCTTTCAATATTTTTTCTTTGTTTTTAATTTTTGATAGTTTGATTAATATGTGTTGTGGTGTGTTTCTCCTTGGATTTATCCTGTATGGGACTCTCTGTGCTTCCTGGAGTTGATTGACTATTTCCTGTCCCATATTAGGGAAATTTTCAACTATAATCTCTTGAAATATTTTCTCAGTTCCTTTCTTTTTCTCTTCTTCTTCTGAGACCCCTATAATTCAAATGTCAGTGTATTTAATGTTGTCCCAGAGGTCTCTGAGACTGTCCTCAATTCTTTTCATTCTTTTTTCTTTATTCTGTCTGTGGTAGTTATTTCCACTCTTTTATCTTCCAGGTCATTTATCCGTTCTTCTGCCTCAGTTTTTCTGCTACTGATTCCTTCTGGAGAATTTTTAATTTCATTTACTGTGTTGTCCATCATTGTTTGTTTGCTCTTTAGTTCTTCTAGGTCCTTGTTAAACGTTTCTTGTATTTTCTCCATTCTATTTCCAAGATTTTGGATCATCTTTACTATCATTACTCTGAATTCTTTTTCATGTAGACTGCAGATTTCCTCCTCATTTGTTTGGTGTGGTGGGTTTTTACCTTGCTCCTTCATCTGCTGTGCATTTCTCTGTCTTCTCATTTGCTTAACTTGCTGTGTTTGGGGTCTCGTTTTCGCAGGCTGCATGTTCATAGTTCCCGTTGTTTTTGGTGTCTGCCCACTGTGGCTATGGTTCGTTCAGTGGGTTGTGTAGGCTTCCTGGTGGAGGGGACTGGTACCTGTGTTCTGGTGGATGAGGCTGGATCTTGTTTTTCTGGTAGGCAGGACCACGTCCGGTGATGTGTTTTGGGGTGTCTGTGAACTTAGTATGATTTTAGGCAGCCTCTCTGTTAATCGGTGGGGTTGTGTTCCTTCCTGTCTTGCTAGTTGTTTGGAATGGGGTGTGCAGCACTGGAGCTTGCTGGTTATTGAATGGAGCTGGGTCTTAGCGTTGAGACGGAGATCTCTGGGAGAACTCCCGCAGATTGATATTACCTGGGGCCAGGAGGTCTCTGGTGGTCCAATGTCCTGAACTTGGCTCTCCCACCTCAGAGGCTCAGGCCTGACACCTGGCTGGAGGACCAAGACCCTGTCAGCCACACGGCTCAACTTGGTACGAGTGATGCTTGCCAGTGAATTAAGGTGCGAGAAAGACACAAGGCATAAATACCAAAGTGTTGCATGTGGTGCCAACTCTGTGGTTCCTGTAGACATCTATTAAGCCAATCTTGTCTATTGTGTCATTTAAGTCTAATGTTTTCTTGATTTTCAATCTGGATGATCTATCCATTGATGTAAGTGTGTTATTAAAGTGCCCTAGTATTATTATATGACTGTCAAATTTTCCTTTACTTCTGTTAATATTTGCTTTATATATTTTGGTGCTCCTATGTTAGGTGCATTTATTTTTACAAATGTTATATTCTTTTCTAGGATTGACCTTTTTATCATTATGCAATACTCTTCTTTGTCTTTTGTTGTAGTCTGTGTTTTAAAATCTATTTTGTCTGATATGAGTATTGCTACCCCAGCTTTATTTTCATTTTTATTTACATGGAATATCTTTTTCCGTTTCTTCATTTTAAGTCTGTGTGTGTCTTTTTTTTTTTTCTTTCTGCACTTTATTATGTGTTTCAATGATTTCCCTTTAAAATATGACACAGCTATTTCTTGCCCACAGAGTAGCTACCATAGATTTTCCTAAGGCCCTGGTTGTGATACTAGATGAAGTTAATTTTAATGAGTCTGTTTCAGGCTGCTTGACTCCTCTACTCTTTGCAGGAGTAATTCACTTCTGTCTTTACATATATCCCTGCTGACACTTACTTTATTTATTTATTTATTTATTTATTTATTTATTTATTTATCTATTTAACATCTTTATTGGAGTATAATTGCTCTATAATGGTGTGTTACTTTCTGCTTTATAACAAAGTGAATCAGCCATACATATACATATATCCCCATATCTCCTCCCTCTTGCATCTCCCTCCCACCCTCCCTATCCCACCCCTCTAGGTAGTCACAAAGCACTGAGCTGATCTCCCTGTGCTATGCGGCTGCTTCCCACTAGCTATCTATTTTACATTTGGTAGTGTATATATGTCCATGCCCCTCTCTCTCTTTGTCCCAGCTTACCCTTCCCCCTCCCCGTGTCCTCAAGTCCATTCTCCACGTCTGCGTCTTTATTTCTGTCCTGCTGCTAGGTTCTTCAGAACCTTTTTTTTTTTTTTTTTTAGATTCCATATATATGTGTTAGCATACAGTACTTGTTTTTCTCTTTCTGACTTACTTCACTCTGTATGACAGACTCTAGGTCCATCCACCTCACTACAAATAACTCAATTTCATTTCTTTTTATGGCTGAGTAGTCTTTAGCTCTTAAGTGAGTCTCTTGTAGGCAGTGTATAGATGAGCTTTTTTTCATCCATTCACCCAACCTATGTCTTTTGATTGGTGCATTTAGCCCATTTACATTTAAAGTAATTTTGATGGGTATGTACTTAGTGTCATTTTGTTACTTGTTTTCTGGTTGTTTTTGTAGTTCTTCTCTGTTCTTCTTTTACTTTCTTCCCTTATGGTTTGATAATTTTCTTTAGTGGCATATTTTGTTTCCTTTCTCTTTATTTTTTGTGTGTATCTCTTGTAGGTATTTGGTTTGTCATAAACATGAGGTAGGTCTATCTATCTATCTATTTATTTAAACTGATAGTCATTTAAGTTCAAACATGTTTTAAAAGCTCTACATTTTTTACTCTCCCTGCCCACTTTTTATGTTTTTGATGTCATATAATTTTATATCTTTTTGTGTATTCCTTACCTACTTATTGTAGTTATAGTTGGTTTACAGCTGTTGTCTTTTCACCTTTATATTAGCTTTTTAAGTGGCCTTTAGTGTATACTTGCCTTTACTAGTGAGATTTTTTTATCCCCTCATATATTTTCTTATTCTTGTTATGGCCTTTTCTTTTTCACTTAAAGAAGATCCTTTAGCATTTCTTGCAAGCATGGTTTAGTAGTGATGAGTTCTTTTAGTTTTTTGTTTGTCTGGGAAACGTTTTATGTCTTCTTCAATTCTGAATGATACCTTGCTGGGTTGCATATCCTTGGTTGTAATTTTTTTCCTTTTAACACTTAAGTATATCTTGCCACTCCTTTCTGGCCTTCAAAGTTTCTGCTGAAAAATCAGTTGATAGCCTTATGGGTGTTTGCTTGTAAGTGACTCTCTGTTTTTTTCTCTTGCTGCCTTTAAAATTCCTTCTTTATCTGTAACTTTTGCCATTTTAATTGTGATATGTCTTGGTGTGGATCTCTTTGGGTTCATCTTGTTTGGGACTCTCTGTGCTTCCTTGGCTTGGATATCTGTTTCCTTCCTCAGGTGTGGTAAGTTTTCAGCTATTACTCTATCAAATATGTTTTCTGCCCTTTTCTTTCTCTCTTCTTCTGGGACCCCATAATGCAAATGTTAGTACACTTGATGATCCCAGAGATCCCTTAGACTATCTTCATTTTTTCTTTTCATATTTTGGTTGGGTGATTTCCATTATTCTGTCTTCCAGGTTGCTTATGTGTTCTTCATATCACCTAATCTGCAGTTGATTCCTGCTAGTATATTTTTCATTTCAATTATTGTATTCTTCAGCTCTGATTTTTTTTTTAATGTTTCCTAATCCTTTGTTGAAATTCTCACTGTATTCCTCTATTCTTCTCCTGTGTTTGCTGAACATTTTTATGACAGTTGTTTTGAAAGCTTTATCAGATAAGTTACTTGTCTGAATTTCACTAGGGTTTTTCCCTGGGGTTTTATCTTGTTCTTTCATTTGGAACATATATTTATCTCGTCTCATTTTCTTTTCCTTTCTGTGTTTATCTCTATGAATTAGGCAAAACAGTTACCTCTTCAAGTACTGAAGGCTTGTCCTTGTGTAGGAGCATCCCTATGAAGATTGCATGTGCCTGGTGGCTCTGGCAGGAAGGCTAGAGCTGAAACAAGTGTGGGCTGTGGCTTTTCCAGGGTGTACTGGGACCGCCATCTTGGTAGGGGGGTTGGAGCTGGAGTCTGATACAGGCTGGGGTTTCCCTTGGAGTGTGTTGGAAGGCACTGCCTGGGGGGAATTGGGGTGGGGCTTGAGCCAAAACCCATTACAGGCCAGGGCTTCATCTAGGATGCACTGGAGGCTGCTGCCTTGGCAGGGTAGGGTTGGAGCTGGAGCTGGGTGTGGGCTGGGGTGTGCTGGTGTGTGCATGGCAGGTGGGCTAGAGCACCAGGAGTCTACATCTGCTCTGGGACTCAGAGCAAGTAAGTTTGTGTATACAGCCTTTAAGAGCAGACTCTTGGTTTCCTACAGCTTGATGGCTCTCCTGGTCCTAAGTGTTGCTGGTTTTCAAAACCATTTGAAGGGATTTTTCTTTTAGTTGCTGGTCCCCAGAGCTAGGGCTCCCCTCACTCTTTAGGGAGAACCTCCAAATTTGTGATATCCCTTTCCTCTTTTGGATTGCCTGCTAGGGGTGTGGGTCTTGACTAGATCACTTCTATTCCCTTCTTACCCATTTCAGTGTGGTTTTTTCTTTATATCCTTCATTGTGAAAAAGCTCTTCTGTTAGTCTTCATGTTGTTCTCAGAGAGAGTTGTTTTATATGTAGTTGTAGTTTTGGTGTGTCTGGGGGAGCAGATGTGCTCAGGGTCTTCCTACTCTGCTATCTTGATCCTGTCTCTAATCTAACAACGTTCTTAAAAACTTCCCCCATATAATTATGTTAATATTATGTAATGAGTGATCCATCATTTCCTCACAGATTTGAGATGCCACCTTTATTATATTATGTTTACATATGTACCTGATTTTGTTTCTGGGCTCTCTTCTTTGCACTGACTTATTTTTCAGTTCCTGTACCAGGACCACATTGTTTTCAATATAACTTTAAGACATATTTTGAATGGGTAGGACTAGGCTCCACTATTTGTTTCTCATGAATTTCTTTATAGTTCTGCATTTATTCTTTTGGAAAATCTTTTTATTTAAAGCAAATATGTTAATATCAATGAGATTTGGGTTGGACTTAGATTGAATTTATAGAGTCACTGAAGGATTAATATACTTACAATATTGAATCCTTCCATCCAGGAATGTGATATATTTCTCCACTTAGGAGGTTTTCTTTTCTCTCAGCAAAGTTTTTTGATTTTCTTTACTCAGAGTATACTTGTATATTTTTGGCTAAAATTTTTCTTAATCAAATTTTATGTTATAAAATTATGAAATTTTTGTATCTTTGTTTTGCAAATTAGATTTTAAAAAATTATATGATTCTTCTGTTATTGCAATTATATAAAAATTATTGATTTTGGTAAATTTACCTTATATCCAAAATCCTAATAGAACTATTTTAGTACTTCTACTATTTTGTCAGTTGGTTTTTTTTTTAATTTTTGAATTGTCTTGGGTAGATAATCATATAGTTTTGTCTCTGTCTGATACTTGTGCTCTTGATTTCTTTTTCCTGATTAATTTTATTGTCTAGAACCACCAGAATAATAGTTGTGGGTAGTGGGCATCCTTGTTTTGTCTCCAGATTTAATGAGAATACTTTGTATTTTATGTTCTTTTGGTTTCCAACTCTATTGAGTTTGAGGAATTTAAATTAATTTGGACTTAGTTTTTGAATTTTTGATAGAACTTTCATATAAAAATTACTGGGGCCTGGTATATTTTAGGGGAATAAATCTCTGGTTATGTTTTCCATTTCTTCTATGGTTATTGGTCTGAATTTTCAGACTTTCTGTCACTTTTTGCCCCTTGGTAATTTAAATTTTTTTATGTAATAATCTCTTATAGTTTCAATTTTATTGGTTAAGGAATTGAACACAGTATTCTCTTATAAAAAGAATCTCCATCTTATGATTCTTTATCTTTCTTTATCTTTTTATTATTTATATCTTATCTCTTTCTTGGTTAGACTTGTTATACATATTTCTACTTTAGTAGTCTCTTCAAAGACTTTTAATTTCTTAAGCCTGCCATTTTCTCTCTTATTCCATGAATTTTTGTTTATTAATAATTTTTCATTTAAAATTACCTTTTGATTTATTTCATTGTCTTTTTTGTAGCTCCCTAGTTGAATACTTGGTTTATTTTCAGTTGTTTTCAAATAAATATATTTAGGGTTATGCATTTTCTTCTAAGTATTACCTTGGTTGCATCGATAGGTTTTATTAATTAATTAATTAATTAATTAATTTTTGGCTGCATTGGGTCTTCATTGCTGCATGCAGGCTTTCTCTAGTTGCGGTGAGTGGGGGCTACTTTTCGTTGCAGTCCACGGGCTTCTCATTGTGGTGGCTACTATTGTTGCAAAGCACAGGTTCTAGGCACATGGGCTCAGTAGTTGTGGCACATGGGCTTAGTTGCTCCATGGTATGTGGGTTCTTCCCGGACCAGAGATCGAACCCATGTCCCCTGCATTGGCAGGCAGACTCTCAACCACTGTGCTACCAGGGAAGTCCCTGCATCCAATAGGTTTTAATATATTGTATTCTCATAGTTGTTTATTTATAAGTAGATTAATAGTCTACTTTTGTTGTTAATTTATAGTATTGAATCGTGACTAGATAATGTGGCCTGTAAATTTCAACTTTGAAGAATTCATTGATGATTTTATTGTGACTTTACACAGGGCTAATTTTTTGGTAGTATTTCCAAGTTCTTTGAAAAGAAAGATATTCTTTGTATATTTGATATTCATTCTATATACATTAATAAAATAAATCTAGTAATAGAGTTATCCAAATTCTCTGTAAACTTCTTTATTTCTTGCCTACTTATCCTGTCCTTTTTCTGAGAGAGGTGAGTTAAGGTTTTCTATTATAATTTTGACTTTGTGGACAAATCCATATTTTTTTCTAATAGTTTTTGCTTTATATTTTGATGGTATTCTATTTCGTCCTGATGGTTCATGACTGTAGTTATCTTCTTGGGGAAGTTAAAGCTTATTTCACTATAAATCCCTCCTTGTCCCGTTTCATGCTTTTTTGACTTGAAGTCTACGTTTTTATGCTAATAATGGCACACATGCTTTCTTTTATTGTGATTTACCTGACGTATATTTATCCATGCTTTTTTTTTAACCTTTTTCCATTGTAAGTAGCATATTGCTAGAAATGAAATCTTTAACTTTAATTTACTTTTATTGATATATTTGGTCTTATTTTCACCATTTATTTTGTGTTTGCATTTTATCATACTTTATTTTTATGTACATATATATTTATGTATGTGTGTGTGTGTGTATATATATATATATATATATATATATATATATATATATATATATATATATCTTATCCAGATTTTTCCCCCAGATGAAATTATTTCTCTGTTCTTTTCCCCCTTTTAAAGGCTTGACAAATTTTTTCTTTGTTCTTTACCTTAAAATTTTTAATGGACATATTGAAGTATTTTTCTATGTTAAAAATTAATGGTTAACTATATGCTAGTTTCACACATCTCCATCTTTCCTTCTTTATAACCAGGATTTTTTGTAATCATATAGATTTTGTTTCCAAAGTGTTATTTATTAATGTTTACATTTTTTATTGAAGTATAGTTGATTTACAATATTGTGTTAGTTTCAGGTGTACAGCAAAGTGATTCCGTTATACATACATATATATATTAGATTATTTTCCATTACAGACTATTTACAAGATATTGAATATAATTCCCTGTGTTACACAGTAAATACTTATTGCTTATCTATTCTATGATTTACAATATTGTGTTAGTTTCAGGTGTACAGCAAAATGATTCAGTTATATATGTGTATATTTTCAGATTATTTTCCATTATAAATTATTATAAGATATTGAATGTAGTTCCTTGTGCTATATAGTAAATCCTTGTTGCTTATCTATTTTATGTATAGTAGTTTGTATCTGTTAATCCCATATTCCTAATTTATCCTTCTCCCCTCCCTTTCCCCTTTGGTAATCATAAGTTTGTTTTCTATGTCTGTGAGTCTGTTCCTATTTTGTATATAGATTCATTTGTATTATTTTTTATAAATTCCATGTTTAAGTGATATCATGTAATATTTGTCTTTCTCTGTTTGACTTACTTCACTTAGTATTATATTCTCTAGTTCCATCATGTTGCTGAAAATGGCAATATTTCTTTCTTTTTTATGGCTGAGTAATACTCCACTGTATAAATAAACCACATCTTTGATGGACATTAAGGTTGCTTTCATGGCTTGGCTACTGTAAATAATGCTGCTATGAACATGGAGTGTATGTATCTTTTCGAATTAGAGTTTTCTCTGGATATATGCCCAGGAGTGGGATTGCTGTATCATATGGTAATTCTATTTTTAGTTTTTTAAAGGAACCTTCATACTGTTTTCCATAGTGGCTGCACTAATTTACATTCCCACCAGCAATGTAGGAGGGTTCCTTTTTCTCCACACCCTCTCCAGTGTTTATTATTTGTAGACATGTTGATGATGACCATTCTGACTGGTGTGAGGTGATACCTCAGAATAAATATTTTATATTCCTTTATTTCTTATTGAAATCTGGTGCGTTTTTTATACTCACAAGACATTTCAATTTGGACTGGCCATTTTTCAAGTACTAAACAGCCTTATGGGTCTGGTGACTTCTGTATTGGACAACACAGCTCCAGAGTGATCATTCTAAAATGCAAACCTGGTTTTGTCACTTCCCCAGTCAAAAACGATCATAACCTCCCCATCACCTATTAGATAATATCTCAACTCCATATTAGGACACAGAAGGCTCTTTGTGATCTGTTCCCTGGCTAGCAGTGTGGCTTCATCTCCCTGCTCCAGGTTTAGACTCTGGCCAAACTGAGTACCTTGCAGTTCCAGAACATTCCACCCATTGCCTTGAATACCTTTACATGAGCTTCTCCCTGCTCGAATGTTCTCCCTTGATTTTCTATCTGGCACGAAGCTACTGATCTTCCTGGTATCAAATAAGCATTACCTCCTCTATGAAATCTTTCCTGACTCCCCAGGTGGAAGTAGAACTTTAACTATAAACTGTTTGCTGCCTTCAGTAATCATATTTGTACAGAAATTGTTTCATGTCTGCTTTCACCAAACCAAAAGCTCCCCCAAAGGAGGGCATCTTTTCATGTTTGTATTATCAGTATCTATGCTAGGTGTTTGACACCTAGGAGGTGTTAAATAAATGCTAGTTGGATGAACAAGTGAATAAAGAAATGAAAATCTCCAAGGTTTTGAGTTTGGGTAGATAGGGAGGAAGAAGAACATGACTATGTATTAGGAAGATAAGCTGGTGTGAGAAAGGAAACTTTGCTTTGGTGGAGGTGATAAATTGAGGAACAATATCAAGACGTCACCAAAATAATTTAGCTTTAAAAATGTATTTGCCATTTTTAGTCTTGAATTAAGAACAGAACTGTTTTAGAAACTGAGATGTAACCTGATCCTAAGAGACTCTATGACAGTATGAAAAGTACCAGAATTCACAGTGCTCTCTTTGATTGATTCCTTATCAACGACAGAGAGGCATGCTTGCAAAATAAATTGATTTAAAAAATGCTTATGGCTCTTTTAGAAAATCATAACAAACACAGAAAAGTATAGGCAAAAGAATAAAAGTCATACTCAATCCCACAACCAGAGATAACCACTGTTAAGAAATATTTTGTTCCATTTGCCTTTTAAAGTATGTTTTGTTTTACCTGGTTGAAATCATATTATATTCAATTTTGCAGCTTCCTTTTGTTTACTTAAAATTTTATCATAAGCATTTTCCCATGTCATTAAATATCTCTATAAACATTTTAATTGCTGCATGTTATTCCATCTTATGGATATACCATAATAGATAATTTTCCATGTAAATTATACAACCTTATTAAAAAATGCAGACAAAAAATCTAGGAGAGATTGTGAGAATACTTTCTAGAGAGAAAATTACACATGGAATTTATGTGCACAAATATAACACTGTCTCAATTTCAAGTCAGATGGGGTTTTTGAAGTCATGCTGTGTGGGTGTGACATATACAGCACACATCTTAATGCCACAGTGAAAGAGGTAAACGTTAGTGTGTGCAAAGGGCATCCAGAGGTGCCATAAGCAACCCCAGGTGGCTTTAGGAGAGTGCCATAGACTGAATGCTTGTGTCCCTCCCCCCCCCCCCAATTCTTATGCTGAAACTTAATCCCTAATGTAATGGTATTTGGAAGTGGGGCCTTTGGGAGGTGATTATGTCATGAGGGTGGAGCTGTCATAAACGGCATTAGAGCCCTTATAAAAGAGACTGCAGAGAGCCTGGTAGCCCTTCCCCTATGTGAGGATCCAGCAAAGAAAGACGGCCAATTATGAACGAGGAAGTGGGCTCTCACCAGATACCAAAGCAGCTGACACCAAATCTTGAATGTTACACAGCCTCCAGTACTGTGAGAAATAAATTCTTCTGGTTTATAAAGACACCCAGTCTATGATATTTTGTTATAGGAGCCTGAGTGGACTAAGACAAGGAATCTGTATGATTGGTGGGAGTAAAGTTGTCTGATCCATTAAGTAATTCATTAAAGAGCTCTTTCTTAATCAGGTATGTGGTATCCCCCATGCGCCTCCTTTAGGCAGTGTAAACACAGGGGACTGCAGTCTGGCATCAGGAAGGGTCTATGGCTTTAGGTACATGGCACTTAATTTTGATTATTTCTTCCTATGCAAAATATTGGGGAAGCCCTGTTTCCCTGTTTGCCTCTCAATCCATTCACAAACACTGAGGGTCAATAATATGCCAAGGACTGTGTGAATTAAATGAAACATGAGATAGTTTCCAGCCGTTGAAAAGCTGAGGATTTGAGGAAAACAATAAGTAAACAGAGAAATTGCAATGAAAAGTTGTAAGTGATATATAGAGATAGATATGAGAAAAAAAATAGAGAAGAGGGTAACTCTGCCAGGGAAGGTAACTTTTGAGCTGGATCTTATAGGTTGAGAGGGCATCTAGAAGATGAAGAAAGGGTATGATTGTGCAGGTTATTCTCCATATGCCCCTCTAAATCCATTCTTTACCTAGCTCTGCCCTGTTATGTACCCTTGGGGGATATCCCTTAGAGTCTGCATCGCCCAGGATCCCTTCTGGTTTCCATTTGGATTCAGCCAATTGGAGATAATAGCAGGAGGTCAGAGGGTAGGAGGAGAGAGACGTTGGGTATTTCTTTTCCTGCTCCCTCCCAGCTTTGCCGCATCATTCTGCCAGTGGCTGATCTCTCGGTGTCTACATCCGGAACGATAAATTGGAGGCTGACATGACCATCACTATGTTTTGGGAAATGGCAGATGGCAGTGCTAAGCACAGAGTGCAGTGGGAAGAAACAGGATCAGGAAGACTAAAGAGTAGTAACTAGTATAGTAGTTCCCACAAGAGATGAGGAAGGTCTGTATTAAGGCCTTGGATGTGGGCTAGAGACACTGGGGCACATTTCAGAGACGTCTCTGAAGTAGCTACTATGAGATTTAGAGATCAGTTAGTACAAGGATGAGAGAGGAGGTGAATGTGACAAGGGGTTTTTTCACTTGGGAAGTTTTTTCATAAGGGAGTCGGTGGCAGGAATATAGGAAGGTGGGGATGTGGGGGAGAAAGGGGAGAAGATAAGGAGTTTGGAATACAGTTTTTATCAGATTTAGGTCTTCGTTGCCAGAAAGACATTGGGTTATACCTACATACCTCCTCGCATTTATCAAGGAATTTTAAATTAATATGAGTATTTAAAAACCTTCTGTGTATAGCACACTTAATTACCATGCAGGGGTTATGAAATGGGAGTTTTTAGCCATGGAAGAGTTCATTTGTGACTCTCAAATAAATTATTGATAATAGGATAAAGGAAACTTGGAGCCAATGCTTTAAAAATATTAAATCATAAGTGAAATTATTTTTGGTGAATATGGAAGCGTGGAGAAGATTTGAGGCACTTGAGAATGAGTGCAAAAATAAGTAGGTTCTGTTGTCTATACACGTTTTTCTTTTTAAATTTGGTATTATTCCTGGCAAAATTTATTTTTTAAAGGGTAACTTTATAAACCATTATTGAAGTCAATTTCCAAGGTTAAAGTATGAGGGATGATTTTCCTGTCATTTGTCACCCAAGAGCCTGCACTTTCAGTGCTGAGATTATTTCAAGGTGAAAGGTGAGAAGAAATGCTCCTTATGGTTTATTCAGCTGGGATGTCAGTAATGGTAATCTCAGTCACTATGGTATTTGAGCCTGTTGGCTCTGAAAGGATTTACTCTTTTGCACAAAGAGAGAGCAGAATGGCAGTGTCAAAGATAAAAAGAAATGAGATTTTGAAAAAGTGGATTTCTGTGTCCACAAAATAGGTTTTTATCCAGGGAAGCTTTAATAGGAATTAGTAGTATTGTTTTACATAAAGGGCTAGATTAATGCAGTACAATGAAAGGTAAATACATTTTTTATAGTTAAAAAATGTATACTTCTCTGTGACATAATTCGGTGAATTAAAAAATCAGGGATGCATATAAGGCTATTTCTTGTGTTATTATTAAAACACTTCTATTTTACATTTATAAACACATACATAGATTTAGTTTAAATATTATATCTAGAAAGACCCTTTTATGTATCTGAGATGGTGGAAGAGAGCAGGCCAACCTAGGCACTGGGAAACTAGAAGGACCTTCCTTTCTGTAATTTCGGTCAAGGGCCAAATCTCCTTGTTTGACTATAATTTCTATGAGTGGTGGCATTAGATGAGCTTTTGAGGGAATCAATTTTTATGTGCTGGAAAGGTTACAATGAACAAGAAGATACAATATTAGCTCTCTAGGAGTTTATAGACTTACAGAAAATCTGTGACCTTAGAAATAAATAGACCTTATTTTTATTTTAATTGCTTAAGCAATTATATAAGGTCTTGGACATGGAGGAAACTTAAATGCATACTACCAAGTAAAATAAACCAGTCTGAAAAGACTACATATTGTGGAATTCTAACTATCTGACATTCTGGAAAAGGTAGAACTATGGAAACAGTAAAATGATTAGTAGTTGCTAGGGGTTAGCAGAGAGGGAGGGATGAATAGAGCACAGAGGATTTTTAAGGAAGTGAAACTATTCTGTGTGATACCACAATGGTGGATACATGTCATTCATTATACATTTGTCAATGTACCACATAGAATGTACAACACCAAGAGTAAGCTTTGAGTGATAATGATGTGTCAATTTAGGTTCATTGATTGTAATAAATGTCCCACTCCGGTGAGCGTTGTTGACAGTGGCGGAGGTTGTGCATGCATGGGGACAGGGGGTATATGGGAACTCACTGCACTTTTGTTCAATTTTGCTGTGAGCCTAAAAAGAACTGCTCTAAAAAAATAAAGTTTATTAATTAAAATAAATAAATAAAATAAAATAAAATAAAGTCTTGGAGATGGGATTTTAGAGATCCTATCCAACCCATTAATTTACTTTACAGATAAGAAAACAGGCTTGGAGTTGTTAAGTAAGCTGCCGAAGGTCTCATAGCTAGTCTGTGGCAAAGCTAAGACAATTTACTTTAAGCCCAATTCGTTTTCTGGGGTACAACACAGCTCACTTTGAGAACATCAGAGGAAAAGTGAAGAAAATGGGGAGAAGAAGTATGTTAGTAGGGTCACTCTTTGGCACTCGAGTTTTGGGGTTTTCAATAGTTAATGCTCATATTTACTATTTTCTCAATGCAGAGTTCCCTATTTCATTGTGGAGGTTAAAGTCAGAAAATCAGATGAGTGGGGTGAGAAGGGAATAGAAGTGATGTATGTGTCAGAAGTTTGGTTTTACTTTGACCTTCACAGGCTGTGGGATTTTGGGCAGTCACAGCTTCTCTTGGCTTCTCAGTTTCCTTAGCTAACACTTGCTTTTTGATATTATTGTGATGGACATTTCTTGGCCTCCCAATATCCATTGGGCTGGCTAAATGCAGATTTTGGGGCCCCATCTCTGGAATCTCTGATTCAGTTGGTCTAGGGAAGGTTCAAGAATCTGCATTTCTAACAATGCTGCTAATCTGGGGATCATGCTTTGAGAACTGTTTATCTAGGATAATAATTTAAGTAATAAATTAACATACTTTAATAATGTTAATAACATACTTTATATAATTCTTATATTTTGGGGTATACGACCTTGAGATGAGGGTGGGGATTAAATTAGGGTTGTAACTGCAGGGGTGTAAAGAGAAAGAAAAAATTAATAATCAGCTATTACCAAAAGAGAATTTTCAAGCATGCAAGGTGACAGACTTGAAAGTGAGAGTAGGTTGATAAAGAAAAGGATTTTGTAAACTCCTTCATCTCCTCCTTTAATAGATGAAGAGGCAAGCCAGTAAACCAGATCACGAAATTTTTGTTTTTGTTTTGTTTTGCTTTTTTGATTATAGAGTTTTAAATATGGAAGGTCTTAGCAAAACAGGAAGAAGAAAAAAGGAAAAGCTGTTCTTTTTCACCCTCCTAGACTATGGGTAGGAAAAACAATAATGAGATGTGTGTCTCTTTAGGCTGAAGTCTTAGAGAGGGGAAGTCATAGGTACAGGGACTCCTGCCCTAGTTTCTATTACAGTCTGGAAGCAGGTAACTTCAGCAGCCTGCATGGCCATATCCAAGTTACTTTGGCTCAGCACAGTTGAAAAGAGGATCTGAGTTTATTAGGTGTTCTGAGTCTCCCTTAGATCCCATGTAGTGTGGAAAGAATCCAGAAGTTCACTGGTGCCCTATGGGAAAGGTAGCTGATGGTGGGCTTATCTAAAGGGTCTTTCCTTGTGATGGAGAGCAAGTCCATAGCCAAGGACTGTAGTGTAGATACCTGAACTAGAGACAAACTGGGAGTCCAAGTCTACCTTAGGGAAGACCTTAGCCCTGGTAAGAGCTGGGGTGGGGCCCAGTTCAACAAAGAGGTGACCAGTGCTCATTGAGAGCATTGCCCCAGCCAAGAGAACACCTGTAGCCTTCAGCAACAACAGATCCATGCAGAATGATCAGGGATGGGTCTGGTCATACCTAACTGGTCAGCAATCCGTGGAGCAGCCAGAACAGCCACTCTGCTGTAGAGATCAACATGAGTCCCAGGAACGATCTGTGGATGAGAGAATCTCATTTCTCCTCCAAAGCCCCCAGGCCATTTTTCTCTCTTACAGACCTACATACTTTGTTAAAGAGTTGTGGTAAGGCTCAGAACTTTGAAACACTGTGATTTACTTAAGTCTTTTAAGCAGAGACTGAGTTAAATTACTGGTTTTCACTGAGGTTACCAGATAGGACTCGTGTTTTCTTTACCCTACCTCCCCACCTGGTACTACACAATTACAGAGAAATAAAGATGCTTTCTTTGTACAACTGAGGGTGGAATTTTTAGCCCATATATTGGGAAAATCCAAGAGTATCAGGCATTGTTGCATATAGGGT
Organism: Eubalaena glacialis; assembly: GCF_028564815.1. Taxonomy (NCBI): domain Eukaryota; kingdom Metazoa; phylum Chordata; class Mammalia; order Artiodactyla; family Balaenidae; genus Eubalaena; species Eubalaena glacialis. The sequence continues at coordinate 87,218,196 of NC_083721.1, read as the reverse complement.
TTCAAAGAACGTCTGCAGGATTCTCTTTCTATTGCTCAGGTCTGTTTTATTTTGTGTTGACTTTACTTTCAGGCAGGATTTAACAAGTGGTGGTAAAGAAGGTCACCAGCAGCTCATTATGCTTAGTGATATCCTAGCATCCTGATCAACCCACCCAAACGGACTCTGGCCCTGATGGGTCACATGCTATCCCACTTGGTGGGAGGGGAGGGGCTATGTAATTGACATCCTCACCTGGTTGGGGAGGAGTCTTTTCTTAAAAAAAAAATACTGGACTAACACGTAGAGTTATTTTCTGGAACATAATTGTGACCATAGGCCCCACTGTGATCATGATTCTGCCGGATTCCTGGGAGGAAATAGCCTATGGGAAATTATGAAGTGCCCCAGCGTCATCTGCATACGTGCTCTTGGAATTTGGAACCTGTGAGAGGCTTATTAAAGGAGTTTGAGGAACCGGTATCCTCCACATATGTGACATTACATAAGTTTTAGTGCAAAGGAAATTTCCCGTGTTAGGAAAATACTTGAGACAAGATGCCATTAGCTCAACTTGAATGTCTGCTAGGTCCTCCACCCTCTTCTTCATCTGGTTAATTAATTCATCCTTTATGACTTACCTCAGGCAGCATTTCCTCCAGGAAGCCCTCCCAGTGTTGGAGAAAGTACCTTTCCATGGGTCCCATAGTATTCCTATGAATATGAGCACATAATTTATTGTCTAAACTGGAACACACTTAAGATCAAAATTATTAATAGCAATTTTAAAAATTATGCTAAAATAACAGGTATAAACTGGAATTGTCTCAGGCAGTGGGAAGTGTGGTCCTCCTAACTACAGATGTCCTGCTGTGATAATTACTTACTTGTTTGTCTTCCCAACTAACTGGTGAGCCATTTGATGATGGAGATTATCACACATTTATCAAGCACACAGTGCTTGATAAATGCTTTTGAATGTTGACCAAAGAAGGTCCCCTAGTCCTTGAGGTCTGGCACATTTACTTAGTATCCCTAGGTCTAGAGGGGTTAATATATGCTTCATGTACATTTGATCATTTCCCTTTCCTTGTTTATTCTTGAATGTTGGCACAGATGCATATATTTTAAAGGTCTTCCTTCCATGTCTCTCCAATGTGGATGAGGCTAGTTACATGATTCTACTTTATAAAATCTGAACCACCAACAAAAGGGAATCAGGCTGCTTCTACTAGTGTTTAGATCCAGTAACTAACCCCTTCCTTTAGCTTTATTTGAAAATTCTTATTTTATATATATCACACTATAAATCAACAGACTAAACATAGTAATAGCTTAATTTATTTTGCTTTTTTACGGTAGGTTTGTATATAAAGGCATTTCAAAATATAATCTTCTAACCTCTCAGATATTCACAATCATTTAGAAATGATTAAAAAAAGTTGTCAAATACTTGCAATTATAGAAATTGTCACTCAAATTACAGGAAGCTTAGAAAAGCTTTACTGCTGTTTAGTTTTGTTTGAATGCTCCTGAGTGTGCTATTGAGAGCTTTGATAAATCAAGAGGGGTGAGAGAAGGAAATGGTCATAGTGTTTAAGTTATGTTACACTTAAATCCATTTAATTAACTATTTTCACAAATACGGTGTTCTTTTGTAAGAAACATTTAAAAAATCATTTTCTTCTGTGTTTTCCTCTACAGAACCAAAAAAAAAAAAAAAATTATCCCTGCATGCTTTTGTATTTCTCATTCTTTGGTTTTCTTCCAGTGCATGTATATAATTATATGTTCATGTTGTCATGGTTACTCAGGGCCTGTATTGTGAGACTGTTGTAATCACTTGCCTAAGCCTGAAACCTGCTGTCCAGCCCAGCTAAATCAGCAATGTAATGATAGATGGTCAACGTATTCTTTGCTGTGAATTAATCTGTTGTTGGAATATTAACTGTCAGAATTTATTCAGTGTATAGTACCAGTTTGTGTTACAGAATTTAAAAATGTAGTTCTTCAGCTTCTTACATTTAAATTTCATTATGATCACCATTTTTTTCAAAATCATATTGTTAGATGGCACCTTTCTTCCTAGCTGTTTTTTCTTCCTCCTAAACATATAGTTTCTTCCAAAAAGGAATATATATATTTTAAAATTTATAAAAGTAAAACATGGGCATTTAAAATATTAAAAAATCCATAAATCCATAAAATAAACGTTCTCTATTTTAACCCCTCCCCCAACTTAATAATACCACAAGATATCCTTCTAACTTTTCTCTTTTTACCACAAACTGGATCACAATTTACACACTGTCACCTGACTTTTTTCACTCAGTATTGCACTGACATTTTTTAATGTCAGTGCATATTTATTTACTTTATCCTTTTTAACATCTGCATAGTATTCTATTATATAGATGCAATATAATATCTTTGATAAGTCCCTTAGTGCCTGACCTTTATATTGATTCTTACCTTTCCAATTACAACTTATAATATCATGGATGGATATTAGATACATATGGCTTTTTGGACTTCTATGTGTGTTTTTGTGGGAAACATTCTTAGTCATCTTTACCTCCAAGTTCAATCATATCAATACACCTGAATGTGCCTATAGTGGGTTGAAGAGACATGTCCACCTAGAACCTCAGAATGTGACCTTATCTGGAATAAGGGTCTTTGCAAGAAGAATTAAGCTAAGGATCTCAAGATGAGATCATCCTGGATTTAGGGTAGACCAATGACTGGTGTCCTTCTAAGAGAAAGGAGAGGGGGATTTGATACACAGACACAGAGGATAGAAGGCCATGTGAAGACAGAGGCGGAAACTAGAGTGATGTGTCTACATTCCAAGAACACAAAGTATTGCTGGCAGTCACCAGAAGCTAGGAGAGAAACAGGGAACAGATTCTCCCTCAGAGCCTCCAGAAGGAACTCTTCCTGAGGCCACTGAACACGTGGCCTCCAGAACTGTGAGAGAATAAATTTTTGTTGTTTTAAGCTATCAAATCAAGAAAAACTACTGACTGTTACATAAGAAAAGTGGAGTGTAGCATTTTAACCTGGGCTACTGTCATTCTCAGCCCCTCCCCAGCCCCATCAGCATAGTAGCTCTATCAGAGTGTGGCACACTATGAGACTCAGAAGCTCTAATGCTGGAAGAGGCTGGCTTCATTTGCTACAGTGTGCAGAGAAGCCCCATGGTACTAGGCATTGTCAGAAGCAGTAGTGATCTCAGTGGCAAATGATCAGGGAAGGCCAACATCACGGAAAACCTGAAATTATGATCGTGGTTTGGGCAAGTAACAGACTGCAGACTAAACAGGAATTTACCAGGGACATTCAGGGAATGACACAGCCATGGTTGGCCTTAATAAGCAAACCTATATTCCTGGTGCAATGGAAGTCTACAGGTATGCACAAGCCTGGGCACACACTCAAGAAAGACTACAGATGATCTTAGTTATCCATGTATCTCTAGCTGAATGTGATGTGTTATGCAAGCACAGAGGAGAAAAGATGGCTCAGTGGAAAGTAAAAGCTGGGGAAGACTTGTAAACTGTGTGAACTTAAATGCCTTCCCTAAATCCCATTGCATTCCCACAGATCCACTGGCAAAAAGTGGAGGCCTTACTGGCTCAGGTGTTTGAGCACAACCTCCAACCAATCATTGGCTGACCACTAAATTATGTTTACACAAGGCAGCCCATAGGAAGCCAGGCTTAAAAATGAAAATAAGACTAAAAACAAAAACAAAAACAAAAACTGAGTAGAGACACCAGGGGCCTTACACCATAGAGAAAACAAAAGTAGCCCAGGTGAGTCACCAAACAAAAAAACAAAACCCAGCAAGAACAACAATGACCCCTGGGAGGAGGGATAAGAATCTAAAGTTGCTATAATGTTTAGTTTTTCCAAAAATTATTATGAGGTATGAAAATAAACAGAAAAGTGTGAGCCAAATACAAGAACAAAAGTAGTCATTAGACATTTTCTCTTAGAGGGCCCAGATGTTGAACTTAGCACAGAAAGCAGTTATTACATTTATATATTTAGGGAATTAAAAGAAAGTATGATGATACTCATGCTTTCACTAGTCACACTTTCAATAATTCATTAAATAGAGAATATCAATAAAAACACAGAAATGAGAAAAAAGAACTAAACGGGAATATGTCATTGAATAGTAAAATAACTGAAATGAAAGAGTCATTGGAGACAACAGAAGATCTGAGCTGGCAGAAGAAAGATTCAGCAAACTTGAATATAGATCAATAGAAATTATCCAAACTGAAGAATGAAGAAAAAAGAATCAAGGAAGACAAGCAGGATCTCAGAGCTCTGTGGGCTCAAGCATACCCGTATATGTGTAATGGGAGTCTCAGAAAGAAAGGAAAGAGTTAAGGGGAAGAAAAAATATTTGAAGAAATAATGGACAAATTTTTTTCCTAAATTTGAAGAAAAATATTAATTTGCATATCAAAGTTCAGTGAACTGCAAGTAGGATAAACAGAATGATAGCCACACCTAGACGCATAGCCAAGCTGTTGAAAGTCAAAGACAAAGCAAAAATCTTGAAATTAGTAAGAGAAAAACAACTCATTATGTACAGGAAAATGACAATATGATTAACAACTGACTTCTCAGGAACAATGGAGGCCAGAACAGTGGTATGACATATTTAAAGTGCTGGGAAAAAAAAAAATCTGTCAACTAAGAATTCTATTACTTCAGTCAAACCCTCCTTCAAAAATAAAGTGGAAATGAAAACATTCTCAGATAAACAAAGACAGAGAATTCATTGCTAGCAGACCTGTCTTATAAGATATACTAAAGGAAGTACTTCAGGTTGAAAAGAAATTACAACAGGCAGTAACTTGTATATAAACAAATAGTACACCAAAGGTAAACATATAGGGAAATATAACAGACTATATATCTATATATATCTATATCTATATATATATATTTTTCTCTTTTCTTAACTGATTTAAAAGACAAAAGATTGCTTAAAATAATAACAATGGTAATGCTCTGTTGTTAGGCTTATAACATATAAAGATGTAATACATATGACAATAATAGCACAAGGAGGGGAGATGAAATGGATCTATATGGGGAAATTGTTTTGTATTTTACTGGAATTAAGTTAATATTAATCTAAAGTCAATTTTGATAACTTGATATGCATATTGTAATCAACAGAATAGCCATTAATAAAATAACTCAAAAAATGTGGTTTTAAAAAGCAACAAAGGGACTTCCAGTTTCTGGTCCAGCATGAAAGGAACTTAGAAGTTTTCACTACATCCTAACAGGTAAAATGCTGAAGAAACTGAAAAAAAAATCAACACTTCTTAGATCTGGCAGAGAAGTGAGGTCACAGGTCACTGCCTCCAAAATTGGAGAAGCAGACAGGTGGATACATAGAATTAAAACTTACCAGAGCAGAAACCCATAAGCAGAAACCTCTGCAGAAACCAGTGCTGGGATAAGAAAACCTAAACTGTAATTGAATTACCGAGGCTCAGTGTTTACAGCCCTGAGAGTTAAAAATTCCAGGGGGACCCAGTCATACGGGGGCTCCCATATTTTTGTGAGTTTTACCTCCAGGAGTTCTACCAGGTTCTCACAGAGAATATCAAAGAAAAATCCCCTGGTGCTTCTGGCAGGGGGAGGGGAAAAGGAACCATTTTGAAATACACCCGAGAATTCTGTTCTTAACAAGTCCTATCATTAGGAGAAACCATTTTACCAGAGCCTACACTGCTGGGGTTTTATCAGAGCCTAACCTACCTGAAGGAAGGGAAATATCCAACTTCACCTCCCTCTAGACTTCCACAAAGGGAAAAGTAAATACCCAACTCCAGCCTTCTCTAGCCTACCATGTGGGAGAAGGGAAATATACAACTCCAGCACCTTTCAGCCATCCTATCTCACCTATTGGGGGTAAGAACTGAGAAGCACTGGTAAAGTTCACAGTCCAGGGGCATAGGCTTACAAAAAACTTAAAACCTAATCATAGGACTAAAGAGTGCTTTCTTTCCCCCACACTTTATCACTACATTACTAAAGGTCTACTTATCACAGTTCCTTTTACCATTATATCATGTCTACCTTTTAACAAAAAATTACAAGGCATACTAAAAGGCAAAAACCATAGTTTGAAGAGACAGCAAATATCAGAGCTAGTGTCAGATATGATAAAAATTTTGGAATTATCAGACCAGGAATTTTTTAAAAACTATGATTAATATGCCAAGGGCTTTAATGGAAAAATTAGACAATATGCAAGAACAGATAGATAATGTAAGTGGAGAGATGGAAATGTTAATGAATAAAAAAGAAATACTGGAGATCAAAAACGTTGTAACAGAAATGAAGAATACCTTTGAAGGGTTCATTAGTAGGCTGGGCATGGCTAAGGAAAGAATCTGTGCATTTGAGGATATAACAGTAGACTCTTCCACAACTGAAAAGCAAAGAAAGAAAGATTGAAAAGAAAACAGAACAGAATAGCCAAGAACTGTGGGACAACTACAAAAGGCATACTATATGTGTAATGGGAGAAGAAAGAGAGAAAAGAACAGAAGCAGTATTTTAAGCAATAATGACTGAGAAATTCCCATAAATGTCAGACACCAAACCACAGATCCAGGAAGCTCAGAGAACCCAAGCAGGATAAATCCAAAAAAACAAAACAAAACAAACCCCAAAAACAAACAAAAAAATAAAAAATACACCTAGACATATATTCAAACTACACAGGATAAAAGATAAAGAAAGAATGCTGAAGCAAACAAGCAGACAGTGGAGTGAATATTTAAAGTATTGAGACAAAAATTTACCAATGTAGAATTCTGAACCATGAAAAATTATCATTCAGTAGTGAAGGAGAAATAGATTTTATCAGGCAAACAAAAATTGAGGAAATTTGTCACCAATAGTCCTGCCTTGCAAGAAATGTTAAAAGAAGTTCTTTAGAGCAAGGAAAATAATAGTTCAGAAACTTGGATCTTCATAAAGAAAGGAAGAGTTTCAAAGAATGCATAAATGAAGGTAAAATAAAAATGTTTGTTTTTATTATTCTTAATTGATTTAACAGAAAACTGTTCGAAATAATAATGGCATGCATTTGATCATATATATGAGTTATATATATGAATACTTATGAATGACTATATATAAGTGAAATGAATGACAGCAATGATACAAGGGAGAGGATGGAGGAATTAGGAATATTTTGTTATTATAAGGTACCTGCCCTGTCTGTGAAGTGACATAGTGTTATTTGAAAGTGGACCTGGAATAGTTTTAAATGTATATCCCAAACTTTGGGGCAACCACAGAAAAAGTAAAATATGTTCAATTGATATCCTAAGAAAGAAGAGAAAATAGAGTCAAATAAAATACTCAAAATCACAAAAGGCAGAAAAAGTGTGGAATACAAAAATAGGAACAAAGAACAAAGGTAACAAAAAGAAAACAGTAACAAATATGGTAGATACTAATCCAGTCATATCAATAATCACCTTATACATCAAAGGTCTAAATACACCAATTGAAAGATAGAGATCATCAGAGTGGATTTAAAAACAAGACCCAACAGTATTGCCTACAAGAAACCCATTTTAAATATAAAGACCCATATAGATTAAAAGTAAAGGTGTGGAGAATGATATACCATGCTAACAGTAATCAAATGAGTCAGAGTAGGTATATTAATTTCAGACAGCAGGATTCAAAGTAAGGAAAGTTATCAAGGAAAAAGAGTGGCATTACATATTGATAGAGGGGTCAATACACCAAAAAGACATAACTCTCCTTAATGTGTATGTGCTTAACAGTAGAGTGTCAAATTATGAGGCAAAACTTGATAGAACTGCAAGGAGAAAGAGATGAATCCACTGTTAGTTGGAGACTTTAACACTCCTCTGTTAGAAATGGACAGATGCAGCAGGCAGAAAATCAGTAAGGAAATAATTGAACTCAACAACACCAACAATCAACTGGATATAGTAGACATCTACAGGTTATTTCACTTAAGAACTGCAGAATACACATTCTTCTCAAGCTCACATGGACTTCACTAAGACCACATTCTGGGTCATAAAATACACCTAAACAAAGTTAAAAGTATAGAAATCATACAATGTCTGCTTTCAGACCATAATAGAATTAAACTAGAAATTAATTACAGAGAGAAAAATAGCTGAAAAATCCCCAAGGTTAAACAACACACTTCTAAATAGTACATGGGTCAAAGAAGAAATATCAAGAGAAATGAAAAAGAAATATTTAGAGCTAAATGAAAATAAAAACACAACTTATCAGAATTTGTGGGATGCAGCAAAATCAGTGCTTAGAGGAAATTTTATAGTACGGAATGCATATAGTAGACAAGAAGAAAGATCTAAACGCAATCATCTAACCATCCCTTTTATGAAACTAGCAGAAGAAGAGCAAATTAAATCCAAAGTAAGCAGAAGAAAAGAAATAATAAGCTATTAGGACAGAAACCAATGGAATTGAAAACAGAAAATTACTAGAGAAAATCAATGAAACCAAAGCTAGTTCTTTGAAAAGATCAATAAAATTGATTAGCCTCTAGTCAGGCTAAGAAAAAAAGAGAGGAACACAAATTACTAATAACAGAAATGAAAGAGAGGTCATCACTACAGATCCCATGGACATTAAAAGGATAACAAAGGAATCCTATGAACAACTCTATGCCCAAAGATTTGATAACCTAGATTAAATGGGCCAATTCCTTGAAAGACAGTCTGCCAAAACTCACACAAGGAGAAACAGACAATCTGAATAGGCCTATACCCATTAAAGAAATTGAATCAATAATTAATAACCTTCCAAAACAGAAAGCATAAGGCCCAGAGGGATTCACTGGTGAATTCTACCAAATATTTAAGAAAGAATTTACATCAGTTCTCTACACTCTCTCAGAAGATAGAAGCAGAGTGAATACTTCTTAACTCATTCTGTGAGGTTGGCGTTACCTTAATACCAAAACCAGATAAAAATTTTACCAGAAAAGAAAACCACAGACCAATATCTCTCATAGATGCAAAAAATCCTCAATAAAATATTAGCAAATCCATTTTAACAATGTATAAAAATATTCATACACCACAACCAAGTGGGATTTATCCCAGGTACACAAGGCTGGTTCCACATTCAAAAATCAATTAATATACTTCATCACAGCAATAGGCTAGGGAAGAAAAATTACATGATTATGTTAGTAGATGGAGAAAAAGCACTTGACAAAATCCAACATCCATTAATGATAAAAACTCTCAGAAAACTAGGGATAAAGGGAGATTTCCTCAACTTGATAAAGAACATTTACACAAAACCTACAGCTAACATCATACTTAATGGTGAGAAACTTAAAACTCTCAATTTAGGAAAAAGGCAAGAATGTCCCCTCTCACCATTGCTTTTCCACATCATACTTAAAGTCCTAGCTAATGCAATATGACAAGAAAAGTAACAAAAATTATTGTGATTGGGAAGGAAGAAATAGAACTTTGTTCACAGGTGACATCATCATGTATGTAGAAGTCTGAAACAATCAACAAAAAACTCTTGGCACTAATAAGCAAATGTAGCAAGGTTGCAGGATACAAGGTTAATATACAAAAGTCAATCACTTTTCTATATACCAGCAACAACCAATGGCAAATTTGAAATTAAAAACACATTACCATTTACATTAGCACTCAAAGAAATGAAATACTTAGGTGTAAATTTAACAAAATATGTACAATATCTATATGATGAAAACTTAAAAAACCGATGAAAGGAATCAAAGAACTAAATAAATGGAGAGGTATTTCATGTTCATGGATAGGGAGACTCAATATTCTCAAGATTAGTTTTTCCCAACTTTATAAATTCTATGCATTCCTAATCAAATTCCCAGCAAATTATTTTATGGATATCAACAAACTAATTACAAAGTTTATATGGAGAGGCAAAAGACTCAGAATAGCCAACTGAGTATTGAAGGAGAAGAACTAAGTCAGGGGACTGATACTATCTGACTTCAAGACTTACTATAAAGCTACAGTAATCAAGACTGTATTCTTGGTATTGGTGAAAGAACAGACAAACAGATCAATAGAACAGAATAGAAAGCCCAGAAAAAGTCCCACATAAACATAGTCAACTGATCTATGGTAAAGGAGCAAAGACAATAAAATGGAGCAGAGATAGTCTTTTAAACAAATGGTGCTGGAACAACTGGACATCCATTCATATGCAAAAAATTGCATCTAAACATGAATCTTACACTCTTCACAAAAATTAATTCAAAATGGATCATCAACCTAAACTTCTAGACTATAAAACTCTAAGAAGATAATATAGGAGAAAACCTATATGATATTGGGTATGGTGATGACTTTTTAGATACACCACCAAATGCACGATCCATGAAAGAAATAATTAATAAGCTGGATTTCATTAAAATTAAAAACTTATGCTCTGCAAAAGAGAATGTCAAGAGAATCAGAAGTCAAGCCACAGACCTGGAGAAAATGTCTGCAAAAGACCCATCTAATAAAGGACTTTTATCCAAAATATATAAAGAACACAAAACTCTGCAATAGGAAAATGAACAACTCCCTTAAAAAGTAAGCAAAAGACATGAACAGACATTTCACCGAAGACATACGTATAAGTAAGCATTTGAAAAGATGTTCAACATTATATGTCATTTGGGAACTTCAAATGAAAACAACTGAGATACCATTACACACCTATTAGAATGGCCAAAATAAGAAACACTGACAACACCAAATGCTGGTGAGGATGTGGAGCAATAGGAACTCTCATTTATTGTTGATGGGAATTCAAAATGGTAAAACCATTTAGGAAGACAGTTTGAAGTTTTTGCAAAACTAAATGTACTCTCACCATACAATTCAGCAGTCATGCTCTTTGGTATTTACCCAAATGAACTGATAATTTATGTCTATCCAAAAATTTGCACATATATAATTATAGCATCTGTATTCATAATTGCTGAAACTTGGAAGCAACTCAGATGTCTTTAAGTAGGTGAGTAGATAAATGAACTGTGGTACAGCTAGACAATGGAATATTCTTCAGCACTAAAAGGAAATGAGCTATCAAGCCATGAAAAGACATGGAGGAAACTTAAATGCATATTAGTAATAAAGAAGCCAATCTGAAAAGGCTGCATACTGTATGATTCCAACTATAAGGCATTCTGGAAAAGGCAAAACTATGGAGACAATGTAAAGATCAGTGGTTGTTAGTGGATGGAGGCAGGGAGAGATAAATAGGCAGATCACAAAGGATTTTTAGGGCAGTGAAACTTTTCTGTATGATACTACAATGGTGGATACACATCATCTTAGATTTGTCAAAATCATGGAATGTACAACACCAAGATTGAACCCTAATGTGAGCTATGGTCTTCGGGTGATAATGATGTCTCAATGCAGGTTCATCAACTGTAACAATGTTACAGTCTGATGTGGGATGTTGATAGTCAGGGGGATTGTGCATTTGTGGGGACAGGGAGTATATGGGACCTCTCTGTCCTTTCTTCTCAATTTTGCTGTGAGTCTAAAACTACCCTAAAATAAAGTTCATTAATTGAGAAAAAAGCAATAGAGACATTAAAGTGGTATACTAGTAAAGATCTTTTTAACAGAAAAGAAACTAAATGAGGAACAGAGGCGCAAAAAGACATGAGATATATAGAAAACAAAACAGCAGATCCAACCATATCCATGATTATACTAAATGAGGACAGGTTAAACACTCCAATTAGAAAGCAGAGATATCAGGCAGGTTTTTAAAAAACCCCAAGATCCAACTATATACTATTTATTAAGAGACATGGGCTTCCCTGGTGGCGCAGTGGTTGAGAATCTGCCTGCCAATGCAGGGAACAAGGGTTCGAGCCCTGGTCTGGGAAGATCCCACATGCCGCGGAGCAACTGGGCCCGTGAGCCACGATTACTGAGCCTGCGCGTCTGGAGCCTGTGCTCCGCAACAAGAGAGGCCGCGATAGTGAGAGGCCCGCGCACCGCGATGAAGAGTGGCCCCCGCTTGCCACAACTACAGAAACGAAGACCCAAAACAGCCAAAAATAAATAAATAAATAAATAAAATTTAAAAATAATCTGTTAAAAAAAAAAAGAGACATACTTTAGATTCAAAGATGCAAATAGGTTAAAGTTAAAGGCATGGAAAAAATACATCATGCAAACAGTAATCATAAGAGTGCTGGAGTGGCTATACTAATATCAGGCAATACAGACTTCAAAATAAAAATGTTAATAGTGACAAGAAAGGGCATTTCACATAATAAAGGGTCATTCATCAGGAAGATACATATAAAATAAATGAAGCAAAAACTGACAGAACTGTAGGTGAAACAGTGCAACAATAATAGTTGGAGCTTCAATATCTTGCTCTCAATAACACAGAACAACTAGACAGAAAATCAGCAGGGATATAAGGGACTTTAGCATCAATATCAACCAACTTGACCAGACTGATATCCGTAGAGCACGCCACCCAACAGAAGCAAAATATACATTCTTTTCCAGCTTTGTGGAACATTCTCCAGGATAGACCTTACACTAGTCTGTAAAAGAAGTCTCAATATACTTAAAAGGATTAAAGTTATACAAGATGTGTTCTTTAACCACAACAGAATTAAATTAAAAATAAACAATGGAAAGAAATTTGGAAAATCTCCCAATTTTGGAAATTTAAAAATATGTTTCTGAATAGCCCATGGATCATAGAAAAAAATCACAAGGGAAAATATTTTGAACTGAATGAAAACAAAACACAACATATCAAAATTTAAGGCATATAGCAAAGCAGTGTTTAGAGGGAAATTTATATCAGTTAAAGCCTTTACTAACAAAGAAGAAAAAATCTAAATTAACATTAGATTCTGCCTTAAACTAGAAAAAAAATTAACCAAAAACCAAAGAAAGGAGAAGAAAAGAAATAATGAAGATTAGAGCATAAATCAATTAAATTGAAAACAGGAAAATAGAGAAAATCAATGAAACCAAAAGTTGCTCTTTTGAAAAGAGCAACAAAATTGACAAACCATTAGCTAGACTGAGTCTTTCCTCCCCTGACCAAAAATTGAGAAGACAAAAATTACCAAAATCAGGAAGGGAAGAGGAGACATCATTATTGACCCTACAAAAATTAAAAACCAATTTTATGCCAACAAATTAGACAACATGGATTAAATGGACAAATTCCCTAAAAGAAACAAATTACTAAAGTTGACTAAAGAAAAGAAAATTTAATTAGACCTATAACAAATATAGAAATTGAATTAGTAATTTAAAATCTGTCCACAAAGGAAAGCCCAGTCCCAGATAGAGTCATTGGTATATTCTATCAAATATTTAAAGAAGAAATTATATCAGTATTTCAGAAGCTCTTCCAGAAAATAGAGGAAAAGGGAACATTTCTCAGCTCATTCTATGAGGTCAGTGTTATTACTCTGATACCAAATACAGAGCTATCACAAGAAAAGAAGACTACAGACTGATATCCTTCATAAATATATATACAAAAATCTACAACAAAATATTAGCAAACCATATCCAGAAACCTATAAAAAGGTTATACCCTGTGATCAAGTGGAATTTATCCCAAGAATGCAAGATTTATTTAATATGTGAAAATTAATTAATGTAAGACACCATCTTAATAGAATAAAGGGGAAAAAATCACATGGTCATTTCATTTCTCTTTTTTTTTTTTATGATTCCACTTATATGAAATATCTAAAATAGGTAAACCCATAGAGACAGAAAGCAAATTAGTGGGTGTCAGGGGCTGGAGGGAGGGGGCAATGGGGAGTGACTGCTCAATGGGTATGGGTGTTTTATCTGGGGTGACGAAAAAGTTCTGGAACTACATAGTCGTGATGGTTGCACAACACTGAAAATGCATCCAATGCTACCGGATTGTACACTTTTAAATGGTTAATTTTATGTTTATTTTACTACAATTCTTAAAAAATGTAATTTGAGGCTCAGAGAATTTAAGTGACTTACTTAAGGTTACTTTACAGCTGATAGGTTGTAGAGCTGTTTTAATCCCAGTCATCTGGCTCTATGCCTCATGACTTTAAAAAAATTCCAGTGAAAAGCTTTATTTTGGGCCATTTAGGAAGTTTAGATACATTGGACTAAGCTGAAAATATCAGTAGCATTGGATACCATTGATTAAGCCCATGCTGGTGGCAAACAGTATATTCTATCTAGTCTTCACAGTGACCTTGAAAATTTAATATTATTGTTTAGTTTGTGTGTGTTTGTGTGTGTGGTAAAATATACATGACATAAAATTTACCATTTTAACCATTTTTAAGTGTACAATTCATGGCATTCACTGCATTTACACTGTTGTACAACCATCACCATCATCCATCTCCAGAACTTTTTCCTCTTCCCAAACTGAAACTCTGTACAGTACTGATTAAACATATAACTCCCCAATCCCCCTGTCCCCCAGCCCCTGACAACCCTCATTCTGTGGCTCATGGTCCCCAGGTCCAGGGCTATTGACTGGGGTTGCACATAAAAATAAGACATGGCCACTTTCAAGGTCTGTCTAGCCTGTGTACCTGCCCTCTAGTGACCTTGACAGTGTGTCTTTTTCCACCCAGTTAGAGAAATCCAGTTGCAGGACCACAGTGTCGTTGAAGTGTACAGAGGATCCTCTGTGGCCTGTGGCTGGGGAGCGGGAGAAGGAAGCCAGGCGATGGAATATGGTTGGGATGAAAGGCAGGGATGAAGGGATTGCAACAGGAAGCTCTGTTAGGAAGGGTGAAGATGAGAATTGGGAAGATACTGCTTGTCTTCTTTCTTCCTGGATTGTTCGGAGGAGTACGTGAGAATTTGCATGAGGATCTGCTTTGAAGAGACTGAGGTGCTCTGCAGACTTCATTAGGACTCACATCACAACTGAAGTGGACTTGTTTTAAGGGCATAACTCAGCAGAGCAGTTTCAGTGGGGGATGCAGATGACAAGATGTTTAGTGGATACAAACTCCTCCTTCAAGACATTGGGCCACAAAGGGAGGGAAGAAATAGGACAGTGCTTGAGACTTTAGGGTCCAGCAAAGGTCTCATAGATATGACTTTGTTTTTATTATATCTTATTTTTTTTAAGTTTAAGGCATACAGCATAATTTGACTTACATACATCAAGGAATGATTACTGAAGTAGGTTTAGTGAACATCCGTCATCTCATATAGACACAACATTAAAGAAATAGAAATTTTTTTTATTTTTTTCTATTTAATATGTGATTTATTTCATATGTGTAAATTAATTAATGTAATACACCATCTTAATATAATAAAGGGAAAAAAATCACATGGTCATTTCATTTCAATAGATGTAAAGAAAGGGCATTTGACAGAATCCAACACCCATTCATAATAAAACTCTTAACAAGCTAGGAATAGAAAGGAACATCCTCAACCTCATAAACCGCATCTATATTTTAAAAAACCCTTACAGCTAAAATCATACTTCATAGTGAAAGACTGAATGCTTTTCTCCATAAGTTTGGGAATAAGGCAAGGATGTTTACTCTCACCACTTCTAGTCAACATTGTTCTGGAAGTTTTAGCCATAGCAATAAGGAAAGAAAAGAAAGAAAAACAGAGAGAGAGAGAGAGAGAAAGAAAAGAAGGAAGGGAGGGAGGAAGGAAGGAAGAGAGAAAGAAAAAAAAAGAAGGAAGGAAATTAGGGAGGTAGGGAGATAGGAAGGAAAAAGAAAGGAGGATAGGAAGGAAAGGAAAGGAAGGAAGGAAAAGAAAGGTGAGGGAGAGAGACAGAGAAAGGAAGAAAGGGAAGGAAGGAATAATAACAGCCAAATTGGAAAGGAAAATGTAAGAAATAATTTGTATTTGTAAAAGATATAAAACCTTAAGGAATTCACACACCAAAAAACTACTATAACTAATAAACATGCAATGTTGTAAAATGTAAGACCAATATACAAAAATCTATTGTATTTCTCTGTAAGTTAATCTGTAGACTCAATATGACCCCTATCAAAATCCCAAGAGGCATATTTTTGCAGAAATTTGACATGGAAATGCAAAGGACACCAAATAGCCACAATAATTTTGAAACAGAAGAGCAAAGTCAACGTAGGACTTAAACTTCTTGCTTTCAAAATTTGCTGTAATGCTATAATAATCAAGACAGTGTGACACTGGCATAAGTATAGACCTATAGATTGATGGAACAGAATTGAGAGTTTTTTAAAAAACCCTTATATTTATGGTCAGTTGATTTTGGACAAACGTACCAAACCAGTTCAATGGAGGAAAGGATTGTCTTTTTATCAGCTGTTGCTGGGGAAATTGGATATCCACATACACAAAATTTAAAAGATTGTATCTTAAATGTAAAAGCCAAAATTCTATATCTTCTAGCAGAAAATATTTGTGACGTTGGGTCAAGCAAATAGCTTAGATACAATACCAAAATCATGAGCAATAAAATAATAAACTGATAAATTAGACTTCCTCAACATTAAAGCAAACATTAAGGAAACGAAAAGACAAGCCACAGCATGGAGAAATATTTTCAAATTGTATATCTGATAAAGGATTTATATCTAGAATGTATAATATAAAGAACTCTCAAAACTCAATAAGATAAAGCAACCTAATCAAAACAAAAGATTTGAATAAATATTTCACCAAAGAAGATATGCAAATGTCTAAACATGAAGAAGATACTCAACATCACAAGCCATTAGGGAAATGAAAACTGAAACTACAATGAGAGATCTCATTACACTGGCTAGAAAGGCTATAATAATAAAAATTTAAAATACACCATAATAAGTGTTGAAAAGGATGAAGAAACTGATAGGAATGTGAACTTGTAAAGCCTCTTTGGAAAACAGTATGGTACTTTCTTAAAAAGTTAAACAGAAACTTACCATATAACCGAAACAATTTTATTCCATGGAAGCTACCCAATGAAAACACATGTCCACATAAAGATGTGTACAAAAATGTTCATAGCAGTATTACTTATAATAGCCAAACACTGGAACAATCCAAACATCTAACAAGTGATGAATGGATAAA
Organism: Eubalaena glacialis; assembly: GCF_028564815.1. Taxonomy (NCBI): domain Eukaryota; kingdom Metazoa; phylum Chordata; class Mammalia; order Artiodactyla; family Balaenidae; genus Eubalaena; species Eubalaena glacialis. Next base: position 87,201,058 of record NC_083721.1, on the reverse strand, counting down.
CATAATGTGGTGTATCCACACAATGGAATATTATTTGTCCATAAAAGGGAACGAGGTACTGACATACGCTGCAACATAGGTGAACCTGAAAAAAAAATAATGCTCAGTAAAAGCAGCCAGGCACAAAAGATCATGTAGTGTATGATTCCATTTATATAAACATTTCAGGAAAGGCTAATTTGTAGAAACAGCAAATCAATGGTTGTCTGGGGCTGAGGGTGGGAGTGAGGGCTTACTGCAAAAGGGTATGTGTGAACTCTTTGGGGATGATGGAAATGTTTGTAGTGATGGTTGCATAATTCTATAAACTTACTAAAAATCACTGACTTGACACTTAAAATTTTATGGTATATAAAGTATGCCCCAATAATGCTGTTTAAAATATTGCTAAGGACTTGAAGCCTACAGGAGCAGTTTTTTCAAGTTCCTAGAACCTCTTAATTAAAATTAAACTGGAAGTCTGTATGTTTATGGTTTGAGGTCAGGTGGCAATGTTAAGAAATGCATTTTAGGTGTGATCTGCATTCTGGGGTTGTGGGTATATTATGAAAGCAAAGAAGGTGTGGTAATTTTGCTCTCTGAAAATAAAATCAAGTTAGAGTAAACGGGCAAAAAACTGGGGGGAAAAAGTGCACATTTATCATTATTATTAAATTGGCTATTTAGTTTCAGTCTCTCGCTGGGCAAGGAACATATTAATAGTCTTGTCCAGTTATCTTAAAAACCACACTTTTGTTGATAAGGCTTGCTTGTACTTGGTGTGTGCTACAAGATGAGGGGCAGAGAAGGGGAGTGATTATGGAGTTGGGAAAGATAGGACACAAATTTACCATAACCTCGATTCGAAATGTACCTAAAACAAATGTTTTGTTTTGTTTTTAAAATAGACTTTATTTTTAGAGCAGTTTTAGGTTCACAGCAAAACTGAACAGCAAGTACAGAGAGTTCCCATACCCCCTACCCCCCCACACGCAGCCTCCCCACTGTCAACATCCCACACCACGTGGTACATTTGTTACAACCAATGAACCTACACTGACACATCATTATTACCCAAAGACCATAATTTACATTAGGGTTCACTCTTGATGTACATTCTATGGGTTTTAACAAATTATGATAACGTGTACCTACCATTGTAGCATCATACAGAACGGTTTCACTGCCCTAAAAATCCTCGGTGCTCCACCTCTTCAACCCTCCCTCACCTCTAACCTCTACAACCATTGATATTTTTACTGTCTCCATAGTTTTGCTTTTTTCAGAATGTCATATACTTGGAATCATACAGTATGTAGCCTCTTTAGATTGGATTCTTTCACTTAGTAATATGCACATTTCTTTTTAGCGATGAATAATATTCCATGTTATGGACATCCCACAGTTTATTTATCCACTCACCTACTGAATGACATCCTTGGTTGCTTCAGTTTGGGCAATTATGAATAACATCTGTGTACAGGGTTTTGTGCAGATCTAAGTTTTCAACTCATTTGGGTGAATAACAAGGAGTGCGATCGTTAGCTTGTATGAACAAATGTCTTCTGGTCCAGGAGGGATTCCTTTTCTTGTGTTAAGTTCTGCTGTGAGTTCTACAGTGTTCCTGTTGTCTCACTAGTCTATAAAAATATGCATGATTAAATGGATTTTGATTGTTCCTTAATCAACTCCAGCCATCAGCATTTTTAAATGAAAAATTTATTAACATTTTTTCATTAAAGTAGTATTACACACCCTCTTAGAAAGGTAAGCTAAAAAGTGATGCCTTCCCTAGTCCTCTTCCCTAGACGTAATTATTGGCAGTTTGTCTATCCTCGCTGACATTTTAATGCAGAAACAGAGGTATGTGTAATGTATATGTATATTTAATGTAATCAGAGCTTATACTTTATATGCTGTTATGCCATTTTCTCTTTTTCTCTTTTTACTTAATCTCGCACAAGTTTTCATGTCAGTATGTAAGCTTCACCTCATTTTAAAATGCTCAACAATAGTCACAAGAGTGCAAAAAGAGATAAAGTCTTCATTCTAAGCTTGAATAGCTGAAGTCAAAAATTGTTAACAGTGGACTTAATTATTTGTTTTTTAAATTATCTATTGTCTATTTCCCCTGCTAGAACTGAAACTCTATGGGGCTGGAGCTTTGTTCACTTTGCTTAATGCTGTATCTCTAGCATCTAAAATGGTCATAACCATAGCATTTAACACTTATTGAATGCTTACTCTGTGCATTTCATACATTTTCTCTCATTAAATGCTTAGAACACCTTTATGAAGTGGATACCATCGGTATCTCCATTTTACAGACTAGGAGACTGAGACACAGTGAGGTTGGGTAACTTGCCCCAAAACACACACTATTGAGGTGGAGCCATGATTTGAGCCCAGGCAGCCTGATTGGACCTGGGCTTTTAACCACTGGGCTAGACATTTAAAGGGTGCAAGGTTAAGAAGAGACATGCCTGGATCCAATGAAGAAAAGTCCACGGCACCTTCAGAACTTCTGGCTAGATTCAGAAACAGACACAACTTTGGATTGTTTTCCTTGTGGGAGGAGTGAGTGCTTTCCTTTTCTGTATGTATATATGTGTGCATGTGGGGTAGTTGTATTAGAAAAGTTGTGTGTCGACTGGCATAGAGTGCAGTGGACTTCTGTGGTTTTAATCTGCCCAGCACACCTTCCTCTCTTCTTTAGGTATTAGCCTCCCCTTTGCTTTGAAGAGTCTTCCTCCCCTCTCCAATCAGAACAAGCTGTCCCTCCTGCGTATGTCTATCAGAGCATTTCCCTGGGATTCTTACATACTAGACTAGAAAGAGAAGCCCTTCTATTTTTTTCTCCTGTATAAGTGTATTTGGATTAGCATTTGAATTTAGAATTCCATAAAGACAGCAAAGAATTTTTCAATATTGACTGAACTTATGTTATGGAATAAAACTGCATATAATTCACAGTAGAATTAAGTTAAGCAAGTTTTTTTTTGCATTAAACTACAGTAATTATGCTGGCTTTAATTTCCAATGATCTCATTAGGAAAGCATTAGGAAAAACACTTAATTGAGTATGGTTTGTCTTCTGGTCCAGGAGGGATTCCTTTTTTTGTACTAAGTTCTGCTGGTCTTCTGTGAGTTCTACAGTGTTCCTGTGTCTCACTAGTCTATGCTAGGGTTAATTACTTCCTTTTATCAGAGCACTGTGTACTTGTAGTAGGCTGAAATATGATCCCCCCCCCCCAAAGATATCAGGTCTTAATCTCTGGAATCTGTAAATGTTACCTTATTTGGAAAAAAGATCTTTGCAGTTACGATTAAGACTCAAGATGGGGAGATTATCCTGGTTTATCCAGGTGGATCCTAAATGCCATCATGTGTATCCTTATTAGAGGGAAGCAGAGGAAGATTTTGTACAGAGGAGAAGGTGATGTGAGGACAGAGCAGAGGGAGACCTGAAGATACTGGCCTTGGAGATTGGAGTGATGTGGCCACAAGTCAAGAAACGTTGGAAGCTACAGGAAGTTGGAAGAGACAAGGAATGGATTCTCCACTAGAATCTCTGGAGGGAATGCAGCTATGTCAACACCTTGTTTTAGGTCCAGTGATACTGATTTCAGACTTCTGGGCTTTAGAACTGTTGAGAACGAATTTCTACTGTTTTCAGGCACCAAGTTTGTGGTAATTTGTTACAGCAGCCACAAGAAACTAATACAGTACTATTTCCTGATATCTCCTATTTATCCCCAAATCCTTTGAATTCAAATCTTTGTCAGTAGTATTATCAAGGTGGTTTTCATTTTCTCCAAAAATGTTTTGCAAAATGTTTGCTGCCTGCTCTGTTTATTGACTCACATAGCAGTGCAAGCCTTTCCTTCTCTCTCACTTTCCCTCTTTTCCTCTCTCCTATCCAAGTATTCTTTGTTCTGTCTACATGATATTTTGGTTTTGTCTCTTTATGTATTGTCTTCCCTCTGGGATATATCAGGAGAGTCATATTCTCATCCTTCTGGTAAAAAAACCTTTATTATTAGGAGCCAAACCAATATGGATTTCTCCAATGAGAAGAAATGTGAACATCCGTTATGGCTGCAAAGACCTGGCAGTTACTATTAACGTCATTTTATGCTCAATACGATCTAAGGTACCTTTTCTTCTTGGGATGCCTTAAAACATTTTTATATACTTAGTAATGTCAAAAGAAAATTCAGAGAGCTTTACTCAATGTGAATATTTTATTAAGTGAGAAAAAAACCGCTAACGGAGATTTCAAATGGAAAGTAGTTAGAGCTTGGCTTTCAGTAGTTACAGTTTGGTTTATAAAGGATGAATGAGTAAGCACTTGTTTTCTCTTGTGATTGGTTAGAAACATATTCCTTTTCATTGCATAATCTTACTTGTTTGTAGCTGGTAAGCTAGGAAGCTGGAAAATCATGCTGTAAGGACATGAAGAAAGCTTAAGTTTTGTTTAAGGTCAGCATTTCTGGTAAATCAGGACAATTTAAGTTCTGGTTATATGACTGAGTTTTTGATCTAGTGGTATATTCAAACAGTGACCTCTATTTTGTTTTTTCTTTAACAGAAATAAATGTGAGTATCTGGGGTCTAAGTACCTAGGATTAAATCTCAGCTCTAGCAGTTCTTGAGTGTATGACTTTTTGTAAACTGCTTTTCTAACCTGTTTAAGCCTCGGAATTTCTCATCTGTAAAGTGTGTAAAGTATGGATAGTAGTAAGGTTATTGTAAGGATTAAATGAGTTAATATATGCAAAGCACTGAGACACAGACAGTGTCTGGCACGTAGCAAATGCTTGACAAATGCTGCTCTTATCACCATCATCATCATCAAGATCATTGTCATTGTCTAGGGTGAAGACTGTGCCATCTTATCTGTGTTTCTCTCAGAGCAGGAGCAGTTTCCATCTCTTAACCTTACCATCCCTTTAACCTGGCTCTCCTGCTGTAAGCGGCAGACCCCAGGCAGGACATACCTTTCCATTCACGATTGACCAGGAGGAATTAATAAAAGGCTTTCCTTTTGAGGTGGGTCTTATTTTTATGAGCCATTATTGTCTGTCAGACCCAATAATTTGGTTGAGTTACTTACAAGAATATTTAAATTTCTCAATTTCACTTTGTAGTATATGGGTAATTTACTACAGGCAAAATTTTCATATATATACACATTTATGCAAAATTTTTAACCACCTTTGAAACTGAGGAATGACTATGGTTTTGTTATATTCATTCATTCAGCAAATATATATTGAATTCCTACTGAGTGCCCAGCTCCTGTGTTAAGTCCTGGGAGCCTAGCAGTGAACGAGACAGACATGGTTCCTTCCCCGTGGATTTTACAATCTAGTGAAGACAGATGAGAAAAATAAGCTAATAAAATAATAGCAAATTGAGTCAGGTACTATGAGGGCCACAAACAAGATTCTGAGATGGAGATAGAGAACAGCAAGGTTACATGGGGCAGGATGGGTGCCAAGGAAGGCTCTCTGAGGAGTGGACATTGAGGAGAAATTGGTAGGATGAGAATGAGTCTAACATAAGAGGGGCTGCGCAAAGAACATTCTAGTTAGAGACTATAGCATATGTTAATGTGTTGGAAGACAACAAAAAATACCAGGGTGTCAATAGGGAAGAGGGCAAGGCTAGGAGCTATAGGAGATGGTTTTATAGGGATAGGCAGGTGCTAGATCATGCAGGAAATGACAGGATCTTGGAAGGAGTTTGGATTTCATCCTAAATGCAGTGGGATGCCTTTGAATGGTTTTAAACAGTGGCGTTTTAAGAGGGTGACTCTTATGGCTGTGCGAGGACTGAGGAGGGAGGTGGGCCTTGGTGGTTGGAGGAGGGGAGTGAGAGAGTTCAGTTGGTTTGCCCTTGGCATCAGTTCAGACAGAGATAATGTTTTATGGACGAGGGCCCCAGAAGCCTATAAGAGACAGATCAGCCATGTTTTTAGAAGGTAAAGTCAAAAAGCCCTGTTGATTGATTGGATCTGGGGTCTGAGGAAAAGGGAGGGATCAGGAATTATGTCAATGTTTTACAATAATAATAAAAGAAATGTAACTCATGAGATCAGTCATGGTTCTTCTTGTTAGCAAATAATTTTTATCTAGGATGTATGCAGGTAGGATTAGTATATGTAGCCATAATATCATATAGTTATCTGTGTTTCTAAATCAATTTGATTTTGCTCTAAGACCAAAGTTGTTTCATTGCTTAAAAAGCTCTGCCTTGATTAGTGCCTTTAATAGCCATTAATGTAAATAGAAGTGTTTTAAATTTTGATTAGGACAGTTAAACTTTGCTAAATCAGAGTGATTGCGAAATTGACTTAAATGGTTTGAGTTATGTAACACATTCAAGGAAATCAGTTTTATTACTTTGAAATTCATAGAGCATCTCAAACTAGACTAAGAAACTACTGCCAAGTAGAGGAGATCCCATAGGACCCATGTTAGTGGTTGACAAGATGGTTTGAATTAGCATTGCAAGTATTTGTAATTGAATGTTTCTATAATTGTTGAAATTTTTATTCTATGGTAGATTAAACACATCCATATCAGTTTTATTTACATTATTTCCTTGATAAGATCCTTTTAAAAATAAATACTACAGACATTATTCTATGTTCAAATTACTCTGATTTGTTATTAATAGAGTACCAGCAACAGAGCTTTACAGTTTTATAACATCTCAGTCAATATTTAAATGTCTTCAAGGTATAGAACATGAAATAAGTCTGCTTAAAAATTGAAGTTGAGCAGAACTGCAAAGCATCTGCGAGCTTGCTTATTGTTCTGTGTTATTATCCTGAGTAGACATTTCTTATTTAACATCCATCCATGCAACTGAGGGAGACTAACTTCTCTTCCAAGTAGGCTCCTCACAGCTCTGGACAGACATTTTGACAGACATCTTGATAGACAAGAAACAATACTTGTGTTCCCTTTATAACCTTCAACCCCAATGGTAGTTCAGCCTGTCTGATCATTGTAAGTGTTAGGGATCAACCCCTAAATGAGCTCATTTTATTTAGGGATCATGTTAAATCCGATACTTTTTAATGTTGATATGAAATCTCTCTCTGTAGCTTTTACTCATTAATTTTAGTTTGACTTATGGAGCTACAAAGGACACATCTACTGCCCTTCTCCACAAAGAGAATGTGTGCATTTGCCTCTACACCCACATTTAGATCAACATCTACCTCTGCATCTACCTCCACACCTGCATCACAATCCATGTCTATGTCTATGTATCTGTCTCTCTACGTTTTTAGAGTTCTCTGGGACCTCCTTTAGTCCAGGATAAATATCTCTGTTTCCTTCAGTGACTTCTCAGCTTAGTTTTGAGTCCCTTTTCTGAAGACATTTTGTCTTGTCTATCTTTGTGGCATTAACTTAAATGTGAAGCGAAATTTTTCTTTTCTGAAAGGGTTTTGATTGACTTTCTCTAGTTTCCAAAGCTTTTTTTCACTCATGCTAATAAGCCTCAGGGGAAAAAATTGTGCAGTTTTGGTTGTCCTCTGTTGGACAGATAGCATTTCCTGGAGTCAGTTCTGGGGCTATTGCCATCTGAAGTTTTGCCACCTTAGGTGTGTTACGTTCATGCCTCTGCCATTCTTAGAAATGAAAACTTCCTCCTTATGCGCAGTTTGGGGAATCTGAACTTATGGAAGTGAGGCCGCTTCTCCTCCTCAACCATGGAACTCCACAGCCTTTGTGTTTTCCCTTCCTAAACACTCTAGCATGATATCCATAGGCTTAGAGTTTTGAAAACAAAGGCCTGTTTAGGGTTGGCTTGGGAGTGGTCCACCCCATCTGGCTCTTCTCTTTTTTACCAGAAAAGACTCTTAACTGCCCCTTAGGCCAAGGCAAGTCCAGATCTGAAGGACATAAAGGCTTAGCCAATATTCCATTTATTCAACAAATAATTGTTTAGTGCTTATTCTCCCTACTCTCTGTCAGGTACTATTTTAGGTGTTTGGTGAATAACGGTAACCAAAACAGACAGTATTTCTGCCTTCATGCAGCTTATATTCTGGTGGAGGGGACAGATGCTAAATAATAAACATGATATACAACTAAGGATTATATAATAGTTAAAGGTGATATGTGCTACAGAGAAAGAAAGTAAAACACTCTCCTGTGGGGAGTGGGGAGTCCCATTTTTACTCCCACGTTAAAATAAGAAATTAGGTTTTTCAATGTTATTCTGTTATACTAAAAATCCCAATAAATTGCCTAGCTATAATCATCACTGCTGTCCCTGAGTGCCTATGGTGTGGCAGGTGTGTGGTAGATATTATCACATTTAATTCTTATACCAGTACAAATATTACAGAGCACTTACTATATTCTAGGTATGTTCTAGATATATACATTCTAGATAATGTGTTAAGCACTTTATGCAATGCTATCTCACCTATCTTACCACTTGGGAAATTAAATATAATATCCTCATTTTTCAGAGGAGAAAGTTGAGAATTTATGAGGTTAGGTAAGTTGTTCCAGGTGACACAGTCCTAAGGGACAAGTAGGGATTCAAAATTGAAGTCAGTCTAGCTGAAGCCCAGAGCCTTCCCTCAGATCCTGGACCACCTCCCAAAGGTATGACTCTGTCCCTCTGTTGCCCCCTGCCTGCCTCAACACCAGCATCTACTGATCTTTTCTTCAAAAATAAACAAATAGTGGGACATATTTCATTAATGCCATCATTCGTTTATTCATTCAATAAATATTGATTGTGCTAGGATTCAGATTTTCAAAGATGGAGAAGTAATAGCCCCCACCCTGAACAAACTCATGGTCTGATGAGGAAGTAGATATGCAAAAATTTATTTTCATAAAATCCAGTCAATTTTATAATTAGAGGTATGCCCACCATGGCAAAGCTCTGTAGCCCTTCTGACCTCTGAACTTAGAGAAGGCATTTTAGGGCTTTGAGTTTTTTTGTTTCTTACCTATAGTAAGAAATGCATTTTAGATCATGACCAATATACATGTACACATACAAAGTACAATTTTCAATTAAAACAAAATTTTCATGGAAAAAAGCTCATGCCTAGTGCAGATACTATATTCTAATACCACTTTCTTTTAAAAATTCTTCTCTTGAAATAGAACATCTGGTCTTAACACATTGTAAGAAGATGTGACATTTAGTTCAAGCCTTGAGAGGTGAGTCAGATATTGCTGGATGAGGTAGGGAAGGGTATTCTGGACAAAGAATGTCTGCTACAAAGGCCCTGAAGCAGGAAAGGCAGTGTGGAGGGGAATAGGCTGAAGGTGAAACTGGAAAGATACAATAGATGAGCAGCAGCTTGTGAAGGTTGTGAAAGGCCTATGGGTGAGACTACAAATGTACTTTATTATTTAGACCAGTGCTTCTCAAATTTTAATGCCCATATGAATCACCTGGAGATCTTGTTAAGATGCAGATCTGGTCCACTAGGTCTGGAATGGGGTCCCAGTTTCTGCATTTCTAACAAGCTCCCAGGTGATGCATTTTGGTTAGCAAGGCTCTATATACCATGGGGTACTATTGAAGAATTTTAATCAGAAGAGTGACATGGCTAGATTTTTCCTTTAGAAATATTATTGTAATGGCCAGGTAGAGAATGAATTTTTAGAATTTGAGAGCGAGCCCAGTTTGGAGGTTGTTGTAGTTGCTTAAGTCAGAGCTGCTTCAAATCCAAATTAGAGCAATAGGATTGTGACTAAAAAGAAGAGGAGAAAATGTAGAGAAATTTATAAGATGTAATTCAAAGGTTTTGGTGAATAATAGAGGTTGAGACAGAAGGACCAACAGGCATGGGCCTGGGATTTGTTGCTTGAGAAACTAACTGTTGCTTTTTGCCCAGATAGAAAAGGAAGAATGCATGTTTGCGCTGTCCCTTCCATTCCCTTCCCTTCCCTCTCTGTCTCTCTCTCTCTCTCTCCCCCCTTCCTCTCTCCTCCTCCCTCCCTCCCTCTCTCACTTGCTTCTCCCATTCCCTGCATGATTGTGGAAGATAATGAGGTTGATTTTTCAACATACTGAGCTGGCTTTAGGACTGGTGCAGGAGAGTGGATTTGGGAGTCATTAGCGTACTAAAGATCATAGGTGATCTTCAAAAGGAAAAGGTGGCCAGAGAATGTGTAGAGAGAAGAGGATCAAAGCGAGAGTCTTTCAGGGATGAGGGAGAGTCCCTTGTCGAAGTTGGTGGAGCCAGGAACATGGAATTAGAGGGATTGGAGAATCAGGGGGGTGGTCAGAATCCAAGAAGCCAGGGAGAGAGAGTTTCAAGAAGGATGAGTTAGGGAGTTAACAGACAATGAGTAAATCCAAGGAGAGAATTACTGCTTTCCTGAAGGAGGCCACAGAGAGAGAAGATGAGAGGATCAATTACAGAACCTTGAGAAACTACATATTCTATTTTCAGGACTGTATGTGACTTAGGAAAGGGATGGAAGGTCTGGATATAATATATCAAGGAGAAAACTGACCCATATTGATTGACTGTGAGGTACAAAGGAAAGGAAGGATTCAGATATGTTGTCAATATTTTGGGTCTGGGAACTTAGGGTAATACATGAACAGAATCAGAGAAGTTAGGGGAGGGAGCCGTTTTTTGGGTTTTTTTTTTTTGTGGGAGAAGGCAAATAGAGATATTTTGGATATGTTGATTTGAGGATTCAGTGTCATAGCCTAATAGAAATGTCTTGTAGTTTACCTGAAATATGGCATTAGTTTGGATAGGAGGTCAGGGTTGGAAATGTAAATTTTAAATACCATTCATAAGAAAAGGGAACCCTCCTATACTGTTGGTGGGAATGTAAATTTGTGCAGCCACTATGGAGAGCAGTACAGAGGTCCCTTAAAAAACTAAAAATAGAGTTGCCATATGATCCAGAAATCCTACTCCTCGGCATATATCTGGAGAAAACTCTAATTCGAAAAGATACATGCACCCCAATGTTCATAGCAGCACTATTTACAATAGCCAAGACATGGAAGCAACCTACATGTCCATTGACAGGTGAATGGATAAAGAAGATGTGGTATATATATACAATGGAATATTACTCAGCCATAAAAAGAATGAAATAATGCCATTTGCAGCAACATGGATGGACCTAGAGATCATCATACTAAGCGAAGTCACAAAAAGACAAATATCATAGGATATCACTTATATGTGGAATCTAAAAAAATGATACAAGTGAACTTATTTACAAAACAGAAACAGACTCACAGACTTCAAAAAACAAACTTGTGGTTACCAAAAGGGAAAGGCAGGGAATTTGGAATGAACAGATACACACTGCTATATATAAAATAGATAAACAGTAAGGTCCCACTGTATAGCACAGTAAGTATTCAAAATCTTGTAATATCCTATAACGGAAAAGAATCTGAAAAAGAATACATATATATATTTACAATGTTACTATATATATATATACACATAACTGAATCACTTTGCTGTATACCTGAAACATTGTAAATCAACTATACTTCAATAAAAAATAAATAAATACCATACACAGGATGTAATTGTAAGAGTTGGGTTCCCTGTAGTTCTGAAAAGAACACATGTTTTAGACCTTGAGTCAATTTATCTTGTCTCTTTTAGGGAAGTCTACTTATATATCATATATTATTACTCCAATTGTGTATCACTAGAATGGTGCTGTTACCTCATATGCTTCAGTAAGGGTTGGTTGTGTTGACAGCAGGGAAGACCACATGAAGAAGACAATGATGAACTTGAAACTCCCAAACAGAAGGTTTTCCCAGGGACTTGGTGGCCAATTCATTTACAAAGAGCACATAACAAACATTACCATTCAATCTAAATAATCATTCTTAATCTGTCCACATATCAGCCTGGCTCCCTTTCAAGGCAGGTTGACACATATAGTGCCTTTCTGCAAATTAATAAAAGATGTTCCCTCTGGGCAGATGAGTTACCAAATGGCACCACTTCTCCCAGCTATTGAAGTCCAGCCCCAGGGCATACCACTTGGTCAGCATAACTCCTGGCTAGATTTTGCCCCCCATTTGCCCCTTCCGGCATCTGGGTGAAATGTACAAATTGCACAACTGACTGAACATAGCAGTCCCCTTCCTCTTTTTTTTTTTTGTTTCATTTGTTTCATTTCATTTCCTTTCTATTAGGTGATAGTAAAAGAATTGAGGAGATATTTTCAGGGAGCAACATTTTCATATTCTTTTTAAGAAAATTGTGGTAAAATATACATAACAAAATTTAGCATTTTAACCATTTTTTAAGTGTAAAGTTCAGTGTCATTAAGTACAATTCACACTGCTGTGCACCATCATGATCATCCATCCCCAGGACTCTTTATGTTGCATAACTGAAATTCTGTACTCACCAGACAGTAACTCCAAATTACCCCCTCCCCACAGCCCCTGGAAACTACTCTATGTCTCCATGAATTTGACTACTCTAAGTATCTCATATAAGTGGAATCATACAGTATTGTGTGTGTGTGTGTGTCTGGCTTATTTCACTTAGCATAATATATTCAAGGTTCGTCCATATCGTAGCATGTATCAGAACTTCCTTTTTAATGCAGAATAATATTCTATTATATGTGTATACCAGGTTTTGTTTATCCATTCATCTGTTGATGGACATTTGGGTTGCTTCCATCTTTTTGGCTATTGTGAATAATGCAGCTATGAATATGAGTGTACAAATATCTGTTCAAGTCCCCGCTTTAAATTCTTTTTGATATATACCCAGAAGTGGAATTGCTGGATCATATGGTACTTCCATATTCTAGAAGTTTGCTGTTTATTAACTGAAGTTTTCTTGAAAAGTCTAGCACTTAAATTGCCATTTTTTCTTGCAACAAAGGCATAAAACACATGCAACTCATATACTGAGTAATCTGTATTCAGTTCTCTTTTCTGCACCTTCAGCTATGCTCTGTTATGTTCCTGGCTGTTTATAATATCTTGGGATATTCCATAACTTTCCAGTCACTTTTAGTTGCTAAAGACCAGTACACCCAGTTAAATACTCTAGGCGCCCCACTTTCCCCGCCCTTCCCCCCTCCCCTTAGTTCAAGCTTGACTGAGGGATTAGCAGGGGTAGGGGGTAAGGTCTGCTCTTCCATGCACCTCCCTGCCTGTCCTTAGGTTATGGCTCCCCAGGGGTATGAGGAGTGAAAGGGACAAGAGCCTACCTCTTGGCCTTTACTCCCCTTTTCTAGACATTCCCACAGAGTCATTTCCTTGGCTGCAACCTGCAAGTGTCTATGTTTAGCCCCACCTGCAGTCGATTAAGTTACTACTTGGGCGCTGTTGAAACTTCTTAGGATTCTGTGGCTTTGTCCTCCGCCCCGAACTGATTGGATCCAAGCTGTTTGTGTTACACATAACCCGTGTATGTTGGTACGTGCGTATCTTCCCCAGTTCATCCCTGAGTCATTTTGCTGGATTCCCCTGTTGTCAGATGCTTTTGGTAACCCATGTACTGACAGCCTCTTGGGGCAGGAAGTTTTGTGGATCCATTATGTTTGGATTTTACTTGTTTACATTTTAGAGTTTAAGCTTAGTAATTCCCAGTTGTGAAAGCACATCTCGTTTCCAGATCTTGTGCTAAGCACTGAAGTGAACTTTGGCATAGATTCTGACTTTCCGCTTAGCCTGGCCTACCTCTGTTCGGTAAATACTGCAGGCTGCTTGGTGCTCCTCCTAGCTCTCCTTCTTCATAAACTAACGCATAAACATTAGAGTTTAGGCCTCCGGACTTCTCTGGGGCCAGCAGCCGGCCAACCTGGGGCCCGGGGCCGCGGGCTCAGCCGACTACCATGGGCTCTGCGTCAAACCAGCAGTTTGCAGGTGGCGGCGCCAAGGCGCCGGAGGAGGCGCGGGAGGACGCGGCCCGGGCGGCGCGGAGCCGCAGCTGCTGCGCGGAGCCGGCGTCTGTACGTGGTTCAACGTGCGCATGGGATTCGGCTTCCTCCATGACCGCCCGCGCTGGGGTCGCACTCGACCCCCCGGTGGATGTCTTTGTGCACCAGAGTAAGCTGCACATGGAGGGCTTCCGGAGGCTGAAGGAGGGTGAGGCCGTGGAGTTCACCTTTAAGAAGTCTGCCAAGGACCTGGAATCTCTCCGAGTCACCGGCCCTGGTGGGGTGTCCTGCATTGGGAGTGAGAGGCGGCCCAAAGGGAAGAACGTGAAGAAACGCAGATCAGAGGGAGACAGGTGCTACAACTGTGGAGGTCTAGACCATCACGCCAAGGAATGCAAACTGCCACCCCAGCCCAAGAAGTGCCACTTCTGCCAGAGCATGAACCATATGGTAGCCTCGTGTCCACTGAAGGCCCAGCAAGCTCCCAGCTCACAGGGAAAGCCAGCCTACTTTCGGGAGGAGGAAGAAGAGATCCATAGCCCTGCCATGCTCCCAGAGGCCCAGAACTGAGCCACAGTGGGTGGGGGCTATCCGTTTGTGATCAGAAAGTTTTGAGGAACAGGCATCAATCGGCAGAGTGGAGAAAGGGGGGACAGTGTGGGTAGGGGGCAGCTGGCACTGCCGTATATCTCAGGCCGGGGGCCAAAGCGTCACCCCCTCTCCCCTCTTGGTGGGGGGAAGGGGTGAGGCAAAGAAACTCCAATCATGCTCTATCCAAATGCATGTGAGGGCTTTGGGGGGGCTTCCTGCATGCTTTATCTGAGTCTCCACCCCCAGAATCTCCAGCTTTTGAAAGTGGCCTGGATAGGGAAGTTGTTTTACTCTTCAAGAAGGATATGGAATAATATTTCCCGTGCCAGAGTGAAAAGATTAAGCGTGAGACCAGATTGATGGACCCAACCCACAAGCCACTACATTCTGTGGGAGGAGATATCTCAGGGGTAAGGCAGGGTTTTCTACATCTTGTCTCCTCATAACCCCCTCCTGGGATAGAGTGCTGAGAGACCTGTCCCAAGCAGTGGGTTGTGATGATAGGCAAAAGGGGGGTTGAGGGAACAGCTGCAGACCTGCTGCTTCTAAGCTCACTCCCACCCTGTTCTGGGCCAATACAATTTTATTTATTTGCTCCCTTGGATGACTGTACCTTGGGTCCCACTTTCTTCAGGATGCCAACTGCACTAGCTGTGTGCGAATGACGTATCTTGTGCATTTTAACTTTTTTTTTTTCATAATATAAATATTCTGGTTTTGTATTTTTGTGTATTTTAATTAAGGACCTCATTCCTGCACTGTGTTCTCAGGTACGTGAGCAATCTCAGGGATAAGTCGGCAGCAGCTCCGGGTCTGCACAGCAGGAATACTTTTTGTTGCTCTATCACCAGAGAGAACAACTGTTTGGAGCGTATAGCCTATTGAACTACCTCATTTTTGCCAATTAGAGCTGGCTTTCCTGCCACAGTGTCCTCTTGAAACCCCTCCATCTTCAATGTTTCATGGGAGACTAGGTTTTAACTGGGTTGCCCCATGACTTGGTCTCCTTCTACTGAAAGATTGGAAATTGGTCTGAACAGGAAGAGGTGGTACAGAGAGGTTAGGAGAGGCTGGGCCAGGTAAAACATGCAGAGAGGGGAAGCTAAGATTAGGCAGAGGTCATCTGTATGTGTGATAAAGGATTCCTTTTCCAGACCTCTAATCCCAGGGCATAGGACTCGCTTTACATACCAGGTCCATCCTTCACTGGATTGGGCTAGGCCTAACATACACAACAGGGTGTATTGTATGCGTTTTTGTAAAAACTGTGAGTTGGTAAGGACAGGTTTTAAGAATGATGCCTCTGTACCCATCTTGAGCTGCCCAGGGATGGATATGTGAAGCAAGGACAAGATCCTTAATCTTTAACAATTCTGGACTTTTCCTCCTTGGTTTCCAGAGAGACCATCAGTGATGGCTTCTTTGTGGTTCCCAGAGCCAGTGTCCTGCCCTGCTGCAGCAGTAATTAGTGTCATGGTAGCTAAAGGAGAAAAGGGGGTTTCGTTTACATGCTGTGAGATCACTGCAAACCTACCTCACTGTGTTGTAACGGGGCAAATGCAATAGAATGCATTGGGTGATGTGTGTCTGATCCTGGGTTCTTGTCTCCCCCAATTGCTGCCCCCCTCTAGTTATTGTATTTGGGCTTCGTAGGACTTCACAAGTAGCTGATTTGGTGATTGCTAGGTGGCCTAGTTTGTGTAAATATAATGTGTTGGTCTTCTCCATGTTCTTTTGGGGTTTTATTGCTTACAAACTTCTTTTTATATTGAGAAAAATAGCCAAAGCATCTTTGACAAAAGGTCTGCACCAGCCAAAAAGATCTGAAACATAAACTTGGGGGCCCCTCTTCTTGAAGTGGGAGGTCTTGAACTACACTTTCTTTTGTGTTCCCCTTCCCTTGTTTCCTATTTCAAACAATATCTCCTGTCCTAAAAACTGTATTCCTACCCCCTCTTCTTTCTCCCTTCGTGCCCCCCCAAAAATAGTCCATACACCTATACGTTTAATTTGTGGGGTGTCTGTGATCAAATGATTTGTGCAAAAATCCTGAAGAAGCTAAGAACTCACCATCCCTTGTTCTCAATCTCCTGAGTCATGACCATTCCTTGATTTGATTCATGCCAAACAGACTGCTGTCTTTGGATGGATTAAAACCTACTTTAATCTCTAATCCTAGCATAGAGAGGAGCAACGAGGGGGCCTTCCATGTAGAAAGTGGGGTTGGGAGACCACGAAAGGAAAGATGAATGTATAGCCAAGTCACTCAGGAACTTTTATGCAGGTGTAAGAAACTGATGTCAAAGTGGCCGCAAGATTGTTTAATAGGAGACGGACGAATGTAACTCCATGTTTACTGCTAGAAACCAAAGCTTTGTGTGAAATCTTGAATTTATGGGGAGGGAGGGAGGGTAGAAAAGCATGTACCTGTTCTTCATCCCTTCCCCTCATTACTGAACTGCAGGAGACTGAGCCCCCTTGGGCTTTGGCGACCCCGTCTGGGCAGTGTTTATTTGTTGGTTGATTTTGCTGTGCCAGGTACTTCCTTTCCCATTTGCTATCATCTTGTAACACACATGCTGACCCTTTTCCCTTCCCCTTCTTTTCCTTGGGAAAATACAATGAATAAAGACTTATTGGTACCGAAAAAAAAAAAAAAGAAAAAAAGAGTTTAAATTTTTTAAAATTTCCATAACAAATTTAAAAATTAAAAAAGTATAAAAAGAAAATAAATATCACTTGAAATTACATTATCTGAGAGTAAATACTATTGTCACTTTTAATGCACATATATATGTTATATATTTATATATAAAACAAATATATAATATTTATATATTTATATATATCAAGTATATATATTGCGATCACATAATATATGGAGTTTTATATCCTTAATTTTTCACTTAGTATGAATATTTTCCCATGTCAGTAAGAAACATGATCGCTAATGGGCATATTACATTCTATTGTATTTATCACAATTTAGTTGATAATTTTCCAGATTTGAAGCGTTTATAATAATAATATCTAATACTTACTTAGTACTTACTATGTGCTAGCCATACCTTTGATGCTTTACATATATTAACTCATTTAATTTTCATAACATACTTTTGAGATCCCCACTTTACAGGTGAGAAAACTGAGGCATAGAGAGGTTAATAATGAAAGTCATAAGGTTGTCATTGGAAGCTGGTGAAGTTTTAATTGGAATGCAGCTAGTCTGGCTCTAGAACTTGAAGTCCTAACCACTATCCTATTACTGTCTGACTCATTGTATAAATATCTTTGTGGAAAAAAAATCTTTATCTGCATTTCTGATAGTTTCTACTAGGAAGATTCCTAGAGGTGGAATATCTGGGTTAAGAGTTATGAAGTCTTTCAAACTCTTGAAGAATGCTGTACAGTTACCCTTTGGAAAATTCATACCAATTTGCATTTACACCAACAGTGGGAAGAGTTTCCAGGCACACTGACTTCTACCAGTGTAATTTAGTTCCTCTTTTATTACCTTGAATTTGGGACCTCTCTGAATGGTTAAAATAGTTGAAAGATCAGGGTTCCCCTAAAAACAAAGGAAGTACAATTTTATACAAATGAGTCGTTTGTATATATACCTCAGATAATACTATAACCTTGTTTTATTGATTTGTACATAAATGACTTTATGTCATCACTA
Source organism: Eubalaena glacialis (assembly GCF_028564815.1). NCBI lineage: Eukaryota > Metazoa > Chordata > Mammalia > Artiodactyla > Balaenidae > Eubalaena > Eubalaena glacialis. Next base: position 87,182,908 of record NC_083721.1, on the reverse strand, counting down.
CTATATGTGTGATTGTGTACTCTGACTGCTTGTGCCCAAGATTTGGGGGTCATTACACCTGTCAAGGGTACCTTTCAAAATGTAGCCTTATTTTGACAACTGCTGTCACAGGTGATATTTAGGATACTTTCTCAAGCTTTTAGGCAGTTGGAAGTCCTATTACGTTAATGATCTTATACTGCTCTTTGGCTTAAAAAAAAAACACAGTAAAAAAATATCCTGCTCAAATGTATTTTTACTTTGCATTTGCTTTATGTGATGTGCAGAAAGTGTTACATGCATCTGCATTTCCAGATAATAATAACTTTGTTAATCTAGGTTTTATCTCTGGAACATAAATTCTCTACTACCATCCTGAATTCAAGGAACACTAAGACTAGCAGGCAGAAATCCCAATTATTTTTTTAAAGAAAAGTTGAAAATTCCATGCACATATAACAGGGAAGAAAATTTTAGCAATTTCTACAGTGATCTGGACAACTTCAATTGGGAGTCTAAATTATTCCTTGTGATGGGATGAAAATCAATCATCTATCCTTCACTAGTTCTTTGGGTTAGTATTTTATCATCACTGTTTTCTGAATCTTCATCGAATCACGTGTCTCATTAGGCTTCATTAAGATTCTGTGTCTTTTAGTGACAGGTACAGCTTAGATTTAAAATCTAAGAAGTAAGTGCACACGGAGAGGCAGGCAAGAGGCTGGTAACCTGGAGCAAAATAACAAACACACATGCTACTGTGTAATATCTTGAAGCCTGTGTTGCTTGTGATTCTTTATAGTTTTTATTTTTAAGTGTGACTCTTGGTTGAAGCTTTGTCTTGAACAAAATGCTGTTGTTAATAGCGAATGAAATGACTGGAGCTGTGCTGAGGAAAAAAAGTCAGCTGAAGGATTTAAAGCAGACCACTGCAAACCAAACGTTGCAATTATCTGCAGCTGAAAACAAGTAGCTTTTAACGTGTCCATTTGGCCGAGAGAGGAGAATTATAGACCATTGCTGTTTCCTCTCTCACTCTCATACTCTGTCTTCTTCTTTATATAGTTTATCATCCATAATTTCAGGATGTATTTTGCTTCTTTAAGCTGTTTTATCTGTAGGCTTATGAGGTCACTCATGTGTGAATTCCTTTGTTAGTCATCTCACCTTTTGCCTTGATGATAGAAAATTGATCAGGCCTAAAGTACAAGTTCAATAGACAACCCCCTTGGTCCTTTGTCTAGGAGAATAGCTACCATTGAAGGCCATGAGCAGGTTGCTATTAATATGACAGCCTGCTCTATCTCCCACTGTAATTTATAATGAAATACCTAATCTCCATTATTTTGATCCAAGCAGGCGATCCCATGAAAAAGTCTTTTCATCCAGTTCCCAATGGCTGTTACATGAGAAATGGCAAACCAATAATTTTTGTCAAGTTTTTTAAGCCAACAGAAATGCTTTTCCACTGCTACAGTTTCAAAAGGCACAGATAAAGCTCATTCACTGAGATGAATGAAAAAGCCATCTGGGGTTTTTCTTTTTGACTTCCTTTCCTTTTCTCCATCCTTGTAATCAAATTTGAGCAAAATCAAATGGGGCTTTCTATGAAAGTACCTTTTGTTGATCTGAACGAGCTGGTAATTTACAAAATACCCTTCCTTTGTGAGGAAGGCTAAAGAAAAAAGAATCAGTAGCTTTTAAAGCTGGGCCTTAGTGGGACTCTAAATGCAATGAAAGCAGTCTGTGTTGAGAGATTGAAATGCATTTCAAAGCCAGGCCTGACTCGGGTACAAGGAAGAACAGACCTATGTGCATTTTGTAGGAAGAAAAATGTGAATGGAAAAGGGAGAAAGGGAGAGAAACGGGGAAATCTGGATAATACATTAAAGTAACCATAATTTTGGAGATGCATTCGTCTTATTGAAATTGTGTTCGTAACCAGTGATACCGAAGTCGGATATTTGCTCAATCAGGATGCTCAACAATTTAGCCTTTAAAGTTTGGAGCTACCTGGGTTTGTGGAGAAAGTCGGCTCGTGAAGTGTGTGATGTTTTTCTCCAACTTTTTCTTTTTCTTCTTTGCTTTGGGATCCTGTGGGAAGTACCTCAAGAAAATCTGAAGATGCTAATTTTCAGACAACTAATATTTGCTATTTTTTCCCTCTTTTTGCCTATTAGATTTCCTCGTGGCAGTGATTCTTCTTCACCCCTTTGAATTCAAAAGGATGGCATAGATACCTTAAAAACAGTAAGTAATGTGTGATATTTTCTTCAATTACTGTTAATAGTTAATCACAGTAAAGCTGAAATTTGGTTATTGGAGGAGTTTGGAATCATCATGCATGCTTAGAAGGAAAATAGGTTTTGTGCAGCATTTGCATTATTTGATGTGAATTACTTTTGGTTTGATTTAACTGTTTGTCAACAATATTGTGCTAATGAGCATCTTTTTCACTACTGCTTTACCCAGTATATTCTGTGATAGCTAAGTATTGTGTGGCATGTAATGTATGCCTTCTTAGCACAACAGTTCAAGAAACAATGCAAAAAATTGCAGGAAACTGTCTTTGGAGATGTTATGTTTTGTTTCATGTACCACACAGGCTTCCTCACACATTTATAGCTTTGATTCCTATCAATCATGCTTTCTAAGGGACCTTTCTACTTGTGCTTGAAATAAAATTCTTGTATAAATTACATGAGCTTATTTCTTCAAAATAAATATCCAGAGAGAGAAGCAAGAGTTGTTTTGATATTATAAATTAGTCAAAGAATTTTAAGGTGCTTTAAGCTACATTTCCTATAATTTAATCAAACATTATAACCAAATAACAAAGCTTTATTTAGAGATATTATCCCCTTTTAAGAAAAGTGAAAAGTCCATTTTCAGCTTCCTAAAAATAAGACAGACTTGTGTTATCTAAAGACATGATACTTTGGACATGATACTTAGAGTACACGTCACAGGTATATTTTAAACGTAAGTGCAGCATTGGCATTTTTAAGTAACTATGGTGCATGTTTTAAATATGTAAATACCTTAATCAGAATGAAGCAATATGGGGCAGAATCAGTTCTAATGTCTCCTTGATGGTTTGAACAGTATCTTCATTAGCGTGGGCACTGCCAAATCGAGTGTGACCTGAGAATTCCACGTAGGCAATCATGAAACTTTTCTTTCTGGAGCCAGGAAACAAGTTTTAGTGAAACCAAGACCTATGTTCTTTAATCCTTAAGGTAACCATCAGAGTTTTTAGAGATGCTGAAATGGGAAATAGGATCCAGATGGTTTCACAGAGTTCTCTATGAGGGCCAAACCCTTTCCCCTTCTAACTATTCCTCATAGCAAATCTAAAGTCCTGGAAATTTGTATTTAAGATGAAGTCTGTTTTCTACGCTTTTGCTGCTTTAGGTCTCTTTTCCAACTTCCTACAAATTTATCTTTGCCTGTGGTTTTGAGCCATTTGCTGCCTCCTAATGCCTAACTTTAAAATAGCACACATGGCGAACTGCCAAGAAGGTGGCAGTGGGGTATTGGTTTGTGCTGGTATTGAAGTTCCAAGGTTGTTGTTACCCATAATTTACAACAGTTGCTACAAAACAGATGATTAAAACCTGAGGAGGGGCAGGGAGGGAGAAGAGTAAAATTAATTGGTGTACGTCTTCATGGATCTAAGTGTGGTTTCTTCCTGTGAAAATAAGTTGGATTGTTGTGCTGTCTACGTGGACACAACAGTCTGTACTGTGCCATTGCAATCACTGCCTACAGTCTTAGATTGATAGAGAAGCACAATATTCAAGAGCTTTTGTTTAAAAGATGTATTTAATTATACCATTTATACAGATTTTTTTTCTCATAATATTGATTTCATTCCTTTTTATAAAAATTAAGCTTGTTGTTAGGTTAAGATTGTTGCTATTTTTTTTAGTTCTTAAAAGAAAAAGCTTATTATTTAGGCATGTCATTGTTGTTTTATTGCTAAGCCAAATTGGTACCTGAGCAATAATACTTTGTCTTTTACTTACTAATTTCATGTCTAGTCAATCTTGTAAGCATTTTGCAGAGTTTCTCTTCTGTGTTATCTTTAAGTACTTTTGGTAAGAGCTAGAGGTAATTTGTTTTGGAGTAGTTGTAAAGAACGACTGTCAAGACATGTTAAGGAATGGATAATCAGGCCTGAAAATCAGCTAAGGTCCCTGCTTGCTTGGTTTATCAAGGACTGCCTGCTTTAGAGCTCGTGTTAGTGGAGAAATGAATGTTTCCTCTTTCTGTCAACATAGGTGTGAACATTGTTCCGTAAGTACCTGCATTTGGGGGAACTGGAGAGCTAGGTATTTCCCAGCTAATCGTTGGGGCAAGGGAAGCTTCTCAAATCTTTTGCTTACAGGCCTTCTATTCCTGGATATAACAACTCATATGCCATACACTGTACTATTTGCTAAGCCAAAACAAAAACAAAGACAAACAAACAAACAAAAACCCACTTCTGGAAAGTTTAGAAATCTGGATCTTTGTGGTATCTTCAGAAGTTATCAGAGGAAAGGAAAAGGTCACACGTTTGTCAAAACTCTGAAGCATCTGAGATTTATTTTAAATTTGTTTAAAGATTTATTTTAGGTATGTTTTCCTTTGTGTAAAAATAAAATTTCCTTGGGTTTTGCATCAGGAACTGGGTGCTACCTTTCCATTACAATGATGGTAATGAGGTTTCAATGCATTCAGGGGCTAGCAATAAAATCCAAAGGTGGAGATGAGGCTTGTATAGCCCTAATCCTTCCAGGGTAGGGGCCTGCGTAAGCTCTGTCAGTAGAAGCTATTATCTTCAGCAGGATCAAATAAATGTGTCCATGATTTGATGTACTGACAAGCTATGGATTGCCTGACTAAACAGGGTGTGTTAAGTAGTTGCATTCTCTAGTGTTCAGAATGCAGGAAATTGATTGGCCTGGTTTTAATTCCAGTTTTGTACTGATGATGGGCTGATCACTGGTATCTTTGGGTCTTACTTCACTCAGGTGTCAAATGGAATGTTATCTGTTGTTTGTTTCTTTTCTTGCCTCCTATGGATGGGGCAGACATTTTGGCGTGAATATGATGGTTGGGTCTGGTCAACTTATTTGGTAATGACGTGATGACAAAGAAAAGACCAAGTTTCTGCAAATGATGCCTCATTGCTAATCCCAGATGGGAGCCAACTTTAGATGACAAAGGGGACAAGACAAGAGAGTTTGGGGCAGGTTTTAATCAATGTCAAGGTCATTCCAATTATTGGTCAAAAAACTCTATGAAACTATAAGCATGACAGCAGCATTTAAAGTGGAAGAGAATACACCAATTTCCATTGTGTCCTAAAATTCACTATGGGGAAACTGGGAACATAATAGACAGAAAATCTCTATTTATGTAACACCACTTTTTACAAGGGCTTTGATGCAGATTGTAAGATGACAAAATAGATATAAATAATGACTAAATAATTATGTGTAGGGAAAATAAAATTTAGTTTAACACAGGAAAAAAACGTGCAACACATCTGAAGGCTATGTATTTCAATTTTTTTTTTTTTTTTTTTTGAGTCACAGACTTGGCTCAGGGTTTTTAGCAGCTATAGCAAACATGGAAAAAAAAACCCATCATTAAAAGGGTAACTTCCATATAGTGAGCATTTTGTACATTTTAGCCCTAATCCTCATGAGAACCCCAAAGCTTGCTATCATTACCCTCATTTTATAGTGGAAATAATGCAGGATCAGAAAGACTCAGTGACTGGCCTCTGGTCACACAGGCAGCATGTAACTATGTGGATTAAATCCTGGGTTCTCTGATTCTTATAGCCTGGGCCTTCCTGGGGTAACACAGATGTCAGCTGTCCCTGCAGTCTCTGACACATGCATAACCTCTTTCTGTTTTTGTCCAAGAAAGCTTTCAGTGAGTCTTTTGCTTGCACACCGGTATATCTTCTGCATAGGTTTTCTTTTAAGTTGCTCAGGTCTTTGCCTCTGCTTTTTGGCTTAAGCAGTTGATGTTACACGGTTCTTGGAGCCTTGAACTTGATTGTCAGCATTGTGTCTCTTTTAGGAGAGGATGTCCAATCTGTCAGCCATTCAGAATTGCCTATGTTATCGTAGTCTAATGAGTGTGTTCTTCAAAGAGTGAATTGGAGGCTAAAAAAAAAAAAGCCTTTTGATGTTCATAGACTCCTTATAAAGTGCTCTAAAACCAAGAAAGATTGTAGTTTTTTTCTCCCACTAAGAGAGTTACAAGAACATATTTAATAATGTATAACACCCTTCCTCGGAAGGGCAAGCTCTCTTAACATATATAAGCTAGCTCAGTGGGGGTAAAAATACATGGGTAAAGTGAGTAAAATATGTGGGTAAAAATGTGCTGTGAAAAAAATACCCCAAAGTTATTTTCAATTTCTTTCATAAACTGAAGGAAGAGCAAAGTACTTTATCCTATGGTTTAGCATTCTAACAGTTCAAAGATAGGGGCAAGCAGGACACAGTGAAATGAAGATGTGTGCAGAAGGAAGGTTAAGGCTTCCCCTCCAGCTTCTGCTATGCAGAAAATTTGAATTCAGCTATGGCTTATGCATGAATTCAGGTTTTCTCTTGTTTGTTGGGGAAGCCAGATCTGGAAATAATGCCCTTCAAACACAGAGCAGACCTCTCTTCTCAACTTTGCTTGGATGACTTACCCAAAGCAACTTGGAACATTTTTCGTTTTTGGACTTCTAGGTATGACCAAGGAAATGGTCCCTTGTATTTCTTCATAGAAAATTCTAAAACGGACAAGTTACTTTTCTGGCCTTCAAAAAAAAAAAAAAAATGTCCAGATGCCCACAGGGATAGCACAATCCATGATCAATACAGTGTGAAAATAAGAAAAAAGAAAGGGGGAGGGGGTAGAAGAATGAAGGGAGGTAGAGGACAGAGGATGAGGGAGAGAAAGGGAAAATTCCAGGGGATCAAAAATGTTTAAAGACTTTATATACTAAAGTCACACAATTTTAGAGCTGCACTCTGCCTTAAAGAGTTTCTAACACTGGGATTATCAACGGGGAGGATGAGCAGTAGGAGGGGAAGGGTGACCCCCAGCCTGCTATGGCAGCAGGCTCTTCAGGTTGCTGTATATTGTTTCAAAAGGCATATGAACACATTTAATAGTATAGTATAATTTTATATTTGGAAAATTCAACAAATATTGTTATGTTAATAATTTAAACATCAGAAACTAATGCTCCGCAGGATCATCTTGGTCTGATGTCTGATCGAAATGTACAGAGGGTCAGTCATTCTCAGCCTGCAAAAACCTCTGGGTGAAAGGTGGGTAGCTGTGCCAAAATGTGTTTGGTACTGAGGGGGGCATTAGATTTTACATTTTAATAAAAAAGAGGGTATAGGATAAAACAGGTTAAGAAGCACTTATCTAGACCAAGAAGAGCAGGCTTGGGAGGTATTCGTCATTCAACAAATATTATTGAGCACTCTACTGGGTTTGACACTCAGTTGAGGATATCTTTGCAGAGAACTGGATATATAAATATGGAGCTCAGGTGAGTTCTGGGCTCAAGATAGAAACCTGGGACCATCTTGGAACAGAAATGTCAAGTAAGTTAAGGACCGAGAAGGGCACACTGTATTTAGCAACAAAGAGATTGTGATTGACTTTGCAAGGGCATTTTGGGTAGAGGGATGATGTGGAAACCAGATTGTGGTGGGCTAAGAAGTGAGTGGGAGGAATGAGAGAGGAGATTGCATCTATGGACAATTATTTCAGTCAGCTTCACTAGGGAAGGATTTGGGTCAAAGCTAGAGCAGAACTTGGGCATTAAGGGAGAGTTTTTTTAGATGGGAGATAATTAAATGCAAAGTATTTTAATACATATACAATAGTTAAACAACTATTAATTCACTGAATGTTCATCGAAAATGCATTATGAGGTGGAATGTCAGATAAAGAATGCATAGTTCTTGCTCTCAGGAAGTTTGCAAGCTAGGTTACTCAATAAGACCAATCACTAATCACAATAATAGCCTGGAAATATTATGGCTCATCAAAGTAGTATAAACGGTGCTACGTGGATTAAGATATCAAAGATCAAAAGTTATTCACCTAGGGTCTTCCCTGGTGGTGCAGTGGTTACGAATCCGCCTGCCAATGCAGGGGACATGGGTTCGAGCCCTGGTCCAGGAAGATCCCACATGCCACGGAGCAACTAAGCCCAAGCACCACAACTACTGAGCCTGTGCTCTAGAGCCCACGAGCCACAACTACTGAAACCCGCGCGCCTAGAGCCCGTGCTCCGCAACAAGAGAAGCCACTGCAGTGAGAAGCCCGCGCACTGCAACGAAGAGTAGCCCCCGCTTGCTGCAGCTAGAGAAAGCCCGCGCAGAGCAACGAAGACGCAACACAACCAAATAAATAAATAAATTTATTAAAAAAAAAAGTTATTCATCCATGTGGGATCAAGAAAGGTATTATGGAGAAAGCAGACCTTGAAAGGATGAAAGATTACAACAGAAGGAGTTTGGGAACCAAAGCACAAAGAACGTGGGGGTTTGGGTTATCATACAATAGTCTTAAAAGATCATGGAGGGCACATTGGACTTTTACTGTGGGGGCTTTGAATTCCAAATTCATAGATTTGGTTCAATTCTGTGAGCAAGTGGAAGGTTTTTGTATAAGATAAGGACGTGGTCCACAGATCTACGTTAGGAAAATGAACTTGGTTACCACACCTGGAAATGTTTGGAGTAGGTTGAAAGTAAGGAAGCTGGTTAAGAAACTTGTGAAATAGACCAGGTGAGAGGGAACCAGAGGCTCAATCAGAGTAGTGACAGTAGGAATGGAATGAAAGAGAATTAATTCACTCATTAATTCAACAGAAATTTACTTAGTGCTTACTATGTGTTAGGCTGACGTAGCGTCTCTAATCTCAAGGAGCGCCCAGCCAAATGTCTGATGTGAATAAGTTCCATAATAGAGGGATGAACTCGATGGAAAGAGATCACACAGGAGGGAGGGGTATGTGTGTGGAAGAAACCAGAAACCAAGGGAGTAGACTTTCAAGAAGGAAAGAGAGAGTGCTATTACCAAAGGGATAGAGTAAAAGGAGTCCTGAAATGATTCTGTTGGGTTTTTCAACATGAAGGATGTTAATGATGTTAACAGCAGCAATTTCACTGAAGCAGAACTGTTATGGATTGAAGATTGATTGGGAGGTAAGGAATTGAGGACAGGGAGACAAGAGAAATATTTTAGAGATAAACATATGGTAGCTGCTGAGGACAAGGTAGTGGAGAGTAAGAGATAAAAGATGATTCTATGATTTTAAGTCTCAGGGAATGATGGCATCACTTGGCAAAATAGAGAAGTCAGGAGAAAGACTTAATTTTAAGGGAGCTTTGGTTTTGCCCTTGATTGAGTTTGAAATATAAATAGACATTTAGTCCATGGTTTGAAAAAAGGATAAGAAAAATTTAAAGTACTGTTAGAGCTACACACAGCTAGTTTTGATTTGTATAATAAGGTAGTTGAAGCCAAAGTCATAGAAAGTACAGTTGACCCTTGAACACTGTGGATTTGAACTACACAAGTCCACTTACATGCAGTTATTTTTCAATAGTAAATATTACAGACTACATGGTCATTTGTTGAATATGCAGATGTGGAGAACCATGGATATGGAGGGCCAACTATAAATTATACAGGAATTAACCACCCCGCCACCACCAGTTGTTCAAGGGTCAACTGTAAAACTGTAGAGGGAGGAGAAGAGTACAGAGGACAGGAGAAAGGAATGAGAAAGAAGATTAGAAGCCAGTGAAGCTGACTAAAAAGAAGTGGTCAGAAAAGCAAAAGAAACCACCAGGGTGAGTTATGGCAGCCAAGGAGAATTTTGTTTTCATGGTTGTTTACTCTTTGGTGGTTAGAATGTTATTTACTTTAAAGCAGAATAAGTACCAAAAAAATGCCACTGATTTTTGAGAGCTAAGAATTTTTGGTGTTCTTGGGAACCATTTGTTCCCAATTGGGAACAGCCATTTTAGTGGATTGATCAAAAAAATAGAAACCGAGTTGCAAGGGGTTAAGGTGTGAGTAGGATTTCTTTTTTATTGTTTCAGGGAAGATGAGAGAAGACCTTAACTTGAGATTGTGGCAAGGCTGAGAGGAAGACTGAGCACGTTTATAGGTATAACTATATGAGAAACAGAGTCATCAGGGGTGAGAACTGAAAGAAAAAGTGGATAATTGATGAAGAAAATTTGGATAGACAGTATGTTTTAGCTTCTATCTTGGTATTTCTGTCAGAACTCAATGAGATAATGAATATGAAGTATCTGACACATTAGTTGGTTTTTAATAAATGTGACCTATTTGTAATTCGGAGTCAGGTGGAATAAAGAAAGCATTATTGATCACCTGCTCTATGCCAGGCCCGTGTTGTTTTACCTCACTTTCACGACAGCCCTCTGAGCTAGGCATTGTCAGTCAGTTTTATACACAATAAAACCTAGAGGTTGGGACCTTGCCTAGAGTCACAACAAAGTAAATACAGAGCTGGGATTTGACACACATACTAAAGATACCATTAGGCCTTGTGATTTTTTTGAATAGTTTCGGTCTCACATGGGGTAAAGGAAGTAAGAGAAGTAACTTGAAGGAATCCTTATTGATGTTCTCTGTAAAATGAGAGGTTAGGTATCTGCTGAGAATGAGGAGGTCCATATAGAGAGAAGGGAATGAGATAAGTGAAAGACTTGAAACAGCAACTCCAGGGTGTTAGTGCATCATTAAGAGATGAAGAAAAGAGGTGAAGTTTAGGTAGCATGTAACCTTGTTACATAAGGATATCTTAAGGTGAGGTCTCTGATACTGCAGCAGTATCTTCTAAGTCAGGAATAAGCAAATTTTTTCTGTAAAGTGACAGATTGTAAATATTTTAGACTTTGTAGGTCATGTGGTCTCTGTTGTAGCTACTCAACTTAGTTGTTGTATCATGAAAGCAGCCATAGGTAATGCATAAACAAGTGAGTATAGCTGTGTTCTAATAGAACTTTATTAATGTTGGGCAGTGAAAATATTTCATATGATATCATAGTGGGTAATGTCATTGTATATTATACATTTGTCCAAACACATAGAATGAACAACACCAAGAATGAACCCTAATGTAAACTGTGGACTTTGGGTGATAATGATGTGTCAGTGTAAGTTTATCAACTGTAACAAATGTCCCACTCTGATGAGGGATGTTGATAATGGGGAGGCTCTGCATGCGTAGGGTCAGGGGCTATATGGGAAATCTCTGCATCTCCCTCTCAATTTTGTTATGAACCTAAAATTGTACTAGGAGAATAAAGTTCTTAAAAAAAGAAAAAATAATGGACACTGAAATGTTAATATTTACATGTCATGAAATATTCTTCTTTTGATTTTTTTTTAATCACTTAAAAATGTAAAACCATTCTTAGCTTGAGGGTAGTACAAAAATAAGCAGTGAACCACATTTGGCCTATAGGCAGTAGTTTGCCCACTCCTGTTTTGGGTACTCCTTAGAATATAGATTCCTGGGTTTTACACTAGACCAACTCAATCAGAATAATTGGGGGGTGGGGTCCAGGAATCTGCATTTTAAAAGAGTGTGTGTGTGTGTGTGTGTGTGTGTGTGTGAATATACCATTCTGAGACTACTGCTTAAGGACAGAACTAGTAAATAGAGAATGGCTGGGCATGGTTCGCTGAAAAATACAGAGTCTCCAGGTCTCAAATCACAAAGCAACGCTCAGCAGCACAGGACTGGGAGCCAAGGAGGGTCCATAGTGGTTTGGTGCTTGACCTGGAAGCAATGGCAGAAAATACAGGGGCAGGGAATTCTAGGCTTGTGGTTAGTGCTTCACTGAATGACCATCCAGGGGACCCAGACTTGGCAGGAAGGCAAAGAAAGACAGAAGGAAGCTGATGAACTCAAAAAATCAGGAGGATTGGAGGGATTAGGCTCATGAGAGTAGGACACAGACTTGGAAGTCAAGGGTTAAAGGGGGATAAACAGATGTCTGTGGTTAGAGAGGACTTTCAGAAGAGCTGTGAACCATGTTGAAGTATGAGGTAGGGCCGCATCAGGAACTGACCAGTGTTGTAGAGATGGGTGTCACTGGAGGTGAGAGGTCAAGGACTTGTGAGGTCAGGGGCCTAAGGAAAGTTAATTCAACACAGTTGGACAACACAACTAGATTGAGTGTCCAGGATGAAAATGCAGATGGCCAAAGGAGTGAGAGAGGAGCTTGTCAGCATGGGCTAGCCTAGCCAAGGAGGCCTGGCGAAGGGTGTATAATATTTAGACAGGTAGAGAGCAAGGGGAGGAGGAGAGAAGAGATGTTCACTGATCATCTACTCTGTGCCTCTTTAGTGGGCCCTTACGTATATCAACTCATTTGACCTTTGCAACAAACTGCTGAAGGGAGCATTATTCCCATTTCAGAGGTGAAGAATCTAAAGTTCATAGAGGTCAGAGTCCAAAGTTGGGACTTCCCTGGTGGTCCAGTGGTTGGGACTCCATGCTTCCACTGCAGGGGGCGCAGGTTCGATCCCTGGTTGGGGAACTGGGATCCTGCATGCGGTGCGGTGTAACCAAAAAAAAAAGAAAATTAGAAAAAAAAAAAAAAGTCCAAAGTCACACAGAGAATAAAATGAGAAATTGGTCTTTATGGCTGGGAAGCCCATTATCTTTTTCTTTTTCTGTTTTATTTTGTGTATCAACTTCAATAGGTTTGTTGGTAGTATCTACCTAAAGCACTGTGTTCAGAAGGATTCTGAGGTAGAAACTAAGGTCAGAAAGAGTTGTGATTAATGAGTAAATTTTCCATGGGCAAAGGAGGAGAGAGCTGTAGCTTCCATTCCTCGTATTTGCCATTCCCTATGCATGTAAACTGCCTAACCAAGGGGAAAGATATTCCAATTTAGGTGGGCTGAGGTTTAGTGAGCAAAGAATAAGAGCTGAGAAGGAGCATACTATCTTTAATAGACTATGGCAGGACCAACTTGGTTGGTTGGAGGACTCAGATAGAGGCACGGAGGGACTAAGCCTGTGAATAGGATGACAAGTTCCAGGTTTTGAGTTTGACTTGATCCTGGGAACAACAGAAGGGTCTTCTTTGTTTGTTTTAAGCAGGAAAACAACATAAAAATGATGGTGTAGGAAGTTTAGTCTGGTGGTTGAGAAAGGGATTCAACAGAAAGGCTATTATCAAGGTGTGAAATGTTAGAAGGTTAGATTAGGGGAGTTATTAGTGTATGAATAGCAGGAATAGAAAGCAAAGAGATATTTCAAAAGAATTATTAGTATTTGATAACTACTTAGACATAGGAAATAACATAAAAGAAGGTAGAGTCAAGGATGACTAAGGTAAGATTTTGTTATGTGTATTTCAGTGAAGCTGGTCCATTCTGAGAGAACCTTCTAGAAAGAGTCCCATAATCAAATATATTTGCAAAGAGTATTTGCTCAATACTCATTTTTGAGACTCACAAAACACATTAGCATATATAAGGCTCTGAGAAGTCCTGCCGAAAAGAAACCTTTTAAACTGTATTTAACTCATCTTTCTTCCAAATTAACTGAACAAAATATCTCTTTCTTACATGAAAGTGTGGCTATACAACACATACTCTGGAAAATGCTGGAAAAAATTGTGATGCCATGATCAAAAAATAAGGAAGCTCTTTTGAAGTGAACAGAATGAATTTTGTTTGGGGCTATATTGAATTTGAAAGCAGGTATCTTGGAGGGGAGACATTCTAGAGTTTGGTGAGGAGATTAGGGCTAAAGGTGTAGATTGCAGAGTAATAAGCATAGAGGGGATTGTTGAAGTTAAGAGTGTCTAACAGAAGCTGTTTGCTGGGGCAGAGGGGTAAATGCTTGTCAGTTCTCTAAGTTAGGGAATGGGAAATGGCAGATGAGGCAGCTAAAGGACACAAGGGACCAATGGACAGACAAGTATGAAGGATAGGGTAGTGCCACAAAAAGTAAGGGAAGAAATGATTTCAGAAGGGGTCTGTGTGTCAGATACTGTAGAGTGTGAGGCAAAGCCACTGTGTTTGGCAAGAAGGAGGTTACTGGTTACCCAGCAGTCAGCTCATGTTGGTGCTAAGCATTCATTCATTCATTCCACAAAAGGGTATTGAACATCTTCTCAAAAAAAAAAAAAAAAAAAGAACCCACAATGTGACTCCTGCTGTTCAGCAGCTCAATTCGGTCTCCTGAGGAGACATTTGTCACATATAAGTGACAAATGTGCTAACAACAGAGACGTCAACTGTTACTGAGGCATGGGGGAGGGAAAGACTATACCTGCTGTCAAAAGCTTTAAATACCTTGTTAACAGAGGTGGTTCTTGGTGACATTGTGAAGTTGGGGACGTGTGTGTCTGTGTTGGTTCCTGAGTCCAAAGTCTCTGACCTCTTTGTTGGTGCCTCTTCTCCACTTCCTTGAGCTTCCCCAGGGTCCTCTTGCTCTTAGGCAAGAATCTAAACCCTTGAAGCCATCAGTGATGGGAAGTTTGATGTGCCTCTCTTTAGGTGCTATTACATTATAAAAAATGAACAAAGCCAGAAAGAGAATGTCTGAACTTCTGAAAAGGTGCTTTTTTTTCCTAAACACAAATGTTTAAATGACATTTTAGCATACTGATAGCATGTAAGAAAGTGGTTAAAATATTATATATTTTATATATAATAATAAACATATACATAGTGTATATAGCACATATCATATATATATATGCTAATATATATATTAAATGTATATTTATATATTTAATGTTTTTGCAAACAAGCTTTGACTTATACTCACCAGACGTTAGAAGCCTGTCATCAAAATAGGTGGTGCAATATGTTCAATATTTAATCAGTTTTAATACTTTCAAGGCATAATATATGAAAATAAAATAACATTTTTATAGTTTATTAGAAAACTGTGGTGAGAACAAAGAAAGAAGTGAAATGAATAGCCTAACTTTAATATAAAGGAGACCTGATTTTACGCTATCAATAACATTAATATTAAACTTTGGAAAGAAGAGTGTTCCAAAAAATAAGCCATATCTGTTTCTACAAAATGACTAATATTATGTTGGCTTCAGGAAAGGTTAACAATTTCGTGGAGTGACCCAGAGCAAGACAACTTACAGCTAGGTGAGGTTCTCATTGCCTCAGACATGTAAATAACAGTAATAATTGTAATTTAGGAGTACCTACTCTGTGCCAAGCAATTTGTAAATTATTCTTTGTACACTGTCTCATTTACAACAACTGGGAGGTAAATATTACAGCAACCAAGGAGGTAAATATTATTATCCCAAATTTATAGATGATGAAACTGAGGCTCAGAGAGGACAGGAAACTTGCCCAGCATCATAAAGCTGGGATTTGAATTCCGTCTGTGCAAAACCCGTATTCTTTCCACCTCTCCACCTGTGAAGTCCTAGTACTGTGATGAAATGTCTTTTAAGTTGGTGTCAGCATCTTCACAAAATGACAAAAGGAAGTGGTAGACTGTCAGAAGCTTATGATAAAAATAGATCGGGGTGTCTAGGTATTAGGGAAGTGCTCCAAGACATTCCTTCATCACTTAACTCTCAGGTCTTGAATTATGGAACATTTTGAAAATCCTTGGAGGTAGTATTAAAATTTAACAGGTATAAACCAGAAAGGTGAGTAGATGCTAATGGTAGTGGAAAGGAAATTGCCTGTCAACTTTGTTCATCCTGGAGATATATGGTGAATTTGTTATAAACACCAGATGAAATTACACACCATCATGGGAAGTAGTGTACATGAATATTGTGCTCTATGTTTTAAGCTATTTTAACTTACAGGAAAGAAGAGTCTTACAGGTCATGGCTAAATTCCCTCTTGTTTGGGAATGATTTTACCCAAGGTAAGTTGAACTCAGTAACTGTATGTTTCAGGGAAATTTAATACTTGTTTCTCTCTGCCCAGAACGTGCTCTCCCGTTCCCTTGATCCCTTACGTCTCTGCTCACCACATAAGAGTTCTACTTTTCTTACCCGAACTTTCTTGTTTTTTTGTCTTTATGTTTGCTTTACCCAATCCTGGCTTTGGATTGTCATCATTTCATCCTCCTGTTTTCATTTTGTTTTGCCCTTTGGGGCAGGGGTGGTGGTGGTGGTATATTTTCTGGACAAAAACCTTCAGTAAAAGTTTGTTCTTTGCTCTTGCAACTTTTGTTGTAATCTTGTACAACAGCACATCCTTATTCCGTTTGTTTCCTTTAACTTTAGCCCAAGACCTTTTACAGTTTCCTCCAACTGTCTCTCAAAATTTTATAGTTTTTATTCTTACTTTTTTTTGAGGTGCTCATTTAAGACATTATTGTCTAACTTCTCCAGAGCAGTCTCCCTTCATCCTACCCTTCTCTGTTTTTCTTTATTCCTTTATGCTGCCTTCATTTTCTATCTTACTTCTTTCTA
This sequence comes from Eubalaena glacialis, assembly GCF_028564815.1. Lineage (NCBI taxonomy): Eukaryota > Metazoa > Chordata > Mammalia > Artiodactyla > Balaenidae > Eubalaena > Eubalaena glacialis. The sequence continues at coordinate 87,166,430 of NC_083721.1, read as the reverse complement.
TATTTCCTCTCGTTTGCACCTTCATATTCCTGCTTTTCTCTTTTCTAGAACTTTGGGCTGAACAAACTTCTCCCTATGGTATTCTTTTCCCATAACTTTTCTCTGAAACTCTCCTTTATCTTTTAACTTTAATTCCCTTTTACTCTTATTAAACCCAGCCCCCCAAAATCCATTAACTTTTCTTCATTCTTCAACTAAAAACCTTTCCTTCAGTCTATTCCAGACCCATCAGATGTTTGAATCACTTCCTCACCTCTGACTTTCTTCTTGACCTTCTCTCAGCTACTTTATCACTATCCTCTGCACTGAAATTGTACTTACCAAAGAAGTTCTAATGACTTCCTCCTGGACAAATTGAATGTTCTTTCATCTGTGATCCTCATCTTTCCTGGCAATGACTCTATCCATAGGCTAGTAGATCATCTTTACTTTTGAAGAAAGTTGGGCTTCTTTTTTTTTTTTTGGAACTAACAAAATATCTTCCAGAGTGTGCATCATTTTGTTTATTTTGCTTATGAGAGTCAGAGATAACTTTCTGTTTGCATTTCTAATAACCGTCTTTAAAAGCGTCTTGACATTTTTCAATTAGTTTTAAATGGTCAGTGAATGGTTTTCTGAATTTGGGTAGGGTTCTCTTCCCTGAAGGACAGACTTCTAAATCAGTGTTATTCCCCCCCCCCACAACAAACACACTGAATTTCCCCAAATCTAATTTGCAGGTTATCACCACAGTCAGGAAATCTAAATAAATGACTTTTGGGAAATAATTTCTTTGCTCATTTTGAAGGTCATTCCCTTCAAACCTCCCCAGACTCAAATTCAGTTGAAAATAAGAACTTTAAATATTTCTGAATTAAACTTGAAAGAATAAAAAACACCCTTCCACAATTCTAATTAATGATGAAAAATACATTAGCCTTTATTTGGCTCCATAAATGTATTTTTTACTGTGGTGACTATTTTTGCACTTGATAAATTTTAACCTCCATATGAACAACGAGAGTAAAAAGCTCCAGTGATAAAGGAGAAAATGATTTAGAAAGTATATAGATTGCTGCTCTGTAACAAAAGCTTTAGAATTCCAAGTTCAGGCTGCTACTGTCTATTTTTCCTTGCTAAGTGCAAGGGGGTGTAGCCTTAGACTTCTGTGATTCCTTTGGGCAGGTTTATGTCACTCCTATTACCATTGTTTAAATATAGCTTTCTTAATTCCTGAGAATGGTGCTGAAAATAGTGTTTTGACTAGTAAAATGGAGAAGACAAAGAACCAAAGACAAAAGCAAGATATGCACTGACTGATTTATGTCATTTTAATAACTTAATTACTTGATAAGCACTTATATGATTTAGTTACTGATCTTCAATCTTTCAGTGCTAGGGAATGAATTGCTGATGTACCACACCCAGGTACTGTCAAAAATTCAGAGCAATGCTGTATTCTGTGGTATTTTAGGAGGCATATTCCTGAGTTGTATTCATTAAGTAGCTCATCATATAAAATAGGTCAGTTTAGAGAAAGTATTTCATAGCAGAACCAGATTGTTTTCTGAATTGGTGCTCTCCTTAATTTCTCCAGGCTGGATAGATTTTAAAGTAGGGAAAAGAATAATGTACAATCTTTTTTTCTGATTTACGAATAACGGAAAAATTCAGAATTGTGATCTATTCAACATTCCACCAGGATTATGCAACTGATAACATCAAGGCTAGGCACTGTCTCTGCCTTGAACTTAGACTCATCCCAAAGAAGTGTGTCTTCCATGGACCTGAAGAGGAAATACTAATGATACTTCCTAGGAGTAAACATGCTAGTTAGTATGCCTACAGTGAAATCCTGTGCTTAGAGCAAACCACCCAATGTGACCCGGCCCAACTTCTCTTACAGTGGTGAAGTCAGGTTTCAGTGATCATTATGGGCATTCAATGATCATTATTACCTCTCTAGGAGGTAAGTGTCAACATCCATTTATTCATCAACTTCTTTTTAATTGAGTGCTTATTTGATGCAGATACTCTTTTAGGTGCTGGGGATTAAGCAGGGAGTAAGAAATTGTTCTTAACTCATTAGGGGAGAGAGGTGATTAAAATTACAAGTAATTCCTGGTTTTTTTGATAATTATAATATAGTAGGATAAGTACTACAATAGTTTTAATCCAGTGGTGTAACAGGAACACGCGGGAAGGTCATTCAGCCAGGTCTGGAGGTGCATTGGGATGGTTTAGGGGAGATGTCCTGGAAGAAGTAGGGGTCAAGCTGATATTTGAATAATGAACAGTGTCGGACAGGTGAAGATTTGGCAGGGTAGGGAGAATATTTCAGGAAGCAGAAACAGCATGTGCAAAGTCCCAAAGGTGAAAAAGTGTGACTCACTCAGGGAGTGTTGTACAGTGAGAGGAGAGGAGTGGGGAGAAATAAAGATGGAGAGAAAAGTAAAGCTCGAATCGTGACCAGCTTGTATGTCTTGCTAAGGAGTATGGTATTTATTCTAAGCATAATAGGGAGGTATGGAAGTATTTTGAACAGAAGAGTGGCATAGACATATTTGTGTTTTAGAAGATTACTTTAGTTACATCATGATAGGCAGGTGAAGTGGGAGCAGGGATAGAAATGGAAAGCAGGATCTGGTCGGGAGGCTTTGCAGTCATTTAGGAAGAGCTTATGGTGCCTGAAATGAGGAAGTGGATAGATTTGAGGGAGACGTCGGAGATAGAATTGATAGAATATGGTGATTGGATATTGGGAATGAGAGAGAAGGAAGAGAGTTGAAAGGACTCGAGTCTGTTCTAGGCAATTTGAAAAAACATCTGCTGTTTAATGAGAGAGAACAGGAAAGGAGTGGTGTGTTTGGAGGTAGAGAGTTCAGTTCCATTTTGGATATGCTGACTTTGAATGAGTATGTAAGAGAGGATGGGGGCAATCCCACTCTCGTTTTGGGGGTTGTTAGAGGAAGTTTTTCATGAGCCAATTATAGAAATAGTACTGAGAAGTTTTCTCAGCATTAATTTTATATTTTAGAACTACTTCCCAAAGAAAAGCCAATTACTCACAAAAATAGAGTTGAAGCTGGGGCAGGGACTTGTTCTTATCTCTTCTCGCAAGATTGGAAATGAGGGGGTGCATGGGTGAACAGGCTTCGTGGACAATGGAGTTTCACTTCCATGAATTGCCAATGGACCACTTGATCCATCTTGAAGGAACAGGCACGTTGCATGCTGCAGAGTCCAGGCAGGCTAAGGGAATGTCTAATCGTGGAGCAATAATCAGAAATGTAATCAAGGTAGAAACCAAAGAGGCAATGTATTCAAGGTAAAAATTGAAGTTAGGGGTGTATTGTGGGGGTGGGGAGAAAGGCAATCAAGAGAAGAGAGTATGATGTGTTACAAAATGAAAGGTGTATAAATATATGAGCTGGATTACCAAGCAAGACACATGGAGATTCAGAGGCCTAACACAGAGTAATGGGTTGGGTTTGTAAGCAAATGAGCTGCTGTGGGACTGTGCCAGAGGCTGAGGCTGACGCTGATGCTGGAGGCTGCCTTTTCGATATTCTCTGGGTCATGGTGCTGGCTGTATTCACGAGGTCAGCAATAAGGCAGTTACCCCTGTTGCCATACTTGGGTTCCCTTTTCTTGTAGGCCTGGAACCTCTTCAATTTGGGGGGCAGTTTCAGTGTTAGAACTTCAGGTCTGAATGCTGCTCCTGTGGGAGAATTACTTGCTTGGGATTTTGAGATAGGGAAGGATGGGTGGAGTGCGGGACCTATGGGATATGTAGGCAAAGCTGGTGGCCAAACTCTGAGGAGGAGTGTAGTGTGGGTGTTCTAAAAAGTTTCAGGGTTGTGGGAATCCTTTAAGGAGTGGTTGAGAGTAAAGAGTTGATCTGGACAGAAGGTGATAGTTAACAGCAGCTTCTTTGTGTGGCCCCATGTGCAGTTCCAAGGAGCCAGTCTCTTAGGTCACTGGCCCTATCAGGAGACCTTATTAGCATTTTCCTTGTATGGAGGTTGATTAGGTAGGAAACTAAGCTTCTGGGGTGGGGCTTTGTGATGATTGATTTTATGTGTTATCTTGACTGGGACACAGGGTGCTCAGATTAAACATTATTTCTGGGTGTGTCTAGAATGTTTCTAGGCGAGATTGGCATTTGAATCAGTGGGTTGCGTAAAACAGATTACCTTACCAGTGTGGGTGGGCATCAATCTGTTGAGGGCCTGAAAAAAACTAAAAGGTGGAAAAGGGGGAACTTTCTCTGCCTGACTGGTTGAGCTTGAACATTGGTCTTCCCTGCCCTTGACCGGGACTTACATGATCCACCTCTGGTTCTCAGAACTACACCACTGGATTTCTTGGGTCTTCAGCTTTCAAACTGCAGATCATGGAACCTCTCAGCCTCCATAATCACTCAAGCCAATTCCTTATAATAAATTATATACACACACATGCACACACACATCCTATTGCTTCGGTTTCTCTGGAAAACCCAGACTAACACAGGCTTGAAATGAAAAGCTCACATTTGCCTCTCATTATGTTCCGACTTGGACATGGAGGCAGGTACCTGGTACCAGCAAAAGGACACAGGGTGCCTCTGCTGATATCAGAGGGCTACATTGCCATGGAGACAAAAGGCAAGTCCCAATGGTGATGAGTGTGGAGCTTTGTGAACTGGGACCATGATGAGTGGTCAGACCATTAGAGCACAAGCAAATCTGGCTTTCTGTCCACACATCAGTTGTGTAGACAACAGAGAAGGGCAGGTTTGGATGAGCATCCACATGAACTCTTGTTTCTCCTTGCTACCCTGGCCCAGGGTACTCATAGTTGAGAAGAGATGTGGGGATGGCCCCAGTATGCGCCTAGCGTTACACACAGGTTGTTGCATTCAGAGAGGTCAGAGGGGCTCGTCATTCTGGTAAGTCATCGTGCAGAGTCTCCTTTGTTGGAATTGAGCCCTAATGATGTACTGTCCTTAGTAAAGTCTTTAAATCATGGTATTGTATACATTTTGGGATTTTTGCCTGTCAAACATCTATCACAGGGCAGTAAGAAAACCAGGGGATTTCCTGTGCAGGGGACAGAGGATTCATACATTCTACTATTGAGCATTTCTAGATAAACATGAAATAAGGAATGGCTCTTACTTGAATTTCCAGAGGACTATTAGTTCTACATTTCTCTAAAAAGCAGCACCTGCAACAAGAAGCAGCATACACTGGTAGAATCCCCTCCAAAAACTCAGGAGGAATGACTATGGGTGACACACACAGAGCTCTGACTAAGAACATCTGTGAGCATGAATTCAACCCCCATGGAGCTGACCTTAGTTGGTATAAGCCATTCCTTTTCCTCTGAGGGTTGTTTCCCTGAACCAGTTCCCAGCCATCTGGTCACCTCAGCATCCTGGCTTGGGGCATTCCCTGTAAAGGGTCCCAAGGCACACTCATTCTGCACAAGATGGTCTTGATCACATTTAGGCAGAAATCCTAAAAGACATTTAAAGAGCTTTCTTTCATGTCTAGGAACCTATTGGTTTGGCTCTTGTGGGAATCTACTTCGGAGGCAATTCTGAATTTGCTGTTATCGTATGATTGTGGTCTCTTGTCCTAGTGATTTAGGAGCTTTGACAGAAGGTGGGGGTGATTCATGGTGGCAGGGATGGCCTAGATATGTTTGGATGGTGTCAATGCACACTTAACAGGCCAAGTAGATTTTTGGCTTATATTTTTTAAAAACCCTCACATGCAAGGCTGATACACTTATTCTGAAAAAGTTCCAAAGGGATAAAACCCCATCTAACCATTATTCATCCATTTCAGTGTCTAACAGCTTTTAAATATCCTCAGACGTTTTTTGTTACATAGGCAGGGAGCCATGTTTAAAGCATAGAATTAATTAGGATTACAAGGATGATGGAAATTATAGTTTATTAGTTTCATACTGTTCTGGGGGATGGAAATGAAGGTCTGAGCAGGGAGAGCTGTAGGCCCTTATTCTCGTCCTCATCACCTATACATAGTAGCTTCACTTTCATCTGAACTCTCAGGTAAGATTCCTTTGTACAGTGCATTTCTTGGTTAAAAAAAAAAAAGTTTAAAAACCATTAGTATACTTTATTTTCTTATTTGTAGATATAGAACCTGGTCCTCAGAGCAGTAAGTTGACCTGCTGAAGAGCCCATAGGCATTGAATCATGGCAGAATTTTACCCTCCTTACTCCAGTCTGGTTCCTTCCTAGTTGTCTCCTAAATTCTCAGTGTGGTTCCAGAGATAACCAATGGCCTGAGTGATCTGGTCTTAAAGTGCATTAGAGATACACTAGTTCCATGCAAATTTATTAGAGATTTATGAAGAGAAAAATGTACTAATGTTAAACAAACTTGGGAAATTCTAACCAAAGTTCTACAGTTTTATCTAGTTTAGTTCTCCCCACAATAATAAAATATACTAATGTGAACATCATACCTTTAACAAGGAGAAACAATATGTACAGTTTCTCAGATTTATTTGATTAAGGAATCTTCTTTTCATGGAGTAAGCCAAGGGGCTAATTTTCCATGATACACACTTTGGGAAGCAATCTATTCAAATATAGAGTTATCACTGAAGATCTTGAATCATTGATAATCTAAAAATATTTTGGATATAGAATGTCTTAAGCAAAATGTGCTCATGCTGAATTGCATGTGTGATGTCTGACCAATTGGAAGTTGAGAGGGAAGTTACCCAAGTAACTGGATAACTTCAATTGTTGAAAATATCCTTTAGGGAAATGTAAATCTGCCCATGATACTGATGATATGGATGTTGTAGTGATATGGGGGTGGGGAGTGGGGGAGGGACCACAGTCCCTTTTCTAATTTCAAATGGCTTCAGCACATCTTAAGCTTCCACCATTATACGCATTCTCTGGGTTATTGTACCATTATAATTACCAATACAAAAGCACTACTTAATATGCCACTCTAAAATATTCTGTCATTTTACTAGCTTGTTTAATAGTCAGGAGAGATAGTACTGCACATAAGTTAATAACACAGGCTCCAACAGCAAACTTCCCAGATTTGTGTCCCTGCTTTGCCATTTACTGGCTCTGTGATCTTTAGTAAGGTACCTAACTCCTCTGTGTCTCGACTTCTTCATCTGTAAAATGGGATGCTGTTTTTGGAATGCAGTTTTGAATTTTATCATGAAGGTTTTTGATTCTTTGGAAAGAGGTAGTACCAAAGGGAAGAAACACTTCTTCAAAAATGGAAACTGTGATATTTTGCAATTTTTTCCTGTGTTCCTCTCAGTCCCCACTGTGTGACTTGCTCAAAGTCCTTCTAGCCTTTATCTTACCTGTACTGGTTAAAAAGAAAATCTCTTATGAAATTCTTATTTATTACTCATAATTCTTTATTAACATTCTTGATATTTACATACACAGCATTCTCTTCATTTTTGAGATCACTTTCCTTTTGGCGCAGTGGAAAGGGTGTGATGATATGAAAACCAAAATTGCCTCACTACCAGGGTAGTAGATGACCATTTGGGAAAAATCTAAAATACTTAGATTGGACCAAAGTGTGCAGCAGCAGGATTAAGGCCCAAGACAAATAATTCTTCCCCTTGACCTCCTGTGAGTTCTTTAAGCTCTTTTAGGGAAGGAAGTGTAAAGTTAAGAAATAGTAAAAGGTACTGAAGATATGCTATAAGATTGAACTGGACTTTCTCATAGCCAAGACTATTTGTTAACTCCTAAAGAGGACTGGAAAAGTTATGGTTGCTACCTGAAGTATTTACAATGGAGAGGGGAGATTTGACAAAGCAGGCATGAAATGCCATGCAGGGAGGACAACAAAGTTGGTATTGTCTCTCACCCTTAGGAACCCAACTCATCTAATGAACTGATTGTATCTATTTACTTGTCTGGACAATGGACTTCTGAATGGCAGGAAACATACATCTTAATTTCTCATTCAGCTTTGTCTTCTTAGCAATTGGCATTCTGTGGCTTATGTTTTTACTGGGTGTTAAAAATAGATAGTAGGCAAAAAACAAACAAACAAACAAAAATAAATAAATAAATAGTAGGTTTGAGTTGGAGGATGAATTTTCTCAAGCAAAATGATGTAATCATTATCTTAAAAGAATATGAAAGAAAGTGAAGGTGGTGGCTTCTAGATTAAATCTAGTTGATCAGGCTCAAAGTTCAGAATATTATTTTCTGGTTTAAAAGTTGTAGAAGTCCACCAAGTAGAATGATAAAGTAGTTGGGAAGATTGATACCACTTTGTAGATGTAAGGTAAAAAACTATTCTAACTCTTATAAATAATTGGAAGTGCTTTGTAGTCCAATTATTGCTTCCATCCAAAATAACCCCACATGATAATCTTATAAACAGCCTTCTTCTTTTTTTTAAAAAAAATATTTTATTTATTTATTTATTTATTTGGTTGTGCCATGTCTTTGTTGCGGCAGGCAGTCTCCTTAGTTGCAGCACGTGGGCTCTTTAGTTGCAGCAGGTGGGCTCCTTAGTTGAGGCATGTGAACTCTCAGTTGCGGTATGCATGTGGGATCCAGTTCCCTGACCAGGCATCAAACCCAGGCCACCTGCATTGGGAGCATAGAGTCTTCACCACTGCACTACCAGGGAAGTCCTGAGCCTTATTCTTTTTTTTTTTTTTTTAACATCTTTATTAGAGTATAATTGCTTTACAATGGTGTGTCAGTTTCTGCTTTATAACAAAGTGAATCAGTTATACATATACATATGTCCCCATATCTCTTCTCTCTTGCTTCTCCCTCCCTCCCACCCTCCCTATCCCACCCCTCTAGGTGGTCACAAAGCACCGAGCTGATCTCCCTGTGCTATGCGGCTGCTTCCAACTAGCTATCTATTTTACATTTGGTAGTGTATATATGTCCATGCCACTCTCTCACTTTGTCCCAGCTTACCTTTCCCCCTTCCCGTATCCTCAAGTCCATTCTCTAGTAGGTCTGCATCTTTTTTTTTAATTAATTTATTTTTAAATTTATTTTATTTTATTTTGTTTATTTATTTTTTGGCTGTGTTGGGTCTTCGTTTCTGTAAGAGGGCTTTCTCTAGTTGCGGTGAGCGGGGGCCACTCTTCATTGCGGTGCGCGGGCCTCTCACTGTCGTGGCCTCTCTTGTTGTGGAGCACAAGCTCCAGACGCGCAGGCTCAGTAGTTGTGGCTCACGGGCCTAGTTGCTCCGCGGCATGTGCGATCTTCCCAGACCAGGGCTCGAACCCGTGTCCCCTGCATCGGCAGGCAGATTCTCAACCACTACGCCACCAGGGAAGCCCAGGTCTGCATCTTTATTCCCGTCTTGCCCCTAGGTTCTTCTGACCATTTTCTTTTTTTTTTTAGATTCCATATATATGTGTTAGCATACGGTATTTGTTTTTCTCTTTCTGACTTACTTCACTCTGTGTGACAGAGGTCCATCCACCTCACTACAACTAAGTCAGTTTCATTCCTTTTTATGGCTGAGTAATATTCCATTGTATATATGTGCCACATCTTCTTTATCCATTCATCTGTTGATGGACACTTAGGTTGCTTCCATGTCCTGGCTGTTGTAAATAGAGCTGCAATGAACATTTTGGTACATGACTCTTTTTGAATTATGGTTTTCTCAGGGTATATGCCCAGTAGTGGGATTGCTGGGTCGTATGGTAGTTCTATTTTTAGTTTTTTAAGGAACCTCCATACTGCTCTCCATAGTGGCTGTATCAATTTAAATGCCCACCAGCAGTGCAAGAGGGTTCCCTTTTCTCCACACCCTCTCCAGCATTTATTATTTGTAGATTTTTTGACGATGGCCATTCTGACCAGTGTGAGATGATATCTCATTGTAGTTTTGATTTGCATTTCTCTAATGATTAATGATGTTGAGCATTCTTTCATGTGTCTGCTGGCAATCTGTATATCTTCTTTGGAGAAATGTCTATTTAGATCTTCTGCCCATTTTTGGATTCAGTTGTGTTTTTTTTTGTTATTGAGCTGCATGAGCTGCTTGTAAATTTTGGAGATTAATCCTTTGTCAGTTGTTTCATTTGCAAATATTTTCTCCCATTCTGAGGGTTGTCTTTTGGTCTTGTTTATGGTTTCCTTTGCTGTGCAAAAGCTTTGAAGTTTCATTAGGTCCCATTTGTTTATTTGTGTTTTTATTTCCATTTCTCTAGGAGCTGGGTCAAAAAGGATCTTGCTGTGATTTATGTCAAAGAGTGTTCTGCCTATGTTTTCCTCTAAGAGTTTGATGGTGTCTGGCCTTACATTTAGGTCTTTAATCCATTTTGAGTTTATTTTTGTGTATGGTGTTAGGGAGTGTTCTAATTTCATACTTTTACATGTACCTGTCCAGTTTTCCCAGCACCACTTATTGAAGAGGCTGTCTTTTCTCCACTGTATATGCTTGCCTCCTTTATCAAAGATAAGGTGACCATATGTGCATGGGTTTATCTCTGGGCTTTCTATCCTGTTCCATTGATCTATATTTCTGTTTTTGTGCCAGTACCATACTGTCTTGATTACTGTAGCTTTGTAGTATAGTCTGAAGTCAGGGAGCCTGATTCCTCCACCTCTGTTTTTCTTTGTTAAGACTGCTTTGGCTATTCGGGGTCTTTTGTGTTTCCGTACAAATTGTGAAATTTTTTGTTCTAGTTCTGTGAAAAATGCCAGTGGTAGTTTGATAGGGATTGCATTGAATCTGTAGATTGCTTTGGGTAGTAGAGTCATTTTCACAGTGTTGATTCTTCCAGTCCAGGAACATGGTATATCTTTCCATCTATCTGAGCCTTATTCTTAAATGTCTCAATAAGTGAAGTTTTATAAACTCCCTGGGAAATTTAAATTTTTATTCATAATTTTTATCTTCTTTATTTCCCCCAAATAATTTGAAACTTCTGTTAGTAGTTAATTTTACTTTTAATTAATGAAGTTCATCTTCATTTGGGACCTGGATCGTTCTTCATTTCCTTCAAATACCTGCACAGTGATGTTATATTGTCTCAATTTAGTTTGGAATTTACAAAAGAATAAAGAGTTCTGACTGTTTTCCTTATAATCCAGATTAGATTTATGCATTCTCCTAAGGATTTAATTGCTGTTGAGTAAAGTAGTAGTATAATTTTCCAGTTCTTTTATTCAATATTGTATATTGAAATGGGGCCTCAAATGTAGAGGCGTCTGGTTTTCTTCCTGAGCCAGATTCACATGCTGCTTTGACTATCAGTGGCAGAGATAAATCATGACCAACCAAGCTTGGGCAGCAGTTCCAGACCTCCTGATACTGTCTGCAGATCAGTTAACAGTAAACACATGGCTGAATAATTCAGTAATACTGTTAGTTAATTAAGAGTCCCAGAAGAAAACTTTTCTACTCCCCAACTGCTGAATTATAATAATTTTTATAGTTATAATGATTGCTAAAATATTTTATTGTATTTTGTTTCACAAGTACTTTACAATTATAGTATTTTAATTAGCTCTACATTGCAAGAAACATTTCTGGATGTTTATCATTGTTCTCATTTTGCAGATGAGGAAACCTGTAAGGACTTGGTTTATGACTTTTGTGAATTTAAGGAATTATTTCTACATTTTATTATCTATTCTATTAAGTAAAGGCATTTGTGGAATTTGAAAGGGAAATAAAAAAGTGTATTTTACTTAAACACGATATATCTGGTAGTAATTAACTCCTATTAATCTTAGAGAGATGTTCATGTGAAATTCCTGGGTGTATTTTGTTTTAGACCCTTAATATTTAGGCATGTTCAGTGAGCTGGCAGGGAGTATAATTAGGGGAGTGGTATATTCTCCTGTTCGTCATTTCATTTGGGGTTTGTTATTTGTTAAACAGAGTGTAGGATACGTAGTATATATACACCCAACTTTTTAAAATATGAAAGCCACAATTATCTGAGACATTCCTTGCATCATTGATGTAATTAAACAAATATGAGGAAAAAATAGAATTCTGACTCTGATGTTAAGCATTCAAAATAAGGTAATAGTAGAGATTGAGATTTCATGTCAGTACCCCAGAGCTTTTGTCCAAATATCTTCTCTTATTCTATTGTTCAGTGTTGCTGTATTTCACTTCCTTTCATATTTCTTTAATAGAAAATCAGAGCAAAATAAACAGAACTCAGTCAGTCACCAATCTTGATGGAGCAACTACTGGAGCCGGAACATGCTTCTCAGTGCTTTGGGGAATTGTGAAGTAACCAAGTCCCAGGTCCTTAGGAAAAAAAACCTTCTATCTAATGGACAATGGGGATACATAAACAAATAGCAATCCTTAGACCCTTCTGTCTCTCTAGAAGACCTGAGATGAGATTATTCCATAAAACTAGGACAGAGAAGGCTCAGGAAGCAGCAGATTTAAACCATGGAAGTAGAAGCAGGCAAACTGTGAGTCAAGGATGTGTATTAGTCTGACACAAGCTCTGTTCTAATATGAAACTAGCATCAGAGTCTTGGCTTTTTAAATGTGTGGGTACTTATGAAGAGACACAGGCTCACAGAGTATGTATAAGCATCGCTGCTAACTCCATATTTCCAAGATAAAGGAAGGTTCTCTAACTACAGAAGCTCAATGGGTTATAGTTTCTACACACTCCAGACAGGGTTTTGTGCCCGCCAGAGGGGAAGAGAGTGGGTGGAATTGTTCCAACAGTTGAAAGATTCTTTTTTAAATTAATTAATTAACTAATTAATTAATTAATTAATTGTTTTGGCCGCTCCACACGGCTTGCAAGATCTTAGTTCCCTGACCAGGGATTGAATGCGCGCCCTCAGCAGTAAAAGCGTGGAGTCCTAACCACTGGACTGCCAGGGAATTCCCAACAGTTGAAAGATTCTTGGGGAAAATGGGCCCTTTCTTGTCCAGTCAGAGGAGGGATAGCCCTTCTGTCAGCCTGTTGTGAGTAGATAAGCAGTGGTATAGGCTGACCGTGTGTCCTTTTGAAGACTGCTTTGTGGAGGAGGCCCTCAGTGTCTTCTCTTATAAGGTCAGTAGATGTAGTCCTCATCCTTATCTAAGTGACCAGATAGGCAGTGGCTGGAATGCCCAGATGAAAATGACCTCTTAATACCTTTAAAATGTGTAGTTACATACCAGTCACACACATATTTCAAATATTACTTTGGGCTCAAATGCAGACTCCTGTAGTATAATAAGGCTGCATCAGCCTGCAAGGACTATAACTTTAGGGGACAGTCTGTTGACCAAAGAAAGAAAGCTTCATTATAAAGCATCAGTTTCTTGGGAGCCTGACAGACAATATGGTGAGGTGAGTAGTTTTCTTGCTGGGGGCATAGAGTACTACCCAATAATGTTTTAAGAATTAAAAATAGTTAGAGAAGTTGCCATATGATCCAGCAATCCCACTCCTGGGCATATATCCAGAAAAGACGAAAACTCTAATTCAAAAAGATACATACACCCCAATGTTCATAGCAGAACTATTTACAATAGCCAAGACTTGGAAGCAACCTAAATGTCCATCAACAAATGAATACATAAAGAAGATGTGGTGTAATGGAATATTACTCAGCCATAAAAAAGAATGAAATATTGCCCTTTGCAGCAACATGGATAGACCTAGAGATTATCATACTAAGTGAAGTAAGCCAGAGAGAGAAAGACAAATACCATATGATATCACTTATATGTGGAATCTAAAATATGATACAAATGAACTTACTTACAAAACAAAACAGACTCACAGACATAGAAAACAAACTCGTTTTTTTTACCAAAGGAAAAAGAGGGTGGGGGAGGGATAAATTAGGAATTTGGGATTAGCAGATATGAACTACTATATATAAAATAGATAAACAACAGGGTCCTGCTGTATAGCACATGGAACTATATTCAATATCCTGTAATAAACCATAATGGAAAAGAATATGAAAAAGAATATATATAAAATTGAATCACTTTGCTGTACACCAGAAACTAACACAGCTTTGAAAATCAAGTATACTTCATTAAAATAAATAAAATAAAATATAAAGAAAAAAAGAACAGTTGGAGAAAAAGGGGGACTAATTGGCAGAGAACAGTCCTGTCCTTAGTTTTGAATTTTGAGTAAATATTAGGAGAAATTTGGAGTTTTTGTTCTGGAAAGAGTTCATACAGTAGAACTTGATAAAAATTTTTGCTGGCATTTAGAAAGAGAATAGCAAAAAGAATGTAATATGGAGGCTGCTTATTCAGATATTAAGTTTTTTAGGATAGAAGGGAAATAGATAATACTCTGCTCACTTTACAGATGAGAAAAACTAAAGCTCAGAGAGGTTGATTATTTTTCCTGAGGTTATATGGTTAATTAGTGTGGGTCTGGAGCTTGAAACAAGGTGTTTCTGACTCCAAAATCCATGCTTTTATTCTTAAGATAATAAGGTAGATATAAGGAATATATTGTAATAGATGAAACAATTATAGAACCTAACAGTGGATTCAGAGCCAGGGAAACAAATTTGCTTGAGGAAATTGGAAGATAGTGGTACATTCTCCTGTGGGTCCTCACTAATATTGCTAGATGTTGACTTAGTTTACATCAAGATGCTTTAAAGCATCCATGTCCTGGCTATTGTAAATAATGCTGCAATGAACATTGGGGGTGCATGTATCTTTTTGAATTATGGTTTTCTCCGGGTATATGCCCACGAGTGGGATTGCTGGGTCATATGGTAGTTCTATTTTTAGTTTTTTGAGGAATCTCCATACTGTTCATAGTGGCTGTACCAATTTACATTCCCACCAACAGTATAGGAGTGTTCTCTTTTCTCCACGTCCTCTCCAGCATTTATTGTTTGCAGATTTTTTGATGAAGGCCATTCTGACCTGTGTGAGGTGATACCTCATTGTAGACATGGAAGCAACCTAAATGTCCATCAACAGAGGAATGGATACAGAAGATGTGGTACATATATACAATGGAGTATTACTCAGTCATAAAAAGGAACAAAATAGTGCCATTTGCAGAGACGTGGATAGACCTAGAGACTGTCATACAGAGTGAAGTAAGTCAGAAATAGAAAAACAAATATTGTATAATATTGCTTATATGTGGAATCTAGAAAAATGGTACAGATGAACTTATTTGCAAAGCAGAAATAGAAACCCAGATGTAGAGAACAAACTTATGGATACCAAGGGAGGAGGTGGGATGAATTAGGAGATTGGAATTGACATATAACTGATTCACTTTGCTGTACAGCAGAAACTAACACAACATTGTAAAGCAACTAAACTCCAATAAATATTTTAAAAAAAAGATGCTTTAAACCATCGAGTGTTTCTCAAAGATGAATAATGTATAGGCTCCTTATTTTAATTATATAATAATTATTATTTTACTAAATTTTTTATTAGAAATATCAAACATAAAAGTATAGTATAATTAACTCCCATATACTCATTACATAGCTTCAATAATTTTCAACATTTTGCCAATTTTATTTCACCTATTTCCTCAACTTTATTGTGGTTGTTTGTATGAATATTTTAAAGAATCAGACATCCTAGTGTTTCACTCGTAAATTTTCCATTATGTATCTCCAACAATAAGGGCTTTAAAACATATAACAATGATGATATTATCACCCTTGACAAAATTAATAGTAACTTATTAGTATCCTCTAATATCCTCTCCATTTTCCTGATTGCTTCAAAAATATATTTAATTTGTTCAAATTAGGATCCAAACAGTGTACTCACATTGCATCTGGTTGTTTTGTCTCTTTTAAGTCTCAGTTATTTTATAACATTTCCTCCTGATCCTTCCTCTCCCCACCACCCTCATCTTGCATGCCATGAAGTAGTTGGAGACACTGGGCCATTTGCTCAGTAGAATTTCCTACATTTTGCGTTTGGCTGATTACATCTTTATGGTGTTATGTTTGTGATATTGTTCCTAAGTCCATTGTATTAATTATAAACTGGTGGTTAAATTTAGAAGTGTAATTAAATTCAGATTCAATTTGTTTTTTTGAAGAAAAAAATTTGTTTTTACTTCCTATTGTCTTCTACCATGAATCACATTATATTTGGTTGTCCTACTTTTAGTTTGTGCAGTGGTTGTGGTAGTATATTGGCCGGATCCCTCCATTATAAATGTTCCCATCAATATTTTCTTAATGGTTTAGCAGACATTAATATTCATTGTCTAGGTCAATTATTCTATTAAGAGTTAGAAAATGGTGATTTTGTAATATTACCATTCCTTTCGCATTAGCTGGAATTCTTCTGTAAATAATTTTCCTTCACTAGCCCTGAACTACAGTTTGCATAGGTAGGGCAAGATACATGTTTGATTCCTTCATCTACTTTATCAGTTTTCATCGTAATGGGTTGGTACTCTAGCAACCTCCAATGGTGACCAATGAAACATTTTTTAGTATCATTATGAACTTAGACGTGTGTGTGCGCATGTGAGTGTGTATAAAATTAACTCAGGTACCATCATTATTCTTTTTGATGTTAACTGACCCATTTAAGGCCAATGAGAGCCCTTTAAGTTAACTCCTTTATTCCTCCAACATGACCACATTAGTCTTTGATAAATTTCTACTTTTTCATCACAATAGATACTGCAAACTCATCTTATACATTTCCTACTCCACTTAGAATCAGCCATTTTTCCAAGTATCCCTGGTTCCTTTTTTGGAAATGGTATTTAGGGATAATAATACAAGAATTAGAGAAAAAAATTAACGTGTTCATGCTAATGTTATGATTTAAATGGAAAACTTTGGATTTTTGCTGAATTTTTATATTTTATGCTTGTATTTTTTCTCTTCCACTAAAAATCTTGTCTCCTCACAATATTAGAATAATTACTTATTTCCTTTATGCTACAATATACCTATAATAGCTACATTAATAATAATAACACTAATATTAGTGCTATCAGTAAGATTAATGAATATCTTTTAAGATATCTTTGAGGTTTTTTGTCCGTACAATATATTCCATGAGAGATTTAAAGTCAGTATTCTGTTTTGAAGTTATTTGAAGTATTTCTGTTCTCTGTGTGGTTATGCCACCAACCTGATGTACAGTTCAGTTCATTTGTTTTCATTTATTTTAATTTTTAAGAAATGCTCTTTCCCATTTTGATTTTTAATTATGTAAAACATTTACATGGTTCCAAATTCAAAACTATATAAAAAGATACATGAAACAAATGTTTTTATCCCTGCCCCCTACACATTCCCCCCTTTCTTCCCCATAGAAACCAGTTTTTATTAGTTTTTGGTTTATCCTTATATTATTTCTTCTTAAAAACATAAGCAAAACTATATTCACATTACTATTTCCCTTCACCTTCCTTAAAAGAGAACATACCACAAACATTACCCTATACCTTGCTTTTTTTTTTTTTTGCTGCATTGGGTCTTCATTGTTGCATGTGGGCTTTCTCTAGTTGCAGCGAGCAGGGCTATTCTTCATTGCGGTGTGCGGGCTTCTCATTGCGGTGGCTTCTCTTGTTGCGGAGCACAGGCTCTAGGCACGCGGGCTTCAGTAGTTGCAGCACGCGGGCTCAGTAGTTGCAGTGCACAGGCTCTAGGGCGTGGGGGCCTCGGTAGTTGTGGCTTGCGGGCTCTAGAGCACAGGCTCAGTAGTTGGGGTGCACGGGCTTAGTTGCTTCACAGTATGTGGGATCTTCCTGGACCAGGGATGGAACCCATGTCCCCTGCATTGGCAGGGGGATTCTTAGCCACTGCGCCACCAGGGAAGTCCCTGTACCTTGCTTTTTAAAAAACTTAACAATATATCTTGGAGATCACTCCTTATTAGTATGTAGAGATCCTGCTTATTCCTTTTTACAGTTGTATAGTACTCTACTGTGTGGTAATACCATAGTATATTCAGCCAGTACCTGTTCGTGGACATTTGGTCTCTTTCCAATCTTTTGCTATTACAAATAGTGCCATGATAAACACCTTTGTGTATAGAAATTTTACATTCTGCTTGTTTATCTTTGGTGTAGATTCCAAAAAGTAGATCTGGGATAGATCTTAAAGGTTAAAGGCACAAGGAGATTACCCTCTGTATGTAATTGCACCATTTTGCATTCCTGCCAGCAATATATGAGAGTGCTTGTTTCTCCTAGACTCACCCATAGAGTATGTTCTCAAGCTTGATTTCAGGACAGACTGCTTTTAAAGGGAGAAAATCATTGTAGACTCCCAATGTTGACTTAAATGATTTATATTATTATATTACTTAAATATGAGAAAACATAAAACTATATACATAAATTCCTTATACTTATAGTTTTTATAAAACTGTAAAACAAAAGCAAATATACATATTAGATATAAATAAACTACAAACCCAATACAATTTGTATTAACAAAATTAATTTAATATAATGAATGATATAATTTTTCTGAAATGAAATGGCCACTTAAGAGTGTGACTATGGTATCAACTCTTGCTACACTTAGCTTCTTTTACATTGTGCATGGATGTGCTATTGTGTGCCAGATATATTGGTCAAGACCCTTTTGGTTACAGGGACAGAAACCCAATTAAAACTAACTTAAGCAAGATAATAGCAAAAAATAATTTTGGGAAATATATTAGATCACATACACATAATTGGGAAGATGAAACCAGTATTTAACAAATGGATAGATCCAGGGGTTTCAATTCTTTCATTTATACTCTGTCTCTACCTCTGCTCCTGGTTTCTTCCATGACAGCTTCATTCTCAGACTTTATCTCTCTCCAACTATCTAATAGCAAAGTTGGCCCATAGGCAGCTCGAAGCCAAAGTCATCTTTACAAATCAAGACCGTCCCTAAAAAAAAAGATCCTCTGGTTCCCTCACAGTATCCATAACCACCAACCAAAAAGGACTTTGATTGGCTTGTTTGGATCACATGTTCTACTTTGAACCAATCACTGAATCTTCTGATCAGCCAGCCTGGATCATATGCCCAACTCTAGGGAAAGAGGATGATAGCTCTCTTGACTTTTAGCCTTACCAAAAATACCAAAAGGAAGACCTACAAGACAGAAAAAGTCTTATATCCACACCATTGTGGAAAGACTCAAATTTCCAACTACTTTTCTCTATAGGAACTATTGAAAAATCTTAGTTTAGACACTGATTACCATTATATGACTTGTTCTACACATGATACAAATTCCTCATTTACACATTAGCTCTGCCCTTGATCTTTTTTTCAGTCAGCTTATGACACTGAAATTAGACTTACTTGAAAGAAACATGGTCACTGAAGTGACCTGACAGTTCTCAGTTCTAAGGGGTCATTCAGAAGATACTTATGTGATTTTATTTTGAACTGCAATAACAATGAGAAACTAAGATTAAAATATTCTAAGACAAAACATCCAGGAACCCACTGCCCTCTCAAATCTGTGCAGATGCCATTAGAGGACTAAATCTTTAAAGCGTGGATAAACATGGAATAATTAATTTCTTAATATAGTTTTCTAAGGATTTTCTAATGATATGAGTGTTTTAAAATCTGCTAATAAACTGAATATCAAATTTGGTATCCAAGCTACAATTTATAAAAACAAATATTAGCAGAAATATAGAATTAAAACAAATGTAAATATAAGTCTATATGCCAAGTACAACTCTTATGCCGACAAGATCCAGGACCTCAAAAAAGGGTGGAGGCAAAGATCAAGAAGATGCAAGAAGTGTTTAACAAAGACCTAGAAGAATTGAAGTACAAACACCTAGAAAAATTAAAGAACAAACATACAGAAATGAATAATACAATAACTGAAATGAAAAACACACTAGAAGGAATCAATAGCAGAATAACTGAGCAGAAGAACGGATAAGTGACCTGGAAGACAGAGTGGTGGAATTCACTGTTGTGGAACAGAATAAAGAAAAAAAGGATGAAAAGAAATGAAGACAGACTAGGAGACCTCTGGGACAACATTAAACACAGCAACATTCACATTATAGGGGTCCCAGAAGTAGAAGAGAGAGAGAAAGTACCCAAGAAACTATTTGAAGAGATTATAGTTGAAAACTTCCCTAACATGGGAAAGGAAAAAGCTACCAAAGTCCAGAAAGCGCAGAGAGTCCCAACAGGATAAACCCAAGGAGAAACATGCGGAGATACATAGTAATCAAATTGACAAAAATTAAAAACAAAGAAAAATTATTGAAAGCAACAAGGGAAAAATGACAAATAACATACAAGGGAACTCCCATAAGGTTAACAGCTGATTTCTCAGCAGAAACTCTACAAGCCAGGAAGGAGTGGCATGATATATTTAAAGTGATGAAAGGGAAGAACCTACAACCGAGATTACTCTACCTGGTAAGGATCTCATTCAGATTCGACGGAGAAATCAAAAGCTTTACAGACAAGCAAAAGCTAAGAGAATTCAGCACCACCAAACCAGCTCTACAACAAATGCTAAAGGAACTTCTCTAAGTGGGAAACACAAGAGAAGAAAAGAACCTACAAAAAACCCCCCAAAACAATTAAGAAAATGGTAATAGGAACATACATATCAATAATTACCTTAAATGTGAATGGATTAAATGCTCCAACAAAAAGACACAGGCTCGTTGAGTGGAAAGCAAGACTCATATATATGCTGTCTACAAGAGACCCACTTCAGACCTAAGGACACATACAGACTGAAAGTGAGGGGATAGAAAAAGATACTCCATGCAAATGGAAATCAAAAAAAGCTGTAGTAGCACTACTCACATCAGATAAAATAGACTTTAAAATAAAGAATGTTACAAGAGACAAGGAAGGACACTACATAGTGCTCAAGGGATCAATCCAAGAAGAAGATACAACAATTATAAATACATATGCACCCAACATAGGAGCACCTCTATACATAAGGCAAATGCTAACAGCTATAAAACAGGAAATCGACAGTAACACAAAATAGTGGGGGCCTTTAACACCTCACTTACACCAATAGACAGATCATCCAGACAGAAAATTAATAAGGAAACACAAGCTTTAAATGACACAATAGACCAGATAGATTTAATTGATATTTATAGGACATTCCATACAAAAACAGCAGATTACACTTTCTTCTCAAGTGCACACAGAACATTCTCCAGGATAGATCACATCTTGGGTCACAAATCAAGCCTCAATTTAAGAAAATTGAAATCGTATCAAGCATCTTTTCCTACCACAACGCTATGAGATTAGAAATAAATTACAGGGAAAAAGAACGTAAAAAACACAAACACATGGAGGCTAAACAATACGTTACTAAATAACCAAGAGATCACTGAAGAAATCAAAGAGGAAATCAAAAAATACCTAAAGACAAATGACAATGAAAACATGATGATCCAAAACCTGTGGGATGCAGCAAAAGCAGTTCTAAGAGGGAAGTTTGTAGCAATACAATCCTGATCCAAAACCTGTGGGATGCAGCAAAAGCAGTTCTAAGAGGGAAGTTTGTAGCAATACAATCCTACCCCAAGAAACAAGAAAAATCTCAAATAAACAGTCTAACCTTACACCTAAAGCAACTGGAGAAAGAAGAAAAAACAAAACTCAAAATTAGTAGAAGGTAAGAAATCATAAAGATCAGAGCAGAAATAAATGAAAAAGAAACAAAGAAAATGATAGCAAACGTCAATAAAACTAAAAGCTGGTTGTTTGAGAAGATAAACAAAATTGATAAACCTTTACCCAGACTCGTCACGAAAAAGAGGTAGAGGACTCAAATCAATAAAATTAGAAATGCAAAAGGAGAAGTTACGACGGACACTGCAGAAATACAAAGCATCCTAAGAGACTACTACAAGCAACTCTCTGCCAACAAAATGGACAACCTGGAAGATATGGACAAATTCTTAGGAAGGTATAACCTTCCAAGACTGAATCAGGAAGAAATAGAAAATATGACAGACCAATCACAAGTAATGAAATTGATACTGTGATTAAAAATCTTCCAACAAACAAAAGTCCAGGACCAGATGGCTTCACAGGTGAATTCTATCAAACATTTAGAGAAGAGCTAACACCCATCCTTCTCAAACTCCTCCAAAAAATTGCAGTGGAAGGAACACTCCCAAACTCATTCTATAAGGCCACCATCACCCTGATACCAAAACCAGACAAAGATACTACAAAAAAAGAAAATTATAGAGCAGTATCACTGATGAATATAGATGCAAAAATCCTCAACAAAATACTAGCAAGCAGAATCCAATCACACATGAAAAGTATCATACACCATGATCAAGTGGGATTTATCCCAGGGATGCAAGGATTCTTGAATATACACAAATCAATCAATGTGATACACCATATTAACAAACTGAAGAATAAAAACCATATGATCATCTCAATAGATGCAGAAAAAGCTTTCGACAAAATTCAACACCCATTTATGATAGAAACTCTCCAGAAAGTGGGCATAGAGGGAACCTACCTCAACATAATGAAGGCCATATACGACAAATCCACAGCAAACATCATTCTCAATGGTGAAAATTTGAAAACATTTTCTTTAAGATCAGGAACAAGACAAGGATGTCCACTCTTCCCACTATTATTCAACATAGTTTTGGAAGTCCTAGCCACGTCAATCAGAGAAGAAAAAGAAATAAAAGGAATATAAATTGGAAAAGAAGAAGTAAAACTGTCACTGTTTGCAGATGACATGATACTATACATAGATAATCCTAAAGATGCCACCAGAAAACTACTAGAACTAATCAATGAATTTGGTAAAGTAGCAGGATACAAAATTCATTCACAGAAATCTCTTGCATTCTTATACACTAACAATGAAAGATCAAAAAGAGAAATTAAGGAAACAATCAATGGAACAGGATAGAAAGCCCAGAGATAAACCCACGCACCTATGGTCAACTAATCTATGACAAAGGAGGCAAGGATATACAATGGAGAAAAGACAATCTCTTCAATAAGTGGTGCTGGGAAAACTGGACGGGTACATGTAAAATAATGTAATTAGAACACTGCCTAACACCATACACAAAAAGAAACTCAAAATGAATTAAAGACCTAAATGTAAGACCAGACACTGTAAAACTCTTACAGGAAAACATAGGCAGAACACTCTATGACATAAATCACAGCAAGATCTTTTTTGACCCACCTCCTAGAGTAATGGAAATAAAAACAAAAATAAACAAATGGGACCTAATGAAACTTAAAAGCTTTTGCACAGCACAGGAAACCATAAACAAGACAAAAAGACAACCCTCAGAATGGGAGAAAATATTTGCAAATGAATCAGTGGGCAAAGGATTAATCTCCAAAATATATAAACAGCTCATGCAGCTCAATATTAACAAACAACCCAATCAAAAAATGGGCAGAAGCCCTAAATAGACATTTCTCCAAAGAAGGCATACAGATGGCGAAGAGGCACATGAAAAGCTGCTCACCATCACTAATTATTAGAGAAATGCAAATCAAAACTACAATGAGGTATCACCTCACACCAGTTAGAATGGGCATCAACAGAAAATCTACAAACAAATGCTGGAGAGGGTGTGGAGAAAAGGGAACCCTCTTGCACTGTTGGTGGGAATGTAAATTGATACAGCCACTATGGAGAACATTATAGAGGTTCCTTAAAAGACTAAAAATAGAATCACCATATGACCCAGCAATCCCTCTCCTGGGCATATACCCAGAGAAAACCATAATTCAAAAAGACATATGTACCCCAATGTTCATTGCAGCACTATTTACAATAGCCAGGTCATGGAAGTAACCTAAATGCCCATCGACATATGAATGGATAAAGAAGAAGTGGTACATATATACAATGGAATATTACTCAGCCATAAGAAGGAATGAAATTGGGTCATTTGTGGAGACGTGGATGGACCTAGAGACTGTCATACAGAGTGAAGTAAGTCAGAAAGAGAAAAACAAATACTGTATATTAACGCATATATGTGGAAACTAGAAAAATGGTATAGATGAACTGGTTTGCGAGGGAGAAATAGAGACACAGATGTAGAGAACAAACGTATGGACACCAAGGAGGGAAAGCGGCAGGGGGTGGTGGTGGTGGTGGGATGAATTGGGAGATTGGGATTGACATGTGTACACTAATATGTATAAAATAGATAACTAATAAGAACCTGCTGTATAAAATAAATGATTTTAAAAAAAAAGAAACCCTTAGGAAGTAAAAGGGAGAAAAGAAATGAGTTGATAATTCTCCAAATCACACAGCATGGCTGTATCTGCATTTTAAATGCATTTCATAATTAAAGAGCTACAGGATAAAAAAAAAAAAAAAGAACAGATATGGTAAAATAGAGAACCAGCTTTGTGGTTGGCATGAAGCTATCTGAACCTTTGTTTTGAAGTACAAAATCTCTATCTAATGCTAGAGGGAGTTCTTATAGAAATGGAGGTTAAAAAATAAACTGGAGCCAGTTTTTACAGAAGTTTACTTTACAAAAAACCCCCACATTGATGCATTAAAAAGGAACTCTGACTTTGATGATAGCTTTTATATTTTGAAAAAAATAAATTAATGGACGAAATTGCCACCAGTAGCACACAGACCATACTGAAATGGCTGTGGAATGACTAAAGTGACTGAACTCGAGGATAGAGATCTTGCTTTGCAGATGTGTCCCATCGGCAAAGTCAACATCCTGGGCTAAGGTTGACTTTATGAAAGATCCATTTCCATGTAAATGCTTGCACCTTCTTAATGAGCCAGAGTTTTTGTGGGTTAGTTTTATTAATGGCAATGGGACTTAGGTGTGCACATCCTTCTCTGTGTCATTGGAGATGGGATCCCTTAGTATGTAAAGTCTCTTGAAATCAAAGGTAACGTGCATAAAATCTGAATTGGTGACTTAATGCATAGTGTGGCTGGCACCTAGTGCATGCTAAAAAGCAACCTGAAAACCCAAAACACAACATGGTTTTGTGCATTAGTGCTGCGGAGGAAAGTGCTAGCTATTAAATATTTTCACAGTATTAAATATCTGATACTGAGTCTTAAGCAAGATTTTATAAATCACTTATCATCACATTGCAGTTGATATGTAAATTTTTAAAGCAATATTTCAAAAGGAAGCAAAATAATGCAACTAAACTGTTTATAAATGCTTCCATTTTAAAATAGTTTGCATCATGTAAGAGTTAATTCCATCTCTCTCATACCAGTAAAATAATTATTTCATCAAGTGGAATTGAATCTTTGTTTCTCAGTGTGCACAAAAAAAGAAAGTTCAAAAGCAGAATCAGAAATTCAATTGAAGTGTAAGCAATGTGTTTTTAGTAAAAGAAAAAAAACACATGGCTGATGTTTTCAAAGCTTGGTTTTTATTTTATTTTAAAATTTATTTTCGTTTATAGCTTCAACAGGGTTTTCCAGCAGGTGTCACTGTAGGCAAATATAAAATGACAAATACACAGTTCATACAGCTTGCCGCCAGTGGTTCCTTGAGAAAGGAGCAGGTTATGTTCAGACTTCTCAGTTACTATTTAGTATTTTGTTGTTGTTGTTAATATCAGTCTCCTAGTATTATTTTCTCTTCCTGTTTATGCATTTACGATTTAGAAATACTACTCAGCTGACTGAACAGAAGCAGCAGTGTGTACTATGAAATGATGACGTGACCAACAGCGCCCATTTTGAGGGGTGGAATGTTTACCATTTTGTGGGAGAGAATCTTGAAATCTTGAAAAGTCAAATTAAAGCATAATATTTTAATTCTGAAGCCTTTTGGGGATCTTCTCTAACAGTATGATTAGTAATTTCTGATTTTTACGGTTGCTGTATAAGCTTTGTTACTAAAACTAAATTTTCATCAGGAAGGAAACACTTTAAAAGTATTCAGCAAAAACACTTATCACTAGTCTGGGATAAGTATGAGAAAGGGAAGAATAGTAGTAATGTTATTGGTTCCTTGAAATTATGCTTCAATAGTTGGGTTAGAATTGAATTCATATTATTCAGCCTGCAAAGAACATCTCATTAGGCCCCAGAAAAACCATTTCTGAGTAATTCCTCAAAAGGAAATCCAGACAATCCATTATTTCTCTTCCCCCCCTTCTTTTTAGTATGCACAGCACAGCGAAAGGGAAGCAGAGTTATAAGGTACTAGCAGGAGGAATTTTTCAGGAGTTATTTTTGCTGATTTCAAAGTTTTTCTGTTTCCTGGTGGCTGCGAGCATCTCTACATAGCTTTCGTAGCTTCTAAAGCAGAGTTTGCTCTGCATCTGTAGACTAGATTTGGCTGTTGACAATTTGACATGTGCATATAGAGTTTAAAGAGAAATGCACAACAGAAAGTGGTTTGGTGTACTCTCATCCCACGCCCAATAAAAAATGTCCACATGATTGAAAAAATTATGTTTTATACAGTTCATTCTTAGGAGGACAAAGTCATATTACATGCATCCAGGCAGGTAAGTGAAAATATTACTTTGTTCATATTACAATCAACTCACAAACTCTCAGGGAAATTGCTGGTTCCTGTGACTAGAGTTCTTGAGCCCAAAATAGGATCCACATCTCTTGATTCACTTCTTTCCTTTAGAACATGTCGCCTAAAATAGGAAGTTTTTTTTTTTTGCATCTGAAAACATGTTTTCTTTTTAATAATACTGCTAGGCTTGATTGAGGCCTGCCTCTCTACCTGGACGTGGTAAGTACGTCACACACGTTCTCTTAGTAGATTTCTCCTTACTCCTCTTTCCAAGGAGGTGGGTACTGTCATCCCCATTACACTGCCACAGGAACAGATGCAAAGCACTTAATGTGCATAGGATCCTGCAGCCAGAAAGGATGGAGAAGGGGCCTGGATTTGGGTCTTTCCAAGTCCAAAAGCCTTTATTCTTAACCTCTACACTCCCACAGCAAAAGTAGCTGTGGGAGTTATTTAGGAGAGTTATGAAACTGTCATTGGGAAGTCACACAAAAAATAACAACACCCCTTTTTCTGTATTTTGTGGGCTTTTAGGCTAGAGCCAGCCTCAAGGTGTCTAAGGTGTTCGGCTACAGTCCTGTGGAGTGACTGACTGTTGTTCAGAGTGATGAACCCAGGATCCCTAATGCTGTTTCCCTGATTTTGCTTATTAAGCAGAACCATATATCTATACATTTAAGGCAAGATTCTTAACAAAACCAAAAGCTCTTCTGGAAAAAGAGAAAACTCAATAACTACAAACTCTGAGCATTATAATCTCATAGCATGTCACATTTTAAGAAAGTGTAGTAAAAATAGTAAAAGAAGCTCAAAGGACTAAGAACTACCTCTAAGTTCAGTTTGCAACATGTTAGAACATTTTCATTTGAGGCCTGTGAGGCATTTAGACTGTATCTTCTATAACTGTAATGTGTTTAAGAGTTTACAGTGGATTTGAAGTCAGAGAATCCTGGATTGAAACCGTGACTCACTTTCCTAAACCTCAATTTTCTCATCTCTAAGATGGTGATAATAGCAAATAACAGCAAAAATGTATCAAGTGGTTATTATGTGCTAGGCACTGTACTAAGTGCTTTAAGGCATATCTCACTTTATCTTTCAATAACCCAATGGGATAGGTACTATTATTTTATCACCATTTTACGGAGGAAAGAACTGAGGCTGAGAGGTTAAGTCGTTTGCCTGAGACCATGTAGCTAATAAGTAGTAGAAATGGGACTTCAAAGAAGTTTTGATTCTTAATGGCTCTTAACTACCACAGGAAAATGCCTTATTATGAATATTAAGGGAAAAATTTAAATGAGGTAATGTACAAGAGTCATTTATGTAGGTGTATAGTAGAAAGGCAATTTTTTTGTCTGTTTGTTTTTGAAACTAGAAAGAGGAGTCTGACAAACTTATCCCTAAGGTTATAAGGTAAACTAAGAATCTGTCTTAAGTGAATAAGAATCTATTTTAAGGAATCACTAGTTACTTGGATTTTATTTTCTCATTTTCCTAGTAATCCATTATTTCATGCTTATGATAGAAATAAAATTATGTTCAAGTATGCATGTGTACACCCACAAGAGTTTGCAGTTTAAAATAGAATATACAAGAACATGCAATATATTAGCAATCATAAATATTAATTTAAAAGTTTATATAAAATATCAAATTTACTTTTTAAAAGATAATTATTTATGGTGTCAAAGGTAATATATGCTCATCATAGAAAACTTGGAAAATAGAGGGAGTATATATATATAGAGAGAAATCATGGTCCCAGCAAACAGAAATAACTGCAGTTAACATTGTATTCTTTCTTTTTAAATATATTCCTTTACTTAATCCACATGATTTTATATACTTTTAAAATATGCTTTTTCTTTACATTAAAATTTGTCATAGATTTACATTTTTAAAAAAACATTTGAAGTGTCTTGTGATTCATGACGTTGAGACATGGCACACTTGGCAATGGAGAATTCACTGCTGAAAGTGATTTCAGTTCAACAAGGTGTTTTTTTTTCAGTGTTTGAATATAGTTATCCAGCTGTCTCTCACAGAGTGTATTAGACATGTCAGGAGGTTCTTGCAGCACCATTGAAGAGAAATGCTGAGGGATGGAGCAGACTGGAGGCTGTGTGGACTGAGGGGAGGTGGTGTGCTGGGCAAAGTGTGGGATTCCCACCATAGGGGTCTTGCAGGGTGGGGATAGGGGGCTGATGGTGTAGTTTCAGACTGCTGGAGGACAAAAAACATGAAGCAGCAAAGCTCTATGAGAGTAATGTCTTAGTCTGATCAGGCTGCTATAACAGAGTACCATAGACTGGGTGGCTTATAAACAATAGAAATCTATTTCTTGTAGTTCTGGAGGCTGGGAAGTACAAGATCAAGGTGCTGGCAGATTTGATGTCTGGTGAGGCCCTGCTTCCTTGTTCATAGGCAGTCATCTTCTCACTGTGTCCTCACATGCAGAAGGTGGCAGAGAGCTCTCTGGGGTCTCTTTAAAAGGCACTAATCCCATTGATGAGGGCTCCACCCTTAGGACCTCATCACCCCCCCAAAGGTCCTACTTCCTAATACCATCACATTGGGGGTTAGGATTTTTAACAAATGAATTTTGGAGGGACACAAACATTCAGTCTACTCAATACTCTGTAATGGCCTACATGAGAAAAGAATCTAAAAAAGAGTGGAGATATATATATATATATAACTGATTCACTTTGCTGTACACCTGAAACTAACATAACATTGTAAATCAACTAGACTCCAATTAAAAGAAAAGCATTCAGTCTATAGCAGGTAGTTACGCTTTGAAACAGGAAGATACAATGAGCTCAAACTCAGTAGAGGAGTAAGTTGACAAACTGATGTTTTCTCTCTAATACCTATTAAGAGAGTTTTAACGGCTATAGATGTCAAGACTCTCCAAGACCGTGAAACAATTGGACAAAAACAACAGAAAGATGTGGACATGCCTGGGTCTGTGGTTATTTGATGCTGGAATACAAAGTGTGAGATGTTTAAGGCTTTTACCTCGAAGTAAAATGGAAAGCTGGAATTAGATTAAAATGGTTTAATAACTGTTGAAGTTTAATGGGAAAAAATACATAATTTAAATTTCTTTCAATTTTGTCCTAAGTTACATATTATAGTCTCCTTCTGCTTTTTGTGCCCTCTAATCACCATTACATACAGCATACAAAATGATCTTGTAAAGAAGTAAATCAAATCCTGTCACTTGCCTGCTTAAAACTTTTTCTAAATGTCTTCCTGAATGTGACTACTAGGACTCTTCACTCATAATTCCCAGTCCCAATGGCCTTTTGAATCTCTACTGGGACACTCTGACTCCAAGCCTGCCCCTCCTCCCCCATTTACTTGGTAGATGTCAGTTCTCCGTTTGGTGTCCCTGCATCCTGGACAAAGACAGACTTAAGTCCTAAAGAGAATAGAAGCATAGTGTTCATTGAAAAAAAGAACAGGTTGTCCCAGATCTTCAGGTACTTGGAGTGATGTATGGCCAGAAAATTATTTATGATAATTTATACACACACATATATAGTTGTACACACACACATATATAGTTGTACACACACACACACACGATATCATTTCCAGGAGCACAAAGACATGTGATTTTTAGGACTGCTTGAAACAAAAATTAGGTGAGAGTATCTGTGAGGTTGAAGTAGTTTTTGTGATTTGGTGTGAGTGGCTAACTGAGGTTAAATCAAGAGAAAATTTACATAGTTTTAAAATGAGTAGAGGAGATGCTGGTAACGAAAAAAAAGCAGTCATAGATTTGGTGGGGGCACACTTGCTACAAGATTTTAATGTCAATCTAGGTAAGCAAGACTCCTCTGAGTAAAATGCCTGAGGTGATATCTCATTTATCTATTCATTCCCTTCATTCAACTGTGTATCTTCATTTTTAATCTTCCATAGAAAAAATTTTATGTATCTTTCTACATTTCCCAGGAGAACTGGCTTTAAAGCGTAAATTCTTTTATCTGAAGAAAAAATTGGGGAGGATTGAAATTGAGAAATCCTTGTTAACATTCCGAGAGGCCTGTGCTTTGAAGTAGATCCATCCATCTATATTCACCTTTTCACTCATTCATTCATTCATTCATCCATCTATACATGCATACATCATTCACCCAACATTTATTAAATACCAGCTGCATTCCAGATGCTATGCTGAGAATTGCCATTCAAGGACAAATATCCTTCCCTGTCCCTGGGGGATGAGCTTACACTATGAAACAGTCTCAAGTTTTAGGATGATCATTGAATTGAGAATCAGAAGAACTGAGTTTGTCTTTTTCTTTTACCCTTATTCATTTCCCTGTTTTCTTTTCTTTCCTGAGCCCTGCATACTCATTTCCTCACCTTGTCTGTGAAAAAAAAAAAGTAGACCTCTGACACTTGAGAGTCATTCGCTTGACTCTAAATATAGTGCCCAATATGTAGTCAGCTTTTAATAACATGTTATTAAATAAATGAATGAATAAAATTATTATACCCAGAGGCCTTCAGGAATCCGTATTTGGGAATATGATAATAGCAACCTTTCCTTATAAAATCAATCAAAATATAACCAGTTGAAATAACCTCTTCAGATGGGAACAGATAGTAAATGTCAAGTTGTGAAGCCCTATCATGATGACCTTTCTCCCGAACTTAGACCACTTAACCCTTTCATGCTAAGAGATCATCCAGTGCCACCTCTGAGTGCCTTGTGGTGGAGAACAATACTCATTTGTTTAAAATTATGACTAAATTCAGAATAGCTTTTTGTGATTTTGCACATTCTCAAGTAATGGATAAAAAATATACAACTCCCATCCTGTGATGGTCTGAGAAATTTTTAGAGTTGGAAAAAAGCTCCTAATGCTTGGAAAGGTAGGGAAATCATCCTGCAAAGTATTATCTTGGGGAAGTAGGGTATTACAGGGAGAGCTAGACCAAATTAATTATAGCCAATATTTGCTGAGTGTTCTGGTGCTTTACATGTATTAAATCATTAATTCTCACAGCAGCTCCATAGTTGAGCCCTATTATTATTTTTAAGATCTGTATTTTACAGCTGAGGAAAGAGGCACAGAGAGACTAAGACCTAAGTTCTTTGCACTGGTAGGTTGTAGAGCCAGGATTTGAACGCAGCCAATCTGATTTTAAGGTTCTCATTTTAAACCACTGCTTATTCTGCTTCCAAAATATGTTCTTTTTCCCTCTTCTGTA
Organism: Eubalaena glacialis; assembly: GCF_028564815.1. Classification (NCBI taxonomy): domain Eukaryota; kingdom Metazoa; phylum Chordata; class Mammalia; order Artiodactyla; family Balaenidae; genus Eubalaena; species Eubalaena glacialis. Next base: position 87,134,741 of record NC_083721.1, on the reverse strand, counting down.
CTACTTTTGTTAGGTCACATCAAGCTAAAAGTTGAACAAAAGTGTATAAGGAAGATGGTTACACACCCAAAAAACCCATTGACATCAAACTATTAATATGCATTTTCAGGAATTTTACTTGTATTTACAAACACGATTTTAATTTTGGCATTCTTTATAGGTAATGATAAAATATACATATATATTTCTTCTCATTTTTAGACTTAACAATAATTATTTAATTTCCTTCACTTAAGGTAGAATAAACTGTTAATAAATTGAGTGGTTAGTGCTTAAAGACTGTTAAAAACCACTTCAAATAACATGACAATCTCATCTTTACAGTAATGCCAGGTTGTTAATTAGCTGAACTACCCAAATACAGAGATTATAGTTAAAATGGTTTCGAGTGGGTGGTGGTAATGATGTGCTGCCTGTTTTACAACATCCTCTATGCCATGCACTTCAACTCCCATTTTTTAAAATAAAAATTTCCAACACTACTTAAAAGCTACTTTTCTTAAATGTGAGATTTCTCTGAAAAATAAAGGTCTTGCTAATTAAATAGTTCTTTAAACAAAGCATCTTGTATCAGTGGGGAAATATGTAGGAACAAAATGCTCAAGGCAGGGAATTTTTCTCTACTCTAGGTACAGAAGAGGAAAATGTCATTCCTTTTGAACCTGTTGGAGATGCTAGTTTTATAAAACTTTAAAATACCTTGACAGCAAATTAAAAAAAAAATTTTATTTGAAAAAAGTTATTTTTACTTTTCAGTAGTGGCCACCCTTGTATAATTTTAAGCACGGTAAAGATCTCTTCAGTCTGAACGTCACTGCCCATTTCCAGAGAAGGACCCATGATCTTTTTTGCTGGGGAAGAAGAGCCCATGTTCTTTGATTGTTGCCACATTCCCAGTGTCAGCGTCTCTCATCAGGGCTGTATCTTGAGTACTCATATCACCCCCATTTAATTCTGTAGCCAAACAGCATTTGTTCAATAAACAATTCTTAAGTATTTTCAATGTCCCAGGCCTTGAACAAGAATGGGGGATACATTCATGCGTAAGAAATGGGCCCTGAATGGACCTGAAGGGAGAGTCTGTCGAAGAGTCTCAGGAAGAGCATTTCAGTCAGAACGAAAGGACTTAAAGACTAAGAGGGGAGCTGAGGAATTGGACAGGCTTGAATTTGAGTTCTGTGCTGTGCAATATGAACAAGTTACTTATCCTCTCAGAATAAAATGGGGATAGTACTGCCCACCTTGCAGAATTGCTGGGAGGATTCATGATAATATATATGATGTCCCTGGCCTGGTGCCAAGCACAGATCTTCTCATAGAGGGTTCCTTCCCTTCATTCAGGTCAGTCAGGTCACCCCCTGACCACCCTTTCTAAAGTTACCTCTTACCCCAGCCAGGATCTTTCTTTATTTAATTACATAATGATTACCAACCCCACCTCCCCACCCAGTCCCCAACACATACACTGGAATGTAAGTTCCATGAGGGCAGGGATTTATCTTGTTCACTGCTATACCTCCTGCACCTGAATAGTGCCTGGCACATAATAGGTGCTTAATAAATATTACCAATATTACTAATGTAAACTAAAGCATGAAAGTACTTGGTGATTTATAGACATTGTATGGCTGTAGATCAGGGCTCATTGATGGGGTAGAGGAGATGAAGCTAGAGGCACAGTCAAGGTTTTAACTGAAAGTTGCTAAAGGGTCTGGATTTTATCTGGCAGGTATTTCAGCAGATATTTGGACAAGAATCAAATTTCACCTTGTCAGTAGTCATCGGGAGCAGAAAGTCAGCTGATTCTTGGTGTTGTGATTTAAGAGATGCTAAAGCCTCACCTACTCTGACTTTGAGAAAATTCTCCCAATTTTTCTTCTGAAGGCACTGAAGTCCTGTGTATTTGGGAGGAGTCACACAGACTTTCTGTTCCAGCCAAACACTGTTCACTTCCATAAAGAAAGTAGAATCTTTATTACTTAGATAAGCAGATTGCTGCAAAGTTGTTTCATATTGGATCAGAGAGAATTGGAACTGGACCCACTTTTAATTTTGTGAGGGAGGAGTGGAGTCTACACAGATGATTGTAGAGCCTCTGGTTCTCCAGTCTATGTTTCTTCTACTCTGCCCCACTGTCTTTCCTTCATGTTTTGTCTGCCTGTCTTCCCCTCCTTTGGCCTTCCGGTGAAGCTGTCATTCGCAAACTCATTGCCCTGGACACAGTGATGTGCACTTGACCCAAGCAGGGCAAATTATAGTCATCCCCGGTGCAGATATGGATTCCTAAAGAATTACGTAGGTGTTTCAAATTAAATGTCACTTATTAAATTAATGGATTGAATAGGCCATATTTATGTTTTGTCAAGTGGGATTGCCATATAGAAGTTCACAAAATAGGAATTTCCCAATTTTATGATATAATACCTTCTTAAAAACCTGTGGTATTGTGGAACAGACTAAACGTGAGCTATTTAGTTATTTCTAGTAAAATATGATTATTTGACAACACCAAATGAATAGAGCCAAAAAATGACACACTGCCTATCAAGTTTGTTTTAACTGGATTTATGCTCAGTGTTCTCAGTGGCTGCCAAAAAGTTTTATGATTATATTAAAAAGACAAAATTTTATTATAATTTTGTCTGAAATTGTGACTCAAGGTGCTTTTAACCTTTATAAATATTATGTGGACTTCACTGTGAACAGATAGCTACCCTTTCACCTTAACAACATGTACTTTACAACATGTATTTCACAAACATTTTCTGCCATGCTTTTCTCTGCCATTAGCTGCTTTAGTACACATTAGGCTCAAAGAGGTTCTTTTTCTCCCCCTGGGCTGAATGGTCCATTTTTCTATGGTGCAGTGAGAGTCACTTACACATGTATTGTAGACACATAGTCCTCAGTGCCTTGCCAAGGGCTCTGTGCCAGGTGCTGTGTCTAAAAAGATGATTAAGACACCATGTCTGCCCTCAAGAAGGTCACAGTCCAGTGACCAGGTTTATTGTCTATCTGGAACTTTAAAGTTCAAGAGCTGAACAAAGAGAGTGGAAAGAAGCTAGAAATAAAGCTGGAATGGTAAGCACAGGATGGATTGTAAAGAATTCTGTTATCTCCCCACCCCCAAATTTAACCTTTTATCCTGGAGGCTGTGTCTTGTCTTTGAAAATATGGAAACACGGAAATGACAAGATTAGATTTGAATTTTAGCAAAAGCACTTTGGTGGGAGTAGAGAGCAGATGAAAAGGGATCTATTATGCATTGAACTGTGTCCTCTTTCAAAAAAGATAGTTGATTTTCTAACCCCTAGCCTCTCAGATTGTGACCTTGTTTGGAAATAGGGTCATTGCAGATGTAATTAGTTAAGTTATGATGAGGTCATACTGCAGTCAAGTGGTTCCCTAACCCGACTGGTGTTCTTATAAAAAAGGGAAATTTGGACACAGAAACAGACGTGCCCAGAGGGAAGATGACATGAAGAGACACAGGGAGAGGACGGCTACCTACAAGTCAAGGAGAGAGGCCTGGAACAGACTGTTCCCTCATAGCCTTCAGGAGGAACCAGCTCTGCTGTCACATTAATTTTTGACGTTTCCCCTCCAGAACTGAGACAATAAATTTCTGTTGTTTAAGGCACCCCACTTGTGGTAGATTTTTATGGCAGCCTTATGAAACTAACAAAGAACCCAAAATTGTAGACCAACTAAGAGGACCAATGAGGGCCTAAACTAAGGTGGGGTGGGGTGAAGAGAAAGGATTTGAAAGATATTCAGGAAGTAGAATTGACAGAACTTGGTGACCAATTGGATATGTGGAGTTAACATAGTGATTAATAGTGACCTAGATTTTAGTCCTGTCTCTCTTACTTCTCAGCTGTTTGAACTTGAACAAGCCATTCATCCTCTTTATGCTTCAGTTTCTTATCTGTAGAATGAGTCATGATAGTTCCTATCTCGTTGGGTTGTTGTGATGGTCAAGAGAGTGCAGGTTAAAATTTATTACAGTGGTATGGTAAATATTTAATATGGTAACATTGGTAAATATAGTAAATACTCAATAAATATTCTTTTAAAAATATGTGGCTTGTGTGAAAGGGATTGAGAATGACTCATATTTCTGACTTGGCCATCAGACAGAGCCATGATATTATTCAGGGAGAAGAAAAATACTGGAGAAGAATGGGTTTGGGGGGCAGGATGGTAAATTCACTTTTAATTAAATTTAAAACATACAAACAAATTATTGATCTTTAAAAACACACTCCCTTACCTTTTATGTTGACTTTCATAAAGTTCAAATTTATATTTTTAACTTAACAAAAGTTTATGTTGTCCATTAGAGATAATCTCACAAGGAAAATGAAATGAGCACCATTGTGTTTTTTTTTTAATTTATTTTTTTTACTGCTTTCTTATTTATTTTTTTAAATTAATTTTTATTGGAATATAGTTGCTTTACAATGTTGTATTAGTTTCTACTGTACAGCAAGATGAATCAGCTATACATATACATATATCCCCTCTTTTTTGATTTCCTTCCCATTTAAGTCACCACAGTGCATTAAGTGCTATACAGTATGTTCTCATTAGTTATCTATTTTATACATAGTATCTATAGTGTATATATGTCAATCCCAATCTCCCAATTCCTCCCATGCCCCCCTTTCCCCCTTGGTATCCATACATTTGTTCTCTACGTCTCTGTCTCTATTTCTGCTTTGCAAATAGGATCATCTATACCGTTTTTCTAGATTCCACATATATGCGTTAATATACAGTATTTGTTTTTCTTTTTCTGACTTACTTCACTCTGTATGACACTCTCTAGGTCCATCCATGTCTCTACAAATGACCCAAGTGCTAAGTTCCTTTTTATGGCTGAGTAATATTCCATTGTATATATGTACTACATCTTCTTTACCCGTTGATCTGTTGATGGACATTTAGGTTGCTTCCGTGTCTTGGCTATTGTAAATAGTGTTGCAATGAACATTGGGGTGCATGTATCTTTTTGAATTATGGTTTTATTTGGGTATATGCCCAGGAGTGGGATTGCTGGGTCATATGGTAGTTCTACTTTTAGTTTTTTGAGGAACCTCTATACTGTTCTCCATAGTGGCTGTATCAATTTACATTCCCACCAACGGTGTAAGAGGGTTCCCTTTTCTCCACACCCTCTCCAGCATTTATTGTTTGTAGATTTTCTGATGATGCCCATTCTAACTGGTGTGATGTGTTACCTCATTGTAGTTTTGATTTGCATTTCTCTGAAAATTAGTGATGTTGAGCATCTTTTCATGTGTTTGTTGGCCCTCTGACCATTGTGTTTCTAAGTTGTTAGAGAAAAAGAATTATAATCATATTTGTTTAAAATCCTTTACAAATCTATATTGATTGAATTGGCTGTTATACTGGAGATAGAAGTATTGACTTTTGACAGCTTGACCAATAATTACTTCTTAATTAACCTGAAGTTGTCAACTTATGACCACTCTCTCTCTTGGATGAATGATCTTAGATGTGGCAATCTATAGCAGAGAACTTGAGTCATCTGACAGAAGTTATCCTTGGCAAGGTTTTAGTTCTAGTGTTGCCAGATAAAATACTGGACACCCACTTAAATTGGAATTTCAGATTACAAAGAATACTTTTTTAAAAAAATAAGTTTATTTATTTATTTATGGTTGCGTTGGGTCTTTGTTGCTGCGTGCGAGCTTTTCACTAGCTGCGGCGAGTGGGGGCTACTCTTCGTTGCGGTGCGCGGGCTTCTCACTGCGGTGGCTTCTCTTGTTGCGGAGCACGGGCTCTAGGCGCGTGGGCTTCAGTAGTTGAAGCACGCGGGCTTTAGAGTGCAGGCCCAGTAGTTGTGGCACCCGGGCTTAGTTGCTCCGCGGCATGTGGGATCTTCCCGGACCAGGGCTGGAACTCATGTCCCCTGCATTGGCAGGTGGATGCTTAACCACTGCGCCACCAGGGAAGCCCAACAATGAATACTTTTTGAGCATCAATATGCTCCCCCCCTAATTGCACAGGTCATATTTATACTAAAAAAAAGTATTTGTCGTTTATCTTAAATCCAAACTTAAGTGGTGTCCTGCATTTTTATGTGTTAAATCTGGCAACCTTATCTCAGTTCTCTTGATGGAATGTGCTTCTGTAGAAATATTTAAAAATAAGCAAGTTCATAGTCATCCTGACTTGAGGTATAGTTTGCTTAAAACTTGTTGTACATGATTTATCAAGAGCCTTTCTTGAGCTCAGGGATTTGCAATTAGTGATTTAATGGCAAACGTATACACAAGTACATTGGGAGTAAACAATGCCAAAGACAATGTAGTATTTAACAGTGTATAAAGGTTGAAAGGGTGAGCCACATAGTTTCTCAGAGTGATATTTTTTATGACTTTAACAGATTAATCTCCATGAGCAGCTACTTTGTTTTCTGTCTACTGATGAGTAGATTAAGACATAATGACTGCCTGCTTGTCTCATGAAGATGACAAACCTCCATGTTGTGCTTATCTTTGTATGATGTGTTTTTATATACAGTTTATATGATTATACCCTAAGAAATAAAATCATAAGCTGTTTTAAAAATTATTAGATTCATAGTGACATTTTAAATAAATAGGGGGTGAGTTGGGATTAATACTACGTGATTTCAATTTAGGCATTAACTTTATCCATGGGGCCCCTCTTTGCTTTCTTTCATCTCGTCTATTCCTATGCCTTTTCAGTTTGACAAGAACCCATCATGGGACATTCTGCCTCTGTCCTGAATATTCATAACCAAAGAATGGCACATATGAGAAAATCAGAAAGTTCTGCTTGTAAATCTGGGCATGTGATTTGGTTTGCTGCAGAAATTGTAGTGGTTAGTTTGTGCTTGTTCACTTAAAATTAATCAGATCTTTTGCTACAAAGCATGCTACTTTGACTTTTTAGAATGATTTAACTTTTTACTTCCTGTGACTTACTGTAATGCTTGTGAAGTAACCATGAAGAGATGAAAATTATACTTCTCACTTTCCCCAAATATTTGCTTAAGTATTTTAAATGCTAGTTATTCTGAGCCCTTTGGTGCTGGAGGAGAGGGGCTCCTTTCCCCTAAGTGTGCCGAGCTGGGACTTGCCCTGTGAAGATGACGAAGACACTGAGTCCACCGACTGTGCAGAGACCAGCAGAGCTTCCCAGGTAGACAGAGAGGAGGGTCAGGAAGATGGAGAATTAGTTTTTGCCTATTCCTCCCACTAATTACAACGGAAAAACTTGGACATTATATACAAGACAAGCATAGAAGGACTCTGAACCGTGGAGAGAAGGCAGACCAGTTAGGAACCTCAGGACTCCAGGAATGACAAGCATGACCGCTTGGAAGATATACAATAAGCTGAAATCATGGTGCAATCTTCAGCGGTTCCTTTTACCAGATTCCAGGCCTAAAGGCATGACCGGAATGGCTCCTGAAAGGAACTTAGCCCAAATGCATACAAAAGTGGGGCAAAAACATTTCAAGCTGTGTTCTTTCAATCACACGAGGCAAAATCAAAGAGCATCTTCATCCTGGGCACAGAAGCATCCATCCTCAAGAGCATTTCGTCTTGAAAATAAACTATTTGTTGATTAAATCCTTCCTGAATTAAACTAAATCTATGAAAAAAAAGCTATTATTAGTTATTAAAAGCGCCTGAGACAAATTTGAAACATAAATACATTGAGGAGATTCACTCCTAAGGAGAACAAAATATTATAATATCAAGTAGTTCCCAGACCACAAATTTTCTAAGAAATTTATTTATAAAATTCTAACCTATATTCAAAAAAAAGAGACAATATAGGGATTGTGCTCATCAGTTTTTCATTGGCCCATGATCACAGGGCTGCTTAGACCTCTCTTGCCACATCTGTAGGACACCTGGTTGAAATATGTTTCTTTTTCTTCAGTAAATAGGCACCTCTTTATCCGTTCATTTTTTGTTCTTTACCTCTAAGGGGCTAGGGGGAGGGATAGAGGGATATATTCATTACAAGACCCATAAGACTCTACCCTGTAAACATTTGTTACTATCTGGGTTTGGGATAAAGCAGTGCTATAAAGGAAGGTTATAGAACACCAACATACACAGGGAGCTTTGGAAGCATTTAGGAGGAGTACCTAACCAATGCCATGATTCAGAGAAGACTTCTTAGAGGAAGTGACTTCTAAGTTGAGAAAGAAAGGATGAGTAGGAGTTGATAGTGAAGAGAATATCCCAGGTGGAGGAAAAAGCACATGCAAAGACCCAAGAGCTGATAGAGATCTACTAATTAGTTAGAGAATTGAAATTAGTTTAATTTGCCAAGTAGAGTTCTAGGCCAGATTAAGAAAAGTGTAATAAATCATAAAAAAGAGGATTTTATTCTGAGGGCTTTGCTGAAGAATCAATGGAGAGTTGAATGTTGTGGAGGACATAATAAGATTTATACTTTTTGAAAGATGTAGAGAATGGACTTGAGGGGGGACAACATGAAAGTCAGGAGAGGTATTACGATGCTTTTCCAGTAATCCAGGTGAGGTGATGGTGACCTGACCAGGAAATTGGCTGTAGGAATGAAGAACAGTGAATAGCTCCAAGAAATATTTAACTGGCAGAGTTGACTGAACTTGATGATTGTTGGGTCATGGAGAATGAAATGAGGGAGGTCAGAGGATGATTTCCAAATTTCTGGATTGGGAAATTAGTTGGATAAACTGTGATAGAATAAAAAGTAGAGGAACAGGTGTGTACGTGGAAGAGTTAAGGGTGAGGTAATAATGAGTTCAATTTTAAGCATATTTTAGGGACTTGTGGATACTGAATTATTCAGTCAACAAATATTTATGAATTACCAACTACATGCCAGGTAGTGTGAGTGAAGGTCTTAGGAGTAGAGCAGTGATATAATATTTTAAAGATTACAGTCTAGTTGGGGAAATGTACAGTACATGAATTAATAAAAATAATAAATGTATACAATAAATATAAGCCCTGCATATAGTGAAGGAAAACACATTTATGAATTGATTAGTTTCTACTTAAAAGTATGATCAGAGACATCAGGTAGACAGAGTACTGCCTGGTAATACCTTGTCAATCTATGGTCCACCTTCTCTTTCCTCAGATTTCCAGCAGCCCCTTTTCTCTTCTCACTTTCAACACAATTCACAAAAGAGAAACAACATATCTTTCTACTACCAAAATCTACCAGCCTAATTTGTAGATTTGTATCCACATACTCTGCCTTCCCATTTATGCACAGGGATAAGGTGTCCTTGTCCTACCCGAGGTCAGGTCCTCTGCTTGTACACAGAAGCCAGTCCTCTCTTGTCTACTCAAGGGCTTCATATAATAATCCCATCTTAAAAATAAATGTTCTTATCTGGACTTCATGTGTTCCTCTACCCACTACCTTATTTCTCTGCTCCTCTTTATAGCAAAACTCTCTAAAAGAGTTGTTGATTCTTTTTTTTAAAAACATCTTTATTGGAGTATAATTGCTTTACAATGGTGTGTTAGTTTCTGCTTTATAACAAATTGAATCAGTTATAAATATACATATGTCCCCATATCTCTTCCCTCTTGTGTCTCCCTCCCTCCCACCCTCCCTATCCCACCCTTCTAGGTGGTCACAAAGCACCGAGCTGATCTCCCTGTGCTATGTGGCTGCTTCCCACTAGCTATCTATTTTACATTTGGTAGTGTATATATGTCCATGCCACTCTCTCACTTTCTCCCAGCTTACCCTTCCCCCACCCCATATCCTCAAGTCCATTCTCTAGTAGGTCTGCATCTTTATTCCTGTCTTGCCCCTAGGTTCCTCATGACCATTTTTTTTTTTTTTAGATTCCATATATATGTGTTAGCATATGGTATTTGTTTTTCCCTTTCTGACTTACTTCACTCTGTATAACAGTCTCTAGGTCCATCCACCTCACTACAAACGACCCAGTTTCATTCCTTTTTATGGCTGAGTAATATTCCATTGTATATATGTGCCACATCTTCTTTATCCATTCATCTGTCGATGGACACTTAGGTTGCTTCCATGTCCTGGCTATTGTAAATAGAGCTGCAATGAACATTTTGGTACATGACTCTTTTTGAATTATGGTTTTCTTGGGGTATATGCCCAGTAGCAGGATTGTTGGGTCGTATGGTAGTTCTATTTTTAGTTTTTTAAGGAACCTCCATACTGTTCTCCATAGTGGCTGTATCAATTTACATTCCCACCAACAGTGCAAGAGGGTTCCCTTTTCTCCACACCCTCTCCAGCATTTATTGTTTGTAGATTTTTTGATGATGGCCATTCTGACCCGTGTGAGATGATATCTCATTGTAGTTTTGATTTGCATTTCTCTAATAATTAATGATGTTGAGCATTCTTTCATGTGTCTGTTGGCAATCTGTATATCTTCTTTGGAGAAATGTCTATTTAGGTCTTCTGCCCATTTTTGGATTGGGTTGTTTGTTTTTTTTGATATTGAGCTGCATGAGCTGCTTGTAAATTTTGGAGATTAATCCTTTGTCAGTTACTTCATTTGCAAATATTTTCTCCCATTCTGAGGGTTGTCTTTTGGTCTTGTTTATGGTTTCCTTTGCTGTGCAAAAGCTTTGGAGTTTCATTAGGTCCCATTTGTTTATTTTTGTTTTTATTTCCATTTCTCTAGGTGGTGGGTCAAAAAGGATCTTGCTGTGATTTATGTCATAGAGTGTTCTGCCTATGTTTTCCTTTAAGAGTTTGATGGTGTCTGGCCTTACATTTAGGTCTTTAATCCATTTTGAGTTTATTTTTGTGTATAATGTTAGGGAGTGTTCTAATTTCTTACTTTTACATGTACCCGTCCAGTTTTCCCAGCACCACTTATTGAAGAGGCTGTCTTTTCTCCACTGTATATGCTTGCCTCCTTTATCAAAGATAAGGTGACCATATGTGCATGCGTTTACCTCTGGGCTTTCTATCCTGTTCCATTGATCTATATTTCTGTTTCTATGCCAGTACCATACTGTCTTGATTACTGTAGCTTTGTAGTATAGTCTGAAGTCAGGGAGGCTGATTCCTCCAGCTCCGTTTTTCTTTGTTAAGATTGCTTTGGCTATTCGGGGTCTTTTGTGTTTCCATACAAATTGTGAAATTTTTTGTTCTAGTTCTGTGAAAAATGCCAGTGGTAGTTTGATAGGGATTGCATTGAATCTGTAGATTGCTTTGGGTAGTAGAGCCATTTTCACAGTGTTGATTCTTCCAATCCAAGAACATGGTATATCTCTCCATCTATTTGTATCATCTTTAATTTCTTTCATCAGTGTCTTATAGTTTTCTGCATACAGGTCTTTTGTCTCCTTAGGTAGATTTATTCCTAGATGTTTTATTCTTTTTGTTGCAATGGTAAATGGGAGTGTTTTCTTAATTTCAGTTTCAGATTTTTCATCATCAGTGTATAGGAATGCAAGAGATTTCTGTGCATTAATTTTGTATCCTGGTACTCTATCAAATTCATTGATTAGCTCTAGTAGTTTTCTGGTAGCATCTTTAGGATTCTCTATGTATAGTATCATGTCATCTGCAAACAGTGACAGCTTTACTTCTTCTTTTCCGATTTGGATTCCTTTTATTTCTTTTTCTTCTCTGACTGCTGTGGCTAAAACTTCCAAACCTATGGTGAATAATAGTGGTGAGAGTGGGCAACCTTGTCTTGTTCCTGATCTTAGTGGAAATCGTTTCAGTTTTTTACCATTGAGCACGATGTTGGCTGTGGGTTTGTCATATATGGACTTTATTATGTTGAGGAAAGTTCCCTCTCTGCCTACTTTCTGGAGGGTTTCTATCATAAATCAGTGTTGAATTTTGTAGAAAGCTTTCTCTGCATCTATTGAGATGATCATATGGTTTTTCTCCTTCAATTTGTTAATATGGTGTATCACGTTGATTGATTTGCGTATGTTGAAGAATCCTTGCATTCCTGGAATAAACCCCACTAGATCATAGTGTATGATACTTTTAATGTGTTGTTGGATTCTGTTTGCTAGTATTTCGTTGAGGATTTTTGCATCTATGTTCATCAGTGATATTGGCCTGTAGTTTTCTTTCTTTGTGACATCTTTGTCTGCTTTCAGTTTCAGAGTGATGGTGGCCTCGTAGATTGAGTTTGGGAGCGTTCCTCCCTCTACTATATTTTGAAAGAGCTTGAGAAGGATAGGTGTTAGCTCTTCTCTAAATGTTTTATAGAATTCGCCTGTGAAGCCATCTGGTCCTGGGCTTTTGTTTGTTAGAAGATTTTTAATCACAGTTTCAATTTCAGTGCTTGTGATTGGTCTGTTCATATTTTCTATTTCTTCCTGGTTCAGTCTCAGCAGGTTGTGCATTTCTAAGAATCTGTCCATTTCTTCCAGGTTGTCCATTTTATTGGCATAGAGTTGCTTGTAGTAATCTCTCATGATCCTTTGTATTTCTTCAGTGTCAGTTGTTACTTCTCCTTTTTCATTTCTAATTCTATAGATTTGAGTCTTCTCCCTTTTTTTCTTGATGAGTCTGGCTAGTGGTTTATCAATTTTGTTTATCTTCTCAAAGAACCGGCTTTTAGTTTTATTGATCTTTGCTATTGTTTCCTTCATTTCTTTTTCATTTATTTCTGCCCTGATCTTTATGATTTCTTTCCTTCTGCTAACTTTGGGTTTTTTTTTTTGTTCTTCTTTCTCTAATTGCTTTAGGTGTAAGGTTAGGTTGTTTATTTGAGATGTTTCTTGTTTCTTAATGTAGGATTGTATTGCTATAAACTTCCCTCTTAGAACTGCTTTTGCTGCATCCCATAGGTTTTGGGTCATCCTGTTTTCATTGTCATTTGTTTCTAGGTATTTTTTGATTTCCTCTTTGATTTCTTCAGTGATCTGTTGGTTATTTAGTAGTGTGTTGTTTAGCCTCCATGTGTTTGTGTTTCTTACAGATTTTTTCCTGTAATTGATATCTAGTCTCATAGCATTGTGGTTGGAAAAGATACTTGATATGATTTCAATTTTCTAAAATTTACCAAGGCTTGATTTGTGACCCAAGATGTGATCTATCCTGGAGAATGTTCCATGAGCACTTGAGAAGAATGTGTATTCTGTTGTTTTTGGATGGAATGTCCTATAAATATCAATGAAGTCCATGTTGTTTAATGTATCATTTAAAGCTTGTGTTTCCTTATTTATTTTCGTTTTGGATGATCTGTCCATTGCTGAAAGTGGGGTGTTAAAGTCCCCTACTATGATTGTGTTACTGTCGATTGCCCCTTTTATGGCTGTTAGCATTTGCCTTATGTATTGAGGTGCTCCTATGTTGGGTGCATAAATATTTACAATTGTTATATCTTCTTCTTGGATCAATCCCTTGATCATTATGTAGTGTCCTTCTTTGTCTCTTGTAATAGTCTTTGTTTTAAAGTCTATTTTGTCTGATATGAGAATTGCTACTCCAGCTTTCTTTTGATTTCCATTTGCATGGAATATCTTTTTCCATCCCCTCACTTCCAGTCTGTATGTTTCCCTAGGTCTGAAGTGGGTCTCTTGTAGATAGTGTATATGTGGGTCTTATTTTTGTATCCATTCAGCCAATCTATGTCTTTGGTTGGAGCATTTAATCCATTTACATTTAAGGTAATTATCGATATGTATGTTCTTATTATCATTTTCTTAATTGTTTCGGGTTTATTTTTGTAGGTCTTTTCCTTCTCTTGTGTTTCCTGCCTAGAGAAGTTCCTTTAGCATTTGTTGTAAAGCTGGTTTGGTGGTGCTGAATTCTCTTAGCTGTTGCTTGTCTGTAAGGGTTTTAATTTCTCTGTCAAATCTGAGTGAGATCCTTGCTGGGTAGAGTAATCTTGGTTGTAGGTTTTTCTCCTTCATCACTTTAAATATGTCCTGCCACTCCCTTCTGGCTTGCAGAGTTTCTGCTGAAAGATCAGCTTTTAACCTTATGGGGATTCCCTTATGTGTTATTTGTTGTTTTTCCCTTGCTGCTTTTAATATGTGTTCTTTGTATTTAATTTTTGATAGTTTGATTAATATGTGTTGTGGTGTGTTTCTCCTTTGATTTATCCTGTATGGGACTGTCTGTGCTTCCTGGACTTGATTAACTATTTCCTTTCCCATATTAGGGAAGTTTTCAACTATAATCTCTTCAAATATTTTCTCAGTCCCTTTCTTTTTCTCTTCTTCTTCTGGGACCCCTATAATTCAAATGTCGGCGTGTTTAATGTTGTCCCAGATGTCTCTGAGACTTTCCTCAATTCTTTTCATTCTTTTTCTTTATTCTGTTCTGCAGTAGTTATTTCCACTATTTTATCTTCCAGGTCACTTATCCATTCTTCTGCCTCAGTTATTCTGCTATTGATCCCTTCTAGAGAATTTTTAATTTCATTTATTGTGTTGTTCATCAGTGTTTGTTTGCTCTTTAGTTCTTCTAGGTCCTTGTTAAACTTTTCTTGTATTTTCTCCATTCTATTTCCAAGATTTTGGATCATCTTTACTATCATTATTCTGAATTCTTTTTCAGGTAGACTGACTATTTCCTCTTCATTTGTTTGGTCTGGTGGGGTTTTACCTTGCTCCTTCATCTGCTGTGTATTTCTCTCTCTCCTCATTTTGCTTAACTTACTGTGTTTGGGGTCTCCTTTTTGCAGGCTGCAGGTTCGTAGTTCCCTTTGTTTTTGGTGTCTGCCCCCAGTGGGTAAGGTTGTTTCAGTGGGTTGTGTAGGCTTCCTGGTGGAGGGGACTGGTTCCTGTGTTCTCGTGGATGAGACTGGATCTTGTTTTCTGGTGGGCAGGACCACGTCCAATGGTGTGTTTTGGGATGTCTGTGGCCTTATTATGATTTTAGGCAGCCTCTCTGCTAATGGATGGGGTTGTGTTCCTGTCTTGCTAGTTGTTTGGCATAGGGTGTCCAGAACTGTAGCTTGCTGGTTGTTGAGTGGAGCTGGGTCTTGGCGCTGAGATGGAGATCTCTGGGAGATTTTTGCCATTTGATATTACATGGAGCTGGGAGGTCTCTGGTGGACCAGTGTCCTGAACTTGGCACTCCCACCTCAGTGGCACAGCCCTAATGCCTGGCTGGAGCACCAAGAGCCTGTCCTCCACACGGCTCAGAATAAAAGGGAGAAAAGAGAAAGAAGGAAAGAAAGAAAGAAAGAAAGAAAGAAAGAAAGAAAGAAAGAAAGAAAGAAAGAAAGAAAGAAAGAAAGAAAGAAAGAAAGAAAGAAAGAAAGAAGGAAGGAAGGAAGGAAGGAAGGAAGGAAGGAAGGAAGGAAGGAAGGAAGGAAGGGAGGAAAGAAGATAAAATAAAATAAAGTAAAATAAAATAAAACAAAGTTATTAAATAAAAAATAGTAAGACAAAAAATTTTTAAGTAAAAAAAAGGAAAAAAAACAGACAGACAGAGCCCAAGACAAATGGTAAAAGCAAAGCTGTACAGACAAAATCACACACAGAAGCATACACATACACACTCACAAAAAGAGAAAAAGGGAAAAATATATATATATCATTGCTCCCAAAGTCCACCATCTCAATTTGGGATGATTCCTTGTCTAGGCACATATTCCACAGATGCAGGTACATCAAGTTGATTGTGGAGATTTAATCCGCTGCTCCTGAGGCTGCTGGGAGAGATTTCCCTTTCTCTTCTTTGTTCGTACAGCTCCCGGGGTTCAGCTTTGGATTTGGACCCGCCTCTGCGTGTAGGTCGCCTGAGGGCGTCTGTTCTTCGCTCACACAGGACGGGGTTAAATGAGCAGCTGCTTCGGGGGCTCTGGCTCACTCAGGCGGGGGGTAGGGAGGGGTACGGTTGCGGGGCGAGCCTGCGGCGGCAGAGGTCGGCATGACATTGCAGCAGCCTGAGGGGCGCCATGCGTTCTCCCGGGGAAGTTGTCGCTGGATCCCGGGACCCTGGCAGTGGCGGGCTGCACAGTCTCCCGGGAGGGGAGGTGTGGAGAGTGACCTGTGCTTGCACACAGGCTTCTTGGTGGCTGCAGCAGCAGCCTTAGCATCTCATGCCCGTCTCTGGGGTCCGCGCTGATAGCCACGGCTCGCACCCATTTCTGGAGCTCCTTTAAGCGGCGCTCTGAATCCCCTCTCCTCGCGCACCAGGAAACAAAGAAGCAAGAAAAAGTCTCTTGCCTCTTCGGAAGCTCCAGATTTTTCCCGGACTCCCTCCCGGCTAGCTGTGGCACACTAGCCCCTTCAGGCTGTGTTCACGCCGCCAACCCCAGTCCTCTCCCTGCGATCCGACCGAAGCCCGAGCCTCAGCTCCCAGCCCCCGCCGGCCCGGGCTGGTGAGTGCAGGTCGGCACCGATCCTCTGTGCGGGAATCTCTCTGCTTTGCCCTCCGCACCCCTGTTGCTGCGCTCTCCTCCGTGGCTCCGAAGCTTCCCCCTCCACCTCCCGCAGTCTCCGCCCGCGAAGGGGCTTCCTAGTGTGTGGAAACCTTTCCTCCTTCACAGCTCCCTCCCACTGGTGCAGGTCCCGTCCCTATTTTTTTGTCTTTGTTTTTTCTTTTTTCTTTTGCCCTACCCAGGTACGTGGGGAGTTTCTTGCTTTTTGGGAGGTCTGAGGTCTTCTGCCAGCGTTCAGTAGGTGTTCTGTAGGAGTTGTTCCACATGTAGATGGATTTCTGATGTATTTGTGGGGAGGAAGGTGATCTCTGCATCTTACTCTTACGCCATCTTGAAGCTCCTCCCGAAAAAAAGCGAATTGCTTATTTAATAACTCAGTTTGGCAACAGAGTTCTTGATTTTACATATCCTTACCCTTGCTTCTCCACCTATACCACCAAACTTGTTCTTCTACCCTCTCTTCATTCTCATTAAATGGCCCCTCTTTTCAACCAGATGTAGGGTTAAAACACCTAGGCTGCATGCATTTCTATTTCTCTTTCATTTATACTCCCCACGTTCAGTAGGTTCTGTTGACTCAATCTTTAGAATATATGCCAAGGGTAACTAATTTTTACTAAATTTACTACCCAGTGCAAGCCACCATTGTGGATTAATTTCGTGTAGCCCACTATTTTTCCCATGTTTCCATTTCTGGACCCTCTCATAATTCTTTCGTCATCTGACAGTTAGGATAATCTAATAGTTTATCATCATATTTGGAACAAAATTCAAACTACTTACCGTGACCTACAAGGCCATTCATGACCAATCCCATCTACCTCTTCATTTTGAACCTTTCTCTCCCTTGCCTTTTATAATCCAGTGAAGAGATGTGAAATGATTTATTATATATTTTAGAAGCAGAAATAACAATATTTGTTGATGGATTAGATGTAAGTGATGAGGAAAAGCAGTGGATTAAGGAAAACTCATAGGTTTTGGTCTGAGCAACAATGTGGGTGGCAGTTTGCAAAACTCTGACCCAAATGAATGGAGTGATGCTGTGAAAGAGAAATTTCTGAAAAATAAAAGAAAAAATGGACTTTTTATTGGTTTTCATTTTTCATGGAAGAAGGTAAAATAAACATATTCAGAACCAAAATACAGTAGCTTTGATTTCTTGTGAATGGGATCTATAGGTAGATGATTAATTGAAAAAGTCTGTGAAAGAACAGATTCATTAAAAATGGTACTTACATAACTGAAATCTTTTATTTTAGCTGAGAACATGTACAAGATATTCATTCACCAGTTTTTTAATGTAGGTTCATGGTATTTTCTTTGAATATGGATCCATTGATTAAAGTTCTCTCTTGTTTCTTTTACATAAACCACATCCATAATGTATAATATTTCTAGTTTTGATCTGTGTAAACTGAAGCTAAAACTTAAATTCACATCTGAAGAAATCTCAAGGCAAAAAACTTCCAGACTTTTATAACTTTCTCCAGTCTTCCTGAATATATTCAGGAAAAAACGCATACACCCTTTTTGGCCAACCAATGCTTGGTAAGCCTACAATGCAACTGAAGATGCAGTTGCGTTTGGATTTTCTAGGGAGTGATTTACTAGCTGTGACCGTTAAGTATGTCTTAGGTATCAACTACAGTATATGGGACTGAAAAGCATTAGTTATGCTGGTAAAATGAATAAGGGAAGATTAAGAGAATTTCTACTGTGTATATACACTAGATCTCACATACATAAAAATATATTTTATGTAATACAGTGTAAATATCGAAAGCCCTAGCTTTCAGGAA
Source organism: Eubalaena glacialis (assembly GCF_028564815.1). Lineage (NCBI taxonomy): Eukaryota > Metazoa > Chordata > Mammalia > Artiodactyla > Balaenidae > Eubalaena > Eubalaena glacialis. The sequence goes on along the minus strand of NC_083721.1, from coordinate 87,116,558 downwards.
GAAATTCTCACAGCAGTTTCCCACCCCCTCATAGAGTAGTATAGGATAGGGATGTACAAGACTGGAGATCAGGATAGCAGTTACCAATCTGAGTAGAATTTTGCTAACTGCAGAATGGTGTCTTTAAAGAGAAAATAGAAATAAAGGAACTAAAATGGCTTTTGTTGAACTTCAAAGTGAACATTTTAGTGCCCCAAAATGTGCATTTGGACATAATGACTGTGTTTGGCAAGAAGGAGGATTTTCTGGGATTGAGAGCGTCAGATGGTAAAGACAGCCCCGTCAAGCTTGAGAGCAGGGCTGTGTTCCTGTTTGGGAGGTTCCTGGTATATGTATCAACAGAACATCCTTAAATGTCAGTGTTCACCCACACAAATGAAGTAGATAATGATTGTTAGTCAGTGACTGGTGTTATAAATTAAAGCCTTAACTGTTGTCTTTCAAGTCAACAAACACTTATTGATTGCCTGCTATGAGCATGGCCCCGTGCTTTCTGCTACGGACGCACAAATGAAAAACATGATCTACCACAAGTTCATACTCTGGTAGCAAGTAGGTATTTCAGAACTAATTATGATATAAATCAAACTAGAGAGTGCAACGATGGCCATATAAATTTTTTATTAATTTCCCTTTTCAGTGAATTTTGGAAGAAGTCAGCTGATTCTGTGCTTTATAATATGGGGCAACTTATATAACCACTCTTGGTATAGATTTCTCACCTTTCAAATGGGCTAGCCATATCTTGGGAGTCAGTGCGCATTATTCAAAATGATATTTTCACTAGGTAGCTCCATTTAAGAGATGCCAATTAATTCTATATTATTTATAGCTGAAGAATTTTTCTTTGGCATCAGACTTCTGTGTCATTCTCCCAGTGTTTGTTGTCATTGGAAATTCCAGTAGTCTGTCCTTCACGTACCTTCCACTGAAGTGGGCATGAATATTGGTTAAATGGGATGCTTTAGTGTACCCTGAACATTAAAGAATAGTCTGGCTTTATTTAGTAGCCATTTATTGCTTTTTAACCAGTTAGTTCAAATTATACCCATCTCTGAGATATCAGCACACTTCCAAACAGTCACCTTCTTCTAGTTAGGTCAAAGCCCACTGCTAGACACTGTGATAGGACCATGTGCCTCTTCTTCAGAGTTTTAATTTCAGTTATAATTTTACATTATTGGTGTGATTTTTAGGCTATTTATCTGTCACTCCATTCAGTCAACTAATCCAGTTGACTCTCAACTTAACAGAGCAGGAACCATGTATGTTTTACTCATCATCATTGTCTCAGCTTTTAGCCTGGTGCTTGGTACTGAATAGAGGAATGAACTCCTACCTGAAGTCTTTATTTCCTTCCTGTGTTAAGTCTTGTGGGAGGGAAGTTGGGGGAGATGATACTGGTGAAATTGAGTTTCGTAAATTTGCTAACCACTTCTTCCTTTTAGTGTCCTAAACTTATTTTACTAAAGTTTCAAAGGATGTTCCACCATTCTACTGGGGAACAAGCCTGTGACCACGTTACCCAGATCATTTTTAATTGTATAAATTTTAATCAAGTTCCCTATTAAGCAGTTGCCTTTCCAGGATGAAGAGGCCAATGTTTCAACACGCCTCAAATAGCAACACCCTAACATGTTAGTTGCTATTTCCTCTATTGCTTATGCCTTCTCTAGCTTCATTGTTAACATTTTTGATATGCGACAACCATAATCTCTCATGGCGTTCAAAAAGTGTAAGCATTGAGGTTTTATAGGATGCTAATTTCAGTTGGATTTCTACTCTTCTTCTTCTTCCTCTTCCCCTTTCCCCTTCCTCTCTTCCCCTCCTTCTTCCCTTTTCCCCCTCCCCTCCTCCTCTTCCCCCTTCCTTCTTCTTCCTCTTCTTCCCCTTCTTTTCCTCCCCCCACCTTCCCCCCGCTTCTTCTCCTTTTTTCCTCACAACTTATTATATAACTGGAGGTTTGCACCTTTTAATCCTCTTTACCTATTTTGCCCCCACCCCACTCCCCAACCTCTGGCATTGACCAATTGTTCTCCATATCTATGAGTCTGCTTTTGTTTTGTTTGCTTGCTTTGTTTCTTAGATTCCACATGTAAGTGTCTAATATTCTTCTTTATACATTTATGTTTTCTTCACTTTTCAACCCCAATAGACGATTCAGTCAGTATCCTTGGGGAACTAACAGTGACTCCTAGGCATGTACTTTCTCTGCCTGAAGCTGATAGTTCAGGGCTGTTCATTTTATACCTATGTCATTTATCATAAAATATGTTACCTTATACTTACTAAGTTGAAGACTATTACTTTTCTATCCACTTGTACAAATTGGTATGATTTTCATACCTATATTTTACCTTTTTTCTTAGCTACAAATTTGGAGTTTTCACATTGAATAAATTTGGGCTTCTTGAACATTTATAAATGCATTAAATATGATTGACATCAATGTTGATTCCCAAGGAACTTCACTCTGGAGGAAACTACACATTTATCCCTATTCTGAGTACAAGTCTTTCCTGGTCTAAGTCTACCCATGATAAAACTGCCCTATGGCACTACACCGTCCATGGGGATTTCTGTCTTCCTGTTGTTCAAAGGCAGGCCAGTCTGGCTAGCGTGCACCTGTGTGGCCGTGCTGATGACTTATGCATGGTGTCCATTCTGATTGGTTGAGGATTCTCTTCGGATTGCTTGCAGCCCAAGCACTGCCTGTTGTTAATATTCTGAATATTTAAGGTGACCACAGAATCATTCAATGACATCAGGATCACATATTAGTTCTTGGTTTTGTATCCAATCTCCTGGGATAAACCATAATGGATAACTGAGTCACTTGGCTGTGCAGCAGAGATTGACACAACACTGTAAATCAACTCTACTTCAATTAAAAAAGGAACAAGAAAAAAATAACTCATTGTTTAAAACTATTGAGTTTCATTTTTCTTTGCCGTGTAGAGGACTAGGATAGCCATAAAATAGGCTGAAGCAAAACCACTGATGTAAAATGGAGGATTTGGATTATCTGCAAACTATAATCATGAATTAATGGTGCTTTTATAAGTCTGGCTTTAAGGTCATGCATCTGAATCTTCTGGGAACTGAAAGTTCTTTGAATTTTTCAGGTAATGGGAGGATATGTTTCCTGTCTCAGGGAAAAGTAGTGAATCCACTAGCTTAATGTCATTCTCCTTATTTCCTTATAAAATAACAGACTTATGACATGTTTCTGTCGGCATAGTCAAAATATACCAGAGCTGTGTGAAAAATCTTATAGTTTTTTTTTAAGGGGCTGGGCTATAGCTGCAGAGTCTGTGCTAGAGACACGATGGTTCTCTCTTTTTCAGTATTTAAGTGGAGTCATGTAGACACAGTGGTAAGAAGGGAATATGTCCTTAGACTATCACAGAAGCCATGGTTTGTATGAAGATACAATTATTTTTGAATTGTGTAGACTATTATTAAGAAGGAATCCATTTTTTATTGACTTCAGTAGGTTGAGATTTAGCAATTATTTTTCAGTAGTTTTGCTTAATTGTGTAAAAATTTTTAAAACTGACTGCTAAAGTTTCCCATGGTCGAGGCACTGTTTCCAGAAAGAACCTGAAAATTAAGATTTCACTAGGTACACAAACGTTGTATTGTTTTTTGGAGTTAGGATTTTCTCTGTTATTGGCCTTCTAAGAATGCTCAAGATCAGACTTGATGATCAGCTGGTGGGGCTGTTGTAAACAAATCCTTGCTCTTCAAAGTGTGGTCCATGGATTGGCATCATCTGGAAGCTTGTTAGAAAGTCTGCCTAAGGCCCCAGACCTACTCAATCAGAATCCACAGTTTGACAAGATGTCCAGGTGATCCATATATACATTAAAGTTTGAGAAGCTTGTTATGGAGGGTATCTAATTAGGATAAACTTGGGGAAGGGCCCTGGTAGGTATAAATGACCTTTCAGGTTTTGCGGCATAAGGTTCTATATTACGCTAAGAAGGAACCACCTTCCAATGGATGTTATTTGGATCTTTCGACATATGACTAGATGGAAGATGGTAGATGGTAAGTTCTTAGTGAAGGAGACCTTGGGATGGCAATTTAACTTTCCTTCACTTTTGCTGTTTTTCAGTGTGTATATGGTACTTTAGTTGTTCTTGACATTAGCTGTTTTGATTCTGGTCTTTAAAAAGACAACTGTGGATTTGAAAGCCCTATGAGAAAAATCTTGAACTGTATTTGCCATTTTTATGATTTATCATTGGTCATTAGCATTTTATGTTCATATTTTTCTGATTTGTAATTTAAAGTTGGCAATAATGTATAATATAATTTCAAAAAATGAATTTTGTCTCAAATTAGATTTCTTGGCTCTACTGGCATAACAATAAAACCACACTTGTCTAAAATTAGACCACAGGTCTGTCTTTCTGCAGTTAGAGCTATTCAAATATTTACTTTATTTAGCTATTAGCAGCTGTTGTTGTTTTCTGTTTCCTTTTGCCTTTGGATCTGAAAGCAGCTTGAAAATAGAGTAATATTTAAATAATTGCATTTTGGGTAGTTAAATTCTTTCATAAATTCATTTTATAGTTCCTCATAAAGCAAGCAAATATGGGCTAGCACACACACAAACACAATCTTTATATGAACACTTTGAAAAATCTTTAACAAATGAATTGAAAACGTATTCCTCTTACAACTGTTTCTGAAACCCTTTTCCCTTTAATTCCTTCAAATCTGTTAAATCATCTGGGGTGATGTGACAACATGTGCAGGCATTCTTGGTTGTTACAACAGCGGGTTGGAGGTGGGGAGGTGCCACTGGCATCTAGTGGGTAGAGGCCAGGGACCTTGCCTGAACATCCTACAATATTCAGGACATTCCCCCAAAAAAGAGTTAGCCAGCCCAAAATGTCAATAGTGCCAAACTTGAGAAGGCCTGTATTAAGCTGAATTGGTTAATATTTAAACTTGCAGTTAACTCCTGTGCATGGGGATATGCTATTTAGAGACAAAACAATTTATTGACTGCAAATGTAAAAAAGTTTAAATACGGTATCATTATTTTTACAAAAGAAATTGAAATGTCAAAATTCAGACTGTAAGGCAACATGAATCTAGTAGAGTTTGTATAATGTTGCAAATATCAGAAATAAGTTTGGTGGGTATCTTCCCTCCCTTTTCCCATCACCTCAGCAGTTGAATAGGTTTCCTGTTAAGAGAAGCTAAGCAAAATACTGTCATGAAAATATTGGATATTTCAATTAATAAATTCCAAATAAAAGTGGAATTAAGCTAAAAATTATAAAGAGTCCTTGAATGGCTTGTTGATTAGAAACTAATGTAACTCCTTGTCTAGGATAAAATACCAAACAGGCAGCAGCTGCTGGTAATTTGGTGCAAGTAATTGTAGAGCCAATAAGTTGAAGAAGTGCTTATTAAAAGAAACTGCTTTCCTATCTGCTTGTAAGTTCAATTGAGTAATGCACCCTACATGTGGTCTGATACTGGGTAAATTATACACCTGATTTAAAAACACTCCATCCATAAGAGCTCCTATTTTGCTCATCCATAAAATTTTTACTTTCTTCATTACTACTTGCAGCAGTGTATGGCATAATATCTATCAAATTAGGCTTTGAGGACATCTCAGGCTGGCACCCTGCTGACTTGAAACATGTGCTTAATATTACTGCAGCACTTTTAACCCCATGAGTGCCCTGGGTTAGCCCATATAGGCACACAGAATCTGTTCTTTCCTCTCTTTGCTGGCACATCCTCCGCCTATGGAGAATGAGAAACCTCAAAGATAAAGGGGTGGGGCTGGAATTGGGGTTTAGTCACTGGGTAGGAGAAATAAGTAGTTGAAGTTTATAGAAATAAGATGGACAAAATGAAAACTGTGTGGTCTACTATTTCTCAGTTTTCAAATATATGAGCCAAATGTAAACATTTGAAGTCAAGGCATTCTGTTTATTTGACTTAATAAACTTTGAAAAGCAAGAAAAAACACACAATAGGGCATTCTGGCTAACTCACATTTAAAGCCAACTTTGGAAGGTATTTTATTTATACTTATAAATGTCTGGATGACTTTAATTTTAATAAACATTTATTGCCTTCTATCTACTAAGTTCCAGGCACTATGCTTGATGGTAAAGACAATAGTGATGAGCACATGTGGCCCATGACATCTTGCAACTCAGATCTTGCAAAGGGGTCAATATTTCAACAAATAACTCTAATGTAATGGTAAAGTAGAAATGATCTCAAGACTGTTGTTCCACATTCATTCATTCATTTATTCATTGAGGGGAGATGGTGTCTTTAACAATTACTCTACTTGCTGGGTACCACTGGCAGCTCTTGCCCTATTGTAGAGCTAGATACACCTGTGACTATCAGCCTGATGCTGTTAAATATTTGAATCATGTAATTATTTCCCCCTATTCTTATTCCATGCTGACCTAGTAGTCTTCTGATTATAATTTAGCTTCCCACCTGGAATGTCCTTGTGGGGAAAATGCACTTACTAGAGAACTCCAGTGGTCATTCTTTTCTTGTAATAATACTACTTGTTCTAAATGAACAAACTGGTATATTGTTCATAGTTTAGCTCCCTGTGTAATGCTCTGGACTGATGACCCTTTGACAATCTACTTTTCATTATAAATGAATACTTCATCATTAATCTAGTGAGGTTGGTCAATGTGACTTTATCTCCAAAGAGATTGGACCCACTTTCTGGGGGCTGACAAGTTAGGCTCTGTGGCCAGATTCCAGAAATTAGTGTAAAGAGTAGAAGATACTGGAGGATGTGAGAATGTTTAAAAAGTAACGTGTGGGGGAGAGAGAGAAATAGAATAAGAGTCATACTAAGACTAGATCTCGAGACATCTCAACCAGCAAAGAAGCAGAGCAATACATGCAAACGGAAAATGGAGGACCAGGATAACAGGAAACAAGAGAGAAAAGGGTCTAGAAAGGAGCTGGGAAGCAGAGATGGATGAGCCTGAGAAACAGGCCACTGAATAAGGCAGTTCAATCCTTCAAGAAAGCAGTGTCAGTAGAGAAGTGGGAGGTGGGCAGGGAACAAGATTGCATGAAGTTATGGAATAAATAGCTGGTAGAGAAGTGGAAGTGGCAAGTGTGGGCTTCCCTTCAAGAAACTGGACAAGAAAATGACAGCTTGAAGTGTTCTCTTCTGAAAGAAAACACCTCAATGTTTGTGGACAAAATGCAAAATGCTGATAGAGAGGAAGGGGATAAATGACAGAGTAAATCTCCAGGTAAGGCATTCATGCATGTCTTTATGTTTTACTCATTCATTCCTTCATTCATGTAGCGAGAGCATAGAGTAGTGGTTAGGCACCCAGATGGTGGAACCAAATGGCCTGGGTTTGAATACCAATTCCACTATTACAGCCTTGGGCAAATTAACCTCTCTGTGCCTATCTGCACCTACCTCAGAAGGTTATTGTAAGGAGTAAATGAATTAATATTTTTAAAGCATCTAAAACTGTACCTCATACATGGTAAACATTTAAACATGTTTGATAAGTAATGAAAGGAGTTAGTCTGGAGAAGGGATAAGATACCAGATCCTCTAATAATCAACGACAAATTTTTTTCTATATTTCCTGAACTTCTCACAAAATGTATTTGAGATCCAAAATTACCCAGAGCCTCTAGTGAATAAAATTGCTATATACATCGGCATGAAATATTCTGACAATCTTATTCCTAGGTACAACAAGGTAAAATTGTAGAACTCTGTAAAGGAGTTAAAAGGAATTTCCTGAAGAAATTGCAAACTAATTCTGTCACATTTTTGTGGAATTTGGTGGATCTTACTCCAAGCTACTTTCAGAATACAACCTTTGGCTTCATATCTTTCTTTGAATTTAACCTGCCCTTTCTACCCTCTCTCCTTTACTCTAGATATCATTTGGAGCTCAGGGAAGTCAATCTGTAAAATTTCTCCAAGTTAAAAAAAAATTTTATTCCTTGTGCTTCTCAATTGACATTGGCTCAGAGCATATAGGGTTAATTTAATAAATGCATCAGATGGCTCTTCCCTTGGGCATCTCAGTCGATGGGAATGTAATTGCTTATTAATTGGTTGAGAACATTCTGCTATTAATAAGGAAAAGTGGGTGAATAATTCACTAAACTCTCTCCCTCCTTTCCTTCTCTTCCTCTTAGACATATTCTTTTGTTTTAGAGAATCATAAGCATTGTTTATGGTGACTAGTGACCCACTATTTTTAAAACTCAATATAGGAAAAGAAATACCTGGGTAAATTATCAAAAGCTTTCACTTTTCACAAAAGCAAGTGATGGTTTGCTCAGAACAGCAAACCTGTCTCTCTTTTCCCTAACCTGTTGCTAATCTTTGTTTACTTTGTCTCTGTTGTACAAGGAGAGAAAATGCTAGTATATATTATTTAATTTTTAAGTTGCATATTGGAAAATAATCCTGATGGCTACCTTGAGAGAGAAATATCAGCAGATGACTGTTCTCATCTTCATGTCTATCTGGGGACTGTCTCTAAGGCTGTAGTAAAGGATTCTAAGTGGGCCCTTCCCAGGGTTCACCTCAATGGCTCATCTGAAAACTTGGGTCTGGGAGTAGGCTGGGACACTCTCTTGATTGGAAATGGGAGCTGAAGGGGCTGTCCAGCGGACAGAAGACATACCAGTTTCAGATGGCTGCAAAAAACCAACGTGCAGATTCCAAAGTTGAAGGCACCACCCCTGTGCTCACCAGGATGTGAGTCTCAGGCCCTTTGTATCCTAGCTCTGTGATCTGATCCAAATTGTTTAAATTCCTTTGGGCACCCTCCTTTAGCCTTTGTAAGCTTCAGTAAACGGCAGACGTTGATGTTTCTCCTATGACTCTACACAGAGATATAGTGTGAATTGGATGAAAGAACTTTGTGTACCACAAACAACAATACAGCTCTTAGTATGATGATTAGGATTAATCTTAATATTAAAATAAATATTAGGTCGTTAGTTACATTAGAACAATAGGTAAAGAAGTTAAACTTAAGAGCAGAATTAGCCTTAGTTACTTAACTGAGTAGACTTCAAAAACTGTTAACACCCTCTCCTTTTAAACAAACTGAAAAGGACAGAGAAATGGTACAGGAAAAAGACAGAATTTAGAGGTGCCAGAGCCCATGACAGTGCCTGATGCACATAGATGCTTAAGATGTGCATTTTGAATGAATGTGCTGGAGAGATATTTAAATTATTTTATCTTTCTCCTTTATACTTTTTGGATTTTTTCCCAAGTTTGATACAAGCAGGATATATTAATTTTAAAATCATTAACACCACTATTTATGAATAGTGGTGAAAGAAAACACAGTAACAAAAACAAAACATGGAAAATGAGAGTACCATAGAGAATAGGAGCAGTCATTTTTAAAGGAGAAGACTCGGGGAATGAGTAAAAGAGCTCACATTTTTTGCACACTTCTGTGCTAGACATGTGAGAAGTGCTCTATATGCTTTATGAGATTTAATCCTCTTAACAAGCCTAAATGGTAGATGCCAGCATTATTTCATTTTGCAGATTAGGAAATGGGCACAAGAGATTTCCAACAGATTTCCCAAGTCTTATGGCTGGTTGGTGGTCAAGTCAGGATTCATACCCAGATAGTGTGGCTCTAAAATCTGTGCTCTTTTTTAAATTATTATTATTATTTTTTAACATCTTTATTGGAGTATAATTGCTTTACAATGGTGTGTTAGCTTCTGCTGTATAACAAAGTGAATCAGCTATACATATACATATATCCCCATGTCTCGTCCCTCTTGCATCTCCCTCCCACCCTCCCTATCCCACCCCTCTATGTGGACACAGAGCACTGAGCTGATCTCCCTGTGCTATGTGGCTGCTTCCCACTAGCTATCTATTTTACATTTGGTAGTGTGTGTATGTCCATGCCACTCTCTCACTTCGTCCCAGCTTACCCTTCCCCCTCCCCGTGTCCTCAAGTCCATTCTCTACGTCTGTGTCTTTATAAAATCTGTGCTCTTAACACTGAGCTATGTTAACTTCTGAGATGATGTGGACAACTTCCCATCTTGGAAGTAACTGTCAAGAACTGCTGTTCTAAGTTCAAACAAATACAAAATCAGTTCAAAACAGTCCACCCATACTTAGCTCATTCATTAATCAATGTGCTGTGCCTTGAACCCCAATATCTCTTCCTTCCCTCTAACACATATACTATATGTCAGGTTACTCTTGTAACTTGCTAAATTATCCAACAATCTGATGCTTCTAGCTTTTTTTCAGCTAGAAGTGTGCCTCTGGTTTCTCTCACTGGGACTCCAAAAGGGCTAGACTTTGCCTCTCTTTGTGCCTATGTCCTTCTCCCCAACTCAGGGGTGCACCAAAACCTTATTAATTAAGGAGTACCCCTTTAAGAAAATGAGTACACAATTATAAATTCAAAACAAAATAATCAATATTTATTTAAAATAAAAAGAAATCACAATAGATTACATTTTTTAAAAAAGCTGACAAATACCTCAGTGCCTTGCATTATTAAGGTCGCTCTCAAGACTTTGCAAATGGCCCATGCAAGTAAGAATGCCTGAACTACCAGAGTCACTATCTCTGCCCCACCTTCTCCTTAGAGCAAGTGAGCATTGTTGTAACACAACCCCTGTCAGCTCCTCTAGTCCTAGAGGAAGGAGCAGTGGTGAAAGGCTTTTCTTTTGATCTCACACACAAAATAAGAAATTAATAATTAAACAGTAAACAAAACAAACATAAACAAAGGCTGGTCACAGTAAAACTTGAAAAGATGGATTTGGTATCAGATAAACCGGAAAACAAGGGCAAGGCCAAGTAGCAGGTATAACGCTATAGGCTCACCCCCGCACTGTGTATACTAGCAGAGGATCTTCTAAAGAGTGAGTCTGAAATGCCTGAAGAGTGAGGTTGGATCTCTGTGTGTTACTGGAGTCAGAGCAGTTAGTAAGCAGACAAGAGTGTCTCTAGGCTCCTCTCCATTTTGCCTTAATTCCTCCTGAGTTGACAGGGCAGCTCTTGATCTTTCTACTACCCTTGAGCTCTAAGCGTTCCTACCTAAATTGTCCTCCTAGTGGCTTCTCAGGAGGTTGGACTTGCCCATACAGTGAGGTAAAGTAGTTCAGATCTCAGTAATATAGAGGGGAATCAAGATTCTCTTCCATATTCCATCTTAAAAAAAAAACACAGAAAAATAAAAAGAAAAACAAGCAAACAAAACACTCAGCAGCTTTGGAAATTGAAATATCTGGATCAAGGTAGGGCCATAGATTGAAGGCTCAACAAAAATCAGAAAAAATAAGCTTAGGCTTCTGCTCACAGCAACAAGATAATACAATGATTGTTATTTTTTTCAATGAAGTATAGTTGACTTACAATATTATATTGGTTTCAAGTATACAACATAGAAATTCAATATTTTTATAGATTATAATCCATACAAAGTTATTATAAAATATTGGCTATATTCCCTGTGTTATACATTATATCCTTGTATCTTATTTATTTTGAACCTAGTAGTTTGTACCTCTTAATCTCCTATCCCTATCTTGCCTCCTGACCCCTCTCCCGACTGGTAACCACTAGTTTGTTTTCTGTATCTGTGAGTCTTTCTGTTTTGTTATATTCAATCATTTCTTTTATGTTTTAGATTTGTTATATAAGTGAAAACATGCAGTATTTGTCTTTCTCTGACTTATTTCACTAAGCATAACACCATCCAGCCCATCCATGTTGTTGCAAATGGCAAAATTTTATTCTTATTTATGGCTGAGTAATATTCCATTGTGTGTGTATATATATATATATATATATACACACACACACACACACACACATCTTTATCCATTTATTTGTTGATAGATGCTTAGGTTGCTTTCATATCTTGGCTATTGTAAATAATGCTGCTATGAACATTGGGGTGCATATATCTTTTTGATTAGTGTTTTCGTTTTCTTTGGATATACTTAGGAAAAGAATTGCTGGATAATATGATAGCTCTATTTTTAGTGTTTCGAGGAACCTCCGTACTGTTTCTGTAGTGGCTGAACGAATTTATGTTCCCACCAACAGTGCAGGAGGGTTTCCTCTTCTCCACATCCTGGCCAACTCTTATCATTTGTTGTCTTTTTGATAATATCCATTCTGACAGGTGTGAGGCAATATTTCATTGTAGTTTTGATCTGGATTTCCCTGATGATTAGTGATGTTGAGATTCTTCTCATGTGCCTGTTGGTCATCTGCATGTCTTCTTTGGAAAAATGCCTGTTCAGGTCTTCTGCCCATTTTTTAATTGAGTTGTTTGATTTTTTTGATATTGAGTGATATAAGTTTTTTATATATTTTGGATATTAAGCCTTTAACAGACGTATCATTTGAAAATATCTTCTCCCATTCAGTAGATTGCCTTTTCATTTTGTTGATGATTTCCTTCTCTGTGCAAAAGCTTTTAAGATTAATTAGGTCCCATTTGTTTATTTTTCCTTTTGTTTCCCTTGCCCGAGGAGAGAGATCCAAAAAAATATTGCTAAAGACCAGTGTCAAAGAGTGTACTGCCTATGTTTGCTTCTAAGAGTTTTGTGGTTTCCAGGCTTACATTTAGGTCTTTAATCCATTTTGAGTTTATTTTTTCTATATGATGTGAGGAAATGGTCTAATTTCATTCTATTACACATAGCTGTCCAGTTTTCCAACACGACTTATTGAAGAGACTTTTTCCCATTATATATTCTTGCCTCCTTTGTCATAGATTAATTGGCCATAGGTGGGTGGGTTTATTTCTGGACCCTCGACTCTTTTCCATTGATCTGTATGTCTGGTTTTGTGCCAGTACTATACCATTTTGATTACTGTAGCTTTGTAGTATAGTCTGAAGTCAGAGAGTGTGATACCTTTGACTTTGTTCTTTATTCTCAAGATTTCTTCGGCTATTTGCAGTCTTTTGTGGTTCCATACAAATTTTAGGAATATTTGTTCTAGCTCTGTGAAACATGTCATAAGTATTTTGGTAGGGATTGCATTAAATCTGTAGATTGCTTTGGGTAGTCTGGACATTTTAACAGTATTAATTCTTTTAATCTACAAAAATGGGATATCTTTCTATTTATTTATATTGTCTTCAATTTCCTTCCTTAGTGTCCTAAGTACAGACCTTTTACCTCCTTAGTTAGATTTATTCCTAGATATTTTATTCTTTTTTGATGTAATTGTATTGTTTTCTTGAATTCTCTTTCTTATAGTTCATTTTCAGTGTATAGAAAAGCAACAGATTTCTGTATATTAATTTTGTATCCTGCAACTTTACTGAATTCATTTATTAGTTCTAATAGATTTTTGGTGGAGACTTTAGGGTTTTCTGTATATAGTATCATGTCATCTGCAAATAGTGACAGTTGTACTTCTTCCCTTCCAATTTGGATGCCTTTATTTCTCTTTCTTGTCTGATTGCTATGGCTAGGATTTCTAATATTATGTTAAATAGAAATGGGAAGAGTGGATATCCTTGTCTTGTTCCTGATCTTAAAGGAAAAGCTTTTAGCTTTTCATCATTGAGAATGATGTTAGCTGTGGGTTTGTCATAAGTGACTTTTGTTATGTTGAGATATGTTCCCTCTATACCAACTTTGTTGACAAATTTTTTTTAATCATGAATGGATGTTGAGTTTTTTCAAATGTTTTTTCAAATGTTGAGTTTTTCTGTGTCTAATGAGATGATCATATGATTTTTATCCTTTGTTTTGTTAATGTGGTGTGTCACACTGATTGATTTGTGGATACTGAAACATCCTTGCATCCATGGAATGAATCCCACTTGATCGTGGTGTATGATCCTTTCTATATATTATTGAATTCTGTTTACTAACATTTTGTTGAGTATTTGTGCATCTATATTCATCAGAGATATTGGCCTGTAATTTACTTTCTCTGTAGTGTCTTTGTCAGGTTTTGGTATCAGGGTAATGGTGGCCTCGTAGAATGAATTTGGGAGTTTTCCAAATTTTTGGAATAGTTTGAGGATAGGTATTAACTCTTCTTTATATGTTTGGTAGAATTCCTCTGTGAAGCCATCCAGTCCTAGACTTTTATTTGTTTGGGAGTTTTTTGATTACTAATTCAATTTAACTACCAGTGATTAGTATGTTCAGATTGTCTATTTTTTTCTGATTCAGTCTTGGAAGATTGTATGTTTCTAGGAGTTTATCCACTTCTTCTTGGTTGTTCAGTTTGTTGGCATATAACTGTTTTTAGTATTCTCTTATGATTGTATCTCTGTGATTATTTGTAACTTCTCCTCTTTCATTTCTAATTTTGTTTATTTGGGCCTCTCTTTTTTTCTTAATGAGCTTGATTAAAGTCTTATCAATTTTGTTTGTATTTTCAAAAAAGCAGCCATTGGCTTCTACTACTTTAAAAATTTTTTTTGGTCTCCATTTAATTTATTTTTGCTCCGATCTTTATTATTTCCTTCCTTCTGCTGAGTTTGGGCTTTGTTAGTTATTCTTTTTCTAATTCCTTTAGATGGTAGGTTAGGTTGTTTATTTGAGGCTTTTCTTGTTTCTTGATGTAGGCCTGTATTGCTATAAACTTCCCTCTTAGAACAACTTTTGCTGAGTCCCATAGATTTTGGAAAATTGTTTTTATTTTCACTTGTCAAAAGGTATTTTCTGACCTCCTCTTTGATTTCTTCATTGACCCACTGGTTTTTTACTAGCATGTTATTTAGGCTCCACATGTCTGTGTTTTTTTTCTTCCTGTAATTGACTTCTGGCTTGGAAATGGTCAGAAATGATGCTTCATATAATTTCTGTCTCCTTAAATTTTCTGAGACTTGTTTCGTGAACTAGCATGTGACCTGTCCTAGAGAATGTTCCATGTGCACTTGAAAAGAATGTATATTCTGCTGTTTTTGGATGGAATGTTCTGTAGATAACTATTAAATCCAACTTATCTAATGTGCCATTTAAGGCCACTGTTTCCTTATTGATTTTTTGCCTGTATGATCTATTCATTGACGTAAGTGTGGTGTTAAAATCCCTGACTATTATTGTATTACTGTCAGTTTCTCCTTTTATTTCTGTTAATATTTTCTTTATATATTTAGGTGCTCCAATATTAGGTGCATATATATTTATGAAGGTTATATCCTCTTCTTGGATTGGTCACTTTATCATTATATAATGCTCTTCTTTGTCATTTATTGTAGACTTTGTTTTAAAGTCTACTTTGTCTTATATGAGTATTGCTACCCCAGCTTTCTTTACATTTTCATTTGCATGGAATATCTTTTTCCATCCTCTCACTTTCAGGTTCTGTGTGTCTTTAGTTCTGAAGTGAGTCCCTTGCAGGCATCATATAGATGGGTCTTGGTTTTTTTTATCCATTCAGCCATCCTATATCTTTTGATTGTAGCATTTAGCCCGTTGACATTTAAAGTGATTATTGATAGGTATGTACTTAGTGCCATTTTGTTTCTTGTTTTCTGGTTGTTTTTGTAGTTCATCTGTGTTCTTCTTTTAGTCACTTCCCTTGTGGTTTGATGGTTTTGTTTAGTGTTATATTTGTGTTTATTTCTCACCAATTTTTGTGTTGCTATTGTATATTTTCATTTGTGGTTTACCATGGATTTTACATATGCTGACCTATAACTATATCTACTTGTTTAAAACTGATAGTCATTTAAGTTTAAGCACATTTTAAAATATCTACATTTTTTTTACTCCCTCCTTGCAAGTTTTGTGTTTTTGATGTCATATTTAACAACTTCATGCCCCTTAACTGCTTACTGCATTTATAGTTGATATTACAATTTTTGTTCTTTTAGCCTTCATACTAGCTTATTTAAGTGGTTGATCCACTGCCTTTACTATATATTTGCCTTTAGCAGTGGAATTTTTCCTCCCTATATTTCCTTATTTCTTGTTGCAGCCTTTTCTTTTTCACTTAAAGAAGACTCTTTAACATTTTTTGTAAGGTCAGTTTAGTATTGTTTTTTTCTTTTTTCTTTTTTTCTTTTTGCTTGTCTGTGAAGCTCTTTATTTCTACTTCAGTTCTGAATGATAATCTTATTGGGTAGAGTATCCTAGGTTGTAGGATTTTTTCCTTTCAGTACTTTAAAATATATCATGCCACTCCCTTCTGGCCTGCAAAGTTTTTGCTGAAAAATCACTTCATAGCCTTCTGGGGAGTCCCTTGTATGTGACTCTTTGTTTTTCTCAGTTGCCTTTAAAATTCTCTTTAGCTTTTGTCATTTTTATTACATGTCTTGGTGTGAGTCTGTTTGGGTTCATCTTGTTTGGGCCTCTCTGTACTTCCTGAACCTGGGTATCTGTTTCCTTCTTCAGGTTAGGGAAATTTTCAGCCATAATTTCATCAAATACATTTTTTTACCCCTTTTCTATCTCTATTCTTCTTCTGGGACCCCTATAACATGAATGTTAGTATGCTTGATGTTGTTCCAGAGGTCCCTTAAACCAGGGATGCACAACCCCTGGGCCACGAATGGGTACCAGTCCGTGGCCTGTTAACAACCAGGCTGCACAGCAGGAGGTGAGCAGCAGGTGAGCGAGTGAAGCTTCATCTGTATTTACAGCTGCTCCCCATCACTTGCATTACTGCCTGAGCTCTGCCTCCTGTCAGTATTATGGTGAGTTGTATAATTAGTTCATTATATATTACAATGTAATAATAATAGAAATAAAGTGCACAATAAATGTAATGCACTTGAATCATCCCAAAACCATCCCCCCTCCCACCCCCCACACCCCCCTACCCCCACCCCCACCCCCAGTCTGTGGAAAAATTGTTTTCCAGGAAACCAGTCCCTGGTGCCAAAAAGGCTGGGGACCGCTGCCTTAAACTATCCTCATTTTTTAAAATTTGTTTTTCTTTTGCTGTTTTGATTGGGTGATTTCCACTCTTCTAACTTCCAGATTATTTATGCATTCTTGTGTATCACCTAATCTGCTGTTAATTCCTTCTAGTGTATTTTTCATTTGAGTTATTGTGTTCTACAGCTCTGACTGGTTCTTTTTTATACTTCTTTTTTGAAGTTTTCACTGTGTTCGTCTAATCTTTTCCCAAGTTCAATTAGCATTATTATTACTATGGCTTTAAACTCTTAATCAGGCAAATTATTTATCTCTGTTTCTCTAGGGTTTTTCCAGGGGTTTTATCTTGTTCTTCTGTTTGAAACATATTCCTCTGTGTTCTCATTTTGTTTAACTTTCTCTGTTTGTCTCTATTAAATTAGGTGAAACAGTTACCTATCTGGGTCATGAAGGCATATCCTTGAATTGGAGCATCCATATGCAGTCTCCACGTGCCCAGTGGTTAGGTGAGAGAGCTAGATCTGAAGTGAGCACAGGCCACATCTTCCCCCAGCGTGCACTGGCAGCTTCTGACTTGATGGGAAGTAGGGCTGGATTTGGAGCAGCTAGAGTCATAGCCATCGTAAGCCAGGGTTTCTCCTAGGCTCAGTGGCAGTCACTCCCCTATCAGTGGCAATGCTGGGGCCCGATGGGCTGGAGCAGGAACCCTGAGGGAGTTGTGCCTGGTGTGATAACAGGTGTGACGGCAGCATGTGCCTTGGTTGGGGGTATGACTGGGGCCCAAGGGGTCGGAGCTACACTTCTGAGCTGGTTCCACTTTTTCCCTGGTGTGTGCCCCTTAGTTAGAGGCTGGGTCAAGGCTGGAGGGGTTGGAGCTGCACTGCTGAACTGGTTTCATTCCTTCCCAAGTGCTCACATTCATGCCCATGCTGGCAGAGGCGGTCTGTACTCTGGCCAGAGGCAGCTGGCTCCATTCCCTCCAAGTGTGTGCATGCTCATTGGCAGTGGTGGCCTTCACCTTAGCAGGGAGCAGTATCAGAGCAGAAGGTGCTGGAGCAGGAGCCCAGTGCAGGCTGGAGGTTGTGCTGGGGTGGTCCTGGCGTGCCAGCCAGAACACCTGGCAGTTTTTATTTTTTTGCTTCCTGGAGGCAGTTTACATTCACTTTTATTTTTTATTATATTTTTAAAGAAATGTGTTTATTTTTTTTATTTTTATTATTTATTTATTTTTTTAAAATAAATTTTTTAATTTTTTATTTTATTTATTTTTGGCTGTGTTGGGTCTTCGTTGCTGCGTGCGGGCTTTCTCTAGTTGTGGCGAGTGGGGGCTACTCTTCGTTGTGGTGCGAGGGCTTCTCATTGCAGTGGCTTCTCTTGTTGCAGAGCACGGGCTCTAGGTGCACGGGCTTCCGTAGTTGTAGCACGCAGGCTCAGTAGTTGTGGCACGCGGGCTTAGTTGCTCCACGGCATGTGGGATCACCTGGCATTTTTTAATCTGCTGCCTCCACACTGGGACTGGAAACAAGCAAGTCTGTGCATACACTCTTCAAGTACAGAGTCTTGGTTTCTTACAGCCTTCCAGTAAACCCCACTGGTTTTCAAACCAGCTAAGGTGGTTTATCTTCCCAGTGTTGGACTCAAGGGCTGGGGTGCCTAATATGTGGCTCAAACTCCTCCCTCCCCAAGGAGGATTTCCAAGCCTGTGATGTCCCCCTCCTCTTCTGGGTCACCTGCTAAGGGTACAGGTCCTGACTAGATCGCTTCTCCTCCCTTCCTGCCAGACTCCGTGTGGTTCTTTCTTATAGCATTGGTTGTAGAAGAGTGGTTCTGCTAGTCTTCAGGGCATTCTTAGTGAGAGTTGCTCTATATGTAATTGTAGTTTTGATGTGTTCATGAGGGGAAGTGAGCTCAAGGTCCTCCTACTCTGCTATCTTTTTTTTTTTTTTTTTTTTGTGGTCTTTTTTTTTTTTTTTTTTTTTAAACATCTTTATTGAAGTATAATTGCTTTACAATGGTGTGCTAGCTTCTGCTTTACAACAAAGTGAATCAGTTACACATATACATATGTTGCCATATCTCTTCCCTCTTGCATCTCCCTCCCTCCCACCCTCCCTATCCCACCCCTCTAGGTGGTCACAAAGCACCGAGCTAATCTCCCTGTGCTATGCGGCTGCTTCCCACTAGTTATCTATTTTACATTTAGTAGTGTATATATGTCCATGACACTCTCTCACCCTGTCACATCTCACCCCTCCCCCTCCCCATATCCTCAAGTCCATTCTCTAGTAGGTCTGTGTCTTTATTCCCATCTTGCCACTAGGTTCTTCATGACCTCTTTTTTTTTTTTTTTTCCCTTAGATTCCATATATATGTGTTAGCATACTGTATTTCTTTTTCTCTTTCTGACTTACTTCACTCTGTATGACAGACTCTAACTCCATCCACCTCATTACAAACACCTCCATTTCATTTCTTTTTATGGCTGAGTAATATTCCATTGTATATATGTGCCACATCTTCTTTATCCATTCATCCGATGATGGACACCTAGGTTGCTTCCATGTCCTGGCTATTGTAAACAGAGCTGCAATGAATATTTTGGTACATGACTCTTTCTGAATTATGGTTTTCTCAGGGTATATGCCCAGTAGTGGGATTGCTGGGTCATATGGTAGTTCTATTTTTAGTTTTTTAAGGAACCTCCATACTGTTCTCCATAGTGGCTGTATCAATTTACATTCCCACCAACAGTGCAAGAGTGTTCCCTTTTCTCCACACCCTCTCCAGCATTTATTGTTTCTAGATTTTTTGATGATGGCCATTCTGACCGGTGTGAGATGATACCTCATTGTAGTTTTGATTTGCATTTCTCTAATGATTAATGATGTTGAGCATTCTTTCATGTGTCTGTTGGCAATCTGTATCTCTTCTTTGGAGAAATGTCTATTTAGGTCTTCTGCCCATTTTTGGATTGGGTTGTTTGTTTTTTTGTTATTGAGCTGCATGAGCTGCTTGTAAATCTTGGAGATTAATCCTTTGTCCGTTGCTTCATTTGCAAATATTTTCTCCCATTCTGAGGGTTGTCTTTTGGTCTTGTTTATGGTTTCCTTTGCTGTGCAAAAGCTTTTAAGTTTCATTAGGTCCCATTTGTTTATTTGTGTTTTTATTTCCATTTCTCTAGGACCTGGGTCAAAAAGGATCTTGCTGTGACTTATGTCATACAGTGTTCTGCCTATGCTTTCCTCTAAGAGTTTGATAGTGTCTGGCCTTACACTTAGGTCTTTAATCCATTTTGAGTTTATTTTTGTGTATGGTGTTAGGGAGTGTTCTAATTTCATACTTTTACATGTACCTGTCCAATTTTCCCAGCACCACTTATTGAAGAGGCTGTCTTTTCTCCACTGTATATGCTTGCCTCCTTTATCAAAGATAAGGTGACCATATGTGCGTGGGCTTATCTCTGGGCTTTCTATCCTGTTCCATTGATCTATATTTCTGTTTTTGTGCCAGTACCAAACTGTCTTGATTACTGTAGCTTTGTAATATAGTCTGAAGTCAGGGAGCCTGATTCCTCCAGCTCCATTTTTCGTTCTCAAGATTGCTTTGGCTATTCGGGGTCTTTTGTGTTTCCATACAAATTGTGAAATTTTTTGTTCTAGTTCTGTGAAAAATGCCATTGGTAGTTTGATAGGGATTGCATTGAATCTGTAGATTGCTTTGGGTAGCAGAGTCATTTTCACAATGTTTATTCTTCCAATCCAAGAACATGGTATATCTCTCCATCTATTTGTATCATCTTTAATTTCTTTCATCAGTGTCCTATAATTTTCTGCATACAGGTCTTTTGTCTCCTTAGGTAGGTTTATTCCGAGGTATTTTATTCTTTTTGTTGCAATGGTAAACGGGAGTGTTTTCTTAATTTCACTTTCAGATTTTTCATCATTAGTATACAGGAATGCAAGAGATTTCTGTGCATTAATTTTGTATCCTGCTACTTTACCAAATTCATTGATTAGCTCTAGTAGTTTTCTGGTAGCATCTTTTGGATTCTCTATGTATAGTATCATGTCATCTGCAAACAGTGACAGCTTTACTTCTTCTTTTCCGATTTGGATTCCTTTTATTTCTTTTTCGTCTCTGATTGCTGTGGCTGACACTTCCAAAACTATGTTGAATAATAGTGGTGAGAGTGGGCAACCTTGTCTTGTTCCTGATCTTAGTGGAAATGGTTTCAGTTTTTCACCATTGAGGACAACGTTGGCTGTGGGTTTGTCATATACGGCCTTTATTATGTTGAGGAAAGTTCCCTCTATGCCTACTTTCTGCAGGACTTTTATCATAAATGGGTGTTGAATTTTGTCGAAAGCTTTCTCTGCATCTATTGAGATGATCATATGGTTTTTCTCCTTCAATTTGTTAATATGATGTATCACATTGATTGATTTGCGTATATTGAAGAATCCTTGCATTCCTGGAATAAACCCCACTTGATCATGGTGTATGATCCTTTTAATGTGCTGTTGGATTCTGTTTGCTAGTATTTTGTTGAGGATTTTTGCATCTATGTTCATCAGTGATATTGGCCTGTAGTTTTCTTTCTTTGTGACATCTTTGCCTGGTTTTGGTATCAGGGTGATGATGGCCTCGTAGAATGAGTTGGGGAGTGTTCCTCCCTCTGCAATATTTTGGAAGAGTTTGAGAAGGATAGGTGTTAGCTCTTCTCTAAATGTTTGATAGAATTCGCCTGTGAAGCCATCTGGTCCTGGGCTTTTGTGTGTTGGAAGATTTTTAATCACAGTTTCAATTTCAGTGCTTGTGATTGGTCTGTTCATATTTTCTATTTCTTCCTGGTTCAGTCTTGGCAGGTTGTGCATTTCTAAGAATCTGTCCATTTCTTCCAGGTTGTCCATTTTATTGGCATAGAGTTGCTTGTAGTAATCTCTTATGATCGTTTGTATTTCTGCAGTGTCAGTGGTTACTTCTCCTTTTTCATTTCTAATTCTATTAATTTGAGTCTTCTCCTTTTTTCTCTTGATGAGTCTGGCTAATGGTTTATCAATTTTGTTTATCTTCTCAAAGAACCAGCTTTTAGTTTCATTGATTTTTGCTATTGTTTCCTTCATTTCTTTTTCATTTATTTCTGATCTGATCTTTATGATTTCTTTCCTTCTGCTAGCTTTGGGGTTTTTTTGTTCTTCTTTCTCTAATTGCTTTAGGTGCAAGGTTAGGTTGTTTATTCGAGATGTTTCCTGTTTCTTGATGTAGGCTTGTATTGCTATAAACTTCCCTCTTAGAACTGCTTTTGCTGCATCCCATAGGTTTTGGATCGTCGTGTCTCCATTGTCATTTGTTTCTAGGTATTTTTTGATTTCCCCTTTGATTTCTTCAGTGATCACTTCGTTATTAAGTAGTGTATTGTGTAGCCTCCATGTGTTTGTATTTTTTACAGATCTTTTCCTGTAATTGATATCTAGTCTCATAGCGTTGTGGTCGGAAAAGATACTTGATACGATTTCAATTTTTTTAAATTTACCAAGGCTTGATTTGTGACCCAAGATATGATCTATCCTGGAGAATGTTCCATGAGCACTTGAGAAAAATGTGTATTCTGTTGTTTTTGGGTGGAATGTCCTATAAATATCAATTAAGTCCATCTTGTTTAATGTATCATTTAAAGCTTGTGTTTCCTTATTTATTTTCATTTTGGATGATCTGTCCATTGGTGAAAGTGGGGTGTTAAAGTCCCCTACTATGATTGTGTTACTGTCGATTTCCCCTTTTATGGCTGTTAGTATTTGCCTTATGTATTGAGGTGCTCCTATGTTGGGTGCATAAATATTTACAATTGTTATACCTTCCTCTTGGATCGATCCCTTGATCATTATATAGTGTCCGTCTTTGTCTCTTGTAATTGTCTTTATTTTAAAGTCTATTTTGTCTGATATGAGAATTGCTACTCCAGCTTTCTTTTGATTTCCATTTGCATGGAATATCTTTTTCCATCCCCTGACTTTCAGTCTGTATGTGTCTCTAGGTCTGAAGTGGGTCTCTTGTAGACAGCATATATATGGGTCTTGTTTTTGTATCCATTCAGCCAGTCTGTGTCTTTTGGTGGGAGCATTTAATCCATTTACATTTAAGGTAATTATCGATATGTATGTTCCTATTCCCATTTTCTTAAATGTTTTGGGTTTGTTATTGTAGGTGTTTTCCTTCTCTTGTGTTTCTTGCCTAGAGAAGTTCCTTTAGCATTTGTTGTAAAGCTGGTTTGGTGGTGCTGAACTCTCTCAGCTTTTGCTTGTCTGTAAAGGTTTTAATTTCTCCATCAAATCTGAATGAGATCCTTGCTGGGTAGAGTAATCTTGGTTGTAGGTTTTTCTCCTTCATCACTTTAAGTATATCCTGCCACTCCCTTCTGGCTTGCAGCGTTTCTGCTGAAAGATCAGCTGTTAACCTTATGGGGATGCCCTTGTGTGTTATCTGTTGTTTTTCCCTTGCTGCTTTTAATATGTTTTCTTTATATTTAATTTTTGATAGTTTGATTAATATGTGTCTTGGTGTGTTTCTCCTTGGATTTATCCTGTATGGGACTCTCTGTGCTTCCAGGACTTGATTAACTATTTCCTTTCCCATATTAGGGAAGTTTTCAACTATAATCTCTTCAAATATTTTCTCAGTCCCTTTCTTTTTCTCTTCTTCTTCTGGGACCCCTATAATTCGAATGTTGGTGCGTTTAATGTTGTCCCAGAGGTCTCTGAGACTGTCCTCAGTTCTTTTCATTCTTTTTTCTTTATTCTGGTCTGCAGTAGTTATTTCCACCATTTTATCTTCCAGGTCACTTATCCGTTCTTCTGCCTCAGTTATTCTGCTATTGATCCCATCTAGAGTATTTTTAATTTCATTTATTGTGCTTGTCATCGTTTCTTGGTTCCTCTTTAGTTCTTCTACGTCCTTGTTAAATGTTTCTTGCATTTTGTCTATTCTATTTCCAAGACTTTGGATCATCCTTACTATCATTATTCTGAATTCTTTTTCAGGTAGACTACCTATTTCCTCTTCATTTGTTAGGTCTGGTGTGTTTTGACCCTGCTCCTTCATCTGCTGTGTGTTTTTCTGTCTTCTCATTTTGCTTATCTTACTGTGTTTGGGGTCTCCTTTTCACAGGCTGCAGGTTCGTAGTTCCCGTTGTTTTTGGTATCTGTCCCCAGTGGCTAAGGTTGGTTCAGTGGGTTGTGTAGGTTTCCTGGTGGAGGGAACTAGTGCCTGTGTTCTGGTGGATGAGGCTGGATGTTGTCTTTCTGGTGGGTTCGTCCACGTCTGGTGGTGTGTTTTGGGGTGTCTGTGGCCTTATTATGATTTTAGGCAGCCTCTCTGTTAATGGATGGGGCTGTGTTCCTCTCTTGCTAGTTGTTTGGCATAGGGTGTCCAGCACTGTAGCTTGCTGGTCGTTGAGTGAAGCTGGGTCTTGATGTTGAGATGGAGATCTGTGAGAGATTTTCGCCGTTTGGTATTACGTGGAGCTGGGAGGTCTCTTGTGGACCAGTGTCCTGAAGTTGGCTCTCCCACCTCAGAGGCACAGCCCTGATGCCTGGCTGGAGCACCAAGAGCCTTTCATCCACACGGCTCAGAATAAAAGGGAGAAAAAATGGAAAGAAAGAAAAAAAGAGGATAAAATAAAATAAAATAAAGCAATTATAATAAAAAATAAGAAAAAAAATTATTAAGAGTAAATTTATTAAGAAAAAAATTTTTTTTTAATTTTTAAAAATAGATTTATTAATTTTTTATACTAAAAATAAGAAAAAAATTATTTAGAAAAAATTTATTAAGAAAAAATAATTTTTTAAAATAAGAAATATGAAAAAACTTATTAAAAATTTTTTTAAAAATAGAAAATAAGGAAAAAATTATTAAGAAAACATTTATTAGGGAAAAAAAAAATTTTTAAGCCAAAAAAAAAAAAAAAAAAACGGACGGACCTAACCCTAGGACTAACGGTGAGAGCAAAGCTATACAGACAAAATCTCACCCAGAGGCATACACATCTACACTCACAAAAAAAAGGAAAAGGGGAAAAGTTAATATATCCTGCTCCCAAAGTCCATCTCCTAAATTTGGGATGATTCGTTGTCTATTCAGGTATTCAACAGATGCAGGCACATCAAGTTGTTTGTGGAGCTTTAATCCGCTGCTTCTGAGGCTGCTGGGAGAGATTTCCCTTTCTCTTCTTTGTTCGTACAGCTCCCGGGGTTCAGCTTTGGATTTGGACCCGCCTCTGCATGTAGGTCCCCTGAGGGCGTCTGTTCCCCGCCCAGACAGAACGGGGTTAAAGGAGCATCTGATTCGGGGGCTCTGGCTCAGTCAGGCCGGGGGGAGGGAGCGGTACAGAGGAGGCGGGGCGAGCCTGCGGCGGCAGAAGCCGGCGTGACGTTGCAGCAGCCTGAGGCGCGCTGTGCGCTCTCCCGGGGAAGTTGTCCCCGGATTACGGGAGCCTGGCCGTGGTGGGCTGCACAGGCTCCCGGGAGGGGCGGTGTGGAGAATGACCTGTGCTCGCCCACAGGCTGTTTGGTGGCGGCAGCAGCAGCCTTAGCGTCTCATGCCCGTCTCTGGGGTCCGCGCTGATAGCCGCGGCTCGCGCCTGTCTCTGGAGTTCGTTTAAGTGGCGCTCTGAATCCCCTCTCCTTGCACGCCGCAAAACAAAGAGGCAAGAAAAAGTCTCCTGCCTCTTCGGCAGCTGCAGACTTTTTCTCGTGCACCCTCCCGGCTAGTTGTGGTGCGCTAGACCCTTCAGGCTGTGTTCACGCAGCCAACCCCAGTCCTCTCCCTGGGATCCGACCGAAGCCCGCGCCTCAGCTCCCAGCCCCCGCCCGCCCCGGCGGGTGAGCAGACAAGCCTCTCGGGCTGGTGAGTGCTGCTCGGCGCCGAGCCTCTGTGCGGGAATCTCTCCGTTTTTCCCTCTGCGTCCCTGTTGCTGTGGGATCCACGCTGATAGCCGCGGCTCGCGCCCGTCTCTGGAGCTCGTTTAGGCGGCGCTCTGAATCCCCTCTCCTTGCGCGCCGCGAAACAAAGAGGCAAGAAAAATTCTCTTGCCTCTTTGGCAGCTGCAGTCTTTTTCCCGGACTCCCTCCCGGCCAGCACCGAAGCCCGAGCCCCAGCTCCCAGGCCCCGCCCGCCCCGGCGGCTGAGCAGACAAGCCTCTCGGGCTGGTGAGTGCTGGTCGGCACCGCTCCTCTGTGCGGGAATCTCCGCTTTGCCCTCCGCACCACTGTGGCTGCGCTCTCCTCCGTGGCTCCGAAGCTTCCCCCCTCTGCTACCCGCAGTCTCTGCCCACGAAGGGGCTTCCTAGTGTGTGGAAACCTTTCCTCCTTCACAGCTCCCTCCCACTGGTGCAGGTCCCGTCCCTATTCTTTTGTCTCTGTTATTTCTTTTTTCTTTTGCCCTACCCAAGTACGTGGGGATTTTCTTGCCTTTTGGGAGGTCTGACGTCTTCTGCCAGCGTTCAGTGGGTGTTCTGTAGGAGCAGTTCCACGTGTAGATGTATTTCTCATGTATCTGTGGGGAGGAAGGTGATCTCCGCGTCTTACTCTTCCGCCATCTTGCCCCTCTACTCTGCTATCTTGATACTGACTCCCAATACAATGATTCTTAAACTTTGCATAGTAGTTTAACACAAAGTCCTTTAATGTACTGTCTTACTAATACAACAGATAGCCGAGAGAGAAAGAGATGTTTTAGTCCAATTTTATTAATAACTAATATTTTTGAACCCTTACTCTACACCAGCATTGTGTGAAGACCTTTGGAAGGAGTGTCTCATTTATGTTATAACATCCACATGAAGTTGGAATTTTCTCTATCATAAGAACACTAGGAAGCAGAAGCTCAGAAAGCAAAATAACCATCTACAATCACACATCTATGGGTGGGGGCTGGAATTTGCATCAAGGCAATCCGGCTCCATGGTTGGCACGCTAACCATTAATCTATACTGTCAGTGACTTGCCTAGGTTACACTGCTAGTAATAAAGAATGGAGCTATTTTCAAAACTCAGGGTATTTTGTACCAAGTCTGCTTAGTGTGACCAAAACCAAAAAATCATGTTTAGTGAGAATAGTGGGAAAAAGCTGGAGGAAATATCCTGAATTCTAGCCTACCACAGCTGTGTGACCTTGGGACCTTTTAAAGTCACATGTTTTCTCTTTGGAATAGATATAATAATTCCTTCTCCATCTACCCCACCACAAACTCACCTGTAGTGAAATTGTTCTGTAAGATGAACTTCTCATCACAATTTAAAATGTTTGTTCTTAAATGAAGTTTTATGCTGACTTAGCATCTTAGAAGCCTTGAAGGCATGGGGAATATTGAAACTTTACCAAGTTTACACCGGCAGCCATACTGTATGCTGTCTTACATATATACCCAAGATCAGTGAATAAGCTTCAGATAATGAAACAAATAAAAATAATTTATTTTATTTATTCCCTTTTTTAAACAAGAAGAATTATTTTCCATAGACTGGCTTTACTCAGAGTTGTGAAAGTATCACTGGATGTGGGAAATTAATCCTTGGAAGTAGGCACTAAAATGATACAGCATCTAAGACTATCAGATAAAGAGTAGAGATGAGATTTAAAATGCTTTTCATAAAGATCCTACTTTATACTTAGCTAAGTAATATATGGAAAAGTTGGCACCTTTCAGCACCAGAGCGATTACCACCACTGTTACTGCGAAGGCTGACGCTTGGCCAACACCTGCAGTGGAATTAAATTAATGGAATTGATTTGTCGGCTCATTTAAAAAAAATATAAAGTTGCTTTTTGAGAAAATTACAGATTTGCACTTAATTTAAAATTCTTTCCATAAATGTTACCTATTTCTAATTATAATAGACTCTCTGCTATTGAAGACATATTTCTAGAATAGATCAAGACATGATTATTAGACATTTCATACTTGCTCAGAACAACACGATGATGAAAGCAAAGCTGGTAGCACTTTATAGATAAGACAAAACATTATTAAATGCATATTACATGCCAGCTCTGTGCTAATCACTTTACATATGTTGGCTCATTTAATTACTCAAAAGAACAATATAAAGCCTGTGGAAGATTTGCTTTGTAAATTGTGAAGTGCTACAAAAATGTCAGCCCTTCTTATGATGCAGGGCATTAGGTGAACACCATGGACTTGAGAACCCCTTCACCCTATATAACAAGAAGCTTCCAGGAGGATGGAGAGTCTAGCTTGGGCATTACAAATAAAATCAATAGAATGATTTTATTTAATGATTTGTAATATTTATATATTTGTAATTTAATGATTTGTAATAAAATCACACTAATGTAAAAAAAAAAAAGAACAATAGGTATTACTATTACTATCATATTTTTGCATATAGCCTCCAAGAGGTTAAGTAATTTCTTCAAAGTCACACAGCTGATAAGTGTGGACCTGAACTAGAACCCAGAGTGTCCAAAGCCTTTTCTCTCTAGATTCTTCATTTTTTCATGAAATAGTGCTCTGAGTGGCACTCTTGGCTACCTGCCCTTTCATCACTGCCATTTGACTTAATTTTGCTGTGCAGCAACTTGTATGCTAAAGAGATCTTTAATTCTTGAGGGGAGCCATTGGTCCTCTTCTCCTTACTTCAACCTTAATTTTACGGATAGATTGTTGTGAAAAACTGGAAAAAATGAAGATAATGACAAGTTCAAAGTTATATACTCTGTGTTAGAATAGAGACAGAATTTTGTCATATTAACAGCCCCATTGTGATTCTTAGGAATATTATTACTGAATAGAAAAGTGAAATCATGTACTTTGTAATATTTTCATGTTTTGTCTATGTTCTACAAATTTAGTTTCTTCACAGTGGAACCAAACCAAAGTCAATGAAGTGCAACAATAATAACTATATCTGCGTGTGTGCATACGTATATACACAGTTGACCCTTGAACGACGCAGGATTGAGCTGCACGGGTCCACTTATATTTGGATTTTTTTTTATAGTAAATACTACAGTACTACATGATCCACGGTTGATTGAATCTGTGGATGCAGAACTGCAGAGACGAAAGGCTGACTATAAGTTATATGTGGATAATCAACTGTGGGGAGGGTTGGCGCCTCTGACCCCCTACATTGTTCAAGGGTCAACTGTATATATGTATCTATACATACACACATATTATTTAGGTACATTGATTGATAGATGAGGTATGTAGACTTTTACCAGGATTAATGTGACAGTTCTATACAGCTAAGTTTAGAGTGGAGGATTATTTATTGAATCTGATTCTAAAGTCCAAATTTATACTTGCAAAATAGTTCAGTCTGGAATCTCATGTACATATGGCAACAATAACAGTAACAGCAGCTAATATTTAAGCAGCAATGCTTTGTGCCCCACACAGTGCTCACTGCTTTACATGTGCTCTCTCATTCTCATCTGCATGGTGTAGATGAGGGACTTTCATAGGTGAAGAGCTCTGGCAGAGTCTCACCAAGCCTGGGCCCTTGTCAAGCTCAGGTCTGGCTGACTTAGGATCCTGACCCTTAGCTCCTGAACCATCAGCCACCAAATATTGCTACACTGACAATGCATTGTTTTCTTTGGGTGCTCCTCATCCCCCTCCCCTGCCACAAATAGCCTCTGGTAAGGGTCTTAAAGAAAAATGTCCTCCTGCCACATTTTTTTTTGTGCTAAGTAGCAGTCAAATCTGTTGGGGCTCATTGTGGCCATTAGCTGTGCAGCTGGGATTGGTGTCCAGGTGTGTTACTGAAATGCTACCTGCGTGTGTTTATGTGAATAATGTCAACCCAGATCCGGCCTCTCAGGAGCACCTGCTAACAGCCTGCAGTGCTGATGGCTCTGTCATTGGCTTCCAAAGTCAGTGACTTGCTGTAGGCTGGGTAATTTTTCTTCTAACCCAGCAGAAAAGAGCAGGACATAGATAGAAAATATACCAATTTCTTTGATGCATCCAAAGTACTTTCCCAATACTTTAGTACTTTACTAATATGGAATGAGAGACCTATCTGTGCATTAATATATTTCTATACATCACCAACAAAGGTTGGTGATGGATTCTTCCTGATTCTAAAAATTCTTTGAATTATTCGATGCTGCCAAATTGGTGAAATAGTTTTTGTCTGACTTTGCAATCAATTGTGCAAAATAGTTAAAAACAACCCTAACAAACAACAACTAAGATCTATGCAAGGTACCAAATTACTATATTAGAAAATTTTTAAAGTTTAAAAGCCAACAACTTGAGTTTACTCTGCTACCCACTGATGAAATTATTTGAATGACTGATTAGTTCTTTTCTGGCTCCAGATCCAGAAGTAGGGAAGTAAGTATATAGCAGATTTATGGAAACTTTTGTTTCCTTGAGTCAAGGGGCGTAGCACTCTTTCGGAGGACTGGACACAGAACACCCAAATTGGGGCTTGGCTTAGCAGAGCCAAAGGACTGGTTTCTCTCAGGGACACAGAGAAAGGAGCTGGGACTTCACAGAAATGACCTCGCTAGCCAAGCCATACTTTGGGTTTTAATCACAGTTGTGCCAACACTTAGCTCTGTGTTCTGGTGAAAATCACTTAACTCTGTTACTCTTACCCTCACCATCTCTCAAATGAGCAAGTCTCATGAAATGATACCTAAGGCCTTTCTTACTTGAAAAGTCTAAGAGCCCTCACTCTGCCCATTCGCCTGCTGAAGTCTCACGTGGAGCTCTGAGGACTAGTTTGTGAAGGTTTGTGAAGCCTTTGTAAAAGTTTCAACTTAGAAAACAACCAATTTTACGTTGACTATATAAGGCCCCTTACGCATATTTCTGGAAGGGAAATCTGGGGACACTTAATTTTTTTTAATTAAAAGAATGCATTCGTTTGATCTCCAGTGTCTTATTTCTCTTAAGAGAAGCAGGTAATTTTGTGAATGGAACATAGACCTAACATTACAAGGGCATCTTCATCAATATTTTCATCTATATTACCTATATAAAATGGAAGTCATTGGATGAAACGCTTTTTGACCTGAATGAGAAACTTAGCTTGTTTGGTTATGGAAAAAGTAACAAAAGACAGGAATCAGAAAGTTCTGGCATTTTTTTCCCCTCTAAATAATTTGACTAGAATTTCACACTTGTACATCTGTAGATGCTTTCGTAAGTTTTTTTATTTTGACTGTAAATTCACATCTTTACACCATTTCCCACATTAAACTGAAGTCTTATCTTCCAGATAGCCTCTGAATTGTTGCCTGCCACCCATGTTTTTACACAGATGTCTGATGTTTCTTGTGGATGGACTTTAAATGGTACATATACCTCTGGATGTTTGTATATTTAGAAAGGTAGAATTCCTTAATATATAAGTGACTTCTAAACACATCCATATGACCTGTTTTATGTGTAGGATTTTTGACTGATGAAAAACTTAATTCTGTTGTGTCCATAATAGTGAATGAAACCTCTGAATGAAACCTCACAGAGTTTGGGGAAAAATCTTGCTCCTTGACAAATATTTTCAAGGGCCAATAACTGCTTTTCTGGTTGTAAAAGGCAAACTGAAACCATACTCTAAGAGGAAACAGTGGACCTAGTAAATCAACATTTTATACTTGGAAAAGACATGCAAATTTAAACAGAGGACTTTTTAAAAAAACAAAGGCAAGAAGGTTTTTTGTTTTTATTTATTGTTTTTCTTTAAATATATAAAGTCCTTCTCCACAGTAAAAGCTTTTTTTCTCGTACAAGATGTTTAGAACTGTATAGAGATAGTTACATATACGGGCATCTCAAATGAGAGGGCACCATACGTACATGTAATTGGTTGCTTTTTTCTTTCCCTCGGCAGTCTGTAAAAAATGTGAAAATGCTCCTGCTTCTGCCTAGCCATTAAAAGGCAGTGCCTGCACCATACTGTGATTTGGGAGCTGAAGAAAATGGCCAGAACTGACTGATATCTGATAAACAGTAACAGGAGTCAGTTTATTGCACCAATCGTTAAATAATGGTGCTGATTATAAGGCTGCTAACTGCAGATGCTGTAATTGTCTGTCATAAATCTTAGTCATTTGTGACAGGAGCACAATGAAAGAGAGCATCTGCTTGAGGGCAAATGACTTCTGATAAATATCAGCTCTACGAAAATGTACTTGGATGTGTCTCAATATTTTGGAGAGCCATTCATGTTGCTTCCACAAATGTGAAGTTATTATTGGTTTGTATTGATTTTGCCACCCTTTTTTTTTTTTAAAGAGACAGAGTGACTCAAGGTTGAGTTGAATAGCATCTGAGCTCTTTATCTGATCTACTCATTTCTCTCAAATGCATGTTTGAGTGAAAAAAAATAATTGCACTTTTTTCAGTAGATTGCTGTTCAGAAACACAGCCTGGGAAATTCAATATGCAGCTTATAAAAAAAATAACAAAAGCCAACATTTGTTGAAGGAGGAGGGAAGGCTTTTGGATTTTTACAAAGGTTATTTCTTTGAAAAGATTTGTCTTAAAAGACTTAAGACTTAGAAAAGATTTTAAGTCCCAAAATGCCAATCTCTAATGAATTTTAACTGCATGAAAATGAATTACATGTTCTATTATGCCTATAGAAAAATAGTGAATATTATCATATTCATTATAAAATTTACCCAAATAATAAAAACCATGTAACAAGTACTTTTAAGTTAAAAAAAAAAAAAAACAACTTGGGAAGAGTTAGTATCACATAAAGCTAATACACACATCTTTAAAATAGCTGCCTTTTCCTGAAATATTTATTTCATATTAAACATTTTGTTGCTACATCAAGGACATCTTAGAAGAAGTACAAAGCAAACAGAGTGAGGAAATTGACATTTCCTGATGTGGAAATTCAACCTTGTATTGAGCTCAAACTTACAAATGTGGTTTGAAGATGGTGAGAGTTATGAATAAGTGCAGGTTATATCTGTTTGTGGCTGTTGATGATTATCAGAAATATGAGTCTCTTAACAGATCTTTCCTTATTTTTTTTTTCCCCTTGAGCTTTTTAAAAAATTTATTTTGTAAATACATCAGTAACAAACATCCAGTATCCTGAGTGTGGCTGAAGAAAATCACCCCATTGCACAGATTGGTGCCCCATCAAAACATCTGTCTCTAACCCTTGCTGGGCCCTCAATACTACATGACCAGCCTTCTTATAGCCTCTTCCCTCTCTCTCTGCTACTCTCCTTGAAACCTATCTTCAACCTCATTGCTCTTCTAACACCCTCACGTTACTCGCAGCAGATGAACTCAGCTTCCACTATATACCATCCAATGGGGTGCATCCCAGATTCCTGAGCCCCACCAATCAAGTTTACACAATTGTATCTGGTTTGTCCCCCCCCCCGTCAGCATGGAGGAAGCATTTGCCTTTACAAGCCTGGCTTTTTCACCTCTGCTCTGATTTCCATTCCCTCCTGTCTCCTCAGGAGCCTTCCTTTAGACATCAGCACCTTGCTTTTATGTCTTTAACGTGTCTTTTCTGCTGGTGTTTCCGTCAGCATTAAATATGTGCTTTGACCTTCTCATATTTTAAAAAAAACCAAATTTGACCTACATTCCACTCTACGTAGCATCATCTCTTTCCCTTCATATCAAGCCTCCTGAAAGCTTTATTTATGCCTGTTTTCACTTCCTCAAGTCTCATTTACTCTTCAATCCCCTGTGATCTGGACCCGATCTTTCCTTATTAAGAAAGTAAAAGTTTTGCAGTCTGTTCCATGCAATTGCTCAGTTTCGGAGAATCCAGCTGAGGTGGTGCAGGGGTGGCTCAGGGGTGGCTCAGGCTGAGGGGTTGTGAGGACACATCATGGAAGGGGGGATGCACTCAGAGAGGGAATCAAAGAACAACTGTCTTGTGGGCTGCCTGGACTCTTTCCTCTGAACCTCTCTGATTCTATTTATAGCTCAATGCCTTAGGCTGAAATACTCGGATAAAGGCGTCCATACATCCACAGAACAAAGACTCTAGGGACCATCTCAGTGACAGTAGTTATGGTTTCACCATCTTATTCACAGGGAGATATACTTTTTCTAAAAAGTCGACTCAGACTTTTCATCCTGTTCTTGACCATAAAACAACTTGTGCTCTCTGGAATCCCTAATGGCTCTAATAACTGTAGATACCCAGAGCTTCCTGGTAACAGCCAGGATGTGGGACCGTGTTTAATGAATGATTCCCTTAAAAGAAAGAGTCTCTGTTATTATTGTAACTAAATTTCCTAGGAGAATATAGTGCTCTATAGTGCCCCTAATTTTTAGAAAGGCAAATTTGGGCAGGGGAGGTAGTCTTGATTGGTATTTTTAAGAAATAGAAAAACAAGTCCTAAATCTCAACCTTGTATAAGGACCTGGGAGGAAGGGAGATATACAGAAAAACAGTGTATTTTGGCATCAGATCAAACTGGATTTGATTCTTAGCTCTACCAGGTAAGTTCTTAACCTTTCTCATCTGCCATTTTTACAAGAAAGACTATTTTTATTAATACTAGAGTTGTAAGATCTAGTACCTATAAATCATTTGGTACAGCGCTTGACACAAAGGAGACATGCAATAAATATTTATAGGTATTATTAATTACAATGTGACTAATAATGTATATTTACTAATTAATATTATATGTTAGTAACAATTATAAGTTGTGCATGCTTATCTGGATTTGCATTTGCATGTCAGGCTTCTCCTGATTTTAATATTGTGATTTATCTCTTTCTTCTGGAAGGAAACTGCTGGGAAACTTAGATAAATTGTGGATTTCTATTTTTATGGGTATATTTCCATGAGTAAGTGAAAAAGTGAAGCAACTATGTGTTAAATACCTAAGTCTTGTCCTACTGGGGCTGGAGATGACAAAAGGGATTCAGGGGGAAAAAGTGCTCCAACATTCATCCCTGCTTTCACAGAGCTTGCTGTATTGTTGGGCGGAAAGAACTAGCAGTTAATTATCTATCAGTTGCCTCATTTGTATTAAACAGTGTAGTGTAATAGAAGATCAGAAGGGGCTAGAGTAATTGGAGAAGGGACCTGAGCTAGGCTTTTAAGACCCAATGTGATTTGGATAGCTCTAGTCACCTGATTTCAGTGAGGCCAATAGCGTGAGCCAAGACATGAGTATGACATATGATATGGAATAACTATGGTGTATTTGGGGGACTAGTTGAAATAAAGCAAAGAGTATGTCTTGGAGCAGCATGGGAAATAAATGAACTTGAATTGGTGGTGGTGGTAGTCGAGGTCTTAGTAGTAGTGTTATCATTTTTATCATTAATATGTAGTACTTATTAACTCTAATTATGCTGCCAAGCATTAAACTAAGTTCTTCCATGCATGATTTCAGTTAAACCCAACAGCAAGCCCATGTGATAGGTAATATTATTAGTCCTACTCCTCAGGTAAGGAAATGAAGTCAGTTCAGATGAGAGTCAGTATGGTATGATGGTAAAGAGCGTCAACAGTGTAGCCAGACTGCCTGAGTTGGAATAGCAGCTTTATTAATTACCAGCTGTGTGAACTTGGGCAATTACTCATCCACTGTGTTTCTGTTTCCTCATCAGTAAAACAGGGATAATAACAGTACCCAGCTCATAGGGTTATTGTAAGGATCCAATGA
The DNA here is from genome assembly GCF_028564815.1 of Eubalaena glacialis. Lineage (NCBI taxonomy): Eukaryota > Metazoa > Chordata > Mammalia > Artiodactyla > Balaenidae > Eubalaena > Eubalaena glacialis. Next base: position 87,081,035 of record NC_083721.1, on the reverse strand, counting down.
GTTAAATTTACATTTAGATATCCTTTAGAATACCTAAAGAATACCTAGTATATAGTCACATGTTATATAAGTGTTTGCTCTTACTGAGTAAATAACATATGGATATCAATTTTGTGAAAGAAACAGAGAATCTTTATATGACTACTACCTACGTTGACTATCACTTTAAGCTCAGAGGATAATATACATAAGTAATTTATATTCATTATAGAAAAAATAGAGCATACAAATAAGAAAATTAAGAATCTTTAATTACCCTATTTCTCATACGTAATCGTTACTTTTTGAATGTTCTTTCAAAATGTGTATATGAATATATATCATATGACCTGATTTTCACTTAATAATATTTAGAGTTTAGAAACATTTTCTATATCAACAAATATAGCTACATTGTGGTTTTTAATGCTTGTGTAGTAATCCAATATAAGGATGTGGCATACAAAATCGAACCAATCACCTACCTTTACAGGCTATTTCCAGTTTCTTTTTGCTATTACAAACAATGCTGCAGGGAATGAGTTTATGAATTTATAGAACTGTTTCCTTAGGATAGTTCCTAGAAATGTAAATCCTGAGACAAATTATGCCTATTTGTCAGATACATTATATTTATATATGTAAATTTATATATATATGTGTATATATATATATATATATATATATATATATATATATATAGCCAAATAGCCCTACAGAAACCTTCAATAATTCCTAGTTCCGTTAACAGTGTATGAGAATTGTCATCTCCCAATACTTTTGCTAACACTGGTTATTGCCCTCCTTTTAAATAGTTTCCAGTCTGACATATGAAATGCCATACCATCACTTGAAATTGCTATATTATTACTAGTGACCATAAATCTTTTAATATGCTTATTGAACATTTATATTTCTATAAATTTTCTGTTAATGTTATTTCCCCCCAAGTCTTAAAAAAGGTTGAAGTTTTATACTGAAAAGAAATTTTCATGGTTACGGTAATAACCTTTTATTTGACATATTTTGAAAATATGTCTGTGAATATGCTTTGGTTAGAGTTTGCAAAGGAGAAGAATAAATGAGTTTGGATCCACTGGAGGTTAACAAGGAGACTTTTCCTAAATTTCAAATCTGAGCATGTTCTACCTTTGCTTTAAAACCTTTGATAGTTTCCCTTTAGCACGGAATAAAGTCTACATTTTAACACTTGGCATGCTAGGTCCATCGTAATTTAGTTCAGTTGACCTTTCTCACCTCTTTCCCAGCCACATTCTCATGTACCGGTGGTGTGCTAGGATACAACAGCTCGTGAGAGTGGACTGCACGTCTCTTCTCAGCTTCACATTCAGTGATGTCGTGATGTCTTGTTGGTAGCTTGAAATCAGCCATGGAGGAGTATTTACACCATAGAAACTGGCAAAAACTAGAAATTAGTTGGGTTTTTTTTCTTCCCTTCTGGAGACTCAATTGTTGAATATTTATCAGCATTCCACTTCATATACCCTCAACTCTGGGCATCCTAAACTTCTTGACATTTCTGATCCAGGGCACAAGTGAGACATGTAGGCACCTCAGATAGGGTAGTAACCAGTTGCCCCTTCAAACCAATATTTGGTCAACACATATCAGCAATGTGTGGGAGAGGCAGGGAAGCAGGCTCTTTAGCAGCAGCTCTCAGCCTCTGTGCCTGTGTTCTGAGCAACTTGTTCTGGTCCAACATTGCCCACCCTTTGCAGTCACACAGAGCCTGCAGCTAATTGACCTATCCTTCTTATGAAGCCTTTGACATAACCACTGAGAGTCTTACCACTCCCTCATCTCCACCTCAAGTGGCTTTTCAAAGCAATTGCTCCAACCACATATGGTCATTTCCTTGAGGGGAATTCTGCTAAATACAATTTTTTTCTCTCTTCTTTTAGTGCCCCTTAAAGAATAGGATCTAAGGCAATAGACTGGCTAGCCCAACCTTTAACCTGAATCTACCCTCAAGATGGCTTTCTTCCCTACCCTGTACCTAGGTACATGTGCTCTTGCTTCCTCTCAGCTTCCCCTGCCCACCCGGTTGATATGCTACTTCCTCAATGGACCCTCCTGACAGTAAGCTCTTCCTTGTCTGCACCCTATAGGTCTTGACAGTAATAGCACTTATCACCATAAGCCACTTCAAGCAGTAACACTGTATCCTCATCAAAGAACCTTACCTAGTAAGGCTCAGATCATGCTTGGCTGGATGGATATTCTTGAGGAGACTGCCACTAAGGAAGCCTTATATTAAGGTGAATATTTGGCAGAAGTGTGCAAGATGACTGAAAGGAAAGAAATAAAATGGCCATTGTTAGGAAGGTTGGATAGGGTATTGAAATTTTGTAGGGAGCATCATCTAGTCATGAGGGGGTAGTGAGCTCCTGGAGGTGGGTTGTAGTAATGAGAATGGAAAGAAAGAGCAGACATGCGACATTTTAGGCAAGGAACTTTGGAACTTAATGAAAGGTGGCCTAGGAGAAGAAAGAGTAGGCAAAATTTAAAATGTCTTTAAGCTTCTAATTTAGAAACAGATGTGGAGTCATCTGTGTAAAACCATGGACTCACAAGGAAGAGACCTAAAAAGTTTAAAAAAAAGGGAAAAAGTTGAGTATTAGAAAAATCTCTACATCTGAAAAAGGGGTACAGAAAAGGAGAAAGAGGAAACATTATTAAAGAACTAGAAAAAGAATCTGAAAATTGAAGTATCCTGAAAGCTAGGGGAAGAGATTTTAAAAGAACAAAGATTGTTTCAAGGATTTTGAATATTAGTCAATACACTCAAAAGGCAAAAGAAAAAAAACCCAAACCACCACTACTGCAACAACCAAAAAACCTATGGGGTAAAAGGATTGAAAAACTTACCACTGGTTTTGGCAAGAAGGAGATCACTAGTAGCTTTGGAATTGACAGCCTCAGAAGTAGTGGAACAGTGGAAAGTCACGGGACCACAACTCAGTGGATCCAGTTCAAATTCCTGTGCCACCTACTGGCTGTATTACCTTGGGTGTATGTCTTAATATCCCAGAAGTTCAGTTTCTTCTTTTGTAAAGTGAAGATAATTCTTGTCCTACTTACTTCACAGGGTTATTGTGAGGTTCAAAGGGATGATGTTTATGAAAATATTTTGAAAACTAAGTTTAATATGAATGTGATACATTTCCATTATTATAGTCATAATTGGAGCCAAATGAAAGGCAAGAACCTAAGAGGGTTAATGTAAAGAAAGGTAAAGGATGAGAAGGGGAAACAAAGTGATTAGGGAGCCCTAGAAGAAGGAACAGGGTGAAATGAAGCATTTATTTACTTTTGTTTGAAGGTAGGGGAATCCTGGACATGGCTGAAGACACAAGGGGGCACTTTCAATGTGGAGGAAGGGTGATTGTGGGAGTAGGGCCCAGAGGAAATAATGACTGTGATCTTTAGACATAAGGACAGAAACCTCCTCCTCTGAGACTGGTAGGAAGGGTGAGAGCCAAATATAAAGATATGTCAGGATGAAGATAGCATAAATGAAGTTGCTCCTGGGGAGCACTCTAATGGTGTGCTCATAGGATAAGGGAAGGCTGTCCAAGGAGGGCCAAGGAGAGAGTGACGGGATCTGGGAGGAGAGCTGGAAGGCATCTGGGAGGAGAGCTGGAAGGCAGAAATATTGTTTGAATTTCTGCTATGATAGTATCTTCTTATGTTGTGAACTATTCTGTCCCTTGAAAGGAATTGCAAAGTCTAACATCTATGATCTCTACCCTGTGTAATCACTGGGCATTAGCTTAGTCCAAGTAGAACAAACATGGCCTAATAAGAAAAGGAGTTATACTTCTCTCCAGTTGAATTAGATAACAAATGTGATCATCTCATTTTCTGAACTGAAGATTTGAGTACGTCATTGGATACAGGATTTGTATATATTTTCCAGTTTTGAAAAGCCATCTTGGAGGTGAACTTTGTACACTGAAATGTTGCATTCTCCAGGACATTTTCATGGTTTATAAGTTGAAAGGGAGAGTCAGTTTGCAAATCTGGACTGTCTTAGAAATATGAATCATATGCAATGCACATCTGTGGTGACTTACATCTTGTATAACAAGAGACTCACATTAGGATGTGGAAGTGTAAGATAGAGTTGAGATGGGATGAGAACGTACCTCTGTTTCAGCATGGTAATTGATTGGAGCTGAGTAGTGGCTGCCTGTAGAAGTGACTTGTCCTCTACAGTTTGCCACAGATGTTGCTAATCTCATTGACCCATCAGATACTAGGGCAAAGGATCAATTATCTTTCAATATCACACAGATTCTGTTACTTCTCTTACAATAGAAAAGAAGTTCTCTGGTCCCATGACTCTATCAAATGTGGAAAGGTGAAAGAATGAGAGGTTTACGTGGTTTACTTCTTTTCTTACCTGACTCTGCTAGACATCTGAGTTTGAGAATCCTGCTATAACCCAGTGGTTCTCATAATGTCAGCATTATGACACACGATTGTATCGAGATCAGTCCTGTGGTATGTCCACTACTTACTAAAAATAGCTAAAGTCGGGGTAATTGTAAATATTGAATTTTGACACATTAAACACTTCAAATTTATGCTGTAATACTATTTCTTCATCATTTATATTATGATATAATTTCTTAAACAGAAGAGAAACGTCATGTTAAAGTTAGCACAATGGGAACATCCATGGAATTATGCCACATGAAGATACCACTTGTCATGTGTGTCCAGAAGGAAAAAAAGTTGAGAAATGATGCTCTGGCAGTTGGTGGAGCAATGACTGTATAGTTATTTTAGACATCACTAAAAAATCATACATGGTGAATATTTCTACAAAGCCATATTTTTTAAATTTAATTTTTGTCAAAGTAAACGCATACATAGTTGAAAAAGTCAAACAGTATTATAAGATTCATCTTGAAAAACCACAGGTCTCCTGAGACTCCTTCCCCACCCTGTTCCTGCTCCCCTGAGGCAACATTTGGGGATGTTGCCAAATACCATAAATGAATAATTGGTATTTACATTATGGTGACGTAAATTCTCTTCATAACCGAGCCATATGGTATACTATTACCACATTTGTTAATCTGGACTTAATCATGGCCTCATATTTTGTTAGGCTTTCTTCCTTAAATTGTCTGTTAGAACTACGTTCCTGTCAATATGGTCAATGTGTTAGATAATCTATCAGTTTCATTTTGATTTGGGACATTCCTCCTGAACCCCTCCTTCTTTTTGCTCCAACCCAGGCTAGTTGCTTTCTAGGCTGATACATAAGCATCATCTGGGATTTCCCACTGCCTTAGTTCTAGGAATTTACTTCACTTCTCTCTTAGTTTGGATCCCATGTCTAGTTTTTCTCCTTCATTTTCTTTCTTTTTTTTTTTAAACATCTTTATTGAAGTATAATTGCTTTACAATGGTGTGTTAGTTTCTGCTTTATAACAAAGTGAATCAGTTATACATATACATATGTTCCCATATCTCTTCCCTCTTGCATCTCCCTCCCTCCCACCCTCCCTATCCCACACCTCTAGGTGGTCACAAAGCACAGAGCTGATCTCCCTGTGCTATGCGGTTGCTTCCCACTAGCTATCTATTTTACGTTTGGTAGTGTATATATGTCCATGCCACTCTCTCTCTTTGTCACATCTTACCCTTCCCCCTCCCCATATCCTCAAGTCCATTCTCTAGTAGGTCTGTGTCTTTATTCCCGTCTTGCCACTAGGTTCTTCATGACCTTTTTTTTTTTTCCCTTAGATTCCATATATATGTGTTAGCATACTGTATTTGTTTTTCTCTTTCTGACTTACTTCACTCTGTATGACAGACTCTAACTCCATCCACCTCACTACAAATAACTCCATTTTGTTTCTTTTTATGGCTGAGTAATATTCCATTGTATATATGTGCCACATCTTCTTTATCCATTCATCCAATGATGGACACTTAGGTTGCTTCCATGTCCTGGCTATTGTAAATAGAGCTGCAGTGAACATTTTGGTACATGACTCTTTTTGAATTATGGTTTTCTCAGGGTATATGCCCAGTAGTGGGATTGCTGGGTCATATGGTAGTTCTATTTTTAGTTTTTTAAGGAACCTCCATACTGTTCTCCATAGTGGCTGTATCAATTTACATTCCCACCAACAGTGCAAGAGTGTTCCCTTTTCTCCACACCCTCTCCAGCATTTATTGTTTCTAGATTTTTTGATGATGGCCATTCTGACCGGTGTGAGATGATATCTCATTGTAGTTTTGATTTGCATTTCTCTAATGATTAATGATGTTGAGCATTCTTTCATGTGTCTGTTGGCAATCTGTATATCTTCTTTGGAGAAATGTCTATTTAGGTCTTCTGCCCATTTTTGGATTGGGTTGTTTGTTTTTTTGTTATTGAGCTGCATGAGCTGCTTGTAAATCTTGGAGATTAATCCTTTGTCAGTTGCTTCATTTGCAAATATTTTCTCCCATTCTGAGGGTTGTCTTTTGGTCTTGTTTATGGTTTCCTTTGCTGTGCAAAAGCTTTTAAGTTTCATTAGGTCCCATTTGTTTATCTGTGTTTTTATTTCCATTTCTCTAGGAGGTGGGTCAAAAAGGATCTTGCTGTGATTTATGTCATAGAGTGTTCTGCCTATGTTTTCCTCTAAGAGTTTGATAGTGTCTGGCCTTACACTTAGGTCTTTAATCCATTTTGAGTTTATTTTTGTGTATGGTGTCAGGGAGTGTTCTAATTTCATACTTTTACATGTACCTGTCCAATTTTCCCAGCACCATTTATTGAAGAGGCTGTCTTTTCTCCACTGTATATGCTTGCTTCCTTTATCAAAGATAAGGTGACCATATGTGCGTGGGTTTATCTCTGGGCTTTCTATCCTGTTCCATTGATCTATATTTCTGTTTTTGTGCCAGTACCAAACTGTCTTGATTACTGTAGCTTTGTAATATAGTCTGAAGTAAGGGAACCTGTTTCCTCCAGCTCCATTTTTCGTTCTCAAGATTGCTTTGGCTATTCGGGGTCTTTTGTGTTTCCATACAAATTGTGAAATTTTTTGTTCTAGTTCTGTGAAAAATGCCAGTGGTAGTTTGATAGGGATTGCATTGAATCTGTAGATTGCTTTGGGTAGTAGAGTCATTTTCACAATGTTGATTCTTCCAGTCCAAGAAGATGGTATATCGCTCCATCTATTTGTATCATCTTTAATTTCTTTCATCAGTGTCCTTATAATTTTCTGCATACAGGTCTTTTGTCTCCTTAGGTAGGTTTATTCCTAGATATTTTATTCTTTTTGTTGCAATGGTAAACGGGAGTGTTTTCTTAATTTCACTTTCAGATTTTTCATCATTAGTATATAGGAATGCAAGAGATTTCTGTGCATTAATTTTGTATCCTGCTACTTTTCCAAATTCATTGATTAGCTCTAGTAGTTTTCTGGTAGCATCTTTAGGATTCTCTATGTATAGTATCATGCCATCTGCAAACAGTGACAGCTTTACTTCTTTTCCGATTTGGATTCCTTTTATTTCTTTTTCTTCTCTGATTGCTGTGGCTAACACTTCCAAAACTATGTTGAATAATAGTGGTGAGAGTGGGCAACCTTGTCTTGTTCCTGATCTTAGTGGAAATGGTTTCAGTTTTTCACCATTGAGGACAATGTTGGCTGTGGGTTTGTCATATATGGCCTTTATTATGTTGAGGAAAGTTCCTTCTATGCCTATTTTCTGCAGGGCTTTTATCGTAAATGGGTGTTGAATTTTGTCAAAAGCTTTCTCTGCATCTATTGAGATGATCATATGGTTTTTCTCCTTCAATTTGTTAATATGATGTATCACATTGATTGATTTGCGTATATTGAAGAATCCTTGCATTCCTGGAATAAACCCCACTTGATCATGGTGTATAATCCTTTTAATGTGCTGTTGGATTCTGTTTGCTAGTATTTTGTTGAGGATTTTTGCATCTATGTTCATCAGTGATATTGGCCTGTAGTTTTCTTTCTTTGTGATATCTTTGCCTGGTTTTGGTATCAGGGTGATGGTGGTCTCGTAGAATGAGTTGGGGAGTGTTCCTCCCTCTGCAATATTTTGGAAGAGTTTGAGAAGGATAGGTGTTAGCTCTTCTCTAAATGTTTGATAGAATTCGCCTGTGAAGCCATCTGGTCCTGAGCTTTTGTGTGTTGGAAGATTTTTAATCACAGTTTCAATTTCAGTGCTTGTGATTGGTCTGTTCATATTTTCTATTTCTTCCTGGTTCAGTCTCGGCAGGTTGTGCATTTCTAAGAATCTGTCCATTTCTTCCAGGTTGTCCATTTTATTGGCATAGAGTTGCTTGTAGTAATCTCTCATGATCGTTTGTATTTCTGCAGTGTCAGTGGTTACTTCTCCTTTTTCATTTCTAATTCTATTGATTTGAGTCTTCTCCCTTTTTCTCTTGATGAGTCTGGCTAATGGTTTATCAATTTTGTTTATCTTCTCAAAGAACCAGCTTTTAGTTTCATTGATTTTTGCTATTGTTTCCTTCATTTCTTTTTCATTTATTTCTGATCTGATCTTTATGATTTCTTTCCTTCTGCTAGCTTTGGGGTTTTTTTGTTCTTCTTTCTCTAATTGCTTTAGGTGCAAGGTTAGGTTGTTTATTCGAGATGTTTCCTGTCTCTTGAGGTAGGCTTGTATTGCTATAAACTTCCCTCTTAGCACTGCTTTTGCTGCATTCCATAGGTTTTGGGTCGTCGTGTCTCCATTGTCATTTGTTTCTAGGTATTTTTTGATTTCCCCTTTGATTTCTTCAGTGATCACTTCGTTATTAAGTAGTGTATTGTGTAGCCTCCATGTGTTTGTATTTTTTACAGATCTTTTCCTGTAATTGATATCTAGTCTCATAGCATTGTGGTCGGAAAAGATACTAGATACGATTTCAATTTTCTTAAATTTACCAAGGCTTGATTTGTGACCCAAGATATGATCTATCCTGGAGAATGTTCCATGAGCACTTGAGAAAAATGTGTATTCTGTTGTTTTTGGGTGGAATGTCCTATAAATATCAATTAAGTCCATCTTGTTTAATGTGTCATTTAAGGCTTGTGTTTCCTTATTTATTTTCATTTTGGATGATCTGTCCATTGGTGAAAGTGGGGTGTTAAAGTCCCCTACTATGATTGTGTTACTGTCGATTTCCCCTTTTATGGCTGTTAGTATTTGCCTTATGTATTGAGGTGCTCCTATGTTGGGTGCATAAATATTTACAATTGTTATACCTTCCTCTTGGATCGATCCCTTGATCATTATATAGTGTCCTTCTTTGTCTCTTGTAATAGTCTTTATTTTAAAGTCTATTTTGTCTGATATGAGAATTGCTACTCCAGCTTTCTTTTGATTTCCATTTGCATGGAATATCTTTTTCCATCCCCTCACTTTCAGTTTGTATGTGTCTCTAGGTCTGAAGTGGGTGTCTTGTAGACAGCATATATATGGGTCTTGTTTTTGTATCCATTCAGCCAGTCTGTGTCTTTTGGTGGGAGCATTTAATCCATTTACATTTAAGGTAATGATCGATATGTATGTTCCTATTCCCATTTTCTTAAATGTTTTGGGTTTGTTATTGTAGGTGTTTTCCTTCTCTTGTGTCTCTTGCCTAGAGAAGTTCCTTTAGCATTTGTTGTAGAGCTGGTTTGGTGGTGCTGAACTCTCTCAGCTTTTGCTTGTCTGTAAAGGTTTTAATTTCTCCATCAAATCTGAATGAGATCCTTGCTGGGTAGAGTAACCTTGATTGTAGGTTTTTCTCCTTCATCACTTTAAGTATATCCTGCCACTCCCTTCTGGCTTGCAGAGTTTCTGCTGAAAGATCAGCTGTTAACCTTATGGGGATTCCCTTGTGTGTTATTTGTTGTTTTTCCCTTGCTGCTTTTAGTATGTTTTCTTTATATTTAATTTTTGATAGTTTGATTAATATGTGTCTTGGCGTGTTTTTCCTTGGATTTATCCTGTATGGAACTCTCTGTGCTTCCAGGACTTGATTAGCTATTTCCTTTCCCATATTAGGGAAGTTTTCAACTATAATCTCTTCAAATATTTTCTCAGTCCCTTTCTTTTTCTCTTCTTCTTCTGGGACCCCTATAATTCGAATGTTGGTGCGTTTAATGTTGTCCCAGAGGTCTCTGAGACTGTCCTCAGTTCTTTTCATTCTTTTTTCTTTATTCTGCTCTGCAGTAGTTATTTCCACCATTTTATCTTCCAGGTCACTTATCCGTTCTTCTGCCTCAGTTATTCTGCTATTGATCCCATCTAGAGTATTTTTAATTTCATTTATTGTGTTTTTCATCATTGCTTGGTTCCTCTTTAGTTCTTCTACGTCCTTGTTAAATGTTTCTTGCATTTTGTCTATTCTGTTTCCAAGATTTTGGGTCATCCTTACTATCATTATTCTGAATTCTTTTTCAGGTAGACTACCTATTTCCTCTTCATTTGTTAGGTCTGGTGTGTTTTGACCCTGCTCCTTCATCTGCTGTGTGTTTTTCTGTCTTCTCATTTTGCTTGTCTTACTGTGTTTGGGGTCTCCTTTTCACAGGCTGCAGGTTCGTAGTTCCCGTTGTTTTTGGTATCTGTCCCCAGTGGCTAAGGTTGGTTCAGTGGGTTGTGTAGGCTTCCTGGTGGAGGGAACTAGTGCCTGTGTTCTGGTGGATGAGGCTGGATCTTGTCTTTCTGGTGGGCTCGTCCACGTCTGGTGGTGTGTTTTGGGGTGTCTGTGGCCTTATTATGATTTTAGGTAGCCTCTCTGCTAATGGATGGGGCTGTGTTCCTGTCTTGCTAGTTGTTTGGCATAGGGTGTCCAGCACTGTAGCTTGCTGGTCGTTGAGTGAAGCTGGGTCTTGATGTTGAGATGGAGATCTCTGAGAGATTTTCGCCATTTGGTATTACGTGGATCTGGGAGGTCTCTTGTGGACCAGTGTCCTGAAGTTGGCTCTCCCACCTCAGAGGCACAGCCCTGATGCCTGGCTGGAGCACCAAGAGCCTTTCATCTACACGGCTGGCACAAGGTGGCCATCCCTGGTTTCACATCAACATGATCTCAGGCACAAACCTTGTTTTTCTATTTTGTCTTTAAGTTACTTGCTGAAACAACCGGCCTGCGGTCCCCAGGACTGTTGCGGCTTCGGCCGCCGGGGCCCCTCCAGAGCCGGCAGCCTCAGTGAGGCCACCCTCCCCTCGGGCTCCGGGGCACTTCAGTGACGGCGGAGGGAAGGGACCCCGAGCCGGGAGTTCCAGCTCTGCAGAAACGCGGGCTCCGTTCTTCTCCTTCATTTTCTTATTGTGGTAGGTATTATATCCTAGTAGTTTCCTGAGAAAGTGAGTAAAAGGGGTAAATATTTTTTAGTCCTTTGGGTCTGAAAATGTCTATAATCTACCTTGACACTTGGCTAGGTGTAGAACTCTGGTGTGGAAAAAATGTATTCTCAGTATTCTGATGACATTGCTTCACTGTATTCTAGCTTTTCAAGTTCCTATTGAAAATTTTAAACTCTGATTGCTGATCCTTCAGATATGACCCCTCTAGAAGATTTTAGGATCTTCTTTTTATCCCTAAAATTCTAAAATATCACAGTGATGGGTTCTGACATATAACTTTTGTTGTCTATTTTGGAATCTGTAAATTCAAGTCTTTTAACGATTGGAAAAATATTGTGGTTAATTTTTTTTTTTTAATAAGAAATGATGAGAGATTACATCTATTTATTTATTTGTTTTTGGCTGCCTTGGGTCTTCGTTGCTGCACGCGGGCTTTCTTTATTTGTGGCAAGCAGAGGCTACTCTTCTTTGTGGTATGTGGACTTCTCATTGTGGTGGCTTTTCTTGTTGCAGAGCACGGGTTCCAGGCACATGGGCTTTAGTAGTTGTGGCACGCGAGCTCTGGAGCACAGGTTCAGTAGTTGTGGCGCACGGGCTTAGTTGCTCCGCAGCATGTGGGATCTTCCTGGACCAGGGCTCGAACCCGTGTCCCCTGCATTGGCAGGCGGATTCTTAACCACTGCACCACCAGGGAAGCCCTGTGGTTAATTCCTGATAGTTTCTTTTCCCTATGTTTTCTTTTCCTGGAATTCCTGTTTGTTAGAGTTTAAGATTCCTGGATTAAAAAAAAAAAAAAAAAAGATTCCTGGATTGATTGTCTACTTTTCTTATGTTTTCTCTCCTATTTTTCCATTACTGTGTCTTTTTATTCTACATTCTGGAAGATTTCCTCAACTCTATCTTCTAAACATCCTGTTGAAGTTTTGCTATCATGCTTTTCAGGGTTTCATGAGCTCTTTATTGGTCTGTTCTTATTTCATGGATGCAATAGTTTTCTTACCTCTCTTTTAGGATACTAATTATATATTTAATTGTTGCTCTCTGACTTGTCTCTGTTTTTCTAAAATATTTGATGATCTTTGGCTTCATTTCATATTTAAAATACAAATCACCAAGAAAATATTAGGAGCCCTGTGTGTGTGTGTGAATGTGTGTGTGTATACATGTGCACGTGTGTGTGACAGGGGCAGAAGAGGATTTTCCATTAATAGGACTCACTGGCTCTTTCATTGGTAAACCCCTAAATGTCATTACCCATAGGTCTTTGATCTTAAGCTGGCCAGTTCCTCCAGAGAGAAATCATCTAGTATCCTGCCTGGAGGTGAAAACCTGACTGCCATGTTTTAAAGAACTCATCATAAAGTATTTAGGCCAGTGATTCTCCAGATGTGGTCTGTGGACCCCAGGGGCTTCCCAAGATTCTTTCAGGGATTCTAGAGTCAAAATTATTTTCTTAATGATAGTAAGACGGTATTTGCCTTTTTCAGTGTGATATTTGTACTGAGGATGCAAAAGCAACCATGGGTCAAATTGCTGGTGCCTTAGCACTAATCAGTGCAGTGGCACCAAACTCTACCAGCAGTCACTGTATTCTTCACCACCATACATGTACAGTTAAAAGAAAAAATAAAGCTAGTTTCACTTAATAAAGTCTTCAGTGAACAGTAAAAGTTATTTTTATTTTAATGCACATCTTTCTATTGTTATCTGTGACAAAATGAGAAGTACTCATAAAACACTTCTGCAGCATACCAAGTACAATGGTGTCTCGAGGAAAAGCACTTGTGCAGTTTGAGTTACAAACTGAACTTTCTGGTTTTTTCCACAGAATACCATTTTTACTTGAAAGAATGACTTGCAAAGGATGGTCATTCTGATGTGGCTATTTGGCAGCCATTCTCTCAAAAATGAACAAAGTAATCTTTTTGCTTCAGGAAAAATAACTGATGGTATTTGCTGCCAATAATAGAATTTGAGTTTTCAAAAGAAAGTTAGAAATTTGGAAAATTTATATCTTCCACCACCATGAGCTTGAAATCTTCCCTAAAAGGGCTTTGCAGTGATAGTCACCAACGTGATTGTTTGATATCATGGAGTAAAATGTGCCAGTATTTGGAAGATCTGCTTAAATCAGTACTGGAAAGTACCAGTACTTTCCAAATCATCAATGCATATAAAATAATGCATGAGTAAAAGTGTAAAATAGATCAGTGGATTTTAATGTAACAGAGTCAAAAAGTTTATTAATATGGTTTCGAATTCCATATTGCAACTCTCCTTTCAGAAACTACCACCGGTTGAGTTTTGGTATAGCATCAAAAAATATTCACATTTATCTAAAATGGTTATTAAAATACTCTAACCTTTCTAAATAAATGTCTCTGTGAGGTTGGATTTTCTTGGTATTCTTCTACCAAAACAACATATCACAATAAATTGAATGCAGAAACAAACATGAGAATCTATTTTCTATTAAGCTAGACATTAAAGAGATTTGTAAAAGTGTAAAGCAGTGCCACTATTCTCACTAATTTTTTTGGAAAATATAGTTATGCTTCATAAAAATATTATTTATATTAATAAACTTGCTATTGTTATTTAAAGGAGTTGAGAAATATTTAAAAATATTTTCCGTTGCAATTTGTAATAAGATAAATGTTGATACATATAACCAACATAAACAAAAACTCTTTGAGGTCCTTAAAATCCTTAAGAGTGTAAAGTGTTCCTGAGATCAAAATATTTGAGTGCTTGATGTAGAAAATTACTGAACCCCCCAAGTTTTCTGTGTAGTTGTATACCCACCTTCTCTGTTATGCTTAATATGCCCTAATCTAGAGTTCTGATCAAGTCTCTTAGTTGGTATGGGGAGGGAGGGATCTGAGAGTCTAATTTTTTATACATTATTCCAACCACATTTTCCTCTTTGATGCATGAATTAGCAGGATTCTTATAGCTTTTCCCCAGGCAGATACCTGGGTTTCAGCTTTCTCCATTCTGCTATGTCAGTTACCACTCAGCATTCCATTCCAAAATGTTGATCAGCTTCCAGGCTGATTTCACCTTTCCCCCCTTTCTCACCCTGTGATCTACATTTCTTCTGTACTCCTGTCACCACTGCCCCCCCCCCATATAGCACCTCACATTTGTGGCTCTGTATGACTATTTCTAAATGTAGATGTTCTGTCTCCCCACGTAGGTAACAGTACATTTTTTTGAATTTTTTATTTTTATTTATTTTTTATACAGCAAGTTCTTATTAGTTATCTGTTTCATACATATTAGTGTATATATGTCAATTCCAGTCTCCCAATTCATCCCACCACCACCACCCTCCCTGCCACTTTCCCCCCTTGGTGTCCATACGTTTGTTCTCTACATCTGTGTCTCTATTTCTGCCCTGCAAACCGGTTCATCTGTACCATGTTTCTAGGTTCCACATATATGCGTTAATATGGGATATTTCTTCTTCTCTTTCTGACTTATGTCACTCTGTATGACAGTCTCTAGATCCATCCACGTCTCTACAAATGATTCAGTTTTGTTCCTTTTTATGGCTGAGTAATATTCCATTGTATATATGTACCACTTCTTCTTTATCCATTCATCTGTCGATGAGTATTTAGGTTGCTTCCATGACCTGGCTATTGTAAACAGTGCTGCAATGAACATTAGGGTGCATGTGTCTTTTTGAATTATGGTTTTCTCTGGGTATATGCCCAGTAGGGGGATTGCTGGGTCATATTGTAATTCTATTTTTAGTTTTTTAAGGAACCTCCATAATGTTCTCCATAGTGGCTGTATCAGTTTACATTCCCACCAACAGTGCAAGAGGGTTCCCTTTTCTCCACACCCTCTCCAGCATTTGTTGTTTGTAGATTTTCTGATGATGCCCATTCTAACTGATGTGAGGTGATACCTCATTGTAGTTTTGATTTGCATTTCTCTAATAATTAGTGATGGTGAGCAGCTTTTCATGTGCCTCTTGGCCATCTGTATGTCTTCTTTGGAGAAATGTCTATTTAGGTCTTCTGCCCAATTTTTGATTGGGTTGTTTGTTTTTTCAATACTGAGCTGCATGAGCTGTTTATGTATTTTGGAGATTAATCCTTTGTCCATTGATTCGTTTGCACATATTTACTCCCATTCTGAGGGTTGTCTTTCCGTCTTGTTTGTAGTTTCCTTTGCTGTGCAAAAGCTTTTAAGTTTCATTAGGTCCGATTAGTTTATTTTTGTTTTTATTTCCATTACTCTAGGAGGTGGGTCAAAAAAGATCTTGCTGTGATTTATGTCAAAGAGTGTTCTTCCTATGTTTTCCTCTAAGGGTTTTATAGTGTCCAGTCTTACATTTAGGTCTCTAATCCATTTTGAGTTTATTTTTGTGTATGGTGTTAGGAAGTGTTCTAATTTCATTCTTTTACATGTAGCTGTCCAGTTTTCCCAGCACCACTTATTGAAGAGACTGTCTTTTCTCCATTGTATATCCTTGCCTCCTTTGTCATAGATTAGTTGACCATAGGAGCATGGGTTTATCACTGGACTTTCTATCCTGTTCCATTGATCTATGTTTCTGTTTTTGTGCCGGTACCATATTGTCTTGATTACTGTAGCTTTGTAGTATAGTCTGAAGTCAGGGAGCCTGATTCCTCCAGCTCCGTTTTTCTTTGTCAAGACTGCTTTGGCTATTCGGGGTCTTTTGTGTCTCCATACAAATTTTAAGACGTTTTGTTCTAGTTCTGTAAAAAATGCCATTGGTAATTTGATAGGGATTACATTGAATCCATAGATTGCTTTGGGTAGGATAGTCATTTTCACAGTATTGATTCTCCCAATCCAAGAGCATGGTATATCTCTCCATCTGTTTGTGTCATCTTTGATTTCTTTCCTCAGTGTCTTATAGTTTTCTGAGTACAGGTCTTTTACCTCCTTAGGTAGGTTTATTCCTAGGTATTTTCTTCTTTTTGTTGCAGTGGTGAATGGGATTGTTTCCTTAATTTCTCCTTCTGATCTTTTGTTGTTAGTGTATAGGATTACAGGAGATTTCTGTGCATTAATTTTGTATCCTGCAACTTTACCCAATTCATTGATTAGCTCTAGTAGTTTTCTGGTGGCATCTTAGGGTTCTCTGTGTATAGTATCATGTCATATGCAAACAGTGACAGTTTTACTTCTTTTCCAATTTGTATTCCTTTTATTTCTTTTTCTTCTCTGACTGCTGTGGCTAAAACTTCCAAAACTGTGTTGAATAATAGTGGTAAGAGTGGGCACCCTTCTCTTGTTCCTGAATTAGAAGAACTGCTTTCAGTTTTTCACCACTGAGTATGATGTTTCCTGTGGGTGTGTCATATATGGCCTTTATTATGTTGAGGTAGGTTCCCTCTATGCCCACTTTCTGGAGAGTTTTTATCATAAACGGGTGTTGAATTTTGTCAAAAGCTTTTTCTGCATCTATTGAGATGATCATATGGTTTTTATTCTTCAGTTTGTTAATATGGTGTATCACATTGATTTTGTGTGTACTGAAGAATCCTGACATCCTTGGGATAAATCCCCCTTGATCATGGTGTATGATCCTTTTAACGTGTTGTTGGATTCTGTTTGCTTGTATTTTGTTGAGGATTTTTGCATCTATATTCATCAGTGATATTGCTCTGTAATTTATGTTTTTAGTAGTATCTTTGGTTTTGGTATCAAGGTGATGATGGCCTCATAGAATGAGTTTAGGAGTGTTCCTTCCTCTGCAATTTTTTGGAAGAGTTTGAGAAGGATGGGTGTTAGCTCTTCTCTAAATGTTTGATAGAATTCACCTGTGAAGCCATCTGGTCCTGGACTTTTGTTTATTGGAAGATTTTTAATCACAGTTTCAATTTCATTACTTATGATTGGTCTGTTCATATTTTCTATTTCTTCCTGGTTTGGTCTAGGAAGGTTATACCTTTCTAAGAATTTGTCTGTTTCTTCCAGGTTGTCCATTTTATTGGCATAGAGTTGCTTGTAGTAGTCTCTTAGGATGCTTTGTATTTCTGCGGTGTCCGTTGTAACTTCTCCTTTTTCATTTCTAATTTTATTGATTTGAGTCCTCTCCCTCTTTTTCTTGATGAGGCTGGCTAAAGGTTTATCAATTTTGTTTATCTTCTCAAAGAACCAGCTTTTAGTTTTATTGATCTTTGCTATTGTTTTCTTTGTTTCTATTTCATTTATTTCTGCTCTGATCTTTATGATTTCTTTCCTTCTGCTAACTTTGGGTTTTGTTTGTTCTTCTTTCTCTAGTTCATTTAGGTGTAAGGTTAGATGGATTATTTGAGATTTCTCTTGTTTCTTGAGGTAGGCTTGTATTGCTATAAACTTCCCTCTTAGAACTGCTTTTGCTGCATACCATAGGTTTTGGATAGTTGTGTTCTCGCTGTCATTTGTCTCTAGGTATTTTTTGATTTTCTCTTTGATTTCTTCAGTGATCTCTTGGTTATTTACTAACGTATTGTTTAGCCTCCATGTGTTTGTGGTTTTTACTTTTTTTCCCCTGTAATTAGTTTCTAATCTCATAGCGTTGTGGTCAGAAAAGATGCTTGATAGGATTTCAATTTTCTTAAATTTACCAAGACTTGATTTGTGACCCAAGATGTGATCTATCCTGGAGAATGTTCCATGTGCACTTGAGAAGAAAGTGTAATCTGCTGTTTTTGGATGGAATGTCCTATAAATATCAATTAAATTTACCTGGTCTATTGTGTCATTTAAACCTTGTGCTTCCTTATTAATTTTCTGTCTGGATGATCTGTCCATTGGTGTAAGTGAGGTATTAAAATCCCCCACTTTTATTGTGTTACTGTCGATTTCCTCTTTTATAGCTCTTAGCAGTTGCCTTATGTATTGAGGTGCTCCTATGTTGGTTGCATATATATTTATAATTGTTATATCTTCTTCTTGGATTGATCCCTTGAGCATTATGTAGTGTCCTTCCTTGTCTCTTGTAACATTCTTTATTTTAAAGTTTATTTTATCTGATATGAGTATTGCTACTCCAGCTTTCTTTTGATTTCCATTTGCATGGAATATCTTTTTCCATCCCCTCACTTTCAGTCTGTGTGTGTCCCTAGGTCTGAAGTGGGTCTCTTGTAGACAGCATATACATGGGTCTTGTTTTTGTATCCATCCAGCAAGCCTGTGTCTTTTGGTTGGAGCATTTAATCCGTTCATGTTTAAGGTAATTATCAATATGTTGTTTCTATTACCATTTTTTTTTTTAATTTATGGCTGTGTTGGGCCTTAGTTTCTATGCGAGGGCTTTCTCCAGTTGTGGCAAGCAGGGGCCACTCTTCATTGCGGTGTGTGGGCCTCTCACTATCGCGGCCTCTCTTGTTGAGGAGCACAGGCTCCAGACGTGCAGGCTCAGTAATTGTGGCTCACGGGCCTAGTTGCTCCGCGGCATGTGGGATCTTCCCAGACCAGGGCTCAAACCCATGTCCCCTGTATTGGCAGGCAGATTCTCAACCACTGCGCCACCAGGGAAGCCCCCCTATTACCATTTTCTTAGTTGTTATGGGTTTGTTTTTGTAGGACCTTTTCATCTCTTGTGTTTCCCACTTAGAGAAATTCCTTTAGCATTTGTTGTAGAGCTGGTTTGGTGGTGCTGAATTCTCTTTGCTTTTGCTTGTCTGTAAAACTTTTGATTTCTCCATTGAATCTGAATGAGATTCTTGCCGGGTAGAGTAATCTTGGTTGTAGCTTCTTCCCTTTCATCACTTTAAATATATCGTGCCACTCCCTTCTAGTTTGTAGAGTTTCTGCTGAGAAATCAGCTGTTAACCTTATGGGACTTCCCTTGTATGTTATTTGTCATTTTTCCCTTGTTGCTTTCAATAACTTTTCTTTTTCTTTAATTTTTGTCAATTTGATTACTATGTGTCTCTGCGTGTTTCTCTTTGGGTGTATCCTGCCTGGGACTCTCTGTGCTTCCTGGACTTGGGTGGTTATTTCCTTTCCCATTTTAGGGAGGTTTTCGACTATAATCTCTTCAAATATTTTCTCAGGTCCTTTCTTTCTCTCTTCTCCTTTTGGGACCCCTATAATGCGAATGTTGTTGCTTTTAATGTTGTCCCAGAAGTCTCTTAGGCTGTCTTCATTTCTTTTTCTTTTTTTCTTTTTTTCTTTTTTTAACCTGTGCATGTTTATTTATTTATTTTTCTTATTAGTCATCCATTTTATACACATCAGTGTATACATGTCAATCCCAATCTCCCAATTCATCACACCACCACCACCACACCTTGCCGCTTTCTCCCCTTGGCTGTCTTCATTTCTTTTCATCCTTTTTTCTTTATTCTGTTCTGTGGCAGTGAATTCCACCGTTCTGTCTTCCAGGTCACTTATCCATTCTTCTGCCTCAGTTATTCTGCTATTGATTCCTTCTAGTGTATTTTTCATTTCAGTTATTGTATTGTTCATCTCTGTTTGCTTGTTCTTTAATTCTTCTAGGTCTTTGTTAAACATTTCTTGCATCTTCTCGATCTTTGCCTCCATTCTTTTTCCAGGATGAGGTCCTGGATCATCTTCACTGTCATTATTCTGAATCCTTTTTCTGGAACGTTTCCTATCTCCACTTCATTTAATTGTTTTTCTGGGGTTTTATCTTGTTCCTTCATCTGGTACATAGCCCTCTGCCTTTTCATCTTGTCTGTCTTTCTGTGAATGTGGTTTTCCTTCCACAGGCTGCAGAATTATAGTTCTTCTTGCTTCTGCTGTCTGCCCTCTGGTGGATGAGGCTATCTAAGAGGCTTGTGCAAGCTTCCTGATTGGAAGGACTGGTGGTAGGTAGAGCTGGGTGTTGCTTTGGTGGGCAGAGCTCAGTTAAACTTTAATCTGCTTGTCTGCTGATGGGTGGGGCTGGGTTCCCTCCCTGTTGGTTGTTTGCCCTGAGGTGACCCAGCACTGGAGCCTACTCCGCTCTTTGGTGGGGCTAATGGTGGACTCTGAGAGAGCTCACGCCAAGGAGTACTTCCCAGAACTTCTGTTACCTGTGTCCTTGTCCCCACAGTGAGCCACAGCCACCCCCTGCCTCTTCAGGAGACCCTCCAACACTAGCAGGTAGGTCTGGTTCTGTTTCCTATGGGGTCACTGCTCCTTCCCCTGTGTCCTGATGCGCACACTACTTTGTGTGTGCCCTCCAAGAGTAGAGTCTCTGTTTCCCCCAGTCCTGTCAAAGTCCTGCAATCAAATCCTGCTAGCCGTCAAAGTCTGATTCTCTAGGTATTCCTCCTCCCGTTGCCAGACCCACAGGTTGGGAAGCCTGACGTGGGGCTCAGAACCTTCACTCCAGTGGGTGGACTTCTGTGGTGTAAGTGTTCTCCAGTTTGTGAATCACCCACCCAGCAGTTATGGGATTTGATTTTATTGTGATTGCGCCCCTCCTACCATCTCATTGCAGCTTCTCCTTTGTCTTTGGATGTGAGGTATCTTTTTTGGTGAGTTCCAGTGTCTTCCTGTCAATGATTGTTCAGCAGTTAGTTGTGATTCCGGTGCTCTCACAAGAGGGAGTGAGCGCACATCCTTCCACTCCACCATCTTGAACCAATCTCTCGGTAATAGTACTTTTGAAGGCAGGACCCTGCCTCCATGTTTCCCGCCAAGTGATTCTGACTCTGTAATCAGAGATGCTCAGCTCATGTTGCTGTCAGATCATTGGAAGGTTTGGCTGGTTTTGTATGCACTACATAAGAAAAGCTCTTCAATGTTACAGGGAAGTTAACATTATTGACGCTGTAGCTTAGAAAACAAGCACAATGTAGAAATAGGAAAATGGCATGTAAGAACGAGAAAATTTATGATTTACTTTTTAGACCTTATCAGGCTATTTTCAAATTTCTGCTAAGCGTTGGGTAACACTTTTTTTTTTTTAATTTTATTTATTTTTGGCTGTGTTGGGTCTTCATTGCTGTGCACAGGCTTTCTCTAGTTGTGGCGAGTGGGGCCTACTCTTTGTTTTGGTGTGCGGGCTTCTCATTGCAGTGGCTTCTCTTGTTGCAGAGCACAGGCTGTAGGCACACAGGCTTCAGTAGTTGCAGCTCGCAGGCTTAGTAGTTGCAGCATGTGGGCTCTAGGGCATGAGGGCTTTAGTAGTTGTGGTATGCAGGCTCAGTAGTTGTGGCTCGTGGGCTCTAGAGCTGAGGCTCAGTAGTTTTAGCGCATGGGCTTAGTAGCTCCGTGGCACGTGGGATCTTCCCAGACCAGAGATTGAACCCATGTTCCCTGCATTGACAGGTGGATTCTTAACCACTGCACCACCAGAGCAGTCCCAACACTTTTTTTTAAACAAGAGATGGACTTTATTTTTTCTTCCAGTTTAATTGAGATATAATTGACATACAGCACTGTATAAGTTTAATGTGTACAGCACATTGATTTGACTTACATACATCATGAAATGATTATCATAAGTCCAATGAACATCCATCATCTCACATAGGCATAGAATTAAAGAAATAGAAAAAATTTTTATTTGTAGTGAGAACTCTTGTGATTTACTCTCAACAACTTTCCTATATAACATACAGCAGCATTGTTGTTTACTTATCATGTTGAACATTACGTCCATCATACATATTTATCTTATAACTGAAAGTTTGTATATTTTGACTGCCTTCATCTAGTTCCTCCTCCCCTTATTTCCTGTCTCTAGTAACCATAAATCTGATCTCTTTTTATATGAGTCAGTCTGTTAGTTTTTGAAGTATAATTGACCTACAACTCTGTTAGTTCCTGATACAGAACATAGTGATTCAATATTTCTGTACATTTCAAAATGATCACCCCAGTGTCTAGTTACCATATGTCACCATACAAAGATACTACATATTACATTATTGCCCACACTGTACATTTCGTATTGTAACTCATTTATTTTGCAACTGGAAATTTATACCTCTTAATCTTCCTCATATATTTCTTTCCTCCCTCCTCCCCTCTGGCAACCACCTGTTTGTTCTCTATATCTATAACTCTATTTCTGGTCTGTTATGTTTGTTCATTTGTTTTGCTTTTTGGATTCCACAAATAAGTGAAATCAGACAATATTTGTCTTTCTCTGTTTGACATGTTTCACTTAAAGTTATCCATCTTGTCACAAATGGCAAGATTTCATTTTTTTAATGGCTGAGTAATATTTCACTGTATATATATACCACATCTTCTTTATCCATTTATCTATTGATGGGCACTTCAGTTGTTTCCATATCTTGGCTATAGTAAATAATGCTGCAATGAACATAGGGGTACATACATCTATTCTAATTAGTGTTTTCTTTTTTTTTTTAGGATAAATACCCAGTATTGAAATTTCTGGATTGTATGGTAGTTGTATTTTTAATTTTTGAGGAATCTCCATACTGTTTTCTATAGTGGTTGTACCAATTTACATTCCCATCATACATGAGGGATCCCTTTTCTCCACATACTTGCTAACACTTGTTATTTGTTTTATTGATAATAGCCCTTCTGACAGGTGTGAGATGATATCTCATTGTAGTTTTGATTTGCAATTCCCTCATGATTAGTGATGTTGAGCATCTTTTCATTTGCCTATTAGCCACCTGTATTTCTTCTTTGGAAAAATGTTGATTCAGATCCTCTGCCCGTTTTTTGATTAGGTTGTTTATTTTTTGATGTTGAGTTGTATGAGTTCTTGGTACATTTTGACTAGTAACTCCTTACCAGATATATTGTTTGCAAATATCTTCTCCTATCCAGTAGGTGGCCTTTTCATTTTTTTGATAATTTCCTTCACTGTGCAAAAGTTTATTAGCTTGATGTAGTCCCATTTGGGTTTTTTTTGCTTTTGTTTCCCTTACCTGAGAAGACTATTACTAAGACCAATGTCAAAGAGCTTACTGCCTATGTTTTCTTCTAGAAGTTTTATAGTTTCATTTACATTTAAGTCTTTGACCCATTTTGAATTTATTTTTGTGTATAGTGTGAGAGAGTAATTCAGTTTGATTCTTTTGCATGTGGCCATCCAGATTTCCTAACACTATTTATTGAAGAGACTGTCTTTTCCCCATTGTATATTCTTGTCTCCTTTGTCATAGATTAATTGTCCATATAAGTGTGGGCTCATTTCTGGGCTCTCTATTCTGTTCCATTTATCTATATTGATCTGTATTGTCTGGTTTTGTGGCACTACCATGCTGTTTTGATGACTAGCTTTGTAGTATAGTTTGAAATCAGGAAACATGATACATTTAGCTTTGTTCTTCTTTCTCAAGATTGCTTTAGCTATTCAGGGTCTTTTGTGTTTCCTTACAAATTTTGGAACTATTCTAGTTCTGTGAAAATTTTATGGATATTTTTAGAGTGATTGCATTGAATCTGAAGATTGCCTTGGGTAATGTGGTCATTTTAACAATATTAATTTTTCAATCCATGAGCACAGTATATCTTTCTATCTCTTTGTGTCATCTTCAATTTCTTTTATCAGTGTCTTATAGTTTTCCAAGTACAGGTCTTTTACCTCTTTAGTTAGATTTATTCCTAAGTGTTTTATTCTTTTTGATGCAATTGTAAATGGGATTGTTTTCTTAATTTCTCTTTCTGATACTTTGTCATTAGTGTATAGAAATGCAACAGATTTCTGTATAACAATCTCATATCTTGTAATTTTACAGAATTCATTGATAGGTTGTAGTAGTTTTTTGGTGGTGTCTTTAGGATTTTCTATGTATGGTACCATGTCTTCTGCAAATAGTGACAGTTTTACTTCTTGCTTTCCAATTTGAATTCCTTTTATTTCTTGTCTGATTGCTGTAGCTAGCACTTCCGGTACTATGGTTAAAAAAGTGGCAAGAGTGGATACTTGTCTTGTTCCTGATCTTAGAGGAAATGCTTTCAGCTTTTCACCATTGAGAATGATGTTAGCTGCAAGCTTGTCACATATGACCATTGTTATGTTGAAGTATGTTCCCTCTATACTCACTTTGTTAAGAGTTTTATCACAAATGGATGTTGAATTTTGTCAAAAGATTTTTCTGCATCCATTGAGATTATCATATGATTATTATTCTTCAATTTGTTACTGTGATGTAGCACATTGATTTGTGGGTATTAAAACATCCTTGCAACCCTGGGATAAATCCCATTAATCATGGTGTATGATCCTTTTTCCATGTATTGTTGAATTCAGTTTGCCAATATTTTGTTGAGGATTTTTGCATCTATATTCATTAGTGATATTGGCCCATAATTTTCTTTTTTTGTGATATCTTTATTTGGTTTTGGTGGCAGGGTAATGCTGGCCATGTACAATGAGTTTGGATGCATTTCTTCCTCTGCAATTTTTTGGAGTAGTTTGAGGATAGGTGTTAACTGTTCTCCAAATGTTTGGTAGAATTCATCAGTGAAGTTATCTGGTCCTGGACTTTGTTGGGAGTTTTTTAAATTACTAATTCAACTTCATTACTGGTAATTGGTCTGTTCATATTTTCTGTTTCTTCCTGGTTCAATCTTGGGAGATTGTACATTTCTAGGAATTTGTCCATTTCTTCTAAGCTGTCCATTTGATTGGTATATAACTGTTCATAGTAATCTCATGAGCCTTTGTATTTCTGTGGTTTTGGCTGTAACTTCTCCTTTTTCATTTCTCATTTTATTGATTTGGGCCCTCTTTCTTTTTTCTAGATGAGTTTATATAGAAGTTTATCAATTTTGTTTATCTTTTCAATGAAACATCTCTTAATTTCATTCATTTTTTTTCTCTTGTTTTTTTAATCTTTATTTATTTCTGCTCTAATCTTTAGCATTTCTTTCCTTCTACTGATTTGGGGTTTTGTTTGTTCTTTTTCTAGTTCCTTTAAAAAACGTTAGGTTTTTTTCTTTGAGATTTTTTTCTTGTTTCCTGAGGTAGGCTTTTATGGCTATAAACTTCCCTCTTAGAACTGCTTTGTTGCATTCCATAGATTTTGGATCATTGTGTTTTTATTTTTATTTGTCTCCAGGTATTTTTTTATTTCTTTAGTGTTCCATTGGTTGTTTAGTGGCATATTGTTTAGCCTTCACATGTAGTATTTTTTACAGCTTTTTTCTTGTAGTTGATTTCTAGTCTCATAGCATTATGGTCAGAAAAGATGCTTAGTATGATTTCAGTTTTCTTAAATTTACTGAGACTTGTTTTTTGGCCTAGCATGTGATCTATCCTGGACAGTGATCCATGTGCACTCAAAAAGAATGTGTATTCTGCTGATTTTCGAGTGAATGTTCTATATATATCTATTAAGTCCATTTGATCTAATGTGTTATTTAAGGCCAGTGTTTCCTTATGGATTTTCTGTCTGGATGATCTGTCCATTGATGTAAGTGGGGCATTAAAGTCCCCTACTATTACTGTATTACTGTCAATTTCTCCCTTTATGTCTGTTAATAATTGCTTTATGTACTTAGGTGCTCTTATGTTGGGTACATATACATTTACAATTGTTATATCTTCTTCTTAGATTGATCCCTTGATCATTATGTAATGTCCTTCTTTGTCCCTTGTTACAGTCTTTGTTTTAAAGTCTACTTTGTATAAGGTAAGTGCTATCCAGCTTTCTTTTTATTTCCATTTGCATGGAAAACCTTTTTCGATCCCCTCATTTTCAGTCTGTGTGTGTCTCTAGATCCAAAGTGAGTGTCTTTTAGGCAGAATATATATGGGTCTTGTTTTTGTATCCATTCAACCATTCTGTGTCTTTTGATTGGACCATTTAGTCCATTTACACTTAAAGCAATTATTGATAGGTATGGACTTATTGCCATTTTAAAAAATTGTTTTTGAGTTGTTTTTCTAGTTCTCTTTTGTTCCTTTCTTCTTCTTTTGCTCCCTTTCCTTATGATTTGATGACTATCTTTGGTGTTATGTTTGGATTCCTTTCTCTTTTTTGTGTGTGTATCTATCCTAGATTTTGGTTTCTGGTTACCATGATACATTTTTTTTTTTTTAACGTGATTATCTTATGTTGCTGATTTCTTAAGTTCAAACACATTTTAACAACCCTGCATTTTTACACCCTGCCACATTTACTGTTTTGACATCATATTTTACGTATTTTTATTTTGTGTATCCCTTAAATACTTATTGGGGATATTTTAATCTTCCTACTAGCTTTATAATTGGTTGATCTACTACTTTTACAGTATTACTGCCTTTACCAATGAAATTTTTTCTTTTGTAATTTTCACATTTACAGCTGTGGACTTTTCTTCTTTGCTTAGAGAATTCCCTTTAACATTTCTTGTAAAGCTCAATTGGTGGTGCTGAACTCTCTTAGCTTTTACTTATCTGTAAAATTTTTGATCTCTCCATCAAATCTGAATGAAAGTCTTGCTGGGTAGAGTATTCTTGGTTGTAGGTTTTTCCCTTTCATTACTTTTAATATATTGTGCTACTCCCTTCTGGCCTGCAGAGTTTCTGCTGAAAAGTCAGCTGATAACCTTATGAGACTTCCCTTGTAAGTAACTTGTTGCTTTTCCCTTACTGATTTTAATATTCTCTCTTTTTCTTCAATTTTTGCCATTTTAATTACAGTAAGTACCCTACATATGAATGAGTTATGTTCCAAGAGCTCATTCATAAGTCTAGTTTGTTTGTAAGTCCAACAAAGTTAGCTTAGGTACCAACTAACACAATCAGCTATATACTGCTGCTTTTACGCTTGCTTCTGGACATCCTGGGCTTGAAATAAAGCTACCATACTGCTGTACTCTCTACAGTACTGTACAGTAAAGTACACAAAAGCACAACCACTTGTAGAGGATGCATGCATGTGACAATGTACACCAGACACGTGAACTAACTTACATGATTGGACATGCAAATGCACGTTTGCATCTTTGAAAGTTGGCAACTTGAAGGTTCATATGTAGGGGACTTACTGTACAATGTGTCTTGGTGTGTTCTCCTTTGGGTTGATCCTATTTGGGACTCTCTGTGATTCATGGACCTGGATGTCTGTTTCCTTTCTCAGATTAGGGAAGTTTTCAGCTATTATGTCTTTAATTATGTTCTCTGCCCCTTTCTCTCTCTTCTCCTTCTGGGACCACTATAATGCAAATATTAGTGCACTTGATGTTGTCCCAGAAGTCTCTTAATTGTCCTCATTTCTTTTTATTCTTTGTTCTGTTCAGCTTCAGTGATTTCCACTACTCTGTCTTCCAGCTCACGCATCCCTTCCTCTGTATCATCTAATCTACCGTTGATTCCTTCTAGTGTATTTTTCACTTCACTTATTGTATTCTTTATCAGTTTGGTTCTTTATATTTTCAAACTCTTTGTTAAAACTTCTAACTTCTCACTCTCTTCATCCATTTTTCTCCTGAGTTCTTTGAACATCATTATGATAATTACCTTGAACTCTTTATTGGGTAGATTGCTTATCTCCACTTCACTTAGGTCTTCTGGTGTTTTATCTTGTTCCTTCATTTGGAACATAATCCTCTGTCACTTTATTTTCCTAATTTGCTATTTTTAAAATTTTATTTATTTATTTATTTAGGCTATACTGGGTCTTTGCTGTTGCCTGTGGGCTTTCTCTAGTTGCAGCGAGCGGGGGCTACTCTTCATTGCGGTGCGTGGGCTTCTCGTTGTGGTGGCTTCGGGGGCTCAGTAGTTGTGGCTGGTGGGCTCTAGAGTGCAGGCTTAGTAGTTGTGGAGAACGGGCTTAGTTTCTCTGCGGCATGTGGGATCTTCCCGGACCAGGGCTCGAACCCATGTACCCGGCTTTGGCAGGTGGATTCTTAACCACAACACCACCAGGGAAGTCTGCTATTTTTATTTTGATGTATTTGGTTGGTTGGTTATATTTCGTGACCTTGGAGAAGTGGTCTTTTGTAGGAGACATCGTATATGTTCCAGCAGCACACTTTTCTCTTGTCACCAGACCTGTATGTTCTGGGGGTGTCCCTTATGTGGGCTGTGTGGGTCCTTCTGTTATGAAGGGCTAACTACTGTGGCTGGCCTCTGGTCCAGTTGGTTGCCAGACCCTGCCTGATGTGGAGGAGGCCAGCCTCTTGTGTTTTGGTCTAAGTCATGAGGCAGCTCTCTACAGAGCCCTTGGGGGTCCTGGGGCTAGTGCTGGTGGGCAGAGCCAGGTTCCAGGGTGGATGGTTTTGGGGCCAGGAGTCCCAGACCTAGTGTCAGCCACTGGTGGGTGAATCTGGTTCCTAGCATGGCTGGATGCAGGGTCTTTGGTGTCCTAAAGCTGGTGTCACCCTACTGGTATGTGGGCCTGGATCCCTGAGTGACTGGCTGAGTGGTCCAAGATATCTAGGAGCTGGTGCCAGCCTGTTGGTGGCTGAGCTTTGTCCTGACATTGCAGACTGTTGGACTGCAGTGGTTCTGGGGCTGGTGTCCACCTGCTGGTGGGCAGATCGGGGCCCAAGGGATCCCTGGGCTGCTGCTTACCCCCTGGTGGATGAGGCTGGTCTCGGGGTTAGTGCTGGCCTACTGTTGGGCAGAACCAGGTCCCACGGTCTCTGGCTGTAGGACCCAGGGGTCCCATAGCTGGTATCAGCCTGCTGATGGGCAGGGCTAAGTATCTGTCTGCCTAGTTGCTTGGCCTGAGGTGTCCCAGTACTGGTGCTAACAGGCTGGTGGGCAGGGCCAGGTCCTGGTGCTAATGCACTATAGGGAGGACTCCAAAATTGCGCTTGTTAGCACCAGTGTCTTTGTCGTAGAATGAGCTTTCAGCAGTGAGTGCCAATAGTGTCTATGTCCCCAAGGTGAGCTGCAATTGCCTGCTGCCTCTCTGGAGGCTTTCCAAGTTCAGCACATGGGTCTTACTCAGGCTCCTTTCAAATTACTGCTTCTGCCGTGGGTCCTGGGGGTGTGAGATTTTATGCACGCCATTTAGGAGTGTGGTCTCTATTTCCCACAGCCCTCTGAGTCTCCCAAAAGTAAGCCCCATTGGCCTTCAAAGCCAAATGTTCTGGGGGGCTCCTGTTCCTGGTGCAGGACCCCTGGGCTGGGGAGATCAACGTGGGGCTTGAATTCCTTGCTTCTTAGGGAGAACCTTGGCAGTTGTAATTACTCTCCCATTTGTGGGTTGCCCACTCAAGGGTATGGGTCTGGACAATACCGTGTCTCTGCCCCTCCTACCTGTCTTCTTGTAGTACCATCTTTATCTTTAGTTGTAGATCTTTTCTTCTAGTCTTCTGCTATTTCTCATCAAGACTTGCTCTATAAGGGAAGTTTATAGCTATACAAGCCTACCTCAAGAAACAAGAAAAATCTCAAATAAACAATCTAACCTTCCACCTAAAGGAACTAGAGAAAGAAGAACAAACAAAACCCAAAGGTAGCAGAAGGAAAGAAATCATAAAGATCAGAGCAGAAATAAATGAAATAGAAACAAAGAAAACAATAGCAAAGATCAATAAAACTCAAAGGTGGTTCTTTGAGATGATAAAAAAAATTGATAAACTATTAGCCAGACTCATCAAGAAAAAGAGGGAGAGGACTCAAATCAATAAAATCAGAAATGAAAAGGAGAAGTTACAACAGACACCGCAGAAATACAAAGCATCCTAAGAGACTACTACAAGCAACTCTATGCCAATAAAATGGACAACCTGGAAGAAATGGACAAATTCTTAGAAAGGTATAACCTTCCAAGACTGAACCAGGAAGAAGCAGAAAATACGAACAGACCAATCACAAGTAATGAAATTGAAACTGTGATTAAAAATCTTCCAATAAACAAAAGTCCAGGACCAGATGGCTTCACAGGTGAATTCTATCAAACATTTAGAGAAGAGCTAACACCCATCCTTCTCAAACTCTTCCAAAAAATTGCAGAGGAAGGAACACTCCCAAACTCATTCTACAAGGCCACCATCACCCTGATACCAAAACCAGACAAAGATACTACAAAAAAAGAAAATTACAGACAATATCACTGATGAATATACATGCAAAAATCCTCAACAATATACAGGCAAACAGAATCCAACAACACATTAAAAGGATCATACACCATGATCAAGTGGGATTTATCCCAGGGATGCAAGGATTCTTCAATATACACAAATCAATCAATGTGATACACCATATGAACAAATTGAAGAATAAAAACCATATGATCATCTCAATAGATGCAGAAAAAGCTTTTGACAAAATTCAACACCCATTGATGATAAAAACTCTCCAGAAAGTGGGCATAGAGGGAACCTACCTAAACATAATAAAGGCCATATATGACAAACCCACGGCAAACATCATTCTCAATGGTGAAGACTAAAAGCATTTCCTGTAAGATCAGGAAAAAGACAAGGATGTCCACTCTCACCACTATTATTCAACTTAGTTTTTGAGGTCCTAGCCATGGCAATCAGAGAAGAAAAAGAATTAAAAGGAATCCAAATTGGAAAAGAAGAAGTAAAACTGTCACTGTTTGCAGATGACATGATACTGTACATAGAGAATCCTAAAAATGCCACCAGAAAACTACTAGAGCTAATCAATGAATTTGGTAAAGTTGCAGGATACAAAATTAATGCACAGAAATCTCTTGCATTCCTATACACTAATGATGAAAAATCTGAAAGAGAAATTAAGGCAACACTCCCATTTACCATTGCAACGAAAAGCATAAAATACCTAGGAATAAACTTACCTAGGGAGACAAAAGACCTGTATGCAGAAAACTATAAGACACTGATGAAAGAAATTAAAGATGATACCAACAGATGGAGAGATATACCATGTTCTTAGACTGGAAGAATCAATATTGTGAAAATGACTATACTATCCAAAGCAATCTACAGATTCAATGCAATCCCTATCAAATTACCAATGGCATTTTTTACGGAACTAGAACAAAAAATCTTAAAATTTGTATGGAGACACAAAAGACCCCGAATAGCCAAAGCAGTCTTGACAAAGAAAAACGGAGCTGGAGGAATCAGGCTCCCTGACTTCAGACTATACTACAAAGCTACAGTAATCAAGACAATATGGTACTGGCACAAAAACAGAAACATAGATCAATGGAACAAGATAGAAAGCCCAGAGATAAACCCACACACCTATGGTCAACTAATCTATGACAAAGGAAGCAAGGATATACAATGGAGAATAGACAGTCTCTTCAATAAGTGGTGCTGGGAAAACTGGACAGCTACATGTAAAAGAATGAAAGTAGAACACTCCCTAACACCATACACAAAAATAAACTCAAAATGGATTAAAGACCTAAGTGTAAGGCCAGACACTATAAAACTCTTAGAGGAAAACATAGGAAGAACACTCTTTGACATAAATCACAGCAAGATCTTTTTTGATCCACCTCCTAGAGTAATGGAAATAAAAACAAAAATAAACAAATGGGACCTAATGAAACTTCAAAGCTTTTGCACAGCAAAGGAAACCATAAACAAGACAGAAAGACAACCCTCAGAATGGGAGAAAATATTTGCAAACGAATCAATGGACAAAGGATTAATCTCCAAAATATATAAACAGCTCATGCAACTCAATATTAAAGAAACAAACACCCCAATCCAAAAATGGGCAGAAGACCTAAATAGACATTTCTCCAAAGAAGACATACAGATAGCCAAGAAGCACATGAAAAGCTGCTCAACGTCACCAATTATTAGAGAAATGCAAATCAAAACGACAATGAGGTATCACCTCACACCAGTTAGAATGGGCATCATCAGAAAATCTACACACAACAAATGCTGAAGAGGGTGTGGAGAAAAGGGAACCCTCTTGCTCTGTTGGTGGGAATGTGGATTGATACAGCCACTATGGAGAACATTATGGAGGTTCCTTAAAAAACTAAAAATAGAATTACCATATGACCCAGCAATCCCCCTACTGGGCATATACCCAGAGAAAACCATAATTCAAAAAGACGCATGCACCCCAATATTCATTGCAGCACTATTTACAATAGCCAGGTCATGGAAGTAATGTAAATGCCCATAGATAGATGAATGGATAAAGAAGAAGTGGTACATATATACAATGGAATATTACTCAGCCATAAAAAGAACGAAATTGGGTCATTTGTTGAGACGTGGATGAATCTAGAGACTGTCATACAGAGTGAAGTAAGTCAGAAAGAGAAAAACAAATATCGTATATTAACACATGTATGCGGAACCTAGAAAAATGGTACAGATGAACCAGTTTGCAGGGCAGAAGTTGAGACAGAGATGTAGAGAACAAACGTATGGACACCAAGGGGGAAAGCCATGGGGTGGTGGAGATGGTGGTGTGATGAATTGGGTGATTGGGATTGACATGTATACACTGATGTGTATAAAATTGATGACTAATAAGAACCTGCTGTATAAAAAAATAAATAAAATAAAATTCAAAAATTAAAAACAACAACAACAAATACTAAACTTTCTTTGGGTTATTTGTATGGAAATATGTTTATATATGTTTAAGACATTACATGAAATTCCTAAAAATCTTATATGTTCTGGTATACTGTTATAAGTCATAATTCTAGTTATTATTTTAAAATGTATATCTCAGAAATAACTAAATTTCCTTGTCAATTGCATTATTATGAACTTTCATCAAATCTTTAACCGTGGTCATTTTTAAGTCTTTTGTCATTTACAGAGAGTTCTGGGTGTACTCTGATGCTTTTGCAAAAATGTTCCTATAAAAGGGTTTCATCTTCAAGGAATTCATGGAAAAGACTCTGACAAGCACAGGTTTCTGGTAACTGACTATACTGCTGAACTGAATGAATAAGCATTTTCAGAACTCTAATGGAAAACTGATGAATTCATAAAAGTGCTAACAAAAGATCAAGATGAAAAAAAAATTAATTACATGTGACTGAGTGAACTGATGAGGATGATTATAATTTTTGTGACTTTCTGTTTGAATAAAAAAAAAAGAATTTCTTAGTAATAAAACATTAAAAATAAAAAAAATTAAAAAAAAAAAGAGTCATGTACCACAATTTTCATTGCAGCTCTATTTACAATAGCCAGGACATGGAAGCAACCTAAGTGTCCATCAACAGATGAATGGATAAAGAAGATGTGGCACATATATACAATGGAATATTACTCAGCCATAAAAAGAAATGAAATTGAGATATTTGTAGTGAGGTGGATGGACCTAGAGACTGTCATATAGAGTGAAGTAAGTCAGAAAGAGAAAAACAAATACCGTATGCTAACACATATATACGGAATCTAAAAGGAAAAAAAAATGGTTCTGAAGAACCTAGGGGCAGGACAGGAATAAAGACACAGACGTAGAGAATGGGCTTGAGGACCTGGGGAGGGGGAAGGGTAAGCTGGGACGAAGTGAGAGAGTGGCATGGACATATATACACTACCAAATGTAAAATAGATAGCTAGTGGGAAGCAGCCACATAGCACATGGAGATCAGCTCGGTGCTTTGTGACCACCTAGAGGGGTGGGACAGGGAGGGTGGGAGGGAGACGCAGAGGGAGGAGATATGGGGATATATGTATAGCTGATTCACTTTGTTATAAAGCAGAAACTAACACACCATTGTAAAGCAATTATACTCCAATAAAGATGTTTAAAAAAAGAGAACATATATATTTAAATAACAATGAAAGCATTCTTTAAAATATGTCATTGAGTTGTTATAGTTGCACAGTGTAAAGGGGATGTGTGTACATATCATATTGTATATGAACATGTAGGCTATGGCCACCTAATAGTCTGTCCAATAAAATTTGTGTTTGTATGTATGTAAAAAATAAAAATTAAAAATTTAAAGTCTAAAAAGAAAAAAAGGAAATAGTTGCTCTATAAATAGTTGTAATTTTACTGTGCCTGTGGAGGAGGTGAGCTTAGGATCTTCCTATTCCACCATCTTGGACACTGGGTTACACTTTTTAAATAGAGATAAGAAAGAGTGTGGTTTCTAAGAGAGCAGTTTTCTATTACACTCAGATATTATATAAAAATTCCTATTCTCTAAACACAGGTGCCTCAAAGGCAAGGCTGCCAGTGTAGTTGCTCAGTTTGTTTAGTATATAAAGGTTCTTGACCAAGGGACAAGGAAGGGGCACCTTTTTATTCACTTTATAGGGCCCTCTTCTAGTTGGTGTTTCCAGAGGTGGACGTTTTTAAAAAATTTTATTGAAGTATAATTTATTTACAATGTTGTGTTGATTTCTGCTATACAGCAAATTGATTCAGTTATACATATATATATATATATTCTTTTTCATATTCTTTTCCATCATGGTTTATCACAGGATATTGAATATAGTTCCCTGTGCTATACAGTAGGACCTTGTTGTTTATCCATCTTATATATACTAGTTTGCAGCTGCTAATCCCAAATCCCCTACCCCCTTCCCTCTTGGCAACCACGAGTCTGTTCTCTATATCTGTGAGTCTGTTTCTGTTTCGTAGATAATGTTCATTTGTGTCAAATTTTAGATTTCACATATAAGTGATATTGTATGGTATTTGTCTTTCTCTTTTTGACTTACTTCGCTTAGTATGATAACCTCTAGGTCCATCCACATTGCTGCAAATAGCATTATTTCATTATTTTTTATGGCTGAGTAATATTCCATTGTGTGTCTGTGAGTGCGTATGTGTGTGTATGTATGTGTATATATATATCACATCTTCTTTATCCATTCATCTGTTGATGGACATTTAGGTTGTTTCCATGTCTTGGCTACTGGAAATAGTTCTGCCATGAACATAAGGGTGCATGTATCTTTTCAAGTTATAGTTTTGTCTGGATATATGCCCAGGAGTGGGATTACCGGATCATATGGCAACTCTATTTTTAGTTTTTTGAGGAACAGAGGGGAACATTTTTTTAAACGGTCTGCCCAGAGGGTGGCATCTCTTCCTAATTCTCACAAAGTACCTTAGATGCAGTCCCACTGAAAGATCAGCCCTGAACTAAAGGTTAGAAGAAACAACAAGATGTAAACAATGGCTCATTCCCTGGCACATAAAGATTTGGAGAAGTTATTGGAAAGGCATAGGTGGGATAAAGCAATGTTAAAAGAGAAATACCTCAGAGGAATTGTAGCAGGAACTGATATTATTTAACTTGGAGAGGAGAAGAGAGCACATATTAAAAGATGTTTAAAAAAAAGAAAAATATGAACTCTTTCAAAGAATAGAATGACTTGTTGCTCTCTAATTTCACCCCAAGGGGATCAATAGTGCTTTATTGGAGAAACAGAATCACTTCCTGGCAATGAAGACTATCAACATTAGAGGTTGTGGCATATCCTTTTCAAGAGACTTTATAAAATTGGATGTATGCCCATCTGGAAAGAGTGTTAGTTGATTCTCCCTTTAGGTATTATAGGGTTAACTAAACGTTTCTAAATATAAAAGTTTTGTAGTTGTTGTTCATTTTGGTGAAAAGGAAGTATGGGAAGCCCTTGACTTTCATAGAGGCTGAGTTCTAGACTTCTTCTCTAGTGGGAAGATTCCTAAGTGCCCAGAATTGCCGTGCAGAGATGCCGAGAGCCATGGGTCCAGGAATTAGGAGATCATTTGTGCTAGTACAAATATCTCTCTTTGCAAAAATGTTTTAGGCTTTTTCCCTTCTGTTCCCTTACCTTTCTTTTCCTGTAGTCAAAATCTAGTTTTTTCTCATAAAGTCTCATTTGCTTGAAAGTTTAATAAGTAGTGACTACTGTTATTATCATGTGAATTTCCTGCTCTGGGCATACAATGTTCTTCTCTGTTTCCAGAATATGCTTTTTACCTTTTCTTACATTCATTTATTCTTGCATTCATTCAACAAATATTTACTAGAGCTGTGTATGTATCAGTAATGTGCTAGTCATTGAGGATTAAATGGTGAATTAGATATGACCCCTACACTCAAGAATTTCACATTTTAGAGGAAAGACAGGCAAGTAAAAAAAAAAAAAACTGTTTTCTAGATCAGATGCTCATATCTTAAAATGGTTTCCTGCATCTGTCAAATAGTGAGATTCTATCTAGTGCACCACCCCCAGACACTGACTTTGTTTTACACATATGACATTTTCATTTATTACTTTAGGTACACAGTGTATGTATAGGTACGCACATGTATATATACATCTTGAGTGTGTATATATACATATATACACGGTGTGCATATTGCTATCATCTATCCATCTCTATCTAATCTATCTTGTCCCCAACTAAATTTGAAGCGAAATAATAACTAATATTTTATTGGTAATTTACTAGATGTTTGGTGGTGTGCTAAGTGCTTTACATATAATCATGTTATTTATTCCTCATAGCAATCTCTATGAGTGTTGGTACACTTATGATCCCCATTTGCATACGAAAAACTGAGCACTGAGACGTTAGGTAACTTGCCCAAGATTACAGAGGTAATAAGCTGCAAAGCCAGGACTTGAACCCAGAAGTCTGACTTCGAGGCTACAAAGAACTTTAGCTTATAATATCCCACCTGATCCCTGTAGGAGGTCTATCTAGCAGGCAGAGGTTTTGTTTTCATTATAGAGATGAAGACCTTCATGGTTTGTTGACTGAGGGATATTGTTTTAAGGATTTTAGTTCTGCAAGGACAAAATAGATGATACTTGCTGGTAATATTTAGGGTGTATAGCAATTTAAATGTTTAGTTGTGAGAGTTTAGTTGCTGCTAAATACATCTGGAGCATTAGGAGACCAGCAGTAAGATGACACCGTGAAGGCTTGCACCTTTAGATGCTCTCTCAGAACAGTCTATGGTTATTTAATCCTAACCCCAAGTATGAAGAGCCACCTGCCTAAGGGGAGAATTTAGGGGGCAGATTTGCTTATATCAGAACATGACAGTGCTCAGTTCATAAACTTTGCTTTTGCTAAGTTGATTTTCCTTTCAGTTCTTGTAGCTTTTGATAAATATTTATCAAATGTTGAAACACTTGCTATCCTTCCAGTTAATCCAGATTTGAGACTTTTGACTCATTCCTAGACTTTCTCCTCCCTTCCCATCTCATTCAAATCCCTCCCAATTCCTATAGCTACTTCCTTTGTGAAATGTCTTGAGTTCCTTAATATCCAATTCTATCACTAAGTTTGTTTTCAGTGTGTTATGCATGCTTATAAGTAATGAGGAGAAAATACAAAATGAAGACTTTCATTAATATAGATGATAGAATGGTGGAGAACTGTTTTCCTTTATTTAAAATGTCTGATATTATGAAAATTTTATGTAGTACATACTAATTTTAAAATAATATCACTGAAATTATATGTTAATATTATTTGTATAAAACAGTTTAAATCAGACTGCCTTACACTTAGCTGATGCTATTTACCTGGGACAAAAAAAATGAAGCAATCCTGTTGTTAACAGCAAATCATTTGCTGAAAAGAGTGCCCTAGAGAATCAGACCTTGGATAAATGAGATTTTACTTTATGTTTATGTACCCCAAGTTTCTGAACTAAGAATTAGAAGGTAGATCCTTGGCAATATCTAGCACAACTCCTTCCCCACCACCTGCTCCAGTGTCTCTAACATCTTGAAAAGGGCGGTGGTATAGACTCAGTAGTGCCCCCCACTCCAAATTTGTGTGTTGAAGTCCTAACTGCCAGCATCTCAGAATGTGATTGTACTTGGAGATAGGGCCATTAAAGAAGTTATTAAGTTAAAATGAGGCCATTAGAGTGGGTCCTTATCCAATCTGACTGGTATCCTCATAAGAAGAGGAGACTGAGACATACAGAGGCACACTAGGGTTGCGCGTGCATAGAGGAATGACCGTGTGAGGACACGGCAGGAAGAGGGCCATCTGCAAACCAAGGAAAGAGGCCTCAGAAGAAACCAATCCTGTTGATACCTTGATTTTGGACCTCCAGCTTCCGGAACTGGGAGAAAATAAATTTCTGTTGCTTAAGCCACTCAGTCTGTGGTATTTTATTATGGTAGCCCTAGTAAACTAATGCAAACTAAAACTCTGGCCTTTGTTTAAACTTCTCCAGTGACAGAAAACTTTTGACTTCTCTAAGCTACCCGATTTTATATTTGGCCTTTATTAATTATTTTGTAGATCTTCCTAATATTGAGCTAAAATTTTCTATCTTATAACCTCTAATTCTGACCTCTAGAGTCACATCAAATCTGTTGTTTTTTTTTTTTTTTTACAAATGACGTTTCTCAAATATCTGAAGGTAATTATTTCCCTAATATGACCTGTGTTTTCCAGAAACGTTCCCTACCCCCAATTCCTTTCACTGTCTTCATATGCTGTTGTTTTCAAGCCCTGTCTTTATGATGAGCATATTCTTTTCAATCTTATAAATATTCCTTTTGAGAACACATTGAAAAAGTTTCCAGGTGGAATATTTTGATCACTGATGTGCCAGACAGGCCTATTTCTTTTAGGGAGGATGAAATTTATGGTGAAAGAGGGAACCAGCAATTTGAATCATCTTTTTTTCCTTAGATGTATAAAACGGAGGAGTAATCACACATTTAAAGTAGAAACATGGAGAAGTAGCACCATGACTCCTTACTACCAGGCAAAACTATCATTGTGTGCTTGTAGACAGAAACCTACTATTCTCTACCATATGTAGTTTGAATTTAAATTGTATTTAAGGACAATTAATATATTTGATGATGTATTTAATATTAAAACTAATGTTTTTTCAAAAAACTTAAAATTATATATAATTTTAGAAGTAATTCTAATAACTATAACATTAATTTGGCTTTTTTGTCATTTTTGAGGATTCACTCATTTTAAAATATTTATTTATTTATCATTGAAATATAATTGTCCTATACCACTGTTCCAGTGCACAACATAGTAATTCAATATTTCTATATTTGCAAAATGATCACAAAGGTAACTCTAGTTACCATCTGTTACCATACAAAGTTATTACAATATTATTGACTATATTCCCCATGCTATGCATTTCATCCCTGTGACTCACTTAGTTTATAACTGGAAGTTTGTACCTCTTAATCTTTCTCACCCATTTCACTCCTCCGCCCACCCTTCTGCCCTCTGGGAACCACCTGTTTGTTCACTGTATCTTTGAATCTGTTTCTGTTTCCAACAAATGTTTATACAATATCTATCGTATGGAAGGGTTAGTTCAGGAAAAAGTTTAAAAACCACTTGTATCTGTGTGACTAGTCAACAATTCAGTCAGATTGTTGAGCATGCTACATTTATAGTGTTTGCATCTCCTTTAACAATAGTAACACAATAGTGTATTTATTTATTTATTTGTTTACTTATTTATTTAACATCTTTATTGGAGTATAATTGCTTTACAGTGGTGTGTTAGTTTCTGCTGTATAACAAAGTGAATCAGCTATACATATACATATATCCCCATATCTCCTCCCTATCCCACCCCTCTAGGGGGTCACAAAGCACTGAGCTGATCTCCCTGTGCTATGCGGCTGCTTCCCACTAGCTATCTATTTTACATTTGGTAGTGTATATATGTCTATGCCACTCTCTCACTTCGTCCCAGCTTAACCTTCCCTCTCCCTGTGTCCTCAAGTCCATTCTCAACGTCTGCGTCTTTATTCTGGTCCTGCCCCTAGTTCTTCAGAGCTGTTGTTGTTGTTTTTTTTTTTTTTTTAGATTCCATATATATGTGTTAGCATACGGTATTTGTTTTTCTCTTTCTGACTTACTTTACTCTGTATGACAGTCTCTAGGTCCATCCACCTCACTACAAATACCTCAATTTGTTTTCTTTTTATGGCTGAGTAATATTCCATTGTATATATGTGCCACATCTTCTTTATCCATTCATCTGTCAATAGACACTTAGGTTGCTTCCACGTCCTGGCTATTGTAAATATGCTGCAATGAACATTGTGGTACATGACTCTTTTTGAATTATGGTTTTCTCAGGGTATATGCCCAGTAGTGGGATTGCTGGGTCGTATGGTAGTTCTATTTTTAGTTTTTAAAAGAACCTCCATACTGTTCTCCATAGTGACTGTATCAGTTTACATTCCTAACAACAGTGCAAGAGGGTTCCCTTTTCTCCACACCCTCTCCAGCATTTATTGTTTGTAGATTTTTTGTTGATGGCCATTCTGACTGGTGTGAGGTCATGCCTCATTGTAGTTTTGATTTGCATTTCTCTAATGATTAGTGATGTTGAGCATGCTAGCATGTGTTTGTTGGCAATCTGTATATCTTTGGAGAAATGTCTATTTAGGTCTTCTGCCCATTTTTGGATTCGATTTTTTTTTTGATATTGAGCTGCATGGGCTGCTTGTATATTTTGGAGATTAATCCTTTGTCAGTTGCTTCATTTGCAAATATTTTCTCCCATTCTGAGGGTTGTCTTTTCGTCTTGTTTATGGTTTCCTTTGCTGTGCAAAAGCTTTGAAGTTTCATTAGGTCCCATTTGTTTATTTGTGTTTTTATTTCCATTTCTCTAGGAGCTGGGTCAAAAAGGATCTTGCTGTGATTTATGTCATAGAGTGTTCTGCCTATGTTTTCTTCTAAGAGTTTTACAGTGTCTGGCCTTACATTTAGGTCTTTAGTCCATTCTGAGTTTATTTTTGTGTATGGTGTTAGGGAGTGTTCTAATTTCATTCTTTTACATGTAGGTGTCCAGTTTTCCTAGCACCACTTATTGAAGAGGCTGTCTTTGCTCCATTGTATATTCTTGCCTCCTTTATCAAAGATAAGGTGAACATATGTACGTGGGTTTATCTCTGGGCTTTCCTGTTCCATTGATCTATATTTCTATTTTTGTGCTAGTACCATACTGTCTTGATTACTGTAGCTTTGTAGTATAGTCTGAAGTCAGGGAGCCTGATTCCTCCAGCTCCGTTTTTTTCCT
Organism: Eubalaena glacialis; assembly: GCF_028564815.1. Classification (NCBI taxonomy): domain Eukaryota; kingdom Metazoa; phylum Chordata; class Mammalia; order Artiodactyla; family Balaenidae; genus Eubalaena; species Eubalaena glacialis. The sequence goes on along the minus strand of NC_083721.1, from coordinate 87,039,894 downwards.
CAAGATTGCTTTGGCTTTTTGGGGTCTTTGTGTTTCCATACACATTGTGAAATATCTTTTTCTAGTTCTGTGAAAAATACCATTGGCAGTTTGATAGGGATTGCATTGAATCTGTAGATTGCTTTGGGTAGTATAGTCATTTTCACAATGTTGATTCTTCCAATCCAAGAACATGATATATCTCTCCATCTGTTTGTATCATCTTTAATTCCTTTCATCAGTGTCTTATAGTTTTCTGCATACAGGTCTTTTGCCTCCTTAGGTAGGTTTATTTCTAGGTATTTTATGCTTTTTGTTGCAATGGTAAATGGGAGTGTTTCCTTAATTTCTCTTTGAAATTTTTCATCATTAGTGTATAGGAATGCAAGAGATTTCTGTCATTAATTTTGTATACTTATACTTTACCAAATTCATTGATTAGCTCTAGTAGTTTTCTGATAGCATCTTTAGGATTCTCTATGTATAGTATCATGTCATCTGCAAACAGTGACAGTTTTACTTCTTCTTTTCTGATTTGGATTCCTTTTATTTCTTTTTCTTCTCTGATTGCTGTGGCTAAAACTTCCAAAATTATCTTGAATAATAGTGGTGAGAGTGGGCAACCTTGTCTTGTTCCTGATCTTAGTGGAAATGCTTTCAGTTTTTCACCATTGAGAACGATGTTGACTGTGGGTTTGTCATATATGGCCTTTATTATGTTGAGATAAGTTCCCTCTATGCCTACTTTCCAGAGGGTTTTTATCATCAATGGGTGTTGAATTTTGTCAAAAGCTTTTTCTGCATCTATTGAAATGATCATATGGTTTTTCTCCTTCAATTTATTAATATGGTGTATCACATTGATTGATTTGCATATATTGAAGAATCCTTGCATTCCTGGGATAAACCCCACTTGATCATGGTGTATGATCCTTTTAATGTGCTGTTGGATTCTGTTTGCTAGTATTTTGTTGAGGATTTTTGCATCTATGTTCATCAGTTATATTGGCCTGTAGTTTTCTTTCTTTGTGACGTCTTTGTCTGGTTTTGGTATCAGGGTGATGGTGGCCTTGTAGAATGAGTTTGGGAGTATTCCTCCCTCTGCTATATTTTGGAAGAGGTTGAGAAGGATAGGTGTTAGCTCTTCTCTAAATGTTTGATAGAATTCGCCTGTGAAGCCATCTGGTCCTGGGCTTTTGTTTTTTGGAAGATTTTTAATTCCAGTTTCAATTTCAGTGCTTGTGATTGCTTTGTTTATATTTTCTGTTTCTTTCTGGTTCAGTTTCAAAGGTGGTGCTTTTCTAAGAATTTGTCCATTTCTTCCAGGTTGTCCATTTTATTGGCATATAGTTGCTTGTAGTAATCCCTCATGATCCTTTGTATTTCTGCAGTGTCAGTTATTACTTATCCTTTTTCATTTATAATTCTATTGATTTGTTTTCTCCCATTTTTCTTGATGAGTCTGGCTAATGATTTATTAATTTTGTTTATCTTCTCAAAGAACCAGCTTTTAGTTTTATTGATCTTTGCTCTCATTTCCTTCATTTCTTTTTCATTTATTTCTGATCTGATCTTTATGATTACTTTCCTTCTGCTAACTTTGGGTTTTGTTTGTTCTTCTTTCTCTAGTTCCTTTAGGTGTAAGGTTAGGTTGTTTATTTGAGATGTTTCTTGTTTCTTGAGGTAGGATTGTATTTCTATAAACTTCCCTCTTAGAACTGCTTTTGCTGCATCCCATAGGTTTTGGGTCGTCGTGTTTTCATTGTCATTTGTTTCTAGGTGTTTTTTGATTTCCTCTTTGAGTTCTTCAGTAATCTCTTTGTTATTTAGTAATGTACTGTTTAGCCTCCATGTGTTTGTATTTTTTACAGATTTTTTCCTGTAATTGATATCTAGTCTCATAGTGTTGTCATTGGAAAAGATACTTGACACGATTTCAATTTTCTCAAATTTACCAAGGCTTGATTTGTGACCCAAGGTATGGTCTATCCTGGAGAATGTTCCATGAGCACTTGATAAGAAAGTGTATTCTGTTGTTTTCGGATGGAATGTCCTATAAATATCAATTAAGTCCATCTTGTTTAATGTATCATTTAAAGCTTGTGTTTTCTTATGTATTTTCATTTTGGATGACCTGTCCACTGGTGAAAGTGGCATGTTAAAGTCCCCTACTATGATTGTGTTACTGTCGACTTCCCCTTTTATGGCTGTTAGCATTTGCCTTATGTATTGAGGTGCTCCTATGTTGGGTGCATAAATATTTACAATTGTTATATCTTCTTATTGGATTGATCCCTTGATCATTATGTAGTGTCCTTCTTTGTCTCTTGTAATAGTTTTTATTTTGAAGTCTATTTTATCTAATATGAGAATTGCTACTCCAGCTTTCTTTTGATTTCCATTTGCATGGAATATCTTTTTCCATTCCCTCACTTTCAGTCTGTATGTGTTCCTGGGTCTGAAGTGGGTCTCTTGTAGACAGCATATATACGGGTCTTGTTTTTGTATCCATTCAGCCATTCTGTTTCTTTTATTTGGAGCATTTAATCCATTTACATTTAAGGTCATTATCGATATGTATGTATGTTCCTATTACCATTTTCTTAAGTGTTTTGGGTTTGTTATTGTAGGTCTTTTCCTTCTCTTGTGTTTTCTGCCTGGAGAAGTTCCTTTAGCATTTATTGTAAAGCTGGTTTGGTGGTGCTGAATTCTCTTAGCTTTTGCTTGTCTGTAGAGGTTTTAATTTCTCCATTGAATCTGAATGAGATCCTTGCTGGGTAGAGTAATCTTGGTTGTAGGTTTTTCCCTTTCATCACTTCAAATATGTCATGTCACTCCCTTCTGGCTTGCAGAGTTTCGGCTGAAAGTTCAGCTGTTAGCCTTATGGGGATTCCCTTGTATGTTATTTGTTGTTTTTCCCTCGCTGTTTTTAATATTTTTTCTTGGTATTTAATTTTTGTGTTTAATTAATATGTGCTTTGGTGTATTTCTCATTGGATTTATCCTGTATGGGACTCTGTGCTTGCTGGACTTGACTGACTGTTTCCTTTCCCATATTAGGGAAGTTTTCAACTATAATTTCTTCATATATTTTCTCAGTCCTTTTCTTTCTCTCTTCTTCTTCTGGGACCCCTATAATTTGAATGTTGGTATGTTAATTGTTGTCCCAGAGGTCTCTGAGATTGTCCTCAATCCTTTTCATTCTTTTTTCTTTATTCTGCTCTCTGGTAATTATATCCACTATTTTATCTTCCAGGTCACTTATCCATTCTTCTGCCTCAGTTATTCTGCTATTGATTCCTTCTACAGAATTTTTAATTTCATTTATCCTGTTGTTCCTCATTGTTTGTTTGCTCTTCAGTTCTTCTAGGTCCTTGTTAAATATTTCCTGTATTTTCTCCATTCTATTTCCAAGATTTTGGATCATCTTTACTATCATTACTCTGAATTCGTTTTCCGGTAGACTGCCTCTTTCCTCTTCATTTGTTTGGTCAGGTGAGTTTTTACCTTGCTTCTTCATCTGCTGTGTATTTCTCTCTCTCCTCATTTTGCTTAACTTGCTGTGTTTGGGGTCTCCTTTTTGCAGGCTGCAGGTTTGTAGTTCCCGTTGTTTTTGGTGTCTGCCCCCAGTGGGTAAGGTTGTTTCAGTGGGTTGTGTAGGCTTCCTGGTGGAGGGGACTGGTGCCTGTGTTCTGGTGGATGAGACTGGATCTCGTTTTCTGGTGGGCAGGACCGTGTCCGGTGGTGTGTTTTGGGGTGTCTGTGACCTTATTATGATTTTAGGCAGCCTCTCTGCTATTGGGTGGTGTTGTGTTCTTGTTTTGCTAGTTGTTTGGCATAGGGTGTCCAGCACTGTAGCTTGCTGGTCATTGAGTGGAGTTAGGTCTTAGCATTGAGATGGAGATCTCTGGGAGAGATTTCAGTGTTTGATATTACATGGGGCCGGGAGGTCTCTGGTGGACCAGTGTCCTGAACTCGGCTCTCCCACCTTGGAGGCTCACGCCTGACACCTGCCCAGAACACTACAACCCTGTCAGCCACACGGCTCAGAAGAAAAGGGAAGAAAAAAGAGAAAGAAAGAAAGAAAAAATAAATAAATAAAATAAATAAGGTTATTAAAATTTTTAAAATATTAAAAATAAAAAAATAAAAAAGTAATTAAAAGAAGAAAGCAAGAATGAAGAGAGCAATGAAAGCAATAAATAAATCCACCAATGATAACAAGTGCTAGAAACTATACTAAACAAACAAACAAACAAAACGGACAGAGAGAACCCTAGGACAAATGGCAAAAGCAAAACTATACAAAGTCACACAAAGAAGCATACACATACACACTCACAAAAAGAGAAAAAGGGAAAAATATATATATATATATAAAAGGAAGAGAGCAATGAAATCAATAAACAAATCTACCAATGATAATAAGCTCTAAATACTAAACTAAGATAGACATAAAACCAGAAACAAATTAGATGCAGAAAGCAAACCCCAAGTCTACAGTTGCTCTCAAAGTCCATCGCCTCAATTTTGGGATGATTCATTGTCTATTCGGGTATGCCACAGATGCAGGGTACATCAAGTTGATTGTGGAGGTTTAATCCACTGCTCCTGAGGCTGCTGGGAGAAATTTCCCTTTCTCTTCTTTGTTCGCACAGCTCCTCGGGTTCAGCTTTGGATTTGACCTCGCCTCTGCATGTAGGTCACCTGAGGGCATCTGTTCTTCTCTCAGACAGGATGGGTTTAAAGTAGCAGCTGATTAGGGGGCTCTGGCTCACTCAGGCCGGGGGGGAGGGAGGGGTGCAGATGCGGGGCGAGCCTGTGGCGGCAGAGGTGTGACGTTGCAACAGCCTGAGGCGCACTGTGTGTTCTCCTGGGGAAGTTGTCCCTGGATCACAGGATGCTGGCAGTGGCAGGCTGCACAGGCTTTCCAGAGGGGAGGTGTGGATAGTGACCTGTGCTTGCACACAGGCTTCTTGGTGGCTGCAGCAGCAGCCTTAGCATTTCATGCCCATCTCTGGGGTCCATACTGATAGGTGCGGCTCGCGCCCATCTCTGGAGCTCGTTTAGGTGGTGCTCTGAATCCCCTCTCCTCGCACAGCCCGAAACAATGGTCTCTTGCCTCTTAGGCAGTTCCAGACTTTTTCCCAGACTCCCTCCTGGCTAGCTGTGGCACACTAGCCTCCTTCAGGCTGTGTTCACACAACCAACCCCAGTCCTCTCCCTGGGATCTGACCTCTGAAGCCTCAGCTCCCAGCTCCCACCTGCCCCCGTGTGTGAGCAGACAAGCCTCTCAGGCTGGTGAGTGCTGGTCGGCACCGATCCTCTGTGCGGGAATCTCTCTGCTTTGCCTTCTGCACCCCTGTTGCTCTGCTCTCCTCCGTGGCTCCGAAGCTTCCCCCCTGCCCACCCCCCATCTCCGCCAGTGAAGGGGCTTCCTAGTGTGTGGAAACTTTTCCTCCTTCACAGCTCCCTCCCAGAGGTGCAGGTCCCGTCCCTATTCTTTTGTCTCTGTTTTTTCTTTTTTCTTTTGCCCTACCCAGGTATGTGGGGAGTTTCTTGCATTTGGGAAGTCTGAGGTCTTCTGCCAGCGTTCAGTGGGTGTTCTGTAGGAGCTGTTCCACATGTAGATGTATTTCTGATGTATTTGTGGGAAGGAAGGTGATCTCCACGTCTTACTCCTCCGCTATCTTGAAGGCGCCTCCAGTAGTGTATTTTAATATTAGCCCTCCATGGCCTGAGGTTCAGGGTTGTCCCAGAAGGTGCCAGGAGTATGAAGAGAAAAGGGGAAAGATGGGCAGACACGTGCCCCAGTAAGAATTAGGAGAGAGTGGTTTAGAAGAGTAAACACTGTGGATTCACCCCACACTAAAAGGGGGAATAATTCCAAAGAGCAGCCTTCTAATATGGTATCAACTTTGCTTGATTAGTCCAGGAGTTAGAAGGTGACCTGACCCTATAGATCAAATGCCTTTAGTAACTACAACTTCAGAAACAGGCCTGGATACTTCGGATAATAATAAGAATGGCAACAAAGGTAACAGCAACAGCAGCAGTAATAGCAATTACGGCAATGATAATAATAGTTATATGAAAATTTATCAAGCTCTAGCCACTAAGTGCTATATATGTATCAACTTATTTTCCTCAAATTCATTTACTCACTTGATAAACATTTATTGAATGCCTACTATATGTAAGGTGCTGTGAACGAAATACACAAAAGCCTCTGTCGTTAAGAAGTTTATTTCGGTGAAGAAAAATTTTTTTTGCCTTTATTAAATCAAGGTGCCAGAAGAGGTCGCAGTGAGAAAGCGAGATTTAAGTAAAGACTTGAAGGAGAAGCCACGTTAGCAGGCAGGTCTCTACAGGGGGAGGGTTCCAGGCTGTGGGAAGAGCTAGAGCAAAGTCCTAAGTGCAGGAGTTTGCCTTTTGTGGTGGAGGAGCAGGGAGGAGATCAGTGTGGCTGAAGCTGCCTGAGGACTCAGGGGAAAGTGGGCGGGGCTATCAGCAGACCATCACCGGGTGGGGCAGCATGGAGGACGTTGTAAGCCATTGTGAGGACTTGAACTTTTACTCTGATTTAAATGTGAAGTCTTTATGTGATTTTGATCAGCATAGTGATTTGGTCTGACCAAATGCGAAATGGATCACTCTTGGGAGTCATGTTGAGAATACATTTGTGGAGTAGGAAGACTGATTTGGAGACTTTTGAGACAGTGGTGACAAGGACAAGAGTGATAGCCATGGAGGTGATGAGGAGTGGTCAAATTCTAAGTTCATGTTGAAGGGACAAAGAAATCAACTTATCTAAGGTTACAAAGCTAATAAATGGCTGAATTGGGAATTGAACCCAGGCAGTACAGACTCAAAGATAATTCTGATATGCAGAATAACCTGACCAATAAAAAGAGATGGTGAGAAGATAGGCATCAACTCAATAAAAGGCAGAACTTTCTGATAATAATGCCTGAAAGGCAGTGATTTTCTATGATTAGAGGGATTTAAGTGTAAACTAGAAAGCTATTTGTCTTTGATAGTAAGGGAGTGAGGGGATTCATGCATTGGGGCGGGGTGGGGGGGAGTCATAAAATTACTTTTAGTCCCTTTCTAACTCTAAGATTCTATAATCCAAATACAGAGCGACACAGTTTATACTGTTTGTCAGAAGTTGACAATTCTAACTAATAATTACTACTATTTTGAAAACCACTTTCTTGACTTCATCTCTTATCCTAAGGTAGAAACAGTGCTTGGTTTGGCCTCTGCCCTTAAAGAAAGGATGAAAGCTTGATATATCTGATAAATCTCTGTTGTGACTCTAAATGAACCCATGAAATTGCCCTTTTAAATGCAAATTTGAAACATTTGCGTATTTGCGGTGCCAATGCTACTATCAGAGTTTGGAGGATATAAATTCATAAAATAACAGATGCTGGTCTCAGATTAGGATTCTCCAAAATCATTGCATAAAACCCTTCAGTAGTGCTCTGGGGGTCTTGGCTAATAGTTCATATATCCCAGGTGCCGTACCCTGAATGTGTGTGTTGATGGTACACCACTTGAGTATTATATTTGTGTTTGGTTTATGAAATAGACACAGCTCTGTTCCTGCTTATAGCTGCGGGTTGATGTGCTGGGAGGTAATCCAAAGATGTTACTTCATCCAAATGTTTTAAATGTTCTTTAGCATAATATCAAAGCGTTCTGAAGAAATTCCTACTGGAGGTCATATGTCCCACTGCAAGCAACATAAAACACGTCTATAGAATCTACCAACTACTCCCAGCATATTCGGTGGGACAGGAAGTGTGGAAATCTGGGAGAAACTTTTTGGAATATTTCTAATTGGACTAAGAAAAGATAGGAGAGAATAGATGAATGCATGATGTTTGGTGGAATGGGAAGAGGAGGAAGCAAAATGAGGTTGAAGTAGATCCTGGCAATTGACAAAGGAATGCCAGGGCCTGTATTTTGGATGAAAGTTTCTTGAAATTCAACCTGTCTCTGAAGGTGGAAAATTGTAGGTTAGTATGCTTTATCTGAATTTGGGTATATCTGGAGTCCTATTGGTTAGTCATCTCAAAGAAGGAAAACTAAACTCAAAAAGAACAAAGAAAAAAAATACCCCTTCCCCACTACATATGGAATAATCTTGGATTATGTCCCTGTTGGACTTGATTCTGCTCTTAAAAATACAAAAAGTAAACCTGGTTCTTCTTTACACTGGTGGTGGTGGTGGTTGTGGGGTGTGTGTGTGTGTGTGTGTGTGTGTACTTTCATCATGCAGATGTTCTAAGATAAACAGAGAGAGCCATTAGTTGCATGAGGCAATTTACCAGCCTACTATAGAGCATAAGTTCAGATCTTAATGGTGACTTCTTGTTATTTGGGGCTGTTTGAATGGCATATCAAAGGAAGAAAATCTCAAATAAGTTGTCTAAATTTAGTAAAGAAACCTCTTCTCCCTGGTGGTTTTGCTTTGTATTTCTTTTGGAGCACCATAGACATAATAGATAGCATTAAGAAATTCGGGCCTGATACTGTACGTTGTGAAAAGCTGTGACTTTCCTTTCACTTTTTGTTTGATACTAGCAACTGATGTCTGAATCATGAAGCAAGACCATATCGATCTTACTTCTTGTAATGTAAAATTGCACTCCCACTTGGACTCCTGCTGTTTAATTCATAGTGCAATTTTAATGAATTCTTTTTTTTCTTTTTTGTTTTCTTCATGTGTAGCATGCAACTTACATATTCTATTAGAATTTTAGGTCAACTTTTATAATTCCCCAAAATTAATTGTGGAAAAGTTTTGCTTCGTAAATGTGTACATGTAGAGAACTAGCACCCCCTAGTGTATTAAATGCCCCCAAAGATTAGATTTGGCATTTAATAAGCTAATAACAACAAACAGGAATGTGTGCTAATGGGCAGGTTATTTGTTAACTTTTATCACTGCCATTATGACATAACTCGTTTAGGCACAGGGCAAGCATGTTTTTAAGTTAATAAAAATCATAAATGGACTAAAAGGCTGGAAGTCACATTTCAAATATTGAATCTAAAATTAGATAACCATTGTTGGCTATTTTAGCTGTTTGTAATATTTCAAGGCTGTAAAATAAAACAGTAATCTGTGGTCATGTTGCTAATTTTCTAAATTCTCTTTCTTTTGGAAAATTTCAGCAAAATACTTAATTGTTTATGGAAGACTATAAAACTGAAAGTGTTTAGGATTTCTCTTCTTTTGGTGACTGTTATACTGTGTGTTGCTTAATGAAACTGTAAACTGAAAATTACAGCTTCATTCCAGAGAGTAAGAGGACTTATTCCAACAGATGGCATCAAAACACCGGTCTAAACTGTATGATCGCTGATTGTTAATTGCATCTGTAAAACAATCCTTTTAAACGGAGTAATGCATTTTATCATACAGATTATAGTTCTACGCTTTTTGGTTTTTCAATGTGTGTTAACATTTTCTGCTCCAATGTGAGATTTAGTGCTTGCATAATTATCAGATTAAACAACAGAGCAACAGTGACTCAATCATTTTTAAGAATGTGCATAAGGAAGACAGAGAACCATGAATCACATTTTTTTTTTTTAGGACATGCTATTTGAGAAATGTTTGGGTTCTTATTTCATTATATAAAACAGGAATAATGGGCTGGATCTCACCCTCATCAAATTAAAATAGTGGAAACCTATAAAAAGATCTTAAATATATGGTAAACATATACTGTATTTTTAAATATATCTCACTGTAGATGAAAATATGTTTAATCTACATGGATATTTTGAATGAAAAGGAAACATATGAGGCACATAATAAGAAAGGACTGTTCTCTGAAAGATTTAGAGATTAAGGCACACAGCTTCCTTTTAGAAATGGTTGTAGTGAAATCCTACATAGAAGCAGAGGGGTGGGTTTGACAACATCGTGAATATCCTTTCAGTAAGATTCTTTTGTTATAGATGGCATGGGGAAGATGGAATATGAAGACTTGATTCTTTTTTTTTTCAAACTGAAAAATAATTTTAATATAAGCTGCTTTTATAATTACAGAAAATACCTGTGTGGTAGAAACAATGTCCAATTTCATAAAGGCAAGCTACATTCTTGGCATGACAGAGATACTCAATAACAGTTTATTTAAGGACTTGATTCTTTTGTTAGTTCTTCAGCCTAGGTGATTTAGAACTTGGAGCCTGAGTTAAGAGATGTGGAGAGAATAATTTAACATTCATGTCGTCATGGGCAGTTTTTTGGTTTGTGGGTGTCACATGTGATTTTTCTTACATCTAACATATTAAGTGTAAACAGAATTAATGGCCCCCCAAACTCTTCCTATTTTGATTTCTGTGTAACCGACTGGGAAGAGACTATCAGAGTAAACTTGCTTGTTGAACTGGAAATATGCACTTAGTAAATCAATTTGTAATGATTCCTCTTCTAAGTTTTCAGATATCTTTATCTGATATATAAGAGCCACTAAGATAATGCCTGATGAGTGACCCTTCCTAAGTGAAGTATTATTAACCATACAGATTCTAGATAGAAAACATCAAAACCAAGAATATGAATGTAACCACAAAGGATGTCTAAGCAGCAAAAAAATCATATCTTTAAAAATCTACAATAAACCTTTGTCCAGAGCCCACTTTTGTTTTTAATTTTGAAAAGAATTCTGACAAACAAGTTTTTCTGATTTGTAGCCACAACGGATTACAAAGGCAAGTTACTGGTGACAAGCACATGGAGTGACTTCCAATGCCTCACTCTGAAGAAAGAGTTGGAAAACTGTATTAACAAATCAAAGAAATATTGATATTTATTAATTACCAAGGGGAAAATAAGACCTTGGAATATCCTGGCAGACGCCACCTCAATGGAGTGATCAAGGTTAACATTGCCAGTAATAAGATACATTGCATCATGAACCCTGATGTACCAAAGAAAGGGCACACCCTGACTTCTGTGGTATCTTTGCCAAAAATGTGTAGTCTCAATATAATCATTGGAAAAGTCAGACACAGTTAAAGACATTCTGCAAAATAGTTGACCAGTCCTCACCGAAAGTGATCAGATCATGGTAGACCAGTACAGACTGAAGATCTGCCACAGATTGGAGGAGACTAAGGAGACAAAAAAATGAAACTCGGTGTGAGAATCTGGGTTGGATCCTGGAACAGAGAATGGACATTAGTGGAAAAACTGGTAAAATTTGAATATGGCTGAAGTTTAATTAATAGTATTTATTGTACCAATGTTAATTTCTTAGTTTTGATGATTACATTGTGGTTATTTAAGATAATAGGATTGGGGAAGTTTAGTGAAGTGTATATGTCGAGATTCTCTATACTATTTTGCAACTTTTAATTAAGTCTAAAATTATTTAAGATAAAAAAAATTTAAATCCTATACAGCTCAAAGTGTAGAGTAATCTGAGGCCACTTAATGTAGGGGCAAAAAACCTGAGATGTATAAAATAATTATTGATATTCAATATGATGAGTGCAAGGAAGAGTTATTTTCATTATCATTTGTTTAATGTAAATCAGAAAGCACATAATACAGTTTAGAAACATTTTTATTAAAATTTTTAATATAAAAAGTTTTGGGGCTTCCCTGGTGGCGCAGTGGTTGAGACTCTGCCTGCCAATGCAGGGGACACAGGTTCGAGCCCTGGTCTGGGAAGATCCCACATGCCGCGGAGCAACTAGGCCCGTGAGCCACAGTTACTGAGCCTGCGCGTCTGGAGCCTGTGCTCCGCAACAAGAGAGGCCGCGACAGTGAGAGGCCCGCGCACCGCGATGAAGAGTGGCCCCCGCTTGCCACAACTAGAGAAAGCCCTCGCACAGACACGAAGACCCAACACAGCCATAAAAAAAAATAAATAAACAAATATTTAAATTAAAAAAAAGTCTATAAAAATAAAGGAATAAAAAGTTTTGAAACTGTAAATGAATAAATTTCAATTATTTGGGAAATCTAGTTTTTGGAAAATTTTATTCATTAATAATGTATAATGAACCATTATTCTACCCTAAGAATTTTCCTACCTGTGCCAGACACTAGAATTCCCCCTCAGTCCTCTACCCAAAGATAGGTAAGGTGTTATATATCTTGTAGCAACTGTGTGGCTATGTGATGTTATCCAGATCTTAATTTGAACCTGTAATTTAACTAAATATGAAAGTTGAGCAATAAGTTGAAGGAGTTCCATCACACCTTGATCTTGATACTGTGTGGAAATGGGAAATTCAAATGATTTCCTTCAAGGCGTATCTCTGTTCTCTGCTTTATAAACAGAAGTGGGAGATTTGAGTATTTATAGAACAGTTAGTGTTAAACAATTCATAGTTCTAACCCCCAAATCCGTTTACTAATATTCTCTTATTTTTCAATAAAGAGTGACAATCAGAGTTTTCACTAAAATCCATGTAAGATGGCCCTGAATGGAACAAAGGGTAGAAAGCTCCACTCTTCTGGGCAACTTAATAAGCAGTAGAATCATGCTTTTTTCATGCTTTTTCTTAGCCTATCATTTAGCAAATAAGCCTGAATTTCTCTCATGTATACCATTACACTTAATTGTGTGAGAGAAGCTTATAACAAGTATTTGTTGAATGCCCACCGTGTATTCAGTTTGGGTGAGGTGCTATAGGATTCAGAAGTGTGCTCTAGTTCTTCTGTGTCTTTTAAGAAACTCTTTAAAGATCTCATGGGGGTTTACAAGATTAAAGAACATGTACAATTGGATATCAACAAGATTGTATTCACTTAAGTGTTTATACCAGTCGTTTCCAACCTTATTGAAATCAAAGATTCTTTTTTAATGTCAGATATTTCACAAACTCTATCTGATAGTTGATCCACGTTCAGTACTTGGAATTAAAAAAACACATAATGGCAGAAAACAAACATGAATCATTTCAAATTAATGTGTATTTCATTAGTCACAATAGTATCTACTTATTTTGAAAAAAGGTAGCAAGTACCTGTGAGTTCCATGTAACTTAGTATATGCTCTGGTACATGTAGGGATCCATAGCCCATGAATTCTCCCCCTGCCCATCCCGTGGGTGCTTGTCCTCAGGCTGTGAGCCACACTGCTGGAGCACAAATCCTATAGGAATCCAATTGGAAAAGGCTGGCATTTTCAGGGAAATCATCAGAGGCCCCCTGGTGGGGCTTAAGGTGTGCCTCAGAGGTTAGGAAAAGCTAGAGTATGCCCAAGGGAAGTCATGGAGAATCAGGAATGAGGTAGGCATATTGAGAGGCAATGAGGAACCAAGGCAATGAGGACCCCAGGGAGGGGTATGTTGGGGAGTTAGTAAAAATAAAATGGGTTAAATGAGGCAAAGGGAGATTAAGGAGATTCTTTTTTTTTTTTTTAACATCTTTATTGGAGTATAATTGCTTTACAATGGTGTGTTAGTTTCTGCTTTATAACAAAGTGAATCAGTTATACATATACATATGTTCCCATATCTCTTCCCTCTTGCATCTCCCTCCCTCCCGCCCTCCCTATCCCACACCTCTAGGTGGTCACAAAGCACAGAGCTGATCTCCCTGTGCTATGCGGTTGCTTCCCACTAGCTATCTATTTTACGTTTGGTAGTGTATATATGTCCATGCCACTCTCTCTGTCACATCTTACCCTTCCCCCTCCCCATATCCTCAAGTCCATTCTCTAGTAGGTCTGTGTCTTTATTCCCGTCTTGCCACTAGGTTCTTCATGACCTTTTTTTTTTTTTCCTTAGATTCCATATATATGTGTTAGCATACTGTGTTTGTTTTTCTCTTTCTGACTTATTTCACTCTGTATGACAGACTCTAACTCCATCCACCTCACTACAAATAACTCCATTTTGTTTCTTTTTATGGCTGAGTAATATTCCATTGTATATATGTGCCACATCTTCTTTATCCATTCATCCAATGATGGACACTTAGGTTGCTTCCATGTCCTGGCTATTGTAAATAGAGCTGCAGTGAACATTTTGGTACATGACTCTTTTTGAATTATGGTTTTCTCAGGGTATATGCCCAGTAGTGGGATTGCTGGGTCGTATGGTAGTTCTATTTTTAGTTTTTTAAGGAACCTCCATACTGTTCTCCATAGTGGCTGTATCAATTTACATTCCCACCAACAGTGCAAGAGTGTTCCCTTTTCTCCACACCCTCTCCAGCATTTATTGTTTCTAGATTTTTTGATGATGGCCATTCTGACCGGTGTGAGATGATATCTCATTGTAGTTTTGATTTGCATTTCTCTAATGATTAATGATGTTGAGCATTCTTTCATGTGTTTGTTGGCAATCTGTATATCTTCTTTGGAGAAATGTCTATTTAGGTCTTCTGCCCATTTTTGGATTGGGTTGTTTGCTTTTTTGTTATTGACCTGCATGAGCTGCTTGTAAATCTTGGAGATTAATCCTTTGTCAGTTGCTTCATTTGCAAATATTTTCTCCCATTCTGAGGGTTGTCTTATGGTCTTGTTTATGGTTTCCTTTGCTGTGCAAAAGCTTTTAAGTTTCATTAGGTCCCATTTGTTTATTTGTGTTTTTATTTCCATTTCTCTAGGAGCTGGGTCAAAAAGGATCTTGCTGTGATTTATGTCATAGAGTGTTCTGCCTATGTTTTCCTCTAAGAGTTTGATAGTGTCTGGCCTTACATTTAGGTCTTTAATCCATTTTGAGTTTATTTTTGTGTATGGTGTTAGGGAGTGTTCTAATTTCATTCTTTTACATGTAGCTGTCCAGTTTTCCCAGCACCACTTATTGAAGAGGCTGTCTTTTCTCCACTGTATATGCTTGCCTCCTTTATCAAAGATAAGGTGACCACATGTGCGTGGCTTTCTATCCTGTTTAAGGAGATTCTTGAAATCAAGCACAGGAGCTACAAACTTCCGTTAAGACAAAGCACTGGACCAGGACTCAAAGGAATGGGATGTAATCCTGGCTCTACAATTACTAGCCTTAGGCAACTTATATTTTGGAGCCTCAATTTTCATCATTAGTATGACTGGGATAATAATACCTACCACTCAGAGAAGAGAGCATCTGTGAAATATCCTAGTGGGCTTTCATTCTATTTTGGTTGCATCTGAAATAGGGAACTATCTAAGATTATTGAACAGGGAATCAGCATGATGAAAGTGATATATTAAAGAAGATTAGTTTGGCAGCTATGTGCAGGTTGGATTAGAGTCAGGGAAGCCAATAAGAAAACTGTCCCAGTGATCCAGACTCAAAGACTATGAAAATAGGGACAAAAGGAGGTTGAGATGAAAATTGATTCTATTTTTTGTTTGATAAGGTATCAGGGATGAAATGAATCAAAAATGATCTTGAGGTTTTAAATAGCTAGTGACTGTAGAAATATGGCTGAAACACTGAAAAAGAAAAGGAAAATGGAGAGGAAGGTGATTTGGAGGAAAAGGATGTTGGGTTTGGACATGGTGACTGGTATGTGAGAGCCAACAGTCAAGTAGAAATTGATGCTAAACTATTGGGAATATGCAATTGGAGTGAAGGTGAAGTTTGTGCTAGAGATGGCAAGGTATGGGAGTCAGAAGCCTAGTGGTGACAGCTGAGCTGTGAAGTGGATGTGCCACTTAATAGAGATTATAAACACAAAACCAAGGATCTAGAATGAAGCCTATGTGATACTTTCTCTTGAGAAATGTTTCCAAAGGCTGATCAATTCATTACTCTGTAGCTAATATAAGATGGAATTGAGTTTTAATCATCTTATAGGGGTATTTAACTTTTATTTTTTTTTTGTTTTAAAATTCTGATAAGCCAAAGGTATATAAACACGTTGTTTTTCCTTTCAAGGGAATGACTGATTGCTTGCTTGTAGCACTCCTTCTAATATGAGGCATTGAAAGATACTCCTTTTGGGTTGTTTCTTCCTGAGTTATGGCAGGGAAGTAGGGCAACATTGCTGGAATTGCTGGCTGGCAAAGCCACTCACGACAAGCCTGTAACCAGTGGGGCTTCTCTGGCATTCAAAATTCCTCATGATCTGACTTCTTCCCAGCCTCATTGTGTAATACTGCCCAGCTCCTTCCAGCTGCATGAGTTGGGACCCCAGGTATGCCAAGTCTCATGCTAGCTCTGAGCTCTCACTCTCCCTCTACATGGAATGCCCTTCTCTTTGAATCCTTCAAGAGCCAGTTCCAATGCCTCCTCTTTTCTGAGCCCCTGTTGCTAATTCCCCAGTGAGAAAGAATCCCATCGTCACTGGTGCTTCCACCTCTGTGACACACTCCTTCCAGCCTACATTGCATCATCCTTGCTTGTTTACATCCTTGTCTCCCCCACATGGCTGTGAACCCCAGACAGCAGGGGATGTGTCTGACTTGAGTGTATACCCCACACAGTGCCTAGCCTAGTCTCTCACTTACTGCTTGCCAAGTTGAGAAGATGACATTTTTCCTAGCAACATTTAGTAAATCAAAAAGGAAGAAAAGCAGCATTGGGAAAAAGAGAGAGAAGAGTCCTGTGTCTTTAGTTGGAAATTGAACTAAGCAAAAAAAGGAGCTGGTGATGGTGGTAGGGTAATAGCCATTTCTGTGGGTGGCCCAGGAGAAAGAAACAGGAGCTTGCTGGAGAGTAAACATGAACGTCTGATTTCTGTGGAGCTCTGAATCTCGAAGCATTGGAAGCACGTGTTAAGGACATGACTCCTCTGTGGAGAGTTTTAGGTAATGTGGTGAATTTTAGGAGAATTATTCAGTCAGGGTGACCATGTTGTACAGGAGGTGGGCGGATAGGTTATAAGGTCCAGAGAGGGGCAGCGGGGGGTTGTGGAGTGGATTGAAAGGAAGAATGTCCAGTCCAAGTGCAAAAACTAAATATTTGAGAACTTAAAACTTCAAAATGGGGTAGAGGAAAAGTAAATGGGGTAGAGAAAGAGTAAAAGTAAAATGAGGTTATTTTGGAAAGAGAAAATCCATCTCAGGTTTGATTAATTCAACCCCCAAATTATCAAATGAGTAATAACCTATCACATTTGGTTAGAGCTATAGAGCCTTCAATTAAATAGAGGCTGAACATTTAAATTTGATTAAGTAAGGTGACTTCTAATAATACAGGCAATTAGCCTGTGGAATGTGCAGGTGGAGAATGAGAAGGAGGAAACAATGCTGCATTTTGAAAGCTGGTTTAGTGATTTTTAATACAAGAATACCTTAGGCTTTTATAGAACTTTCAATTTACAGCACTCCTTAATCTTCATTATCTCATTTGAGCCTTGCATCCCCCTGTTGGGCAGGTAAGGAAAGCCATGCTCACACCTGGGTCTCCTCACTTCAAGCCTGGACTTCCTGTGTTCCTTCCACAGCCCCTGCTACCTCTCTGATGGTGGGGAAGATAGATTCAGTGTTTAGAGTTCTTAGCTGTCATTCAATTAATACACGAAAATGTGGTTTGAAATAAGCTATTTGAATGAAAGCCTTGTTTTATTTACTTTTGCAACTATTCCACACACTATGTGACACAGTACTATGTGTGGTAAATATCCACTAATATTTGGGAAACAAATGAACTGTTGCATAGTTTCCCTAGGCATTCTAGTATTTCTAGAAGGTACCTGAGAGGTAGCTTGGTGGGGGACCAGAGGTGGTGAAGGTGGACAGGGGAGAAAAATGGAAGGACAGGCCTATGGTGCGCCAGCCCCTTTAACCCCAGCAACTCCCTTTTCTTTGTCTTAGATAGTAAGTGTTATGGGTTGAATTGTGTGTCCCACACCCAAATTCATATGTTGAAGTTCTAACCTCCAGTACCTCAGAATATGAATGTATTTGGAGATAGTCTTTAAAGAGGTAATTAAGTTAAAACGAGGTAATAAGGGTGGGCCCTAATGCAGTCTGACTGGTATCCTTGTAAGAAGAAGACATTTGCACCCAGAGGGAAAACCCTGTGAAGACATGAGGAGAAGACAGCCATCTACAAGCCAAGGAGAAAGGCCTCAGAAGAAACCAACCATACTGACGCCTTGATCTTCTAGCCTCCAGAATTATGAGAAAATAAATTTCTGTTGTTTATGCCACCCAGTCTGTGGTACTTTATTGTAGCAGCCTGAGCAAATGAATGCATTAAGATTCTGAGAGTTTAAGGGAGTTAAAAGACAGAGAGACCGGGGGTGGGGGGGAGGAGAGAATGTTCTTAAGAGAGTTATAAAACTATGATTCTACGGTTTAAGATTATTTTCCGTGAGAGTCAGATAAATACTTCTTTTATCTTTAAATCACATAAACTATCAGTAAGTAGAGGACTATCTCTTTGAGGTGACCAAGTCTATAGCTTCATTGGGTAAGTAGATCAAAACAGCTTCTACATTTTGTTTTCCAGCTCTAGAATATTAACAGGCAATTTAGGCACACATTGCATCGTGCAGCATAATTACCATTGTTCTTGAAAAAGAGTTAAACATTAGTTTCTAAACTGTATGTGGCACAAACTGATTCTGTGGCTGCTTCTTTCTCCACCCTCTCGTACTGAACACTTCAAACTTTGAGCGTCTTCTAAAGGCCATGAAGAAAAACTCAAATCATTTCACAAAGGCAAGAAACACATACCATTTTTTGCATAATTTGAAACCTCTGGGGAAGAATTCTAGATTTGTTAATATTACTATTTGTTTCAAAATTATCTTGGTTCCCCTGGACCTGAGCAAATGGCCAAGAAAAGGCAAACTAGCTCCCCAACAAGTTTTAGGATGGTGTGGTGAAACCACCGTCAATTAAGGATGCATTTGGTAGGAGTATCATTGTGAAGAAAACTTTCACTGCTATTTGCAAAAAGAAATTGGCAGGAAGGCATGAAATGAAATTGTTTCTAAAAGAGCTATATATAAGAATTCATATTTGGGATCCATTGTCATTTTCCTTGATTCCAAGGCTGTATCATTTGCAGATGAAATTAACGTCAGATTTCTACTCTTCACACCTGCTGTAGTAACAATACTGAAACTGCTCTGAAAGACCCATCTTTTGTATTCTCAAGTTTGAACCTAAATTTTAAAGAGATCTGAACAAAATAAAATGTGAAAAGTTATTATTTAGTTAAAAAAATAAAAAAACAAACAAAAAACCACACAGGACAAGAACATATGCTTACTGCCCTTCCTAATAAACATTGTATGGAATTCTTTAAGAACATGAGTGGTTGAAGCCTTTTAAAAAATGATCAGACAATTGTCTAATTAGGAAGTGGAGAAGAAAACACTATTTGTTTTACTTACAGTCTAGAAAAATAATGCTTCACATGAAAGCATAACTTATTCTGAATGATCTGTTGTGTCAGTACCTGGCAAATTCTTTAAATGAAGACAATTATGTGTAATGTAAATACAGACTATCTATCATTGACCATTTTCTGGTGATGGAATCTGCAAACTGCTTCTCTCACAGGATCATCCTTCTAGGCTAGGCTGTGAGCTGGTAACAGCAACCAAAATGCATATTTGATTACCTCATTGGCCCTCGGAATCCTGGCAGACTCCTCCAATAGAGTCTATTGTTTGTAAAAGGCCTATTGTTTGTAAAAGGTCATTGGTGAGGTTGGCTTTCAGCCCAATATTATTTATTTACATAAGTTTTGGGGCACATATGACCTGTCATCTTGAAACCTAGGGCTGGGCAATGAATGACAGAAGTCAACTGCTATGCAAAGGACAGAAACGGAGAACATCTTCTTGTATATGCTGGGAGCTGGCAGCCTTGCAGGAGTAGTTCTAAATTGTCATTCCCAGCCCTTTTTTTTAAAGACAGGGGTATTTTACAGTCTTATACTTACTGCCACAGATCACATTAGGTTTGCATAATCCAAGCTGCTTGTGAGTGAGACTGACTACAGTATCAGGACAAAATGCTATAATTCACCCTACATGACGAGTCTAAAACAAGTTCCCAGTTCCGCATGAGCATGCAGTTCACCGCTGTGAGTTCTAAATCAGTGTCTCTTTATGTTTTCTAGTATCATGCAGTGTTCTTGAAATAATAAATATTCCCTAACTTTTTAAAAGTTTGGTTTTATACATTTGTTTGCAAATTGCTTCAGAATTCAGAGAATCATTTTTTCCTTTAAACCATGGTTACAAATATGTCAATAAAAGCCAGTGCTTATTAGAGCTAATATTGCCAAAATATTGCAAGGCTTAAACTGTATTCTTCACTAATAAGCAAAACTAGAATAGCAAAGTGCAATTAGAATTAGTTTCATATTTATCTTGATCACTGGTGTCTAAGGAAAAAGTTTAATTAGAGAAAGATGAGGCAGAAAATGGGGACTTCTCAGTATTTGAAGGACTTTAAAAGGATGAAGGCCTTAATGATGTCTAGCCTAATGATGGAAATCAAATTTACCTTTCCTTAATACAAATGTATTGTTAACCATGCCCTAATGCTGACCGATAATAATTAGTATTGTTCTTTGGGCTCACAATGGTGTACAAACAGAGGGCTTGAGAAAGTAAGGGAGAAAAATATTTCTGAAGAAATGAGCAAGGATTAAATGTGTTGGAAAGAAAAAACGGAGTTAAAGAGATATAAGTATATATATGAAAAAAATTACCAGGATAGAATTTATGATGCTTTCAAGGTTGAAATACAAGGAAAAATTATCTAACCTATCACCTCCTCACCTGCAGGGGGAGAAAGGAGAGAGTAGGACAGAGGCTGGGGGCTTGATGACTCCCCATTACTATTACTCTGGGTGATAGTGTAGCTTGGCAGCTACCTGGAATGGGCAAAGGAGCAGGAGGCAGCGAGGAAGAGGGGCAGGAACCCATGGGCCAGCTATATAAACAGAGCATTTGTAGCTCAAGGATGATTTATTATAATAGGTGTTATAGTATTATACCATTAGAGAAAGATAATATTTATGAGATCATAGCCAGTACAGTTTTGTGTTGTGTGTGTACTTACTGTCTTCCACGCACTGTTTATAGTGTTTATAAACATTATCTCATTTAACCCTATTAATCCTAAAAGAGAGATATAATTGCCACCATTTTCCAGATAAAGAAACAGAAGTTACATAAAAGTTAAGCATATTGTCCAAGAGAGCAGAGCTTTTAACTGGTGGCCCTGAGATTTGAGCCCTGAGGTGGCTGCACTGAACCAGGGCTCTGGTCCGGAATGAGACATGAGGTCCCCTCTCCGGTCCATACTGAGGTATCATCCCATTAAAATAGAAGAAAAAATGTACATTTAGTACAGTGTTGAGTGCAAATTAAATATTAACTAAATATTGTGATTATTGTCTACTGAAGTAAACTGTTGCTTGTTAAATACCAACACGGCCAATATTGGGTCTTGGTATTCACTCTTTAAATTTATTTATTTATTTTTGGCTGTGTTGGGTCTTCGTTTCTGTGTAAGGGCTTTCTCTAGTTGCGGCAAGCGGGGGCCACTCTTCATCGCGGTGCGCGGGCCTCTCACTGTCGCGGCCTCTCCCGTTGCGGAGCACAGGCTCCAGACGCGCAGGCTCAGTAGTTGTGGCTCACGGGCTTAGTTGCTCCGCAGCATGTGGGCTCTTCCCAGACCAGGGCTCGAACCCGTGTGCCCTGCATTGGCAGGCAGATTCTTAACCACTGCGCCACCAGGGAAGTCCGGTATTCACTCTTGATTTTGCTTCTTTCTGCATTTCGGTAGCTTTTTTCTGCCCTCCAGGCATCTCACAGTCATATATTTCTATCTTCTTGGAAATCCACCGATTTACCTTTCATGTGTTTGCCAGCCTACCAGCTCTGGGAGAGCAAGGGACTGTTCGGGACCATAGTAGGCACTCATTAAATATTTGTTAGATTGAATCATTTCATCCAACAACTGGATCATTTATTTTGGGTAGTAGGGGGCAATCAAAAATTTAGTTCCAAGGACAAACATCTGTACTTTAATATATTACAATTAAAAAATCTGAAGTAAAACTTAAGAAACATAGGGGATTTTTTGTCCAGAGGCTGTGATAACACATCCCATAATTCACCATTAGGATTTTCAATGTAAATAGTGTATTTCCATGTTTACACTAAATTACCAACATGAACAATTTAAGCATTACTCTTCACCAGTTATACAAGATACTTCATTTGAATTCTATTACACACATAGCACTATGCCTCTCTTCCTAAATTTTTAAAATTACATTTAGAAACAAGAGTGAATATTGTAACTAAGCAAGTTCACAATCATGTTTCTGAGATTTATAGTCTGCCGCCTTTGCTCTGGCTGTCTATCCATTCATGGGTGTAGAAAACAAGAATATTTTATTCTTGTTCTGATATGTCCTACTAATACATGTTTATGGAATAAAATTGCCATGGTTATTAAAAAGAGTCTATGACATTTTCTAAAGAGTGTGGATATTGCCTGCACGGCCTGGCTGAATTCCAATTTGTGTAATTACATTCTGCTGTCTGGTTACCTTAGCGATCCTCTCTTTTGCTCTGTGGGTCCTTACGGTGGTTGAGCTCAGCTGAGATATCCCTGTTTGCCACCCCTAGTTTCAAATAATAGGAGCTGGAGGCAATCTAGTCTTTGGAAATTTATATTCCATCTATTTTGACAAACTTAAAATTTTGTACACATTCTGGGGTGTGTAGTAAAGCCTGGCTTCCTAATCTGAATTTTCTTGAAATAGAGTGGGCAGTCTAATTAGGGAGAAAACTGTGAACCTTGTTCTTTCTTCTGTTTTTGATCATATTTATTATTCCTATGGAAATTGGAGGGATTTTCTAAGTCTACTTAATCTCTCCTGTCTCTGAACCTTCATAGCAATTTGCTAGAACTTCTGTTCTTGTTCTTAGAGCCTGCCTTGAGGTAGAGCTGCTTGTGGGCTTATCTTAGGCCCAGGATGAATGTTAAATTTCTAGACTATACGGGCCTCTGCATTTTTTTCATACTGATGGAAACCTTCACAGAATTGCATGTTGTAGATGTTCAATAAATGACGGATGAATGACATTTCCTTTGGGTTAACATTATTTACTATTAAAGACTGAGCCTATGTTTTGGACACTAGCAGGCAATTTATTATGCAATCTAATGGGATTGTTTCAATTGAAATATTTCAGTTCCTGGACATTGGCATCACTATATTGTGGCAGGTTGCCCATAGAGACAGCTGCTTCCCTCCCTTACGCCTTCCCCACACCAATTTACTCTTAGAAAGCTTAAGGGTTCCAAGCCAGGATTATTATAAGGTTATTATTGGGACTGCAATCACAGTTTGCTCTGCACTGGAAGATTCAATTTGTTCAGAAAGGGCAATTCAGAGCAGAGAGTTCCCAAACTTTGATCTACTCTAACAAAAAGAATGGAGGGTCTAGCTATAGCTGCCCCATCCCCTTGACCCAAGCACATTTTTTTCCTCCCATGGAAGGAAGCATATTAAAATGCAAATGCCTTAGAATGACTTTACTATAGGGTTAAACTTGAATTGGCTTTAAGTTTTGAAATGTAAGTAATTCATAAATGTCAGTACTTTAAGGAATGAAATTCTTGGTACACATCCCTCAATAGAACTCCTTGTGTTCATATCTTACTTCAGATTCAGGTTGTTCTCAGGGACCTCTAAGGCTACTCTCCTACCCATTTAAGCCTCATCTTGGGGAATTACTCATCCTGTGCTTGGTACTTTAGTAACATCAAACTGCTATTCTTTCCCTGCACACAATGAATATTTCTTTGTTCTGGAATGCCATGTTACTATCCCTGTCTGGCTGACACTTATGCATCCTTAAAGACTCAGTTTCACCAGGAGTGAAAACCCTAGAGGCAGGGTCAGGTCTCCCTCATCTGTGGTTCCCTAACATCTTGAGTATATCTTCACATTTATCCTTTCTTATAGAAATGATCCGTTTCTGTGTAGTCTTCCTTTACTCTTGGTGGAACAGAACTAAGATTCCTTAGACATTGCATGTACATAGCAGAACCACTTGCTGGGGATCCTTATGTGGGGTAACTCTTCTCAGGACTCTAGTCTGCAAGGAGAAAGTAAATACAAAGGACAAAGAAAGCAAGATGGAGCCAGAGCAAGAAAGGTCATATTTACCTACGTCTCCTTTTCCTCTTTCTGTGTGTTAAATGCAGTTCAAGTATTTACTGTTTTGCTTTTTTTTAAAGATGAATTTGTTTTATAGTTAATAAGAAAAGAACTTAATTGCCCTCTAGTTCAGCTCTTAGGGACTTCTTTCTAAAAGATCAATCTGTAAACTTCAAATTCTAGCTTCTTTTTTAGAATAGCTATTTTCTGTTATTTGGAAATTTTCAAAATTGAATCTTTACCCCAGCGGGGAATGAATCATTTTGGTAAATACTTCTAATATCTAAGAGTCAGAAGTTCATAGGTTTTAATTCAAGACTGACTCACTGCTATGGTGCCATGGTATCAATGAATACCAAATTAAAAATCTACATTGTACTTGAAATCTGAAAAATGATTATTATATTCCCTCAAGAGGCAGTGTGATTTGTCAGAAGGGTACTGACCTCGGCAGGAGAAAGCTAACATTCCAGTCTCAGATTTGCCACCAGCGTGGGACTTTGGGAAAGTCATTTGGCCTCTTTGAGGCTCAGTTTCTGCTTTTGCAGAATGGTGATATTTGGAGGCTGGGCTGATGACAACAGCAGCAGTAGCAACCACAACAATCAAAACTAAAAAGCTAGAAGACATATCCAGGTGTTCCACGCAAGAAACCAGTTGGAGGGAATCTAGACATGTTTTAAACATCCTCCCTTTCATATGAAACATTGGGAAAACATGTTTTGATTTCCCTAATTTGACAGGATTACCTAACACATGATGACACTGATGACACTGTAAAGATTTAATTTTAAAAATCTTTTGTGTAAATTTGATATACTGGATTGAAAGTCTGGAGACATGTGGTCTGGTTCTTGCTGTTGGGAGAAGGCTGGCATTATGGCGCCTGCAAGAGACTGGATAGAGGTGTTCAAGCCATGCCAATCAGCTTTGGCCAAATCTAGGGAGGCGATATGGCCTAGTACTTAGGAACATGGGTTTCAAATCTCGGGTTTGCTCCTTATTAACAGTGTGACGTTAGACAACTTGTTTAACCTCTGTGGAAATCAGTCTTCTCATTTGGAAAAGGAGGAGAATGTCTAACCAAAGGGTTTTGAGAAAGACTACTTGCATCATGATATATTAAGGATGCAATAAGTGACAGCAATTATTGTGAGGTGGCCTATATGAGTCTCAGAGTCACCTGGGGATTGGGCTGCAACCTTGTTGGAGCTATCCTCTCAGACTTAGTGGCTAGAGTCCTGACTCCTAATGATAACAATAAACAACATTTATAGAATAGGTTATAGACCTGCACATAGATTACCTCATTTTCTCATCATAATAATCCTGGAAGCAAGGCAGGTATTAATCCATTTTATGGACAAGGAAACTGAAGCTAATAATTTAAATGATATAGCTAAGATCACCCATCTCGTATGTAGCAGACTTGGGGCTCAAACCAAGGTCTTTTGTCGCCGAATCCTCATGTGTTCCTTGTGATCGTAGTTCTACTTAGCGCTAATGATCTGTGGCTTTAGGTCAGTTGCCTAATTTGTCTGTTCAGTTTAATTAATAAAATGATTAGAAAAGCTTTAAGAATGTGTCTATGATTTCAGGCAGTTTAGGGACAGGTAACATACAAATTCTGAAGAAGATATTTTGAAAAATAACTTTACCTTAAGAAGAAATATATGCTATTATTAAATATGTAAAATAGCAAATTGAGGATAATTTTGACTTTTGTTTGGGAGGCTGGGGCAGATAGTGAAATGGGGGAGGAATTAATAGGGGCCTTCAATTTTAGTGGTAACGTTTTATTTCCTAAGCTGACAGTAAATATATGGTAGTTGTTATATTGTTGTTTGTTTTTTTACTAATTGATATCAGAAATATTTCATAATAAACTTTCCCAAAAAAGACTGGAAGGAAACCACACACATAAAGACATATATTGGTGCATAAAAAAGTATTTTAATATTTTCATAACCTTATGTCAAAGATGTTTTACACTGGAGAGTCACATCACGGGGGACAGTTTAAGCATTATAAGGAACCCATTTATATTCCCTAATAATCCTTAACACTTCCCATAGTTAATCTCAACTTTAAATTTGGGACCATAAATCTATTTATATTTCTCTTGGCTGGGACTGTGGGTTTGGTTGCAGGACTGTTAAGAAAAACTAAGAAAACCAGAACTTTTCAATAAGTTGCCTTGTTTATGAAGAGTCTATTTTAAGGAATAGACGGTTTCAAGTTCCTACCAATCAAACGAAGGTGCAAATGGACAGCACAGCTGCCAATGAGTCAGAATCCTTATGGCGCTGCTGCCAATGACCTAAGCTCACACTGGCACAATGCTTTATAGTTTACAAAGCACTTTCACACATAAGAGTGTGCTAATACAAATAGTATGCTAATAGAAAATGCTAATAGTGTTAAGTGATTTTGCCAGTTGAAGAAACCAAGGGGCAAAGTCTAGGATTAATCAGCTGGTGAAGGCTAGAGCCAGGACCGGAACCCATGTTTTTTACTACAAAAGCCCAAGATTGTCTTAGAACTGTAACATCTTTCTCTCTATTTGCAGCCCTACATCTAGAACTTTTTAGTTTGTGAGCTAGTCATTTACACCAGATTGCTATTACCTTGGTTTTAACTTTCACCTTTCTTCAATTTTAGAGGTTTTGACCTCTTTCCTACTGAAATGATTAAATGTGACCAAGACATTCTAGCGGTTACCAAATGTCCACAGGTTTTGATGATTTTGGCTGTTTATATACTTTACTACTACTCCTTTCAGTTTTCCTTCTAGGAACAAGAAAGGGAAGTTGACTTTTCCATTGTTGTTTGGAAAAATAAGGATATCAAGACAAACAATCCACCACAAATCCTGCCAATAAAACTAAACAAAAACCATGGTTCCTCTCCTGGGGCCCAGGATTTTGTCAGTGGTTCAGGTGAAGGCAGAGGGTTCTTTGCATTTTTGTCTTGGCGTCTAACACACTGGCTTGCACAAATTTGGAATTCAACTGATCTGCTTTAATTTTACCTAAGCCCTTACATTCTCTGCTTCTAGCCTGTTCTTCTGCTGTGGTAAAACAAACAAACAAACAAAACCCCCAAAAAACACTATTGTGCTCAAATCAGTCAAAGTAATCATTAAAAAGAGAACTACTTCAATGATTTTCTGAAATTGGTGAAATTATTGACACAGGGACTTATGCCTTTTTCTATTATACTTAAAAACTTTATGCCATGTTTTTATGAATTCCTTTGCAAATACCCATTCTTAATGTGAATTTTACTTATGAGGTAATTAATTAATATCTTCCAGTTACTTTTCTGGGAAATATATTTTTTTCTTCCTAGTAATTTATCCAAAGGAAAAAATAATGTTTTATTCTTACCAAAGATGAAGACCCTACTAAATGAACAATGAGTTTGATGCTTTTAACTGCAAGGTTGCATTTAGTTCTCATCACTGAGCCTAAGGGGTAGGTCACATTATTCCAATTTTACAGATAAGCAAACAAACTCAAGGAGGTGAAATAACTTGCCATGTACCTGCCGTACACCAAGAAGTGGCAGAACAGGTGTATCTGAATCTTTTCATAACATCACATTCTCTACAGAGATGAAAGTTAGAGGTGCAGTAATCATTTCATTTATCAATCCCGCAGGAGCTTCTCTGTGGATATATTGTTGAATGACCAACTAATGCCTTCATGAGATGTCTGGCTTTGTGGCCCATTGGGAAATAAATTGGACCATTAGTTCAGAGAAAAAGCATTCAAAGGTTGTGGGTGAATTTGGAAGGAATACCGAGGAGCCCATTTTCATACGCAGTGATACAGCTAGGCAGAGCAATCTAACCAAATGTCCTACAAAACATATATTATCCCCAAGAGTTCCAGGATGAAACTTATTTCAACTCAGCAAACATTTTGTGTGTGTGCCTGCAAACTTGCTAGGTGTCAAACACTCTTAGTGAACATTAATGGTACTCAAAGGTAAATAACATGTGATTTCTGCCCTTCAGGATCTCAAGATCTAATGAAGAAGACTGAGGTCTGTAAATACAAGGCAGAACACTGATTTTTTTTTCTTCCCATTCCTTAAGTGATGATCTTCACTAGGATTCTATCTTCAGTCATTTCCTTTTCTTACTTCTTTTCTCACCCTAGGAAAACTCATTTATGTTCTTTATTTCAACCATCACACAATGAGTTGTAACTCCCAGATATTTATCTCTCCTGGATTCTAGTCTCCTATTTGTAGCTGTCTTCTGGACATACCCAACTGTGTTCCTCAGATATTTTAAATGCTATATATACAAAATGAAACCTTTCCTCCTTTTTATATTCTCTGTTTGGTTTGGTGGCATCACTGTACATCAGTTTTCCACACTAAAAACCTCAAATGCATAATTTATCTTTCCATCAGTCTCCCATTCCTCATGTTCAGTTGTTCATCAAATCCTGTGAATTTGTATCTCCTAAATATGCCTTGAATTTGATATTTTATCTCTGTCTTCACAGCTATGGTTTCAGTTCAGCTACATTTCATCTCTTATCTGGACTACAACAATCACCTAACTCATCTCAGCCTTTTATTTCTTTTCCTTCAAATCCAACCTCTATAGGTTGCCTGGTTGATCTTTCTAAAATATAGTTGCTAACATGACTTTCATTTGTCTAAAACCTTTCAGTGGTTCCCTCCTATCTACTGAAATAAGTTCAAATCATTATCATAACCCTACTAATCTGTTACTGAGCTAGTCCTTCCTGCCACTCTTTTTGTGCCAAGCATGTTCATTGACTTTGTTTCTGGGTTGATATTCAGCTAGCGTGTATAGGTAAGACCATTGTTAATTCTGACTCATCAGTACACATGCCCACTGGTTGTTAAATATTTTGCATATCATCCTTTCTTTAGTAATACTAAGCTGTTTTCCATTCTGCTATCGTGTACTTGTATGCCCTTTGAATAGTTAGTTTCATCTGTCAGGAACATTATTCTCTTCTTCTCTACCCTGCAAATTAATATTAATTCTTCAAGACACCTGCTCAGATATCACCTCCCCTGTAATATCTTTCCTATTTTCCCTATATCCAGGCAGAATTTTTGTCCCCCTCTGGCCTTTCAAAAACACATTGTGCATATGTTGGTTATAGCATTTATCACATTATCTTGCAAACATCACTTACCAACTTAGGAAATATTTAAGAAAAACTTTAAAAAAAAATCTCTGTTGCGTTAGTATTTGGTACACAGCAAATCTATCATAAAACATTTATTGGATTGACAGATAGATGGATCTAGAAAAGTTTAAGATAGGATTCAAGTTTTGTTTTGAAGACAAAATTGAAGATTAAGGCAGGAAAGGCATTCCAGGGTGAAAGACTAGAATGTGCCAAAAGCAGGAAAGGTCAGTATTTTATGGAGCAGTGAGTCTAAGTGTAAGATACAGTAGGTTATAGGTAGTAGTTTAATATAAGTAAGTTAGGATCAAATTGTGGAGGGCTCTGATAAAGAAGTTAGGACTGTATCCTATGTATGTTGAATATCTTCACATCAAAGGACTGTGAACAAGGAGTGATGTTTTCCAAACTACATTTCAGTGGGGCATCTCTAATTAGCATTATCCTATGATAACGGAAGACTGGGAGCTTGTGGGTGGCCACAGTCCAAGAAGGATCAGATGAATAAGGCTCTGTCTAAGTCTGTGAGAGTGCAGAGATGGAAATAAAGATGAGATTCATTTTGGAGGCAGAATTGGCAAGATTTTGTAACTGATATAGTGTAGGGTTAAAGGGAGAGAGAGATTAACAATAATTACAGTATTTCAAAATTGAGTGATTAAGAGACCAGACAGGGTACATCACAGGAGGCTTTGTGGAGTTTATGTTTGGTGAATTAAATAAGACAGAAGTACATAGATGCTACCAGTTATAGACTCATACTTTCACCCTAAGAGCCCCAATTATAAAGCTTACCTCACATATTTTCTATGTTTATCTTAATTTCCAGTACAAAACTCACTGAAAAATTCAGTAGCAGTGCTGATCAGCACTTCTAATCACTATTGTGTAGAACTGATGAAGATAATTCAACTAACATATACAGTTAAGAATGTTTCTTTTTTATGGGGTTAGGGAAGAACAAGCTCTATCTCAAATATATTCATTGCCAAAAAATTTGTTTTATATATTGGAAAATACATTATTCTAGTGTCATTAGCTATACCAATACATTATTAACTTAGAGCACAAGAGAAAAGAGCAAATCTCATTCAATTAACAGGGTACCGAGTGTCTGTGCTGTCTAATATGGTAACCACTAGCCATATATGGCTATCGAGCACTTGAAATGTGGTTAGTTTAAACTGAGATGTAATGTAAAATGCAGACTAGATCTTGAAGACTTAGTACAAAGATGAAATAATATCAAATTTGTCAATAATTTATTATATTCAATACATGTTAAAATGATACTACTTTGGATACATTTGTTATATGAAGTGTATTATCAAAATCAATTCCACCTGTTTCTCTTTACTTTTTTAATGTGGCTCCTAGAACATTTAGAATTACATACAAGGTTCACATTATATTTCTGTTGGATGGTGCCAGAATGTTTTTCTTACTCAAAAACCAGCCAACAGATATTTATTTAGCTCGTAGTGTACAGATGGTTTTGCTATGTTCTAAAAGCTTTGAAGTTAGCTGAGGAGTTGCAATTGCATAAATTATGTATTTTTAGAGCTTGATAACATTTTGATCAATAAACAGGACATTGGTTAAAAAAGCAGATTGAAATGTCTGTGGATTCTCTCTGTCTCCCCCTTTAAACATTAGTTTTATTGTCTTACATTTTCTCCCCAGTATCCTGTTTGGTGATTTGTAAGGATCCACTAATCTTCTGTTTGTTACAAAACAGTCAGGAATTTGATTTACAAGTTCCCAGAACCCTCGGGCTAGTGGAAAAGAATTAGCACATATCCACATTTGGTGGCCAGGATGCAGAGCCCTGGAATATAATCACTATGCTTAACTATTCTCAAACTATACTCAACATATCTTATTCTTTTTCTGAAGAATCAGAAGATGCTTGCCAGGGTCTTAGGCCTTGGGGTCATCCAGAATATTATCTGCTAGCCATGGTACAGAAGGAGGAGGAGGAAGAGGAGGGAGAAGTGGGGAGAGAAAGAGATTATATGTAATTTATAAATATTGGGATTTTAAATAAAAAAGAATTTAGCTTGTATTGATGGCCTTACTGATAGTGTATTTGCACTACCCTTCCAGGTAAAACATGTGAATGTGTGTGATTGTACAGAAACAACTGTTTTTTAAGCAAAATGACTTGTTATTGGCCCATATCTTAATTTTTATTTTTTGAGCAAGGCACCTAGTTTTCCATGCCTTGGTTCCTTCACCTTTCAAATGGAAGAGATTTTTATTTTGTTGTGTTTTGTTTTTATGGAAATGAGAAGTAAATGGTTTATTTTTTTAAAAAGCTAACTTCCTAATTATAATGGAAAGTGCTTCAGTGCTACAACAATGTACTGAATAGACTAAAGTGGCAGAAACAACGTAATACAGAAGATGCAAAATATTCTTTGAAAATGACGACTTCGTTTTAGACGAGTATTTGACTGGGTTAGAGTAATGCGGATGGAAATAAATAAGTAGCTGAAAACCATTTATGAATACCAAGATACGAATGCAGTTTAGCTTTCCAATTCTCAATTAAGAGCCTGTGTGGGAGCATCTCTTATTTAAAAAGAGCTGCCTGAATTGAGGTTATGTTCACTTTCCCAAGTGCCAGTCTGGATGTGTTTTTATATTTTGATTACTAAAAAGGATTTTATTTCCTTTTAAAAAAGAAAATTTACATCACTTACTGAAGAGCCCACATCGTGTACTAAAATGCTCTAAAAGTATGCACAAGCAATGCAAAACCAGGAAAATGGCTAAGTTTTCAAATGAATAGTGCTCATTTTTGGGTATAAAGAATTGAATTATTCAAGGTTAGACTGCATATTCAAATATTAGTTACACAGTTTTGTGAAACATTGTTAACATTTCTTGTTGACTCTGAATAAGTATTAATAACACACAGATTGTACCTGGGGTGCACTCTGTATTCTGGCTGCATAATATGTCAAATGTACCAATGTTTCTATGCATTTGGAGTGTTTCTGAGTCAGTATTAAAATATATGCTACTAGCTTCAATATCTACTCAGTCTCAAAATAAAAAATCTATGCCAATGGCCTTGCTTTTTTATAGAATTTATATTCTTTAAAGTATCAATGACACTTAAACATTTTGGTTTTTACTTACAGCCTTACAATAAAAGGAATTAAACCATTAAAAAACAAAAATAAAAGCACCTTACTCACTGAAGCAAAGATACATGAAGTTCTGTCTGTTAGGCTAAGCCACCTCACAGGATTAATGAAGCAGACAGGTCTCCAAATATGGAGGAACTGCATTGGCAGATAAAATAACTGAGATATTCAGCAGTCTTCAGCTTCTAAACCATGTCTTTATTTTGAGCTAAGTTTCATTCACTGATTCAATAATTATTAAGTTCCTATTATGGATCAGGCTTGAGCAAAATAAACTTGATTGCTGGCTTCATGGTACTTCCCGACTAGTGTCTGGGGGACAAGGGAAGTTGACAAATAGTGGCTAGGTAATTGTGCAGATAAATATGGCAATAAGAAGCAGTAGCTAAGAGCACATACTCTGGACCCAGACATGGGTCGAGTCCTGGCTCCACCACTTTCTAGCTGTGGAATCTTGGGCAAGCGATTTAATGTCTCCATGACTCGTCATCTTCCTCTACAAGGTTGCTGTGAGGTATTTGTTAAAACGTCTAGTAGCCTGGCACATAATAAATGCTTTATATTTGTATTATTATTCTTTTCTTAAACTGTAATAAGGGCTATGAGGGATGTAATAACACCGATGATCTTATCTGGAGCTGACAGTGGGGGTCAGAGAAAGCTTTCCAGAGGAAAGGATGTTTGAATTGGGATCTGCAGAATGAGTGGGACAGAAGTAGATTGAAGGGATTGGAGGTGGAGAAGAGAGTGGGGTTGAAGTTGTAAAAGAACTTTCCAAGCAGTGGGAAGAACACGTGCAAACACCCTGAGGCAGGAGGGAATGTGCCACATTCAAGGTCCCCAGAGTAGCCCAGGTTGGCTGGAGTCCAGGGAGGGAGAAGAGGAATGACGAGAGAAGAGGTGGTACTGACTTTGCTCACTGCAGGAACTTGAGTTTCCTTAGACTTTTTTATTTTTTATAGTTTTGCTTTCTCTCCCCCATCCCCACCCGTCTCCTCCTCCAAGCAAAAGATAGGGGAATGAATAGTCCTCTGTCCCTTCTTTGCTCAGCCTTACAAATAAAAATAATTCACAAGTGGCTCTACATATATAACCAAAATGTAACATTCTCTCTAAATATTAGATGTAAATTAAATTGCCTCTTGGTGTTCAGCTTATCTTTTTGTATGCATTATAATCCTCTATTTGTGTTTATGTTCCACAGCTGGAGTGCTGCAACTAGCTGGGAAAAAAATTATAATGCTCGATACAAAAGAGGTGGGGTGGAAGGGTACTAATTAAACCTAAGTAGTAAGAGACTTAAGGAAAAAGAGATTTCTGTATCTCTTCTAATGGGATGAATGTCATGTTCCAATTCCTACTTTATGTAAAATCCATTATACAATATGTAAAACAATTCTCCAAATCTTGATTTCCTCAATTGAAAATGACCCAGAGCATAAACTATAAGTAGAGGAAGGTTTGAATTTCTTGATCTTTGCACTCTTTTGTTCTCTCCGTACATGATGTCTTAAATCAGCAGAATAATTTAGGAATGGTAGATATTGAAACAACTAATTTTTCTTTTCTATAATCTGCATAGACTTCAAAATGCCTACAAAGCACAAAGTGCCAGTTCATATAATTTGTTGGCAAGGATAAAAAGAAGAAAGGAAATTATTTCCTAAGCGTGTGAATCAGCCCAGCTTTAACAGATATTTTTCTGTCATGTGCAGCCTGAGGGCTTATGCCTATCTGAGCTTTATTTGACAATTACCACTTGCCAGCATAATTAAATGAGAATTTATAAATACTAAGAAAGCATAATGGGGAAGAGCAAATAAGTGCTTATCAGGGCATTGAATAAAGTTGATCGGCTTCAGTGGCAATTTTCATCTCTTATCTTGGTTGTTAACTGGTCTCACTTTTGTGTGTGTTTTGTTTAGGTTTGATATTTGTTAGGATGATATTATCTACCTACATATACACATTTTCCTTCCATACAGAATTCTAATATTTCTTTTATTGTTCTTTCTGAAGCCAATGTATGAAATATTGCTGGTATTTTAATTCATAACGTAAATTTAGCACCCAGAATTGTACATATTACTAGAGAAACCCTAAACAAATTACTAATTTTTCTGTTTACCTCCCCCTCACCTTATTTTTTTTTTTCAGTGAATAAGTTCTTTTCTGTGTTGTGTCTGTGATTTTCTTTTAATCGGTTTTTTAATCACCTGGGCTTTGCAGTTAATTACATTCCACAGAGTCTCTTCATCTATTTCCTAGAATGCTGGCAGATTTTTTTATAAGTAAGAGAGAAAGCACACATGTAAGCCAGGACTGGCAAGAAGGGCTTCCTAACCTTACAATGAGAAGAATGATACTTTATATGCATCACGGAAATTTTGCTATGTTCCTACTGAATATAGAAATTACCCAAAGAAGAATTCTGTAGGGTAGATGGCTTTTGTCCTATCAGTATCTCTTCTCAAGGTCCCTTACCTATTGTAAATATTAGGGCAATCTCTGCAGAAGCTGTTGTTAGGCCATGGACAGAAACACAGATTTGTCCTGGGTAACCTAGATAAAGCAGTGCAAGAGCAATCCTCTATTTGAATGGAAACAAATCAGTAGAATGGCAAATATATACATATATATATATATAGAGAGAGAGAGAGAGAGAATTTCCACACTTTTAGAAAAACATGTTTGAAGAAGCAAATGGGTGGGGAAAGCAAGATATTGTTAGTGGGTCGCAAAGAGACTGAGGTCTTTTTTTTTTTCACACCATGAAATTAAATAATTTTAGTAACTACTGATTAGGGTTGTGGTGGCTTGAGTGAAGAGTGTGGGAATGGCTTATCAGAGGAATAACGAAATAAAAGGCTTTGGTGTTTAAAGTTGTCAATTCCTTGAATTATTCAGCATTTTGTTCTTATAAATAGCAATTATTTGCCTTTTTTAGCGCTGAAAAATTATCTTTTATATTCAGATATTTAAATATACAGAGCCATCATTGGGGCAAAAAAAATATCCTAATGTCCGGACAGATTTTTATACAGGGAATAATTTGAAAGTGGTGGATTAGTTTCCACCTTTTGAAACACAGTGCTTTCTATAATCGTCAAACATTATTTAGGATAATGGAAGCCATCATCCTGGTTCTCAAATGTTAGCACTTCCATTAGAATTTGCAGCTACCTCTTATTTTTTATATTAAAATACAAGGCTTAAAAGGTATTATCTTACTAAAGGGGGGCAATTGTAGAGATGATTTGATCGAATAAAGGAAAAAGCTGTACAGGCCTTTTAAGATCAAGGATGTATTGATGGAAAGCTATCATTAGAGACAATTAATGTCCTCCAAGGGAAGAAATTGATTATGGACAAAGATGGACCCTAAGGAGCAGATATGTCTTAATGCTCTAAGGCCTTAAGGATTATGCATTTCATTCACAGCATCTGTATTTTAACCCTTTGTAGTGACTAAAATACTAGCTTATTCTTGCAGAATGGCATGAATTAAATTTTTTAAAAAAGACTGTGCCTTGTAAAAGATGTTCATAGTGATTGACATTTGATTCTTTAAATAATAATAAAATAATTAAATTTGTAGCATCATTTCTCTAAATTGCCCTTTAGAGTAGATCTAGACATAAATCTAGAGAAGGAATGAAATTAGATAGTGATGGCCATTCTTCAACATTATGGAAGTATAGTAATGCCCAATAATTACCTTAAAGATGTGCTTTCATATGGAGCCCCTGAACTTCAGCTGCATTTATGCTTCCAAATAACATACCTATTTAACTTTGCTTGTCCTTTCTATAGATCTTGTACAACGCATTCATCATGTTTTTAGCCAGTCCCTAGCAGCCGTGGATCACAATTGGGTACTTAATAAGGTAGCAACCCCACTGGGAACATTTCACATAATTATTCTTAGCAGAAAGAAGATTGTTATGGCTTTTTCTCCCCTCTTTTTGAGTTTGGCAAAATTCCAAGTGATTTAGTTTGGGCTGCTAAAAACCGGTTATATACCATTGGTGAAATATACTTCATATATACTCTGTATCCTTACTTCCCAGTAGAATACTATATTGCAGGCCAGCAGAGGCAGTTTAATTGTACAGTTGGCCTCCTCGAATCTGGGACCAGCCACAGAACAAGTGAGTGATAAAAACTGCTTTTTGGCCACAAACTTCAGAGGGTGTCAATCTGAGCATGGGAATGTTTTTAGAAATCAATATCCCTCAAGACTTCACTGTACTCTCTGAGAGTGCATTATGATTATTACTAAATAATTAGGAGAAGCTCACGCACAGTTGTAAATAGCTTATCCAGAGAGCTCTATGATTTTAAGTATCAGTTAAGGAAGGTTAGGCCCTGGGCCCTAACTTTGGGCTTATTGAGTTTAGAAATAACTTATTTAGTTAGCTCATATCATTAAAACAGTTTAAATTCTCATAATTTAAAGGTATATCTTGATGCTCTTGGACCTTAAAGATTATGCATTTCATTCACCACTGCATGATTTTTTTCAAAAATTTCAAACAATTTGGAAATCACTATTTTAAAGAATAGTCGGTGAATATGCATGATACATTCTACTGTGGTGCAACTGGATTATAAGTTTAAGTCTCCCAGCTGCTATTGCCAACTAGTGTCTCTGAGCACTCAACACTTACATCGACTCAAGTACATGTATTTTGGTGACTATGTGAGTGACTGTACGTGGCTTTTTCTGGTAAGACAGTCATCTTCATATGTGAGAAGATAGTCTCCTATGCAGTTCCTCTTAACAACAACAACAACAACAAATAGAGCATAGGACATTAAATATCCAAAGTTCTAAATTAAAGAAAGATTATGGCTAATTTTTCATGTAATTCTCATAAAAAGAGGAAAAATGTAGGTGTTTTTTCTAATTTTCATTGGCCACATTGCTGATGAGAAGTGGTATTATATTAAGGGCCTTTTAGAAATCCCTTGTGTGGTTTATGAAAAGAGTGAAAATAACTAAGTAGAAACTCCCAACTAACTAAATGCCTCTGAAGTTTTGAACCTGAGTGCCTGGGAAGATAGTGGTGCCACTAGTGAAAATAAATGAGGGAGAAGAATGAGCTAGGGTGAGGCGTATTGCTTTCGAGTGTCTGGTCAAATCTAGGCAGAGATGCCCAGCAGGAAATTGAAAAAAAGTCTGGAGTTTAAGAGAGAGGTCAAAGTTTAGAATACTGGTTTGGAGATATAATAAAGAATCAAAATGGTAAGAGAAAGAACAGGCTAATGCGGTGAAAAAAACCCAGAGAGAAGAAACTTTCAGGGAGAGAGTAGTCAGGTACCATTAATGACCCAGGGAGAAGGAGAACCTAGAAAAAGGCCATTGGGTTTGACCATCGATAGCTCATTAGTAGACTGGGAAGTCAGATCTGCTTAGGTTAAAGCCTAGTTCCCCAATTACTAGGGGAATTTTGTATCCTTGGGGAAGTTACTTAATCTCTCTAGGCCTAACTCATTGATTCCTCACAGCAACCCTGAGAAGTGATAAAGTTATTAGGACACAACTGAGTTGCAAAGAAGTGAGTAACTTCCCCCCAAGAACCACCGCTAGTAATGGCTGGATAGGGATTAGAACCACCTCTCATGGATCTTCTTCCTGTTTCACGAATCAGTAGCCGGAGATGCGGGAAGATTAAACAAATTGATTAGAGAGGCAGAGCCAAGATCCGAACCTATGCCCGTCTGATTCTCAACTAATATCTGTTCACTATATCCCTTCCAATTACTGACTATGAGATTTTGGAGGGGGAACAATTTATAGGGATCAAAAATACTGGACCTATTGGCTTAAAACAGCTCAGTTTATTGACCTATGACCTCTGCAGCCTGATTACGTTAGAAGACCCCAGAGTATATTTTCTGGTCCAGCTGCATTGGCATCACCTGGGAACTTGTTAGAACTGTAGATTCTCTGCCCCACTCAGACCTGCTGACTCATAAACTCTGGGAGTGGGGCCTGGCAGTCTGTGTTTTAACAAGCCCTCCAGGTGAGACTCTCATGTGTGCTGAAGTCCAAGAATTGCTGTCTTAATCTAGCTTTGCTTCCAGGTTTTCTGTTTCTGTTGGTGACTATTGCCAAGCAGCCGGGTAGATCTGATTGTGGCTAGAACTGTGGTTCCCAGCCTTGAGAAGGTTTAAAGGTTACTGAAATCTAGGTGCTATTTTCAGAAATTTTTATTTAATTTGTCTGGGGTGTGGACTAGGCACTGAGAGTTCTAAAACTTCCCCAGGTGATTTTAATGCACAGCTAGGGCTGGGAACTTCTGGTCTAGAACCATGGTTCTCAAACTTTAGTATGAATCAGAATTTCACCTGGAGAGCTGGTTAAAAGCCAGATTGTTGGGCCCCCTCCCTTTGAGTTTCTAATTCAGTAGTTTCGAGATGGGGTCAGAGAGTTTGTATTTCTTCCAAGTTTCCAGGTGTTACTGATGCTGCTGGTCTGGGGACCACACTGTGAGAATTGCTAGTCTAGAAATCACGTGTTCGCTTTGGGAGATGTGATGAATTGAGCTGGTAATTTTGGTCAGAGAGCTCCCATTCCTGCCCCCCAGGCCTAGGTAAGAGTCCCTGCCAGTGTCCTGGTGATTCCTCCGTGTCTGCATCTCATTGACAGGGGAGACTTGGTCCAGAAATACATGCACCTGGGCCGGGCTTCTCAAACTTTAGGGCACAGATCACCAAGGGATCTTGCTAAGGCCAGTTCTGATTCAGTGGGTCTGGGGCAGGCCTGAGAATCTGCATTTGCGACACACTCCCTGGTGATGCTCAGGCTGCTGATCCGTGGGCCACAGTGAGTAGCAAGGCGCCGAAGGAGTGATTCTCAGATTTGCCTGGTCATCCAAATCACCTGAAGTGCTTTTATTACGGGCTTTTGGCTTCACCTCAGTTCTGTTCAATCAGAATATCCAGGAGAAACAGCCCCAATATCATATCTGTATCTTTGTTAAGCAATTTATTAATTTATTTAAAAACTACTTACTGAGCATTTACTTCTGTGCTAGGATCTGTGCTAAATGCAAACAAGGCAGATGCATAGTTCCTGATCCCATGGGGCTTACATTTTAGCCAAAGAAACAAACAATAAACAAGTTTTTTATAAAAGTAACTTATGATAGTAACAACTGCCTCAAAGCACACAAAGCAGGGTCATGTGTCCAAGTTTTGCGGTGAAGCTGCATTGAATAGGGTCTTCAAGAAAGGCCTTCTGAGGAGGAGCCATCCTGGTCTCACTCACTCTATGTGAAGATGGTGGAAAAGGAGAAGCAGAGGCTCTGAGGGGAGACTGGATTTGGCTGATTGCAAGGAGTTTAGAGTAGGTGGGGCCCCAAGTAGAGTGATTGAGTTCCCACCACCACCCCACCCCACCCTGGTGATTTTGATACTTCCTCACATTTGGAAAACACTTCTAAACTTTCTTACCAGCTGTCAGAGAATAGTGTAATACTTGTTGATGAAGACGTCATCAATCACCCCATCATTGGTCCCTAGAGGAGGAATGTAGAGGCTCTCATATAGTCCCCTAATGGCCATAAAAAGAAATTATCTCTAAAATTCATAGGGATAAAATTACAATCATTTCCTACTAATTATTTAACTATGCAGAAGTGATCATGTTCACAGAAAGTAACAAGAGGATCAAAGAATTATATTCCACTTAGAGAATGTTTGTACAACTTTGAGGGTCATATAGCACAATAAACACTTTTTTGGAGGGTTTGTGTGATTTCCCAGAACCACTGTGTTATTAAAAGGGGCAAAAGAAATGAAGAGAGTCAAGACAAAAATTAAAAAACAAGGAAGAAAGAGTGGGGTTTTCTCAGGGAGGAACTGAACTCATATGTTTTTAGCATTGTTACAAATTTGTTTTATGGCTACTGTTTATCTAGATAATAATTTTGAGAGTTTATTTTTTCCATATATGCTGCATTCAAGAACTATGTAAATGGGTAGAGGAAAAATAAAGAAGTCTTTGGGCA
The DNA here is from genome assembly GCF_028564815.1 of Eubalaena glacialis. Classification (NCBI taxonomy): domain Eukaryota; kingdom Metazoa; phylum Chordata; class Mammalia; order Artiodactyla; family Balaenidae; genus Eubalaena; species Eubalaena glacialis. The sequence continues at coordinate 86,999,490 of NC_083721.1, read as the reverse complement.
GAGGCAGCTTTCACCTGTATTATTTTTTTTCTTCAAGCTGTGAGCACTCCTTAATTATGAGTTTAAAAAAAAAATTGAAGATTGGTAACATATGTTGTTGTCAGCATGTATTTAGCACCTGCAGAAATGAACATGAAAAATGTGACAGCTCATAGGTGGAACACCCACTGCGTTGACTGTGAACACTGTCAACAAATTTTACTTTGTTAATTTTTTCTTATTAAAAAATCCAAGAAAAGAATTTAATAGTGCAGGTGTTCAGAACATCATGGCAAGATGATATAATGAAGGGGGAGGTTATAAACCTTTACCGTGAAAGCTGGGGTCTGGATTTGTGGATCTTTAAGCTTTGCTTCTCACACACTTCCTTCTGCTTCCCTTTTAAAAAAATCCTCCCTGCTTGTTGGTGTTGGCAGTCTCGGTTGTCCTAGGAGGGGTTTCTCCTCGAAGTAAGGGTGAGAAGCAGTCATGGCAGATCAGCTGACGGACAGAACCAGGCACGTTAAACAGCCTTTTCCAGGGGGTGGGAATTGAGGTGTTCCTTTTGCACTTGATTTTCTAATAATGAACTTGTAATAACTGTAGATAAGAGGTCCCATATCAGCTACCTCCATAGCACAGTATGAGTTCTGTCTTCTGAACTCTGTGGTCCCTCTTACTTGGAGCAGAGGCCATTTCATTTAGCAACTGGCATTCCTCACAATACAGTGCTGGGCAGAGAGAGAGCCCTTGGAAATACTTCCTGAATGATGCTGCAGTTGCTATGCCATCTTCTGATCTTACTGGTTCCTTCCACTGTAGAAAGAGAATCTTGCAAGTTACTTTCCGTGATCTCCCATCATCGATGATTTTATTTCCTAATTCTGTAAACCAATTCACTCAACAGGAATGGGTAATGCTTTTCCTTTGAAGAGTCATTTCCTCCCCAAAATGAATTTGCCCAGATTGAAAATAAATTACTGGTAGGTGTGTTAATTTTTACTTTGAAAACTTGGAACTTCTGAAGTTTTCAAAGTACCCACAGGATCTTCCCCATTCTCCCATCCCCTCCTTCCACGCTTTGGCGTTGGCCTAACTACAGTTAATCCTCATTCTGGGAGCTTATAGAAAGACTTTTCATAAACACAGAGTATTTCAGAGACACAAAATAGAAGGATTTAGGTTAAGTTCAGCCAGTCTGTGTTTTCCTCCCAGGCCCAGCAAAGGCTCTGGCTGCGCGTGTGGGAAATGTTTGTGTTTCTCACAGCTGAGAGAAGACCCTGGAAATGATACATTTTACACCTCTTAGATGAGACTTGGAAGCTAGAAAGCACTTCACTCCCATCCCTCTGGGACGAAGAATCTGTTTGCAGTAATCGCTGGCAGTGTTGACAGAGTGTTCAAAACCATTTGCTCAAGGGCAAGTGTTAACTCTATCAAATCCTAATATTTTAAGCACACTGATCCCCAGGCCCAGGAGACCTCCTGACAGCGCTCTCCTTGGGCTGCGTGTCAGCCTGCTGTCAATTATTACTGCACTGCGGAAAGGCCTGATACACCAGCCAAAACTCGGTGAGGGAAGGCCGTTAGAAAGAGAAGGCAGCAACCCAATCCACTTCATTCAAGTCTTGTTAGTTATTAGGAATCTGAGGCTTTCTGATTCTCTTATACAAGAGCTTCTTTGTAATATATGCATCTTTTTAGCCTTTAAATTTATTGTTTGTAAATGAGCTTTTGATTTTTTTAGGCCCAATGCATGCCATCTTCAGTATGGGTTTTATAAATTCATGTAAACTTACTGTACACACACAATTATGGACAAATAAGCATACAGACAGATATGTATCACCAGATTAAAATCCTCTACCACAATTACTTAATAAAACATAAAATTCAGCTGGCAGATTTTGGGTATATCACTCTCACAACACTTATAAATAGCCATCAAGTTGTTTAAACTGGTCAGAATATTTATTTATGTAGTGTTAATATAGTTTGTCAGTACAACTGCTCCTCAGTGTTTCAGAATTTAAAGTATATAGAACAATTTTTTTAAAAAGCATATAGCAGAGGCTTCCCTGGTGGCGCAGTGGTTGAGAATCTGCCTGCCAATGCAGGGGACACGGGTTCGAGCCCTGGTCTGGGAAGATCCCACATGCTGCGGAGCAACTAGGCCCGTGAGCCACAACTACTGAGCCTGCGCGTCTGGAGCCTGTGCTCCGCAACAAGAGAGGCCGCGACAGTGAGAGGCCCGCCCACCGCGATGAAGAGTGGCCCCCGCTTGCCGCAACTAGAGAAAGCCCTCGCACAGAAACGAAGACCCAACACAGCCAAAAATAATAAATAAATAAATTAAAAAAAAAAAAAAAAGCCCCTGACCTCCGGATAAAATTAAAAAAAAAAAAAAGCATATAGCAGTAAAAACATTACAAAGCCCAATGAGCTGAAAACATTGCCTTCTCAAAAGGAAGCCAGTTTAAATCTTCCAGAACAGATATGAGCCATTTTCCCCAGTAAGGACCCCACTGGAAAGGAAATGTACTGGCCTGAACCATCTGTGAGAACGTCTTCCTGCTTTCTCCATCCTTGTCAGACATTTCAGTAAAGCTGATATTGTTTGCCATAATAGCTTAGAGGGATTAAGGGAAATGCTGAGAGGAAACCCAACACTAAGAGAAAGTTCTCAGCCACAAACCTCCAAAAGTTCAAATATGACATTTTTATTTTAAAATTTTTTGTGTGTGAGAATTTTATCCTATGCCACTTACTAGGTCAGGCCATTGTAGGTACTCAATAAAGAATATGTGTTGAATAAATAGATATAGGTTTTGCTGTACTATAGCACTAATATTATCTGCATTTATGTTCCAGATATAAAGGAGAGTGAATGGGGGAATTCTGTGGTTATGATCACCGCCACCAATGCCACCCCTATAGCTCACATGTGGTTGTGTGCTACCACATGCCAAGCACTTTAAGCTCATTATCTCATTACCTAACTAGATCTGCTATATTAAGTAGGTCCTATTCTTATTACTATTATTATTATTATTATTATAAGCCCCATTTCTTTCAGAGGCTTAGAGAGCTAAGTGGATTGGCCAAGGTCACACAACTAGTAAGTGGTAGAGTCCAAATTAGAACCTGGGCAGAAAGTTCCAAAGCTCATCTTCTCAACATAACACTGAACTATCTCTAAAAGAGAACTATTTAATGTCTATGAAATTCTTGGAGGCCAAAGAGCGTAGATAAGACTTCATGTTTTCTTCTAGACTCCCACTGAATGCCATCCACTTATTATTGGTCTGACATTTATTGAGGGCCAGAGGATGTGTGGAGATTGACCTCAGAGCCTAGAGCAGAAGTTCTTTTTTTTTTTTTAACATCTTTATTGGAGTATAATTGCTTTACAATGGTGTGTTAGTTTCTGCTTTATAACAAAGTGAATCAGCTATACATATACATATATCCCCATACCTCCTCCCTCTTGTGTCTCCCTCCCACCCTCCCTATCCCACCCCTCTAGGGGTGATCTCCCTGTGCTATGCGGCTGCTTCCCACTAGCTATCTATTTTACATTTGGTAGTATACATAAGTCCATGCCACTCTCTCACTTCGTCCTAGCTTACCCTTCCCCCTCCCTGTGTCCTCAAGTCCATTCTGTACGTCTGTGTCTTTATTCCTGTCCTGCCCCTAGGTTCTTCAGAACCATTTTTTTTTTTTTTTTTTTTTAGATTCCATATATATGTGTTAGCATACCGTATTTGTCTTTCTCTTTCTGACTTACTTCACTTGTATGACAGACTCTGGATTCAAAATTAATGCACAGAAATCTCTTGCATTCTTATACACCAATGATGAAAAATCTGAAAGAGAAATTAAGGAAACACTCCCATTTACCACTGCAACAAAAAGAGTAAAACACCTAGGAATAAACCTACCTAAGGAGAAGTTCTTAACTTTGACAGTTGCATATCCTATTGAAAATCTGGAGAAAGTTATGAAATATCATCCCAGAAAAACGTGTAAATGCATAATTTTGCATACATTTGCCAGTATTTTCTTTTTTGGGGGGTGTGTGGGGTGGTATTTGGCTGTGAACTTCTAGGAGAGGCTGCCATGTAATTAAACAGAGTAAAACCTGTAGTAGACATTAAAAGAAAATTCTAGGGTAGTACAAAGGGAAGGTTTGGTAACTGCTTGGAGAAGCCAGGAAAGTGAATCTTAGAGTTCTGTGCATTAAACAATTAGACTGAAACCTATCTGTAGGGTCTCGCCTAGCACCTAAGAGCTCTGTATTTTAGTTGCTCCATCTAAAGATGACCTTCAAGATTTCTCATTTGACAGTTTCTGAGCTGATTTTCATGAGATGATGCGATATTTCTATTATTTTGTATTTATTTCTGCCATCCAGAGAACACTGTGTTGCTCTCAGCATTCAATGTTTTGTTGTAGTTCTCATTTTAGCTGACCATGAGTCTTTGTCTTTCAGTGTGTGTGTGTGTGTGTGAGTGTGTGACAAAGACAGAGACTTGGTGAACATATAAACATACAAATTTACACATTTACTCATAATTAGTCCTGGTTAATAGAAGCTCTTAGATCGTCTGGGCCTCTTGGATCAGTTGCTTAAGGTTTCTGAGCTTCAGTTTCCTCATCTAAACAAGAATACTTACTTTTCAGGGTTATTGTAAACATAAGATAATGTGAAAAAAGAATCAGTACTTTATCTGGCATATTTTAAATGTTCAATGAATATTAATTCCCTTCTCTGTTCTCTTCTTCTCAACCTGGGTTTTTCATTTGCTATTTGTAAAAAGAAACAACATTAGTAACCTTTGTTCACAGGAAAGAAAAGGGAACATAATGGCATATTCATGTAAAACTCTTTGGAGAAATGTTCTTTGAAAATTAACTTGTGTTTATGTTTGATTATTATGCCTTTTGTGATTACTTGAGATTAGGCTACCAAAAAAAATCCTATAGTTAAAATAATAGGCGGGAATAATAGTTGCTACTTAAAGATTTTTAGAAGGGTGATTTTGCCTTTTGCCTATATCTTGAAGGCTAGCCTTTTGGAATTCTTCTGAAACATGTAGAGCTCTGCAGTGGAGCTCTCCCGCTCAGTATGCTACCATTTATTCTTTCAAACACCAACGTGGGGGTGAAATGAAGCACTGTCCCAGGTGCTGAAGGGGAATAGAAGAGCTATAGACTCAAGACTAGGTAACTATGAGCAATAATTTTTATATGTATATGTGTGTACAGATAACAGTTGTTCTAAAGGGTGTCCTGTACCTCTGACAATGGAATTTAGGAATGGTATACAAAAGCACTCTCTAAAATTCCAGTTTTAAAAATTAAAGAAGACAATAAATATAAAACATGAATTAATTGACAGTAAATAAAGCCCTATATTAATGCAAAGGACTGTTCTTATCTCAATTTGTAGGATAATCCCCAGGAATAAAATGAGGATCTTTATAAGGTGTGAGTGTTTTTGTTTTTTGCTTATTTATATTATTAGTAAAGAAGTTTAATATGTTCCGTAAACAGTGACTTCCAAAAGTACAGAGCATTCAGCTTTTTACAGATGGCTGAGTTTTATTTCCTTTTTTTGAAAGGTCTTCTGAGGAATGTTAATTTGTTATTCACTCTCATTTACGAAATGTGTTCTAATCTCTCTGTTGCCCAGGAATTCTGTCCTTTCAAGAATCTTGGCTCTTGGTCATTTGGAGTTTCCTGAATGGCAGGAAGCAGGAGGTAGCATTCACCTGTGGAGGGTGGGAAGGGGAGAGTGAGTCCCTGCTGCCACTTAGAATAACAGTAGTGGGCATCCCTGGCATTTTTCATAGTCGCGGCCTAATATAGATGAATGGCTTTACACTTTGGGAAGTGAGGATACAATAGAAGAATTGCCAGCAGGGATATGTATCTTGGGTGGGCCTTGATCACAAAGGCCATGAAGGCCCAAAAGGGGCAAACAGAAGATTGAAATGTGTGTTAAATTTTTCTGCAGGCTGTAATGGAAAGGGGGAAATTACCTAAGTCCCCCTCGGGAAGAAGTGTCTTCCTAATTCTGTGGATACTTAGGGAGTTTCGCAAGCTATGAGCGTCTCTGAGTGCATCTAGTCTCTCGCTTTTGCCTCACTGAGCCCCTTCCCTCTGTTGCTTCATTCTTCCAGCTGCTTCTGTAGACTCTCCTCTGTGGCATCTCATCCCCCACGGCTGCTCAGATGTGATTCCCCCGAGCCTGTCTTCCTCTCCAGCTGCATCTGTTCACCTCCCCTGCTGATCGATCCACTTCTTTAGCTCAGGGACAGTGAGAGGAAATGATTCCAGCAGCTAAACAGATTTTATGCAGAGAGAATATTTAAATATTCTCAGTTTGTATGATTCCCTTCACCTCACGCTATGATCAGAGGTTAATGGAGACATGTGGGGCTTCTCTCTGTTGGTATAGACCAGAAGGCTTCCAGGAGTGAAGGCTAAGATCTTGTCAACACCTTCCCCCAATCTGCCCCCAAAACGCATATATTCATTTAACAGAGTAGAAATACTTTTTCTTGTCAAAGTTCTTCTTTTTAGGTAGTGGTCCCATGCTCTATTTTCACCCTAACTCTGGGTAAGATGCCAACCAAATCAGAAGCTGTTATTAATATTTATTATTTCTAGTGGATGGAATTAAAAAATGAGGTTTGAATTCTAAATGTTTATATCACTAAAAATTTTCTTTTGATATATAAAGTGTATTTTTACAGTGGTACTTAGAGAATTTTTTTTTTTTGCTTTTTTTGAAATAAGTTTATTTTTGCAAATTTGAGCTATGAGACATTGTACAAAGTAACCTGCCAGGCAGACTTGTCCTGAGTATTAAATTAGTGATAGCCTATCACAGTGCCTGATCGATAATGCCCAAAAACTACTAATTTATAAATATGGATGTATATACATATATATGCATATATATCCTTCATACATCTATCCAATATACATGTTTATCTTTTAATTGATTATATATAATGTCTCCCTATATTGTAATGTCAGTTTTCTTTTCTGTTTCCTTATTCTTGAGCATTTATCTTATTTCCACTTTTCTTTATCTTCCTCCCTCTCCTTTCCTTGCTTTCTTCCTTCCTTTCACTTTCTCTTTTCATTTGAAAACTTCCTTCTACTACCTTTTTTTCTCCAAGCCTTCTTCCTTTATTTTTTACTTTGTTTTGTTACTCCAGGAGATATTGAGAAGAACACCGTCTGTGTATTTTTCTTTAACTTTTTGGAGTCTTCATTGTGATGTAATATCCCCAATTAAAATTCCTAAATCAAGGATCTGAACAATGCTTGTCTAGATTGGTTTTCTCCAAATCTGAACCACATTTTCACAGTAATGTGCACTCTTATATATGCCAGGTTCTCCATAATCCTGCCAACATTGGGTCTTCTTCTTTTTCATTTATTTTTGCATATTCAGTAAGTTTTTGTTTGTTTGTTTGTTTTTAAAGATGGAGCTAACATCATTTGAATCCCTGGGTCCAACCAGTGCTGAAGTAGACCAAATCTTTTTTTTTTTTTAAAGCCTTTTTAAATTTATTTATTTATTTATTTATTTATTTTTGGCTGTGTTGGGTCTTCGTTTCTGTGCGAGGGCTTTCTCTAGTTGCGGCAAGCGGGGGCCACTCTTCATCGCGGTGTGCGGGCCTCTCACTATCGCGGCCTCTCTTGTTGCGGAGCACAGGCTCCAGACGCGCAGGCTCAGTAGGTGTGGCTCACGGGCCCAGTTGCTCCGCAGCATGTGGGATCTTCCCAGACCAGGGCTTGAACCCGTGTCCCCTGCATTGGCAGGCGGATTCTCAACCACTGCACCACCAGGGAAGCCCTCAGTAAGTTTTTAATGGTACTTTCAAAAGATTTTTTTGTTCTGTTAGCAAAGTTTTAATCTTTCCATTTGATAATTTCACATTAAAATTTTCTTATCTGTAAACTATCTTCTTCTCATCCTATGAAATCTAAGTAATGATATATTCCTTTCAAAGTATTACATATTTTGAGTAGTAACCCAACCAGTATATATTAACTGAGTGACTATTTTGTGCTAGGCATTGTTCTAGGAACAATAGGCTACTGAGGATGCAATGGTGAAGTCATGGTCTCTGGCTTTTAAGAGGTTTGAGAAATTTATCTAGTAAAAGGTGACAAGTATATAAACAAAGGGCATCATAGTGTAACAGGTATTGTAATGGAAATATGTATAGGGTTCAGTGGTGTCACGTAGGAAATGGAATGATTAATCAAACCGGGGATTAAAGAACGTTTTAATCATGAAGGATCATGGAGGAAACCTTCACCATTACACTTGTCATTTGTTTTCTTTCTGATTCTCCTGGATCTGTGTCTTTTGATTATTTACCAAAGCAACTCCTTTGCTTCCATTTGCCTGGTAATACCACCAGCTTTTATGACTCAGTGATAATAACAACATACGTGTATGCAACATAATATCAGGGTACGTATTACTATGATGTACTTTTTAGGGTTTAAGGTGAAAATAGAATGTGACTAACACTGAAGGGAACATATTCACCCCTGCTTTATTTATTTATTTGAAGGCCCAATTAGTGATCATATGCAGTCTCAAGTTTGGGGTTGATCCTCTCATACCTACCCACCACAGGATTCTAATATACTCCTACCAGGAAGTCCATGGGATGACCTCATGGGAGGGTATCTTAGGGAGCATAGTGGCCTCTGAAATATGTCCCTCCAAACCTCCTACTCCTAAGGACTCAAACAACTGCAGAAACCTTGATCTTTCTGGTATAAAGATCTTCAGCTCTTTCTGAATGATAGTGGTGCAAAAAGGTCCTGGATTGCAGAGAACGGAGTTTATCTAGTTTTGTCTTCTGCTAGCTTTCACAGATCATTTTTAGGGTGGACCTATCATAGGTACTCAAGAACTACTTCAATGCTTGGTCGACTGGTTGGGTTTAGCATTTTTTAAAAAGAGCCCATGTGAAAATGTCCATTTTTTTCTCCTTTGGAGACCTAGCATCACTTCCCAGCTTTCTATTTCTCTTTCTTCCACACTTACTTTTCTCAAATGTGATTATGTTAGTCCATGAGCTGCTTGAAGGCAGGGATTCTGTTCTATTCGTCTCTGTATCCTACACATGTAGCACCCGTGCTGGCTCATGGTGGACCCTCAACAATGCTTACCATATGAATGAAGCATACCCTCCTTGTCTTTGGGATTACGCTAGATGTTGCTCTTCTTTTTCCTAATGTTCAGTAATAGTAAGACGTCTTTATGTGCCCAGCTTTCCAACTCCTGACCCAATTCCGTGTGAGAGAATTGCTTTGACTCCAGGTGTTTGTATATCCACTAGAGGGCACTGTTTTGTCAGAGGCTTTCTTCGATACCTAGATAGATACCTTAACTTCATGACCCATCCCAGCTTCAAGTTCTTTATATATTTGTTAATAAATGACTCTGAACTTTCCATCACAACTATGCTTGCAAAAATAGAATCATCATAGTAAATCATGACTAAAAACAATTGTAATAGGTTAGATGTAAGCTAATATTACTAATCAATATGACAAATATGTGTTTAATAGCAGAAGGACATATCCTAAATAAGAATGCTCATAGACATTAAGGTCATTCCTCAGTCCTTACTCTTTTTTTTTTTCAGATTTTCTTCTGACCAAAACTAGGAAGGCTAGTAAAGTTTTCATTAAGTCTCCAATTTCATTTTTGCACTTGCGTAATAAAAGCATTGTACCATTACTGGAGAAATTCCAAGCTAAACACATTTTATCCAAATTCCAAAGGTAACTCCCGTGGAAATTTGTTTTAAATGGAGTGGCAATATCAAGTCTGCTGCTATTTTTAAAAACTATTAAATCTATGTTTCATGAAGGTTTTTTCCCTCCATCAGTTCTAATCCCACAAAACTATCTTTAGGCAGAATCAAATGAGTTTCCTGGGCTTTATGTCAAACAGTTCAAGTTTGCAAATATTTTCAACTTACATGTGAATCAACACAGGGGATGCGTAAGAAGACAAAGCTGCTTGCACCATCAGCAAGCTGCCAAACACATCATTAACCCGGTGGTGGCTCAGGAGGCCCCACTGGAGCTGTCTAAGGAAGCTGCAAAAGAGGGAGAAGCCAACAAGGAACGTATCTTTCCCAAGTTTAAAACCTTAACTCAAAGTCATGTCATAGAATTGAAGGAGGTGCTGGGGCCCAGTACCCTATCAAATATTAAGGGACAGACCTATAAGAAAGAATTCTTGGAGTCTTCTCACAAGAATCTGTTAGTAAATTCTCTTTTAAATTATGCTTAAAGACTAAAAAAAAATGGGCATTTATTTGTGCCAGGCTGCAAAGTCATTTGTGAAGTGTTTAATTAAGCTTATATGATTTAAAATATAGGCTTAAATATCTGTTGATTTTGTGACAAGCTGTAGATGTTAATTGTCTTGTTTGGTTTTATTTTGTATTCCCAGGACAACAGGATCATATATACATAACTTTGGTTGGGGAAAAGGAGCAAAAATACAATTTTTGAAAAGAAACATGTATTTCTTAAGTTAGCCAGATGTTACAAAACCATATTTATAGGAAGCATTAAGCCTGAGAGAAAAATTTGAAAGACTTAGAAAAGGAAAAAAATAAAGTTCCTCTCCCTCAGAATTTATATCTAGAAGAAATGGATGATAGTTTTTTCATGAACTTTATTTGAAATCTAGCTTCCTACTCAATAATTCCAACATTTGGACATTTTTAAATGATACCATTTCCCTTAAATATTATGCTTGTTTTCTGGAAGTCTTTTTAACTTTTAATAAGAGGATAAACTGTTTCTTTCCACCTATTTGATGTAGCAGATTGTTTATGGAGCCAACATGTTGACACACTATAAACTGTAAAAAATGAGGCCTAATAAGGTTAATTGTCATCTGAACCTTCCTCTGTAGGCTGCAATCTGTAGGCTTTGATTATTTCTCTGGGGGAAGCTCTGCCCAGATGGTGAAGTCCTCAAGGCCCTGACCCACAAGAGGCCTGCAGAGATGGAGAACAAGGTGCTTCTCCACAGACTAATTAATTTACTAGTATAGCACCTGTTCCAGAATAGATAGGGCTGGAAGGGAAAGCAGTCCCTGGGCACAGCGGCAAGCTCACGGGTAAATGGATTTCAGCTGATTATATTAAGCTGATGCTTTGATCATCTAAAGGCGTTAAAATGGAAATATGTTTTTTCTGGCTGTTGGCCTCTGTGAGTGTGGTTTATATTATTATTATTATAAGTGTTGGGTAATAGAAAAGCTGTTTTAGATTTCAGCACATTCCATTTATAAAGTGTGCAGTATATTTGTCTGTTTCTTTTTCCAATTTTAGAAATGCATGTTGTCATAAAGCTGCACCTTTTAAACAATTCTGCTTTCTTGTTTCCATTTTATTCCAGCCAAATTACTAGCTGGAAATCAAACACCAGCACAGATTCCTTTTAGCTAGAACATTTTATTATGTACTCACACCTTTAATTCAATGTGTGTAATTAGGCTTTAATCAGCTGAACACTATTTGTGAAAAAATATCAGACACTTCTTTAAATGAAATTCTGGTAAAGTCATGCTATTAAGCTTTGGTGACTACTTACTGGCACGAATAAATCCTTTAGTAAACAAGGCTTGGTAGTAAATGGATTTACAATGTGAGTCTTTCTGCACTCAATTTCACTTTATTGCCTCTTTGATTCCCAGAAGGATTAGAGGTAATTTTTTCAGTCCTTTAGATGCCATAAACCTGTTTCCCTTTCCAAATTAACACTATGATCTTCCATGTAATGTGTTTGGCAAACATGAGGAATTTATAAGACCACTAGTCTGATGTTGCATAGTAATGGAGATACAAATATGATGTCTTAGATGTCATGGCCTTATAGGGGGCAGCTTTCACCAAGGTTTTGAAAGGTTAGTTTTCTAAAAATAGAAAAATATTCTTGCTCATATGGAAGACAGCTTAAAGAATGCTAATGATTTGGTAAGTTGAATGATTTGAACTATTTCTATTACCATTATGTGTTAAATGCCGACATTGCAACGGTAACGTGCTATTAACATGACGATGAGTAAAACTGGGTCCTTTTTAAGGAAGATATCACACAGAAATACGAAAACAGAGCAAGCACACAAATTTAGCATATAATCCTAGGGCTTATTTCCTGATAGTCCTCTCTGGTTGTGTCCTCATAATCCTTGGAACTGTCTGTTCCGTGGAAGAAATTGAAAATTTCATGGCTGCTTTTCTTTGGTTTTCTCTTCCAAAACTCCAAAAGCATCTTTTAAATGTTTGACTTAGTGGATTTATTTTTAATATACATTCTTTTTTAAAAATAAAAAATACAAAAATCTATATAGTGAAAATAATTCACAGTTCCACTCCTGACCCTGGTCCCTCTCTTCAGCTCCCCTCGTTGACCAGTTCTTTGTGTGGCCCTCCAGAGATATTTTAACGGTGTTTGGTATAAACTAGAGGACATTTGGGTTGCTTCCAGGGATTGGCTTCTAGAATTGCTGCTGTAATATGCCTGAGCATGTCTCTCTGAGCCAGTGGTACAAATGTACCCATAGTATGTACTTCTAGAAGTATAATTACTAGGTCATGGATTGCATGCATTTTGAATTGGATACATATTAAGCTGTGCTTCAAATATGATGTATGAGTGTGACTTCTTCTCCATAACCAGGTTTACTTTTTTCCCCCAACCTGAAAGTATTGTATCTTATGTTAATTTGCATTTCTTTAATTATGACTGAGGTTGAATATCTTTTCAAATGATTAAAAACCACTTCGTTTTCTTTTGATATGAACAGCCTGTTCATGTCCTTTGCCAGTCTCTCTATGGGGCCATCAGTGTTATTCTTGTGGGGTTGAAGAGCTCTTTATGGAATAAGGAAATCAGCCGTCTGTCTGCCAACGTGCAGCATTTGTCACTTCAGTGGCATTTCCCCTCATATCTGTCGTCTCTCATTTACCATGCCTTCTATTCCTCTACTTTTATCATTGGCAGTCTGGATTTAAGGTTGCTTAATAACTCCTGGAAGCTAGAAATGATAAGGTCATGGGAAAGGGGTTAATTTAGGTGGTTTTCTAACTTTGACTTTTGATAAAGTAGGAGGAGAAGGACTGAAAGGGCAAAATTAAAAAGAAGGTGAAGTGACTTTAGTGATTTGAAAGAGGGGCTTTTATACTGACAAGACCTTGAAAAAATAATGTTTATAAAATAAAATCAATTTATTTTACCCATAATTTTCTGCTTGCTTTTGCCATTATTACAGGTATTTGTATTAGGGTAAGAATTCTCTTTCTAGATGCTTTGGCCATACAGTCATATTTCTGTGTTTTGGACTTCACGATTTGTGGTCATGAATTGGAAGTGATTGTAGGGCCACAAATGCAGCACAGTGACCTTGATCTTGGATGAAGTGGAGAGGAGAGAGTGAGAACAGCAAGACTGACAGCTCTTGTCTAAGCACAAGTAACGTTTTATGTTCAGCTCCATGTTGATAACAAAGTAAATACAGAGACAGGTTTTAGACATTTATGGCTTAATGTCAAAATAAAATATCTTTGTGATGTCCTGAAGTTATCACTATTATCTTCAGAGTAATGATTAAAAGCCTGGGCTTTGAAATCCAACAATTTGGGTTCAAATCTTGAGTCTTTCACTTCTTAGCTGCATGACCTTGGTTAAGTTCTCATCTATAAAACAGAGATAATGAGAGAAATGACTTCATAAGTTGCTTTAAGGATAAAATGAGATATTGTATGTGCCTGGCAAAAACTCCATCAATATCAGTTCTTATTATTAGCTTTACTAATTACCAGAGAGTGTTTGTAAAATATTATCTAAATTGTGCTATACTCACCTGATTTAAAGTAAGTGAATGGATATCTGTGAAACTTTCTTACATGTGCTGAAGTATGTTGCAGCCTTCATTAAACCACATCTGAATAGCTTCTTGGTGAGTTACTTCACGGTATCTTTTCTGTCTTTGAAATTCTTATCCAAACCAGGTTTAAAGGTAAAAAGCCTGATATTGTAGTAGAAGTTATCAGAATGAAGTTAGCTCTGACAAGCAGTCTCACATACGCTTCATTAGTCTTACAGTGAATATTGGCTAGCTTCCTCCACCTCAATCCCCATTGCATTCATGTGTTTGCTCATACTGTTCCTTCTGTTTGAAATGCTGTTCCTGCCTTTACCACTCATGTAGAAATATATACATTTCTCTATTTGTCAGTGAAATTGGTGGCTAATTTTTATTCTAAGTCACTTCTGTTGATGAACAAGAATAATGCAAAGGATCACTACTAAATTGGATATGACTATCCAGTACTATAAGGGAGACGAGTGTGCTTATTTATTAGTTTTAAGTGAATGACTTTCAGTCACTCCAGTCAACATTTCTGATATGAATATTTCACATGAAATGATTGCTATTGTGTTGGTTAGTTCTGCAAATCAGAACTTGTTTGCAGAACACTATTGGGTCAATATATCTTATAATATTTGCCAGTACCACAGATTTTACAAATTAATTATTGTGGCTGTAGTTTTCTATTAACATGAATTTACTGATTAACTGATTTATTTACTTTATGAGAATTCATATAGCACAACACTAATGTTCCATGACTAAGAGTGAGTACGTGAATTCTTCGTATTAAAAAACAACTACCACCCATTGTACATTTTTATTCTGGCTCTATATGCCCGGAAAATGCCCAGTAGAAAAGATGATAAAATAATCACTTAGGAAATTAATTAATAACATTTCAAGCAAGATCCTGAATCAAACCTACTTAATTTATGAGGGTCCCTTCATGAGTAATTGCAGCTTCATCAGAAGAAGATCACTGGAATTGTACTTCCTAGCTACAATTTTCCCCCCAAATAAACAAATGAAAATAATGACCAAATACCATTTTCATCTATCAAATAGGTAAAGTTTCCAAAAACAGTGGTCAGTTCTTCAGAATGTAATGAGATGGGTACCCTCATTGAATGGTTGGTGAGGTTGTGTATCGGTACAACTTTACTGGAAAGTAATTTGGCAAAACATATTAAGAACCTTAAAATGACCTTCTTGGCAAAATGTTTAATGGAGCACAAGCATCTCGCCTCCCCTCTCCGCAGGTTCCCATTATATCACCAATGAAATGTAGAAATAGGTAAGTATCTAGACTATGCTACTACTAGAACTACTGCTATTTCTACTACTACTACTAATGATAATAATCTGAACCCAGAACCCCAGATAACAACAAAAGTTGGGAAATGGGTAAGTGAAGGACAAGGAAGAAGTGAAATGTGCTATTTCCCATCTAATTCAGGAATCATTAGATGCTATTTCACTATGGGAAAAATTGTGTGTGCTCTTGTGTACGTGTGTTAAACTTAAAGGTAATCACTAGAAAAAGAAAAACAGAATAAATGTTTTCCAGATTACCAGAGAAACAAATATAGGACATAACAAACATGGTCCAAATGCAAAAAAATTTTTAAATGAAAAAGAATAAAGAATGAAGAAAATAATGTAATAATAGAGAAAATAATAAAGCAGATAACATTTCAAACTTGAATTCAGTGATGTGGGCTACATGAACAATAAGACCAGTTAAATTTTATAATTTGATTTTTAAAATTTTAAATGATGGCTATAAAAGGGGGTGCAGTCTGGCAACCTGAGCAGTGAGAGGACTCATTCTGGACGTCCACAGGCTTGGATGTCCACAGGCTCTCACACCAGGCCAAGAACTCTGGTTATAAAAGCAATCCCAGTTACCCAGAGTAAGTGGGTTCATACCGTTCAGTCTAGAAAGATTTAGAATTAAGTAGCTCCAGTTAATTGCCATGGAAATTGTTATCCTTCAACCCCAGGAAAATTATAACTAAGTATGAAGGGACAAAGGGAATCAAAACCATAAACATTTTTGTGTTTAGAAGGTACATGCACATATTTAGTATCTTATATATTTGAAATATTGAAATTAATTTGCTCTATTAGAGTCTATTTGTTCAAAATTGATTGATTGATTTTGGTCTATTATAACTTTGTAACTCCAACTTAAATGTGTCAAATTGTTAATTTGATATATTAAATTGCGTAAGTGATTTAGATTTGCATTTTAAGTTGAAATCTAACTAAGCACCATATTTGCAACTAAAATAACAATTACATTTTTAAATGTAAACATTGGACTCTTTATTTATGCATCGAGGAAGGTTAGGTTTGTTAAATCAGATAACTGAAGTACCTAAAAGTATATCATATATTAAGTTTATAAATACAATGATAAATGTTTGAAGGTATTTAATTATCTGTAAATGTGATTGAGCATTACCAAAATTCCTTTAGAAATGATTTCTGAGATCTCCAAACTTATTAATAGAATTTTAAATTTCTTAAGCTCAACTTAAAAATAAGGAAAAACCAGATTTTAAAAATTTGTACCTTATTTCATGGAATATAAATTTTAAAGCTAAAAATAAACCCAATAATAGACATTTTTGTATTCAAAAGCCACCCTCAGGGACAACAAAAAAACTCACATCAATAGATATGACAGTAGATAAAAATAAGAACAGGAGTGACAATACTAATATTAGAAAAACTAAAATTCAAGGCAAGAAGCATCAAGTGGGACAAAGGAGATTAATTTATATTAATAAAAAACCAACAGTGAGGGTAAAATAATTATGAACTATTAGGTGCAAATAACAGCACTAAAATTTTTATTAAACAAAAACTTACAAATATATTTTAAACTAGCAAAAATATAAAGGTGGAAGACTACACACTAACAGCAAAAGATGGCTTGAAGCCCTAAAACAAATTTATATCTTTCTACCCTGAATTTTCACTTCTAAAAATCTACCCTTACGATATAGTTAGAAATATACACAAAGCTTTAGTTGTAAGAATATTCACTGGACTTCCCTGGTGGCGCAGTGGTTAAGAATCTGCCTGCCAATGCAGGGGTCACGGGTTCAGGCTCTGGTCCAGGAAGATCCCACATGCCGCGGAGCAACTAAGCCTGTGCGCCACAAGTACTGAGCCTGTACTCTAGAGCCCGCAAGCCACAACTACTGAGCCTGCATGCCACAACTACTGAGCCTGCATGCCACAACTACTGAAGCCTGAATGCCTAGACCCCCTGCTCCACAACAAGAGAAGCCCCTGCAATGAGAAGCCCGCACACCACAATGAAGAGTAGCCCCTGCTTGCTGCAACTAGAGAAAGCCCGTGTGCATCAACAATGACCCAAGGCAGCCAAAAATAAATAAATAAAATAAATTTATTTTAAAAAAAAGAATATTCATTAAGTGTTAGTTATAATAGTGAAAAATTAAGTATTCAAATGTCTAATTATTATGAAATGATCAATTTAGGGTTCATAATTGAAAGGATCTATGAACATCTGAAATTATATACTAAATTTGGTGGTGAACATCTGAAATTATATACTAAATTTGGTGTGCTTTCTCAAAGTGCCCCATGTCCTCATAATAGTATGAATAACTAAGTAAGAATTTCAGCTTCTATAGACTATGAATAACACAACCACTAAAAAGTTTCCAAATAATTTTAATAACATTAAATATTAATTTTAAATGTTACCAAATAATTTTAATAATAAGCATAACAAAATGCACGTTATGTTATATGAAGTGAAAATCAGCAAAAACTCTCTACATATTTGACAACTGAATCACACAAAAAGAGCACACCTCTATAGAAAAAAATATCCATGTGGAAGCTTAATAAGGCAGGAATTTGGGTTTTATTCTTCACTGCTGTAGACTCAGCATCTAGAGTGGTGTCTGGCATGTAGTAGGTGCTCAATAAATATTTCTTGAATTATTAAATGGAAATTCACCCAAGTGTTAACAATGGTGGTCTCTAAGTGGTAGGATTATGGGTGTTTTTTGCTCTCTTTATACCACATTTTCTAATTTTTTTTACTATATACATTTACTATATTTAGAATGACAAAAAAAAACACTTTAAAAAACTGGGCCAGGAATTCCTCTATTACCAGTCTTTATACTAAGGAGAAACCATTCTTTTCTTCCCTCAAGATTTCTTTTCTCAAGAGGGGGCAACTGTGGTGTAGTCATCATCTGAGGTAAATCATATCACCCTGCTGCTTAGGAGTTTTGAATGTTTGCAAGCCAAATTTTGCGTTCAGAGTCTAAAGTCTGGTCCCAACATATCTTTCTAACTGAATCTCCAACTCTTTCATGTTAGAAAATGTCCTTACCACGTTCATTCTCTGTTCTTAATCTTTGCTTCCAGGGAGCTTCCAAGATTATTCCAGCCAAACGATCATCTTGCTCTGCTTCCATCCCAATCTTCAAAACTCCTGCCCTCCTCACACTCCCTCATCCTTTGTCTGTCTCACCCCAAGCGAGTTCTCTCTCTGGTGTCCTTCAGCACATATTGCATCTATGGATTCTTTTGACTCTTACCTGTGTATTCTTACTGTTTTTCTGAAATGTTTCATAAGTGCTTGTTTTGATTTCCCCAAGGTGCTAGTAAATCTCATGGGATTGGGGAGAATGACGCTTACTTCTTTATGTCTTACCAAGCCTGGCACAGTACGTTGAACATAGCAGGCACCAAACATACATTTATTGAAAATGGCTAGATGCTTTTCAGTTTTGACAGTGGTCAGAAAAATTGAAAAAGGAGAGCTTGGGAGTATGATAAACTGGGGTTCCTATCTCTGTTGATTACTATTTAACTTTGTGACCCTATATTAGTAAATCTCTTTGAGCCTTTAACAGCAGTTTACTGCAGAGATTATAAGATCTTACTCCGTCTTCTTGGCTCTGTCATTTACTATTTGATCTTGGGCAAATTTTTCTGCCTTTTTAAGCCTCAGTTTCCTCATTTGTTAAATAGAGACAATACCAACCAACTCATAGCGTTGTCAGAAAGATTAAATAAAGCTTGGGAAAGCCCTTAACATAGTTCAGAGCATGTGATCAAAGCTCACTCAAAAGAGAACAATTATTTTGGTATTTGAGAGGATAGCAGTGGCAAAGAAATGGCATTATTTCTGAACCTGCTTGATAGAGTTCCTATGAATGTTAAATGAGAAGTGCTTAGCATTCCTGGCTCAGTAGGTGCTGGTGATCATTATTTTAGTTTCATGTACAATGGATTATTAATACCTACTTTGAAGAGTTTGAGGTTGAGTTCAATGTGAAATTTGTATAATGCACGTGATTAATAGATCATAATTTTCTTCTTTATCCTCCCTTATTTCTCTTCCTTTATCCCCTGTACCCCACTACTAATTTTGGACCAACTTATGTCAGAGTACTGAACACCTGAAGAACTGTTGGGGTACTCTAGTCATGTCTGAATATAGAAATGGTTTGTGGAGAAATGCTGGTCTCCACTAAGTTTCCCTCTATGTTGTTTGTCCCCCAGTGGTATTTACTTTCTATGATTTAGGACTGAAGTGAAGATAATATTCAGATTGTAGCAGCATGAGACCAAATGGAACCACAACTTCAGCAGTTTGCATATGTAAAAAATGAGACCTAGGGACTTCCCTGGTGGCGCAGTGGTTAAGAATCCGCCTGCGAATGCAGGGGATGCGGGTTCGAGCCCTGGTCCAGGAAGATCCTACATGCCGCAGAGAAACTAAGCCTGTGTGCCACACCTACTGAGCCTGCACTCTAGATCCCACAAGCCACAGCTACTGAGACCGCAAGCCACAACTATTGAAGCCCGCATGCCTAGAGCCCATGCTCTGCAACAAGAGAAGCCACCGCAATAAGCCCGCGCACCGTGTCGAAGAGTAGCCCCACTCGCCGCAACTAGAGAAAGCCTGCGTGCAGCAACAAATACCCAACACACCCCAAAAATAAATAAATAAATAAATAAATTAATTAATTAATTTTAAAATGAGACCCAGAGACGTTCTGTTATTTACCTAAGGTCACACAGCATGTTGTCTCTGTAGTCCTATGCATTGTGCAGATCTACATTGCCTTTCCTCCCCTGGGCTTTGTGATTACCTGTTACAACTCTAGGACCCATGTGAGACCCACACAGCATTCTGCAGAGAGCTGCAAAAAAAAAAAAAAAAAAAAAAAAAAAAACCTGCCTCATCTTCTGCTGGATCTCCCAGAAAATACATTTATATAAAAGTTCTTTGCTCTTTTTTTTCCCCAGAGCTCATGTTATTCATTAAATGACTATTTAATATAAAGAAACAAATTAAACAGGGGAGGGGAAGAAAAGCATTTCTTTAATTTTTTTCCCAGTTGCTTTTTGTGCAGGTGGATTGCTGCAGGAGTCCCCTCTTCCAAAGCCCATCTGGGATGTTAGTTTAGCTCTATTGATGTTTAAGACTCCGTCTTTCATCATAACCACATGCCAAGACAATAAGTAATTGAACCACATGTTTTGCCTTTTTAAAAAGGTGTAATCTCCTTCTGAAGTGTAGAGATGTTTAGCAGGATTTTTCTAATTTATCTGTCATCACACCATGCGGGCTAGGCTCCAAGCCCCGACTGCAGTGTCTCTTTATCACCGTCTTTTGATGAACACCTGTTTCCAGCATACAAATATATCTGCTGAGATGCAAAATTAAAATAATTTCAACAGTATAGGAATAATTAGGAACCTTTTTTTTGAAAGGTCCACCTGTTCCAAATATCAAAATATCATATTTAGTTGCAGGTACATCCTTTATCACTATATATTCTTTATGCTTGGTATGTATATATTTGATAATAATTCTCCTCTGATATTCCATTAAGTAAAAAAATAAATATTTTCACTTTTAGATATTCAATTGTAAACAATTTTTAAAAACAACCAGAGATGCTTTGTGACCACCTAAAGGGGTGGAATAGGGAGGGTGGGAGGGAGACGCAAGAGGGAGGGGATATGGGGATATATGTATACGTACTGCTGATTCACTTTGTTATACAGCAGAAACTAACACAACAATGTAAAGCAATTATACTCCAATAAAGATGTTAAAAAAAAAAAAAACAACCAGAGTTCTCTATGTTCATTGAGAGAGAGAAATTTTCTTTAGAAATTTATCTCCAAAACTCTTCAAGGGAAATTACTCCAAAACTTTTTAAGGGAAGAAACTTTGTAAACATTCTATTATTTATGACTGATTGTACCTTTTGTTAGGGATTTGACTTCTTGATAAATACAACAAAGAGTATGTGAATCTTAAGTTAGTTTCAATAGATACTAGTTTTTAAAGGAAAAGATATAAGCGCTCTTATAAGAAAAGATTTTTTGTTAAAGTTTGGTATATTAAAGCACTTAAATCAATAGATTTAATATGAAGAATTTTTTAAATTATCATTCATTTCACTTTATATTTAAGACTTTATCCATCATGCTTACTTTTGGCTTTCCCATAAACTATGGGTGGTTTGTGCCTTCAAAGTGAAATTATGTAGCAACTGTAATCCCCTATTTGTGGAGCCCTCACCAAGAGTGATCCTCTGTCCTAATACGTGAGAGAAAAATCCCCATTTCCAAGAATTCATATTACAAAAAGAGAAGCCCACACAGAATTTTTAAAAAATATCCAGAGTAAGATACCTTAGATACAACAAGCTATGTAATGATTTCTATTTAACATTAGCCATAGTGGTGTTCACTCAGATAAGAAGTAATCTTGAATTTATCCAAACACCCAATAAAGCAAATTCGCAGATGAAAGCCAGGTTAATGCAGAAATATATTACAATTTGTCTTCATTTTCAGAAAGTGAAATCTGAAGTGCCAGATTTTTGATTGTTTTTCTGACAACCGTGCAAAAAAGTAAATCGCCAGTTGCCTGGCCCTTACATGCAAAGTTGTCCACCAGGCATTATGTGGCTGGTTGCTTTTTAGCTGTCGGGGACATTTTGGGCAGTGGTTATATACACAAGACTAATTACACTAATTAATCCACACCAACGTGTGAGCAGTAGGCATTGTTTTTACAATTAGGATGTAATTTTAAAAAATCCTTTATTGGGTACATTTAGAGACACAGCAGTTTCAGATTTACCATACAATAGAAGGAGTTAGCCAAATTGAATAAATGTAAATTTCAAGTTGGGCAAATACATTAATATATGGCAAATGAAACCTACACTTGTGTCACAAGTATGCACTTGCATAAGAATGATTTTCTGACTAGGTGTATGGATTGTAGCTTTTGTGGTCATTAAATTATAGGAATCCCTGTTCACTTTGCTTAATGCAATGTAGCAACATCACATTACTTCTATAGCTTTTACTTCTGATGTGAGTTGTTGTGTTAGGCGGAATAATGTCCCCTCAGAGAGGTCTGTATTCTAACCCCCCAAACCTGTGAATATGTAACCTTACACATCAAACAAACAAACAAACAAAAACAAAAGCAAAATAACCTTGTAGATGTGATTTAGTCAAGAATTTTAAGATGAGGAGCTCATCCTGGATTATTTTAGCAAACCAAACTAATCCCAAGGATCCTTCTAAGTGAAGGAGGGAGGTGGGAGAGTCAGTGTCAGAGTGATGTGATATGAGAATGACTCAGCCTGCCATTTCTGACTTTGAAGGTAAAGAAGAGGCTATGAGCCAAGGAATGTGGGCAGCATCTAGAATCTGGGAAAGGGAAGCACACGCATACTTGCCTGAACCTCAAGAAAGGAATATAGCCTTGCCACACCTTGATTTTAGCCCACTGAGACCTCTAGAATTAGAATATAATAAATTTGTTTTGTTTAAAGCTGCTAGGTTTGTGGTAATTTGTTATATCAGCAATAGGAAACTAATACAGTTTTTTGGGTTTTTTTGTCTGTTTTTTGGCTTCTTGGAGCCTCAGATTCCTCATCTGTAAAGTACTAATAACATTTTCTTATTATTTTTATAAGAATTAATGTATGTGAAATTGCTTTAACATATTCAAAACTTTAAATAAGATCTTTTGTAAAATAAGTAAAACTATTTCTAAATTTTACAGTAACTAAGAGACTTTGCCAATGTAAGACTTAATCATTTAAAAAATCTTCCCCAATTCCTATCAATTAAGAACTAGTGACTAGAGAACATGGAATATGTCCAGCTTCATTCGACAGCATCTGTCAGAACGTATCCAGGCAGCCAGAGAAAGGGATTGAGTAAATGACCTGGACAGTATGAAAAGCCAAGAACATAACTCATGTCAACAGGGCAGCAGAGATTCAACGGACAGGAAATTATCTCAGCAGGGCTGAGGAAAACAAAAAATACTGGGACTCATTAAAAGACCAAGCTAAATTATTTACAGCAAAAAATAGCTTAAATGACCCTTAAACACTATTTTCTGAAAAGATGGGTAGACAACTCTTTTTGCTCAGAGGTATTCAGCACTGAATTATTTTAATTAGAAAAAAATTGAAAACCATCTTAAATGCCCAACAATTAGGGAATGATTAAGTAAAATATGGTCTAACAATAGGATTAGATACTGTAATTAAAAGTACTTATGAAAAGCTTTTAATAACCTTTGGGGGAAAACAGATACATATATGGGGTATAATAACAACTATGTAAAAATCCTTTTTAAAAACTAGGAGGAAATGTACAAATTAAAATGTTATCTGTGGTTGTCTCTGAATGATGGAGTAATGGTGATGTTTTCCTTTTTTCAATTTTTCCTTTTCCAATTTTATAAAATACACATGCATTACTTTCTATGATTCTCCCAAGACAGCACAAACTTTAGAAAATAATACTGTAGTCTTAAGAGGATCTTCTAACTGGGCAAATTTATTCATTGTTGCTATTTCCCAATTAATGACTATCTCATCTCACTTTTATTTTAATCCAGTGACATTTATTGAATACTTACTTTGTTCCAGTCACTTTGCTAGGCAATGTGAAAAATATAACAGTGAATAAAATATAGCGTTATATTTAATATAATATTGTATTAATATAGTACTTAATATAATATTGACCTCTGGGAATTTATAAGCTAGTGGGCAGAAAATGAAAATAAACATTACAGTCCATGTTTGAGGTGTAAAGACAAGACTAGGGAAGAATAGAGGAAAGTGAGATTAAGTGACTCATGGAAGTGGTAGAGTCTCAGCAGGGCCTTTCTAGGACATGAACAAAGAGATTGGGGAGAACAGGAGCATGTGTGGGTAGAGATGCCATTGGCACTGGCATAGAAGGAGGAGAGGACAGGGTATGTTTAGAGAACATTGAACATTCCCAGTTGGAGTTTGGAGAGAATCATTAGAGGCAGAGATGGAGGGAGAATAAAGAGTTGGAAAAGAAGCTGAAGGTCTGGTTGTGAAGGACGCTGAAGGCTCAGCAGGTAAATCTGGATATCAGCTTTGTGCACATTAGCTTCTTGACATTTACCCGCCAAGACAGAAAAGCTAAGAAGAAAGGGGACATAGTCACCTGAATGGTTGACAGCAAGGTGGTTGACTACATGTTTACTCTTCATTCAAATGTTTTATGATGTTGAAGACACACCCATAGGACAGGTGGATTCTATTATTTGTATCTACTGGGGCAGGATTTTATCTTATTTTTTAAAAATTTTATTGAAATATAGTTGATATACAATGTTGTATTAGTTTCAGGTGTACAGCAAAGTGGTTCATGTATATATATATATATATATATATATATATATATATATATACACATATATATATGGGGCAGAATCCAATTGGCCTGCTCCTTGTCCCATCACACCCCTGGGATGAATCTTAAAGCAATACCGCAACTAGGATTCAAATTCAGAGCCTTGAGACTGGCTTCTTCCATATTCAGCAAGTCTTCCCTCCCCCAACTTCTTTATTTGGACTTGTATACATACTATCTCCTCCCCTAAACTATAGCTCTTCAGTGGATAAGAGCGGTGTATTCTTATGTTTGTTCTTTTCCTTTCTCCTAGATTTAGACATGGAAGAATAACCATAAAGTTTTTTAAATAAATGGACTGGTATCCTATCCATTTGTGTCGATTCATGTACAGCAGCACCTGCTCAGCATTTAGATTTAAAAGATTTCTTTGGATTCAGAAACCATTGCCTGAGATATTTAGAAGGATCATGGAGACATCCTGAATCCTCCAGTGTTATCTTACCATTTTACCCATTTCCGCTACATTTTCAGATGTAACATATTAGTTTTGCATGGCTCATGATTTAATTCTCCTTCCAATTAAACTACTCATATAAGTGTCTGGACTGAGAAAAATAATCTTTTTTCCTTTTAGGAGATTTCTTTCCCACATGGTATTTTAAAATCTTTTCTGCCCCCATCAGTTGTCTGATCTCTTTGCAGTTCATGCTCCATTCTCTTAGACTCTTTTTAATGACATGTTTTCCAAGCCTTTTGTCATTATTACTAGCCTTTGGATTCTTTCCAATTTAGCAATCTTATTTTTTTTAACATAGAGCCGAAAATTGCATGCAGTTTTCCAGACAGAGCTTTAGGAGTATGGTGAATAATGGAATAATTACTTCCCATGTGAGCTTCGTTGACACCCAAATGGATTCTTAGGCATTCTCTTTTCCATTTTTTATCCCAAAGGATGATGTTCACTAAGAAATGATCAGATCTTTTATTAAGGAAAATTTAATGAGGAAAAGTTTTGCTAAGTAACGAATTAGGTAATGCCAAAATACTGATAATTATCTAAAAGATGGACATTTCTGTTGGGAAGTATTACTTTTGGTGGAAATTTTAAGCTCCAGCAAGGTAGTATATTTTGTTCAGTAGTAGTGAGAAGAGTAGAGCCACTCTCAAGGAGTGGTTTGAGGTGGGAGAATACCTCACTTATACCACATTTAATCATGCAGCATAGGAACTTCCATGAAAAATGGTCAAAAACATAAGCAGAAGTGAAACTGACATCAGTTAGCATGGCATATTCCTACATATATTTATATATATTTATTAAACACTCTGTGTAGTGCACTGATCTATAAGCTATGGCTATAAATGTGAGCAAAACTGTTTCTGGCTCTAAACCAGATTATTTCACTTCTCAGAAATCTCTAATAACTTCTTCTCTCATACAGGATAAAATCCACATTCCTGACTCTGGCTTACAGGACACCTTGTAATCTGGGCCCTGCTCCCTCTTTGACCACATCACCTGCCCTCTCCTTTTCAACTCTGCTGTTGCACAGGGCCTCAGGGCCTCTGACAGAATAGCTGGGGCCCAGGGCGGAGCTCTGAGAATCACTATCTGTTAACTCTTGTTCTATGCCAGGCACTATGCTAAATGCTTTGCAGACATTGTTGTATTCAAGCTTTACATCAAAGAAGAAAGATGCTGATTACTGCTCCTATTATTTTTACTAGTAGTATGTTAAACATTACTAATATTAGTAGTAATATTAGACCATTATTACTGTCTTACTAAGGAAGAGAAGAAGTTAGATAAGTAGCTCATAGTCACTCAACTAGTAGTTGGTTGAACCAGACCACTATGCTCTAAAGACCTCCTTGTCCTTGGATGTTCTGTTGAAAGATTCAACAGAGTTGAATTATGTAGATAATAGGCCAAAAAAAAACCCTCTTTCTTCAAGAAACTTTCAATTTAGTACAATTATTGTATGGATAGCAATCATTCAGATGGCTTCCCGAGTCTGAAGAATTAACTGTTCTACAATTGATTTCCAGTTCAAGCTGATTATTTAGACCTAAGTATTTAATGCTCCTCCTTTCCAAATTCCTATTGAAATAAACAAAGAAATGTAAATTAGGAGGAAAAAAACTGTTTCAGACCTAGAAAGGTGGAAAAGATTGACCAACAGACCAGAAACTTGGAGTTTATGTTATATCCTGAAAATAGAATTGCATAACCTCCTGCTGTTGGAGTGCCCCAGGGCTTTGGCTTAGGTACCTTCTCTCTTCAGTTATACACAATCAACCCTGTCTCTATTGCTACTTTGAATTTTCTCCAGAACTCTAAACTTATATACCCAGCTGACTATTGGACATCATCCATGGGTACTCAATGGGAATGTCAAATTTGAAGTAGCCAAAACAGAACTCATAATTCTTCCGCTGTCTATCAAACCCGTCCCTCCCAGAGGCATTTCCATTTCAGTAAACACACACCACTTTCTACCCAATTGCTAAAAATAAAAACCTAAGTATTATATTTGATTCTTCTCTTGTTCTCACCACTCACCCACCCTAAATTCAAACCATCAGCAGGTCCTGTGATCTCAATATCCAAAACATGCCCTGAATCTGGTGACTTCTCTCCATCTCCATCGCCTGTCCTGCTGATGCTCTTGTTTCTCCTCGGATAGATTCCCGCACAGCAGAAGAGCCACCTTTTACAATAGAAAACTGGATCATGTTACTCCTTCCCCACAGCAAAATCAAAAACAGATACAGAAACAAACCCCACAATTTAAAACCCACCAACAGCTTTGCATTACACTTAAAATGTAATCCATACTCCTTGTGGTTTATGAAGTCCTACTTTATCTGGTAACTGCCACCTTTTATCACTTTCTCACTCTCTTAATATGCACCAGCTTCTTTCAGTTTTTAAAACTCACCAACTCTTTCCCACCTCAGGGTCTTTGCACTAGGGCTTTTCTCTCCCCAGTCTCAGGAGAATCATTACTGATCTTTACACTACTGACTCTTTCTCATCAAATCGAGCTCAGCCTTTTAGAGAGACCTTGCCTAACCTCCCAATTTGAAGTATGTAACCCTTCTTTAATTCTCTATGCCGCAGTTACCACTGGCTGAACTGTTTCCTGTATATTTGTTTCTCTATTGTTTCTTTTCACCTTCTAAGAAAAGTCCCCAGGAAACAAGGACCCTGTCTGTTTTGTTTAGTGCAGGATTTGCTCTACCTATGTGATACATAGTAGGTGCTCAATTAATATTTTAGTGACTAAATGATTCGTTATTAATATGGTTTTGAAATGTAACACAAATACCAAAAATTAATAATTATTATAATCTAAATTTAAAGATCATTTCACCCAAATCTGAGCAATATGTTAAAGCTATGTAAAGGAGTCATCATAAAAAATACAAAATAAGATGATAGAAGCTAGACCAAATGCTACCAGTTATTACAACAAGTCTGGGTTAAACTCCACCATTAAACAACAAATATTTTCAGATTGGGTCTCAAAATATAATAAAACTACTTGATGTTTAAGAGACATACGTAATATAGAAAGATATAGAAAAGATATAAATGAAAAGAAGAGCAAAGAAAAATCTGGAAAATGGATAAACAGGGGTAGTAATATCAGACAAAATATCAACGAAAAAGACATGTATTTTACATTGATAAAATGCACGATCCACAGAGAAACTGTAGCAGTGATACCTTTGTGCACTCACTAACATAATATTAAAATACATAAATCAGTAAACTTAGAAGTTCCACATTTAAAAGATCACAATCATAGTAGAAAGCTTTAATATACCTTTTTGAGACTTTGATTGATAAGTCTCAAAATAAAATACAGTAAGTCCCCTACATATGAACCTTCAAGTCGTGAACTTTCAAAGATGTGAGTGTGCGTTTGCATGTCCAATCACGTGGGTTAGTTCACGTGTCTGGCATACATTGTCACATGTGTGCATCCTCTACATGTGGTTGTGCTTTTGTGTACTTTACTGTACAGTAGTACAGTATCTTTATAGATAGAACTGAATCCAGCAAGGAACCAGAACCTGTGCCATCAACGTCAGGCATGAGTGAAATTGCAACTTGCCCTTCTTCTCCTATTGCTGATGGTCCTTCAGCTTTACCATCTCCCACCTCCTCTCCCTCCTCCAGTCAGTAACTCTTCCTGTTCACTAGATGCCAGCCCCTGTATGCCAGTTGTTGTACTGTACTACTGTATTTTTCAAGGTACTGTACTGTAAGATTAAAAATGTTCTCTTTATTTTTTTGTGTTTGTTTTTTATGTATTATTTGTGTGAGAAGTATTATAAATCTATTACAATACAGTACTATATAGCCGATTGTGTTAGTTGGGTACCTAGGCTAACTTTGTTGAACTTACGAATAAATTGGACTTAGGAACACACTCTCGGAATGGAACTTGTTCATATGTAGGGGACTTACTGTACAAAGGAGATAAAACTATCACTAATAACCTTGTTTAAATATGTATGTAACTTCATACTCTACTAACAGAGAATACCTATTTTTCAGACATCAAGAGAAAGTTACAAAAGTTGTTTATATCCTAGGATAAAAAGAAGGGTTAAATAAATGCTGAAATATTATGAATACTTATTCTTTGACAATGATGCAATAAATCCAAATATTAAAAATGTAAGCAAAACCAAACCACAAGAAAACTAAACAATCTACTTTTAAAAAAATGTTTGACAAAGAAAAACTAAAAACTTCCAGGATTAATGAAATTAATACATTTCAAAATTTATGAGATGCAGCTATAAACTCATACAGAGGAAAATTCATAAATTTAAGTGCTTTTATTAAAGAAGGATTAATAAATGAATTAAGCATTTGAATGAAGAATATTAAAAGCAACCAAAGAAGCATGAAAAAGAACAGGTATTAATGAAGAATAAAACAAATTATTGAAGTAGAAAGGCGAAAAATTGGTTGAGTTTATAATCCTGGAGTACATTCTTTGAAAGGGCCAATAAAATAAACAGACAAGTCTATGCTGATTAAGGAAAAATAATTGATAAAACACAAATAGATATATAAGTGGGAAAGGGGCGATAATTATAAAATAAAAATTTGGAAATTAAAATCATATAGTCTGCAATTCTATATTAATAAAAATGAAAATTTTACCCAAAGTGGCCTACATATTCAATGCAATCTCTATCAAAATTCCAATGACATTTGTCATGGAATAGAAAAAACAATCCTACAATTCATACAGAGCCAAAAAGATTGTAAATAGCTCAAGCAATCTTGAGCAAACACAAGCAAAAACAAAACAAAATTGGAGTCATCACATTACCTGATTTCAAAACATACTACAAAAGCTATAGTAACCAAAGGAGCATGGCACTGGCATAAAAACAGACATATTGATCAATAGAACAGAATAGAAAGCTCAGAAATAGGGCTTCCCTGGTGACGCAGTGGTTAGGAATCCACCTGCTAATGCAGGGGACACAGGTTCGAGCCCTGGTCCAGGAAGATCCCACATGCCACGGAGCAACCAATCCTGCGTGCCACAACTACTGAGCCCCGTGCACCTAGAGCCCATGCTCTGCAACAAGAGAAGCCACCACAATGAGAAGCCCGCGCACTGCAACAAAGAGTAGCCCCCGCTCACCGCAACTAGAGAAAGCCCATGCACAGCAATGAGGACCCAACACAGCCAAAAATAAAATAAATTAAAATAAATAAAATGTTTTAAAAAAGAATAAAAAAGAAAGCCCAGAAATAAATTCATGCATTTATGGTCAATTGGTCTTTGACAAAGTTGCCAAGAATACGCAATGGGGAAAGGACAATCTCTTCAATAAATTGTGTTGGAAAAAACTGGTTTTCCACACACAGAAGAATGAAATTGAACCCTTTTCTCACTCCACATTTAAAAATCAATTGAAAATGAATTAAAGATTCCAATGTAATACCTGAAACCATAAAACTATTAGGAGAAAACGTAGAGAAAAATCTTCTTGACATTGGTCTGTGCAATGCTTTTTTTGGATATGACCACAAAAGCACAGGCAACAAAAGCAAAATAGACAAAAAGGATTGCATCAAACTAAAAAGCTTCTGCACAGAAAAGGAAACAATCAAGAGTGAAGAGACAACCTACAGAATGGGAAAATATTTGCAAATCATATATCTGATAAGGGGTTAATATCCAAAATATAAGAAACTCAAACAACTCAATAGCAAGAAAACAAATAACCCCATTTACAAACATACTCCAGGGACTTGAACAGACATTCCTCAAAAGATGACATACAGGGGCTTCCCTGGTGGCGCAGTGGTTGAGAGTCTGCCTGCCAATGCGGGGGAGGCGGGTTTGAGCCCTGGTCTGGGAAGATCCCACATGCCGCGGAGCGGCTGGGCCCGTGAGCCACAGTTACTGAGCCTGCGCATCTGGAGCCTGTGCTCCGCAACAAGAGAGGCCGTGATAGTGAGAGGCCCGCGCACTGCGATGAAGAGTGGCCCCCGCTTGCCGCAACTGGAGAGAGCCCTCGCACGGAAACGGAGACCCAACACAGCCATAAATAAACTAAAAAAAAAAAAAAATGACATACAGATGGCCAACAGGTACATGTAAGTGTGTTCAACATAACAATCATCAGGGAAATGCAAACCAAAACCACAATGAGATATTAGCTCATACCTATTAGAATGACTATTATCATAAACACAAATGTTAACAAGTGTTGGTGAGGATGTGGGGAAAAGGAAACCCTTGTACACTGTCGGTGGGAATGTAAGTTTGTACAGCTATTATGGGAAACAATGTGGAGGCCTCTCAAAAAATTAAAAATAAAACTACCATATGATCCATCAATCCCACTGCTGAGTATATACCCAAAGGAAATGAAATCACTATCTTGAAGAGATTATCTGCGCTCACATGTTCTTTGCAGCATTATTCACAAATTATCTGCACTCACATGTTCTTTGCAGCATTATTCACATGCCAAGATGTGGAAACAACCTAGTGTCCATCAATGGATAAAGAGGATGTGATACACATGCACACATGTGCACACACACGCGCGCACACACACACACACTGGAATATTGTTCAGCCATGAGAAAGAAGGAAATCCTGTCATCTGTGACAACATAAATGAACCTAGAGGATATTATGCTAGGTGAAAGAAGCCAGACAGAAAAAGACAAGTACTGTGTACGTACATGTGGAATCTTAAAAAAAAAAAGTCAAACTCATAGAAACAGAGAGTAGCATGTTAGTTACCAGGGGCTGGGGGTGGGGGAAATGGGAGATGATGGTCAAAGGGTTTAAATTTGCAGTTATGTAGGATGAATAAACAAATAAGTCTAGAAATCGAATATGCAGGCATGATGGCTATACGTGATAATGCTGTATTGAACAGTACTGCTAAGAGTAGGTTTTAGGCACTCGCAGCACACACAAAAATTGTAACTATGGGAGGGGATGGTATGTTAATTAGCTTGACTGTAGTAGTCATTTCACTATGTATATGTATATCAAATCATCACGTTGTACACCTTAAATATATATAATACAATTTTTATTTTAAATATTTAATGAAAAGATAATGTCCAAGGAAAGTATAAATTATTTAAATTGTCTAAAAAAGAGTGAATGTGGTATTTTAATTTATGATTTTTGAACCTATATTCATGAGTAGGCATTTTTAGCAGTAGGATTAGTTCATTAATAACTTTTTCATTTTCTTCTTTATATTTTTTTCTCTTTTTCTTCCCCCAATTCTCAGTGACAGTCTGAAAAGCTTTTTTTTTTTTAAGGTCTTGTTTTATCTATATTTCTTTGATTATTAGTGAGATAGAACCTTTTAAAATTTGTTTATTAAGCATTTTATATTTTGTGAATTGCCTATTATTCATTAGACATTTTTCTATCAGGTAGTTCATCTTTTTTCTAAACTACTTTATATATGGCTAGTAATCCTTTGTCTATGTGGGGGTTTCTAGTATTTTTTTCTTAATTTAGCATTGCTTTTTAACTGTTTCACTGTAGTTTTTGTCAGTCAGAAAGTTTTAAATATTAATGTAGTAAAGCATGTCAATATTTTTCTTTATATTTTCCCCAATGGTATTATGGTTAGAACATTTTCCCACACCTCAAGACTATATATAGGAATTTATCTACGTTTTAAAGTACCAGCATATTTTTATATTTAACATTTAAATCTTTAATCCACCTAGGAATTACTTTTGTGTAAGGTGTGAGGTAGGGATCTATTTTTTTCTCCATGTAAGAGAAAAAATGATAAATTTTTTTCTTAAATGGAAATAAATGATATTGAGTGATCCTCTCATCTATCAATTAGCAATTATACCTTATTGATATACTAATTTCTTAAATATACTCAAATCTGTTTCTTGAATTTTATTGAGCAAATTCTGACACTAATATCATACTCTTTCAAGTATTATCATTATATAATATATTGTTTTAAAAAAAGAAATCCCTGTAATCATTTAAAAAACTTTTTTTCTGGACATTCTTTATTTTTAAATGAACTTTCAAAAATATCCCCCAGAAACTTAATTGTATATCATTAAATTTTCAGAATAATTTGAAGATTATCTATTATTTTTTACAGTATTGAGTCTTATCATCCAATAATATAGTACCTCTATTTATTCAAATCTACTGGATGTCTGTCAGTAGAATTTTACAGCAAATACACAAACCATCTGAGCTAATAATGCTACTGTGAATTACTTAACGCAGAACATTCTTTGCAAACCAATTCAAAAAAGTAGGTATGATTAGTTATGTAATTATTATTACCTGATGAAAAGAAGTATGTGTATTTTATGGAGAGACAATAATTTATTGGTTCAACTTTAGCACTGATCAACTTAATAGATGCTAGTCATGTGGCTCTCTCTTACAGCAACCCTTGGGGGGAGTTGATATGAAAGAATAATTGAGCATATATATTGGAGGGAACAAGCAGGAAGGTGAGATAATCAGGCCTTATACAATTTTCTGAAGATAAAATTTAAATCAAGTATAGAATTTAGAATACTTTGAAGAATAAATGAAAATAACATAACTCGTCTTTTAACAGGGCTTGGATGAATTTTCAGAAGCCGGTTGTCAGTTCCTCCTTTAACAACATGTGACAGCAGAGCTGTCACCATAGGTGCTTTCTCCTGTTGAATCAGGGGAGACCCCTGTGCAAGAATTTCATTCTTCTATGAAGGCTGAAGGTCCTGATCATACTCTCCCTAAATGGAGGTCCTCTGTACATCAGCAGTGGAGCAACACAGTAGTTAAATTAGATCCATGTTTTGAAGTCTGAATATTTGGAAGCCCTTCCCTTCACATCATTTCATAGTTACTGCCTCTGCCCTCTCTGAGTGCTTACTGTATGCTAGGTACTTTATAATCATAATTTTATTTAATTTCCACAAAGACCTGTAGGTATTATTGTCAATTCCATATTGTAGATGAGGAACTGCCCCGATTCACACAGCTAATCAGTAGTGGAACTAGGATTTAAATTCATATCTCCATGACAGCCAAGCCTGTGATCGCAACCACCACCATCCCATATCACCTCCTCTCCTAAATGTGCCAACACTTTTACAATTCATTAGTGTCAGCAAGATTCACCCTTGTTACAAAGGAGACATTAAAGCAAGAAAGTAGGTTTTGTCTACTCAGTTCTAATATATGAACTTTTTTATTTTACAGTAGCATAAGAAGCATTTGGCTTGTTTAAAATTTTTTATAGGTGTTAGAGTTTTGGCTAGAGTGATGCATCTCAAACTTTAATGTGCATATACTCAAGGATGTTGTTAACATGCAGGTTCTATTTCAGCAGGTTTGGGGTGGGGCCAAGAGTCTGCATTTCTAACAACTTCCCAAATTTTGCTGATGCTGTGGTTCCACAGAACATACTTTGAATAGCAAGTGACTAGAGGATCATCACCAACTTTTAGTTTTCTAAATTCAGCGCAGTTGTTAGGTATTAGATGAGGAGGATGAACGAGAGTAGCCTCCAAGATGACATACTGCTTTCTGACAGAAGAAATTGGATGTATAGACAAATTCTAAAGGCCTTTATCATGTATTTGCCTAGAGGATCTTGGCCAAAATTAGCTCACAATTTGAAGGAGAGCAAGAACAAATATTTACTGAGTGATCCGGGCCAAGCCCTGTGCTGGATACTTATGTTATCTCTATAATCCTTACCAGATCCTTGTGAGGAGGATGGCTACCCACCCTGGTTCCCTACACATGATAGAAATGGTACAATATGGAGGGCGATAGAGGGCAAGTTTAGAGAGGAGGGGAGACAACTTGTGAGCAACACCATGTTCCTTGCATTGCACCAGGTGCTTGCATTTATGTCACCTCATTTCAACCTCATGAATACCATATGAAATATGTATTCTTACTTCTGGTTTTTCTAAATGAGGAAACTGAAGATCAGAGATGTTAAATTAACTTGTCTAAGGTTATTAAGCTCTTAGGTGGCAAGTGTACGGTAAAAATCTAGAACTGCCTGACTCTCCAGTTCCTGTTTTCTGCCACACCTTAATGTATTATCAACCCCGTTCTCCACTTTGTGGAGATGTGGATGATAACATTTTATTATAATTAGAGCCCATGATTCATGGTTTGTTGCACACCTATTCTAACTCATAAACACAGGTGTAAAACAAGTCAGTGTGAGTGCAGTCAGCCTTGTTTACTCATTTTGCAGAAATCTGGGCTTGAAGCCTTTCATCACCCAGAGGTTAGAAAAAGGAGGCTGCCATTGTAGGGATAAAGCTACAGTTCATTGTCCAAGTTGGGCCACATCCAGTAATGGATTCCATAAGCACTGCAGTACCTTCCTCCTTACTTTGTCCTCATTGGGCTTTATCTCCTTTATCCTGGGGGTGTTTGTGGCATCTTCACTTTGATTGTTGAGCTCTAGGAAGGAGAGGGCTCATCTCAGCACCTCATTTGACAGGTCCAAAAGGAAATCAACAAAAGAATAAAAAATTGAGGTGGCATTATCACCCTATTCTCTTCTTTGGAGACATTGCTGCAGTGAATCCTTTTCCACATCCTGGACCTTTGGCCCTTTCACAATCACTCTGATTTTTGTCCTGAGGCACAATGATGAGATCAAGATGACTTCCTCTGGCAACCCTGCTCAGAGTGGTTTCACAGGTCATGAATTGGCTAATCTGGGGAGAGCAGATCAAAAGTAAAAATGTGAGTCTACAAGTAGGTAGTAACTTAAAAGTTCTAAACAGAAAGTGTGTGTGTGTGTATACATATATACATTATAGTAGAGGATGCCTTTGGCATCTAATCAGATTGTTATGTCAATGCATTTGTTTAAAAGAAAGCTAGAGAAAAACAAGGTAGGGAAATAAAATTGAAAATGGTTGCTACAGATGGCTACTGATGTGTGACAGTGTTTTCTGTATAGAATCAAATGATGAATGAGATTGGAGAGGAGGGAGGCAGAGAGGAAAGCAGGAAAAGAAACTCTCACACGAGAAGAAGGGGACAGAAGCAACAGCCTCCTACTAGCACCTTGGAAAGAGAGAGAGAAAGAAAGGTTGATTATTTTCTGGGAAATAGTATAGAAAGGCTGAGCAGGAGGTGAGCATATGAGGGAATTTCAAAATGAAGAAGGAAAATTACTTCTCTGGAAAAGCAAGTAGAGTGCAAGAGATATAAGTGTCAAGGAGGGGAAAGTTTTGTTATGAACAGGCTTGACGTTTTGCCAGCATTCTGAACTTAAGTGAACAGAGTAAAATACATTTCTGACCACTGCAGGTAACTTCCTTTTAAGTTATTGTAACTTTCCTTATCAAGATATGCAAACATATCATTTGCATTTTTTCTAGTTTTGAAGTTTGTGAATCATCTTTTAAAACCTTCCCATTAATGAGAAGGGCATGGAAGTGAGCTGAGCATGCTCAGTAGAGGAACTAGCGGGAACATGGTTGAAGAGTGTAAGAAAAGGGAATTGGAATTTTAAGGAGAACAGTGAGGAGTTCTGTTTCATTGGAGTACCGTGTATAGGATTCTTGATGTGGAATAAAACAGCAATTGGTTGGAAATTCGACTGGGGTAGGATCACAGAGGTATTAAATTTTAGGGTAAGGAGTGGAGTTTGGAATTTGTTCAATACAGAGGGTTTTGTCCTGGGAACTTGCTACTATTTTTTTAAGTGTATTATGACATACTCAAAGGTGGGTAGATGTGTCTCATGCTCTGGAGAGAGGTCAAGATTAATGATATCAATTTCAATGTCTTTTACATAGAGGTCATATTTGAAGCCTTGGGAGAGATGATGTGGTCCAGAGAGAAAATGTAGGGAAAGAAGAGATCACTTAGAACATAACCTCAAAGAATGTTTACCCTTTTAAATAATTGGGATAAGAAAAGAAAAGCCATTGATAAAGACAGAGAAAGAGAAAACAAACCTGATTACACATTGTCATAGAAGCCAAATAAACAGAAAGTTTTAAGAAGCAAGGATATGTTGAACCATACTAAAAGCTGGGGGGGAAAGATTAAGAAGGATATAAACAGAGAAGAATTTGTGGGGCTTGACAGTTTGTAGGTCCAGAAAGCATGATGAGGACAAGGATCACAGAGAGACACAGGCATTGATGGGCATAAACCCATTTCATGTCCCATTTCTGTAAGGACTGGGAAGGGATCAACATGTCAGTATTTTAACAAACAGAAAAATCCCTTCTGGATCTATACCTGGAGATTCTAAAAAACATATTTACCATTTACATCTTTTAGGGGAAGGGCAGCCAAAGCTGCCCAAAGTCAACAAGAAGCAGTAGGTCTAGAAAAAAGCCATCCGAGAAGGCATGGATTGTTTTTTTGCAGCCCCAATTCTGCTTTATTTTACCTTTAGAGTTGGGGTTTTAAAAATATTTTAAAATATATAAGGGTGTAGAATAGAATGAGAATAAAGAGATGAAACATTCTGAATTTAATATTTTTTCCTCTTGTGATCATAGCCAGGCCTAAGTATTTATGAGCCTAAGGCTTAAAATTTCCTTGACTTCTCTGCCCTAAGAATTAAGGACTACACATTTGAAACTGCTAAACAGTGGAAGAATCAGAAGAGAAAAATCTTTTAGGACTATCCCTTTCAATATGGTTACTTCGTTTGT
The DNA here is from genome assembly GCF_028564815.1 of Eubalaena glacialis. Lineage (NCBI taxonomy): Eukaryota > Metazoa > Chordata > Mammalia > Artiodactyla > Balaenidae > Eubalaena > Eubalaena glacialis. The sequence continues at coordinate 86,961,616 of NC_083721.1, read as the reverse complement.
GTTCAGCCCCCAAACCTGTCTAGGCTCCTTCCCACCAGTCCCACCAGCTAAGTACTGAAAGTACTAAGTCTCCCTGTTCCTTTCCATTCAAGGAACATATCTGTTCCTTGCAGATAGGCTAACTTACAGTTGACAAATTCTAGGATGATGTTTTAGGTTGGGTCTGGTACTTTCTGAATATAGAGTGAACTTGTAAAGTGTATGGTCTTTAAAAGAGAGACAAGGAGACTGTGATAAAAGACACTGCTGAGGAACACATTTTGGTTTGGAACACATTCAGAACCTATCTCAACATTATGTTTCTGTTGTTTGAAATTTGTATTTATTGCATATGTATATATATCCATTCACCCATTACTTTTCCAGGAGTAAAACTTGTGTGGTAGTCTTCCATCTTTTCATAAACAACTCATAAAGACATACAATTTCCCCAGTCCCTTGGAGGTTAGGTTTGGCCATATGACTCACTTTGGCCCACTGAATGTGGGCAGAAGTAGTGTAAGTCACTTTCAGACTGAAGGTTTAAGGCCTGGTGTATAATTCATCCCACTTCTCCTCCCTCCTATCATGGCATCCGGTAATTCCCCAGATGGTGGCTGTTCTTTCAGCCTGATCCTGGAGTGAGGACCACATGCAGTGGAGATCCCAGCCAACCCATCATGGACATATAGCTTGACAGAGAAATACACTGAGATTTTTGTCTCGTGATACAGCTTCCAACAACTTGATATGTTGGTATGGGTTTAAAAGTGTTCTTGATCCTTGTGCCTGAGTCTTGGTAACCAGCCCAGCCTCCAGACCTGCTGCCTGCTGATACCTAACAGCTGCCTGCCTGCCATTTTTAGCATGTTGTTCTGCATAATTAGATGCAAGGCTTCTAACTCCTTTCGTCATCCCTGATGTTTTGTATTGTACGTCCATCATCTATTACTTGTTACTGTTCTCTCCAGAGACTTTCTTCTCTGGTAGCCTCCCCAAACCCTACAGCTGGATCTGACCTCTAAGCATCTGGCCCAATCCTGTGTTCTACCTTTGCCAGTTTCTATGGAATCAGTAATGCCCAACAGTGCCTCATGATGTGATGAATTCAAATGACACTAAACTAATGGAGGGTGGGATTGATGTTAGATTTAGCATTGTAGATACCCTCTGTCTTAGAACAAGTGTTCTATAAACATTAAATGAATAAGTGTACACTTATAGCAGATTTCATTAAAATTTATTCAAGTGTATTCAAATTTGAGAAAGAGTCCCAACTGTTAAGTGGATTGGCTTCCATTTTGTTTCAAATTAAGCCACAAATTAAACTTAGGGTGGAGTGTCTTTTAGTAAGTTTCATCAAAATCAGTCAAATATTTTGACAAACAGAGCAAAACGAGTCAATGCTATGTTGGATATCAAGAGGTAAAACCATTGTTTTTCCATGCTCTTGCAAGATATTCTTAAAATCTTTAGTAATTCAGTATGGGTAACTGTAGCACATACCTCTCGTACATCATATCCCATCTCACTGGCCCACGTCTGATTTCTGCTGCAATTGGAATAGACTGTTCAGTTCAAGTGCTTGCCTTCTGCCTTCTGCCTCAGGCTGCTCTGCATCTGGGAGCCCTCTAGCTAGCCTGCAAACCAGGACGTGCAGGCCTTTACTGTTCCTGGGAGGACCCTCAGCCAGAGGACAAAAAGTCTATGAATGCATCAGCCTCCCATGTTTGAAGCATTCTGAAGAATTTTCAGGTGGTCTGGCAAATCAAGTCCCTAGTTTCCACAGCTGTTCATTTTATATTGGTCTTTATATTGGTCTTTCTTCCTTCCCATCTATCACTCTCCCTGTTCCCTCACTCTTGCTTCCTGAACTCACCTCCTTCATCCAAGTCCTTGTCTCAGGGTCTGCTTAGGGGGGAACCCAAACTATGACAGTAATACATACTGTATATCTAGTCAATCACACACATCAGCCTGCCCTATATAGATTTTGTTTGCTCTTATTTCAAAGTGAATGTTTTAAGTGTTTTTAAATCTTCAACCAGTTACTGTGTACCTATTATGTGTTCAACACTGTGCCAACTCTTGTAAGAGAGCACATTGGAAAAAAGCATGATGTTTGCCCTCCGAAGATCTGGTTTCAGTCTTGGCTTTGCTGTACACTATCTAGTACCTGGCAAATTACTTAAATTCCCTAACCCTTGCCTATAGAATAAGGAAAATAATAATGCCTCTTTCTGAGGAGTGGGGAAAATATTGCCAATATTTTAATTAACCATGATAGTATAACACATGTAGTCTGCACTATAAAATGTATTACATAATTATAGGACATTATCTTTGTGTTGGTGTCTCCCTCTTGTGAAGGTTGTAAATGCACTGAAGCCATGGAATATATTTTATATTTTTCTAATCCTCAAAATTACTTAATAGTACTGGGTATATATTAGTCAATTAGTAAATTATAGGTTGGCATAAAAATATTGAATTGTTGTCTAGACAAGTGACACAATTGGGGTGCTCACTTTTCGAATTACTTTTAGATATGTTTTCTAGGTACCTGATTTGTATGCTAAAGAAAATAGTATCTTGTTAGTTTTGTAGTTGTAAATGATAGTCTCTTTGTGTGTATGTGTGTGTGTGTGGGAGAGAGACAGAGACACAGAGACAGAGACAGAGAGAAAGGGAAAATCAGTTCAAGAATGGCTATTTACCTATCCCAAAAAACTATCTTTGGTGACTAGGAGAAGATCCTATCGAGGTGGTAGATGAATGGTAGCATGCAGAATACATCTACTGTTAAGTGTCAATCCATTTCAAGAACTCATGTAAAGCAACTGAGTCAAGGTTCAACCTTGAAATTGAGCAAATTGGTTTAGATGGCTATTCTAAAAAACAAAGCAAGCAAAGGTCAGTGGGATATAGGGTGAATATAAGCATTTGTGCTATGACAATAACTTGACCTTAGTTGGTTTTTCAAAGTTTTCTCCAAGTAACTTGGAATTTCCAAAGCATCCTTATGCAGTGCTCTCTGGAACTACTCCAAAACTAGAAATGTGGTTCTTTTGTTATGGAAAACAAACTGAAAGTAATGCTAATCAACTTTCAAAGACAATGTCTTAAATCATTTCCTCCTGCCTGTTGGGTTTGTTTGTGATCTCCCCTCTCTACTTGTGGGAACAGGTTACAGACCTGGCTGAGGTCTTTGGAGCAGAGTTAGAGACAGACTTTAGAGGTAGTGAGGATGGTCTTTCACTGTGAGTCTTAAGTCAAGGGGCCAGAGCCCTGAACCAATAGGAACAGGCTCATTTTTGGTTGCAGCACTTCGTGAGTCTGGTCCTTGATAAGAATAAAGTTGGGAGAACAGACAAATTAAAACAGAGGAGTCTAACCCTGGTGTAAGGCTTCCCAAATTACCAATGGTAAGTAGGTGAGATAATTTTAAGTGATTCATAAATGAGTAGCTTTTAATTTTAAAAGTGGTATGTTTATTTCAGTATTTATTGGGTACCTTCTATACATAAGTAATTCCGGTTATGGAAAATAAATAAAAAGGAGTGAGTCAACTAAAAAATATTGACTGCTTTCAAAGAATAGGATTAATATGATACATGAGATGATTTTAGGTGCTACAGGGATGAATATTTCCTTATTTTTTTATATATAACAAATTTATTTTCTTACATTTCTGGCGACTTGAAGTCCAAGATCAAGGTGATATCAGGGTTGATTTCTGGTGAGACCTCTCTTCCTGACTTGTTCTATGCCATTTTATTTATTTATTTTTTATTGGAGTATAATTGCTTTACAATGGTGTGTTAGTTTCTGCTTTATAACAAAGTGAATCAGCTATACATATACATATATCCCCATATCTCCTCCCTCTTGCGTCTCCCTCCCACCCTCCATTATCCCACCCCTCTAGGTGGTCACAAAGCACCGAGCTGATCTTCCTGTGCTATGTGGCTGCTTCCCACTAGCTATCTGTTTTACATTTAGTAATGTATATATGTCTATCCCACTCTCTCACTTCGTCCCAGCTTACCCTTACCCCTTAAAATTGGGAAACAAAACATATATACAGAAATGTGCATAAAACAAGATATAGAGTTTAATGATTTATCAGAAAACAAACACCCATGTAACTACCACCAAGTCAAGAAAAAGAACATTGTCATCACCATGGAAACTCTGTGTTTCTCTTCTAATCACTATCCTCTGCTGCCCCACAAAGAACCACTGTTTTGACTGTCATTGTACTAGGTTGTGTGCTCTTCCTTAGTTTTTCTATATTAAGATGCACTCCTCAACACCATCAAGTTAGTTTTGATGATGATTTTAATTCTCTGTAAATGGAACTATGCACTATGTATTATTTGTGCCTGGCTGTTTTGTTTTTTTGCTTATGAGATTCATCCACGATGTTGCATGTAGCTCTAGTTTCTTCATTTTCGTTGCTGCACAGTATTATATTGCTGAATATACCATTATTTATTTATTTATTTATTCTATTGTTGGTAGATATTTTTACTACTTCCAGTTTTCAACTATTAACAGTAATACTGCTTTGAACATTCTTGTACATGTCTCTTGGGATGTATATGCACACATTTCTGTAGGATATGTAGTAAAAGAATAGAATTGTTGAGTCATAAGCTATGTATTAATTCAACTTTACAAGATGATGATGATGATGAATCTGCTTTCATAGTAGTTATACCAATTTCTGTAATATGTTTGCTTCACATCCTAATTAATGTTTGTCAGTCTTTTAAATTTCAGTCATTCTGGTGTTTATGTGTAGTGATATTTCATTATAGTTTTAATTTGCATGGTCCTGATTCTTAATGAAAATAACAACTTTTCATATGCTTTTTGGACATTTGGATATCCTCTTTTATAAAGTATCTGTTCAAATCTCTTGCCCATTTTTCTTCTATTTGGTCATTTTTCTTTTTAATATTGATTTCTTTATATATTCTGGATACTATTTTGTTTGGTAATATACTAGTTGGTGTCCCTTAATAAGAGAATTTCTTAATTTTAATGTAATCATTTGTTCAATTGGTTAAAATAAGTGGGTTTTGTCTTCTAAGAAGTATTTCCTATCTTAAGGTCATGAAAATACACTCCTATATTATTTTCTAGCAACTTTGTTATTTAGCCTGACATATTTAAATCTATAATCCACCTGGAACTTAATTTTTGAATAAGCTGTTAGATAGGGTAAAAGTTTCTACTGTTTTCCATCACCACTTACGGAAAACACTATTCTTTCTCCACAGCTCTGTAGTGCCGTCTTTTCATAAATCATGCCTAATATTTAGGGATCCATGCCTGAGATCTCTATTCTGTTCCATTGCTCTATTTGTTTATCCCTTGCCAATACTATACTGTCTTAATTCTTGTTGCGTTATAAGTCATGATACCTGGTAAAACATGTCTTTCCACTTTGTTTTTATTCTTCGAGTTTGTCTTAACTGTTTGGTTGGGGTTTTTTTTCTTTCTTTCTTTCTGTATCAATTTTAGAGTTAGCTCAGTGGTGTCCTGGTTAATTGGCTCTCTAGGGGGAAAAAATCTCTGCTTTATAGTATTTCCCAATTTCCATTGGTTAAATACTCCCAAAATGGTTGGTTTCAAGCCACCACAAACACCACTATAACTATTTTGGTTTGGGTTGCATTGAATCTATACATCAGTCTGAGAAAAATGACATATTTATAATATAGAGTTGTCCAGCCCATGAATATGATATATTCTCCATTAATTGATATATACATGATATATATGATATATTCTCCATCTCTAATTTCTCTCAATGATACTTTATAATATCTTTCTTTTTTCTATTCTGTTTTGTAGAGATCTTGTTCATCTTCTTTAGTTAACTTTATTACTAGGGATTTGATATTTTTGATGATATATAAATATATTTACATATAAAATATATGAAATTTATATGTAAATTAAAAGTTTGTTTTGTTTTTTAAATGTTTGTTGCTGGTATAAAGAAATGCATTTTTTAAAAAAGGTTATATTAACCCTGTATCCAGCAACATTCCCTGACTCACATATACATTTTAAAATTTATCTGTACTTTTTTTTCATTTTCTATGTATGCATATTTTTTGTGTAAATGACAGTTTTATTTCTTCATTTTTATTCCTTATGCCTTATATTTCTTCTTCTTGCCTTGCTGCATTGTCTTCTAGTACGATGTTGAATAAATTAGTGACTGCTGTCATTCTTGTTCTATTCCAGATTTCAGAGTAAAAGCTTTCAGCATTTTACTATTAAATATGACTTTTTGCTATAGGGTTTTTTTGTTGTTATTCAATTTGTTTTTGTTCATTTGTTTTTATACATGCCCAATATTGAATTATGGAAGTTTCCTTCTGGTCTTACTTTGCTAAGGGTTTTTACTTATATATGAATGGTTGCTGAATCTTATCAAATGCCTTTTCTCCATCTATTTAGACCACATTATTTTTTTCTTTTTTATGCAAATGTAATGAATTATACTAATCACTGTTTTAATATTATACCAAACTCAAATTCTAGATAAACTAGTAAATGTGTGTTACTGGTTTCCATTTGCTAAGTTTGTTTAAAATTTTTACATCCATGGATATGAATATGATTGCCTGTAATTTTCCTTTATCTTAATATCCTCGTCAAGTTTTAATATCAAAGTTATTCTGGTTTTGTAAAAGAAGATAGGGTATATTCCCTTTTTTCTATTCTCTGGAAGAATTTGGATTTATTTCTTGGATTTCTTTGGATTTGTTTATTTTTTGGTTGAATTCACTGTTAAAGATAAAGAATTATATTAAAGAAAATAGGACTATTCAAGATTTAATTTCTTCTTTTAGTTTTAGAAAGTTATATTGTTAGAAATTTCCATTACTTCAACATTTTCAAATTGGCAAAAAGTTGTCCATATTACCCTATTGTGAACTTTTCCAGGTCTACGTAATCTATGTCCATGTCCCCTTTTTCTTGCTGATAATGATTTTTTCATGCCTTTTTCTTTTTTTCTCATTAGTATCAATATGAGGTTTTAAAATTTTTGCTAATGTCCTAAAAGAAACAATATCTGAATTTTATTGATCTTCTCTATTATTTATTTTCTATATAATTTATGCTAACTTTATTTCTTTCTTCCCTCTACTTTCTTTGGATTTTATTTTGTTGTTTTTTAACTTTTTGAGACAGATGCATAACTCATTGACTTTTAGCTTTTCTTCTTTTTGAATATGTGCTTTTTAACGCTCTAAATTTTCTCTAAGCGTGACTCTAACTGTATCCTACATATTTTGATACTTAGTAATTTTATTAGCCTTCAGTTAAAACTATTTTATAATCTTCAATATATTCTCTTCATTGAATCCTGATTTACTTAAGCATATATTTTCTTAATTTCTAAATCAACAGGGATATTCCAGTAGCATATTTGATACTGGTTTCTAAATTAATTGCACTGTGACCCTAGAATATACTTTGTATGATTTTAGTTGCTTGAAATTTGTAGAACCTTACTTTGTGAGCCATAATATGGTAAATTTTTGAAATGTTCCGGGTGTACTTAAAAAGAATGTGCATTATTCAGTTTTTGTGTGTATTATTTTATGCATGTTAATTAGGTCAAGTTTACTCCTCCTGTTATTCCACTGTATCCTAACTGATTTTCTGTTTGCTTTTATTATAAAGAGAAATGTGTTATAATCTTACACTATAACTGTGGGTTTGTCTATCCCTTTTTACTGTCAATTTTATGTAGCCTTTATTTTAAGGCTATGTTATTAGATACAAACAAATACAGAATTTTCATAAAATATTCTTCTTACTTTTAGCCTTAAGTTCTATTTCATCTGATATTATGGTTACACAAATTTTATTTAATAGAAGCTTTTTATTTTTTTTACTTTCAATCATTTTTCGTCAGTAGATTTTTAGCTCTCTCATAAAAAGAATATAGTTTTTAATGCAGTCTGATAATATTTATCTTTTAATTGGAATATTTAGTCTATTTATATTTAATATAATTACTGCTCTATTTGAATTTAAATCTACCATTCTATTATGAGCTTTCTATTTGTTCTGTCTGCTTTGTCCTTTTCCTCTTCTTTCTCACCTTCATTTGTATTGATAAATTTTAATTATTCCATTTTCCTTCTATTTCCCCAAAAGTTTATACACTCTTACTATTCTTTCAGTAGTTATCTTACAGACTATAGCATATATTCTTGGCTTATCAAAATCTAGTATTAATTGCTTCTTTCAGATTCTACCCAATGCAAGTAGATCAAAGACATTAAAATAACTTAATTTCACTTACCCTCATTTTAATTAATTGCTTTAATTTCATTTATCTTCCCTTTAAGCGTAAATACCATTATTTGGTGAATTTTATTTATATATATATTGTTAAGACCAATAAAACCCTATTACGACTCTCTTGCATAGCCAGTAATCTTATTTACTCACTTATTTAGCTCTTATAGCCAGTTTTCAACAATAGAATAACCCCTCACCAAAAATATTGTTTAGTTGTCAATACTGGTGATACCACGCACATTTAAAGAGGGTATGAAAATGTTTATTACTTACTTAATGAAGCTGCCTGGGGAGAGCAGGGCAGATCTCCTAAGCTGGTCTCAAAAGCTTGGGAGAGTAGGAAAAGAGACTAGCTTGGGGTTTTATGGTGGTTAGAGGGTGGGCTAAAATGAGGGTTCCTGTGTGTGTAAAGGGGCCTAAACAGTTTAAATCTCCTACTGGTACCAAAGGAGGGAGTAACCAGGCTTTCTTCTTAGCCTGTTCAGATATGGAGCAGAAAGGGAAGAGGGAGGGGGTGTAGCTTAAAAGCTTTTAGCAGTCAAAATATCAAAACATGGAGCCAGACTCCTTATTACCTTAGCCTTTCCATTGCTCTTAATGACCTACATTTTTAAGCTTCCATCTGAGATCTTTTTCATTCTGCCTGAAGAACATCCTTTAATATTTATTTTAGTGTGTCTGCTTCTGGGAAATTATCTCATTTTGTCAATCCGAAAAGATTTTTTTTCACCATCAAATTCAGAAGATATGAGGTTGACAGTTGTTTTAACACTTTAAAGATACCATTCCATTTTTAGGTGATGTTCATTATTTCTGCTGAGGAGTCAGCTGTAAGTCTGATTATTACTCTTTTAAAGGTAATAGTTTCTATAACTGACTTTTAGTTTTGTTTTGTTTCCCGATTTTGGGGTTTTAGCAGTTTTATTATTTAGTGCCTCAGTGTGGATTTATTTTTTTCAGTTATTCTTCCTGGGATTTGTAGAGATTCTTGAATAGATAGCTTGATGTCTTTCTCCAGTTTTAGAAAGTTCTCAGCTATTAGCACTTAAAAATTTGCTTCAATCTGATTATATCTCTCCTCTCTTTGTACTTCAGACCTATTATTTCTCTCCTCTATTTTTATGACTCCATTTAAATGTTACACCTTCTCACTGTATCCTCTATATCTCTTACCATCTTTTCTGTATTTTCTATCATTTCATTTTTACAGGGTTGACTGAGGATATTCCAGGTTATTAAATCTCTCTTAGATTGTGTATATTATACTATTAGATCCATCCACTGAATTCTTAATTTCAGTTCTTATTTTCAGTTTTAGAGATTTCATTCAGTTTTTTCTTCCTCTGCCAAACTTCTTACCTGTCTTTTATCTTCCTGAACATGAGAAGCAATTTATTTTAAAGTCTTTATCTAGTTATGCCTATTTCTGAAGCCCTTACAGGTTAATTTCTATTGCTGTGGTTTCTACTAAATTTTTCTCATATTCTCTTGCTCCTCATGGAGCTTTTTCTTATTATGTACTAGAAGTTATAGCCTTGAATTGTTTATAGAAATAATGTGATACTTAAGATATATTAGTTCATCTAGAAAGGCATCTGAGAGCTTCTGCAAGATATCTGAGGACACAAGCATTCTTGCATGCCTAAAGACTCTAATAAATTGATATTACTTTAATTCTATTTCAAGGATTAAGATAATTCAAGGCTGAGCTACAAGAATTTATCTATTTCTGGCTTACCCTATTCCTTAGGATATATCCCTTTGTGGACTCATCCCAAAACAGGAGTATTCACTGTGTCTATCCATCACTTTGGGGGGGCTCTGGACTAAAATCTTCTTTCTAGAGCCTCATGAAAATGTCAAGGGTTCACTCAGCCTCTCAGTTGCTTATTCCAAAATTAGAAAATTATACCAGGGGAAATGTAGCCCTAAATTTCAGTCTCACCTCTGGCTATCTTCTTCTCCTAGATCCTGGACCAGTAGTTCTTTATTATCTTGTTGGCTCTACATTACCTTCAAGATAAATTTTTTAAAAATATTTTGCCTGATTTTCTTTTTGTCTTTTGTGAGATATTGGACCAAGTTATATACTCTGACATTACTAGAAGTGGAAGCTGGTAGAATGAGTATTTTTACAATTTTAGTAGTTAATAATTTATGTAAATTTATACCAGAAAGATTATTAGCATATCCAAACTATTATTTCATAGATATAATTGCTTAGGATGAATAAAAAAAATTAATCTGCCAGTTTGAAGAATATTCAGGAAACAATAGATAATGACAGCAAAAACTATGAAATTAGAATGAAATTATTTATGGGAAACTACTGTAGCATAATTATAAGGTAGAACCTAGAGAGTTGTCCAGAGACAATGATGCATGGGGAGTGATAACATTCTAAAGAGTGACAACAAAGAGTAACTAGTTTTTCCTAGTGAGTTATTAAGGGCAGATTACTAATCTAGGGAGTGATTAAGGGCAGATTACTAACTACAAGTGGCCCTTGAATAATATCCATATCTCATGTCTGAAGCTAATTAACATCTTGCCATTTTACTGATGGGAAAAACTTGGCCACATCTATTTATTCCCAAGTTCAGCAATAGATAGTCATTGAAAACAACACCAAAACATATGGAAGGGCATGACAGTTTAAGTGCCATCTATGTGGAATTTCTTTTGATCTTAATATTTTCCCATATTTTATGGAGACCCTGTATCTAAGACTCCAGGTTCAGACCCATATTCTAGTGACTTATTGATTGCAAGTTTAACAAAGACTAAATTGATTGAAAGTTTTCAGAAAGTCCTATGTCATTTTAATATATCAGGTATATAAATAACAGAAGAGAAATGTCAGTTTCTTAAATTACTTCAGTGTTACTGGTAATGATCTCAATTAATTCAAAAGTTGTGCAAACCAAAATGTGTTTGGTCTTAAAGAGTTGCAAACCTTCTTGGAATTATTCAGCTTCTACTAATATTTTCTTCCAGGAAATCCACTGTGGCCCTAATTCATTCCTCACTGGAAAAAGGCTTTCTGTAACACTGGGTTCACAATTTTGTGTGCATTGTGCTGAAAATTAAGTACCTCTTTATTTGAATCTATGCTAATACTGTATAATAAAAAGTTAAACTTTTTTTTTATCACTGGCATCTTTATCTTAGATTATTGGTGTTGTGATTGGCCACAAAGTGCCACCGAGTCCCCAGTGGAGTCCTCTTTTTATTATGGGTATAAGAAAGTTGCAAATCTGTCGCCAAACTTTAACTATTTCCAGTTATTTTTTGCCAGGTATATATCTAGTGCTTTAATATACATATAGTACTAAAATCCTTTGCATTTTACTTTTGACTACACATTTTTTCTTAAAGCCAGGAAAACAATATGTAACTTTCACCCCCTAAGCTATCTGTTTGTTTTGCTACGTTCACTAGTATTCTTTTTTTTTTTTCATTGAAGTATGAATTTTGTAAAGTTAAAGTTAAAAAGTTAAAATTTTTTAAAATTATGTAAAGTTGATTTACAGTGTTGTGTTAGTTTCAGGTGAACAGCAAAGTGACTCAGTTATATGTACAAATATATATTCCTTTTCAGATTCTTTTCCATTACAGGTTTTATAAGATATTGAATATAGTCCCCTGTGCTATACAGTAGGCCCTTGCTATTTATCTGTTTTATGTATAGTAGTGTGTATCTGTTAATCCCAAACTCCTAATTTATCCCTCCCCCACCTTTGGTAACCATGTTTATTTTCCATGTCTGTGAGTCTATTTCTGTTTCGTGAATAAGTTCATTTGTATCACTTTTTTAGATTCCACATATGAGTGATATGATATTTGTCATTCTCTCCTGACTTACTTCACTTAGTATGATAATCTCTAGATCCATACATGTTGCTGCAAATGGCATTATTTAATTCTTTTTTTATGGCTGAGTAATATTCCATTGTATGTATGTATACACACACACCACATTTTCTTTATTCATTCATTTGTCGATGGACATTTAGGTTGCTTCCATGTCTTTGATATTGTGAATAGTGCAGCTATGAAAATTAGTGTGCATGTATCTTTTCGAGTTAGAGTTTTCATCTTTTCTGGATATATGCCCAAGAGTGGGATTGCTGGATCATATGGTAACTCTATTTTTAGTTTTTTAAGGAATCTCCAGACTCTTCTCCATAGTAGCTGCACCAATTTACATTCCCACCAACAGTGTGGGAGGGTTCTCTTTTCTCCACACCCTCTCCAGCATTTATTTGTAGACTTTTTGATGATGGCCATTCTGACCAATGTGAGGTGATACCTCATTGTAGTTTTGACTTGCATTTCTCTAATAATTAGTGATGTTAAGTATCTTTTCATGTGCCTCTTGGCCATCTGTATGTCTTTTCTGGAGAAATGTTTATTTAGGTCTTCTGCCCATTTTTTGATTGGGCTGTTTGTTTTTTTGTTATAGAGTTGTATGAGCTGTTTGAACATTTTGGAAATTAATCCCTTGTCAGTCACATCATTTGCAAATATTTTCTCCCATTCAGAAAGTTGTCTTTTTGTTTTGCTTATGGTTTCGTTTGCTGTGCAAAAGCTTTTAAGTTTAATTAGGTCCCATCTGTTTATTTTGGCTTTTGTTTCCATTACTCTAGGAGATAGATCCAAAAAAATATTGCTGCGATTTATGTCAAAAAGTGTTCTGCCTATGTTTTCCTCTAGGAGTTTTATAGTATCCGGCCTTACATTTAGGTCTTTAATCCATTTTGAGTTTATTTCTGTGTATGGTGTTAGAGAATGTTCTATTTTCATTCTTTTACATGTAGCTGTCCAGTTTTCCCAGACCACTTATTGAAGAGACTGTCTTTTCTCCACTGTATATTCTTGCCTCCTTGGTTGTAGATTAATTAACCATAAGTGTGTGGGTTTATTTCTGGACTTTCTATCCAGTTCCATTAGTCTATGTGTCTGTTTTTGTGCTGGTACCATACTGTTTTGGTTACTGTAGCTTTGTAATATAGTCTGAAGTCAGGGACCTGATTCTTCTAGCTCTGTTCTCAAGATTGTTTTGGATATTCGGGGTCTCTTGTGTTTCCATACAAATTTTTAAATTATTTGTTCTAGTTCTGTGAAAAATGCCATTGGTAATTTGATAGGGATTGTATTAAATCTGTAGATTACCTTGGGAAGTATGGTCATTTTAACAATATTGGTTCTTCCAATCCAAGAACACCGTATATCTTTCCATCTCTTTGTGTCATCTTCAGTTTCTTTCAGCAGCATTTTACAGTTTTTGGAGTACAGGTATTTTGCCTCCTTAGGTAGGTTTATTCCTAGGTATTTTATTCTTTTTGTTGCTATGGTAAATGAGATTATTTCCTTAATTTCTCTTCCTGATATTTCATTGTTAATGTATAGAAATGGAAGCAATTTCTGTGTATTAATTTTGTATCCTGCAACTTTACTGAATGCATTGATGAGCTTTAGTAGTTTTCTGGTGGCACCTTTAGGATCTTCTATGTATAATATCATGTCATCTACAAACAATGACAGTTTTACTTCTTCCTTTCCAATTTAGATTCCTTTAATTTGTTCTTCTTCTCCAATTATTGTGGCTTGGACTTCCAAAACTATGCTGAATAAAAGTGGTAAGAGTGAGCATCTCTGTCTTGTGCCTGATCTTAGAGGGAATGCTTTCAGCTTTTCACTGTTGAGTATGATGTTAGCTGTGGGTTTGTCATATATAGCCTTTATTATGTTGAGATATGTTCCCTTGATGCCCACTTGCTGGGGAATTTTTATCATAAACGGATGTTGAATTTTATCAAAAGCTTTTTTCGCACCTAGATGATCATATGGTTTTTATTCTTCAGTTTGTAAATGTGGTGTATCACATTGATTGATTTGCAGATATTGAAAAATCCTTGCATTCCTGGGATAAACCCACTTGATCATTTTGTATGATCCTTTTAATGTATTGTTGGATTCAGCTTGCTAGTATTTTGTCAAGAATTTTTGCATCTATCTTCATCAGTAATATTGTAATTTTCTTTTTTGTGATATCTTTGCCTGGTTTTGTTATCAGGGTGATGGTGGCCTCATAGAATGGGTTTGGGAGTGCTCCTTCTTCTGCAATTTTTGGAATAGTTTCAGAAGGACAGGTATTAACTCTTCTCTAAATGTTTTGTAGAATTCACCTGTAAAGCCATCTGGTCCTGGATTTTTGCTTGTTGGGAGTTTTAAAATTACTGATTCAATTTTAGTACTGGTAATTGGTCTGTTCATATTTTCTATTTCTTCCTGGTTCAGTCTTGGGAGATGGTACCTTTCTCTTAGAGATTTGCCCATTTCTTCTAGATTATTCCTTTTATTGGCTTATGATCCTTTGTATTTCTCTGGTGTTGGTTGTAACTTCTTTTTCATTTCTGTTTTTATTGATTCAGGCCCTCTCCCTTTTTTTCATGATGAGTCTGACTAAAGGTTTATCAATTTTGTTTATCTTTTCAAAGAACCAGCTTTTTGTTTCATTGATCTTTTCTATTGTTTTTTAGTCTCTATTTCATTTATTTCTGCTCTGATCTTTATGATTTCTTTCCTTCTACTAACTTTGGATTTTGTTTGTTCTTCTTTCTCTAGTTGCTTTAGGTGTAAGGTTAGGTTGTTTATTTGTGATTTTTCTTGTTTCCTGAGGTAAGATTTTATCACTATAAACTTCCTTCTTAGAACTGCTTTTGCTGCATCCATAGGTTTTGGATCGTCTTGTGCTCGTTTGTCTCTAGGTATTTTTTCTTAATTTCCTCTTTGATTTCTTGAGTCATCCATTGGTTGTTCAATAGCATATTGTTTAGTCTCCATGTAATTTTAGATTTTGCAGTTTTTTCCTCGTAGTTGATTTCTAGTCTCATAGCATTGTGGTAGTAAAAGATGCTTGATATGATTTTAATTCTCTTAAATTTGCTGAGGCTTGGTTTGTGGCCTAGCATGTTATCTATCCTGGAGAATGTTCCACGTGCACTTGAAAAGAATATGTATTCTGCTGCTTTTGGATGCAATGCTCTATAAGTATCAATAAGTCTATTTGGTCTAATATGTTATTTAAGGCCTTTGTTTCCTTATTGATTTTCTGTCTGGATGATCTGTCCATTGATGTAAGTGGGGTGTTAAAGTCCCCTACTATTATTGTGTTACTGTCAATTTCTCCTTTTATGTCTATTAATATTTGCTTTATATATTGAGGTGCTCCTATGTTGGTTGCTCCTATTATTTACAATTGTTATATCTTCTTCTTGGATTGATCCCTTGATCATTATGCAGTGTCCTTCTTTGACTCATGTAATAGTCTTTATTTTAAAATCTTTTTTGTCTGATATAAGTATTGCTACTCCAGCTTTCTTTTGATTTCCATTTGTGTGGAATACCTTTTTCCATCCTCTCAATTTCAGTCTGTATGTGTTCCTAGATGTGAAGTGAGTCTCTTGTAGGCAGTATGTGTACAGTCTTGTTTTCATATCCATTCAGCCAGTCTATGTCTTTCAGTTGGAGCATTTAGTCTGTTTACATTTAAGATAATTATCGATATGTATGTTTTTTTCCATATTGTTAATCATTTTGGATTTGTTTTTGTAGGGCTTTTTTTCCCTTTTCTTTTGTCCTCTTGTGATTTGATGACTATCTTTACTGTTGTGTTTGAATTCCTTTTCCTTTTTTGTGTGTATATCTATTTTAGATTTTTGGTTTGTGGTTACTGTGAGGGTTTTGTATAACAGTCTATATATAAACTGATTGCTATTAAGTTATTAATTAATCTCTTAACTTCAAATGCATTTTAAATACCCTGCATTCGTACTCTCCTCCCCTCATATTTACTGTTTTCAATATCATATTTTACATCTAATTGTTTTGTGTATCCCATAACTGCTTATTGTGGATATAGGTGATTTTACTACTTTTGTCTTTTAACCTCTCTATTAGTTTTGTTTGTGGATGATTTCCTACCTTTACTGTATGTTTGCCTTTACCAGTGAGCTTTTTCATTTCATAATTTTCTTGTTTCTAGTTGTGACCTTTTCTCTTCACCTAGAGAAGTTCCTTTAACATTTGTTGCAAAGCTGGTTTGGTGGTGCTGAATTCTTTTAGCTTTTGCTTCTCTGTAAAGCTTTTGTTTCTCCATAAAATCTGAATGAGAGCCTTGCTAGATAGAGTATTTTTTGTTGTAGCATTTTCTGTTTCATCACTTTAAATATATTGTGCCACTCCCTTCTGCCCTGCAGAGTTTCTGCTGAAAAATCAACTGATAGCCTTATGGGTGTCCCCTTGTATGTTCTCTGTTGCTTTTCTCTTGCTAGTTTTAGTATTCTCTCTTTATCTTTAATATTTGTCATTTTGATTACAATGTGTCTTGGTGTTTTCCTCTTTGGGTTAATCCTGCATGGGACTCTGTGCTTCCAGGACTTGAGCGACTATCTCCTTTTTCAGGTTAGGGAAGTTTTTAGCTATTATATCTTCAAATATTTTCTCAGGCCCTTTCTCCCTTCTCCTTCTGGGACCCCTATAATGTAAATATTATTGTGCTTGATGTTGTCCCAGAAGTCTCTTAAACTATCCTCATTTCTTTTCATTCTTTTTTTTCTTTTCTATTCAGTGGCAGTGATTTCCACTACTCTGTCTTCCAGCTTACTGATCCATTCTTCTGTATCATTTAGCCTATTATTTATTGCTTTTAGTATATTTTTCATTTCTGTTATTGTTTTCTTCATCTCTGGTTGTTCTTTGTATTTTCTCTTTGTTAAAAACTTCTAACTTCTCGCTCTATGCATCCATTCTCCTGTGTTCTTTGATCATCTTTACAATCATTACTTTGAACTCTTTCTCAGGTTGACTGCCTATTTCCACTTCACTTAGTTCTTCTTCTAGGTTTTATCTTGTTCCTTCATCTGGAACATATTCCTCTGCCACCTCATTTTGTCTAAGTTGCTGTTTGTATTTTTATGTCTGTGGTAGGTTAATTATGTTTCTTGAACTTGGAGAAGTGGCCTTCTGTAGGAGATGTCCTTTGTGCCCCAGCAGTACACTCCCCTCTCATCACCCCAGCTATATGCTCTAAAGATTTCCCCTAAGAGGACCACATGGGGCCTTCTATTGTGGTGGGCTATGTGGGAGGTCTGTTAGGCTTAGTTAGCCCCTAGTCTGGTTGGTTGCCAGGTCCTGCCTTGTACAGATGTGGCTGGCTGCTGTTTAGCAGGACCTGGTCATGAGATGGCTGGTTGTGGAACCCTAGGGGACCCTGGGGCTAGTGTTTGCTCACTGGAGTGCGGAGTCAGGGTCCTGAAGACACTGGGCTATTGCTACCTCACTGGCAGGTGAAGCCAGATCCTGGGGTTAGTGCTGGACTACTGTCAGGGAGAGCTGGTTCCTGTAGTCTGACTGCAGTACCCAGAGATCCCAGAGCTCTTTTCAGATCATTGATGGTGGGGAAGTTCCTGACAGAGTTGGGTATGGGGTCTGGGGTATCCTGAAGGTATGGGGTCTGGGTATTGGCCTGTGGGCAGGGCCAGGGCCCAGCTGGTCCCAGACTAGGGTCTGGCCTGCATTGTAGGATAATAGTTTTCTTACTTCTGGGGTCTGCCCCCTAGTGGGTGATGCTGGTCTAGAGGCTTATACAAACTTCCTGGTGGGAGGGGCCGGTGCCTGCCCACTGGTGGGTGGAGCTGGGTCTTTGCCCTCTCGTGGGCAGGGCTCAGTCTAGGATCATGTCTAAAGGTGGCTGTGGGCTGAGGAAGTCTTTAGGCAGCCTGTCTACTGATGGGTGGAGCTGTTTCCCCACCCACTTATTTGTTTGGCCTGAGGCGTTCCAGCACTGGGGCCTACAGGCTGTTGGGTGGGGCCAGGTCTTGGCGTTAATGAGCCAGTGTGTTGGTTGCCAGGACTGTTCCTGCATCTGAATATTCCCCATAATGTCTGCCACCAGTGTCTATGTCCCTGAGCCTCAGCTGCCCCCTGCCTTTCCAGGAGATTCTCTAAGACCAGCAGGTAGGTCTGGCCCAGGCTCCTATCAAATTACTGCTTTTGTCCTGCGGCCTGGTGCATGTGAGATTTTGTGTGCACCCTTTAAGAATGAAGTTTCTATTTCCCCCAGTCCTGTGGGGCTCCTACAGTTAAGCCCCGCTGGCTTTCAAAGCCAAATGCTCTGGGGGTTCATCTTCCTGGTGCTGGACCCCTGGGCTGGGGAGCCTGACGTGGGGCTCAGAACTCTCACTCCTGTGAGAGAATCTCTGTAATATAATTATTCTCCAGTTTGTGGATCCCCCACCTGTGGGGTATGGGATTTGATTATGTTGTGAGTCTGCCCCTCCTACCTGTCTCACTGTGATTCTTTCTTTATGTCTTTAGTTGTAGAAGATCTTTTCTGGTAGGTTCTAGTCTTTTTCCTTGATGATTGTTCTGCAGATAGTTGTGATTTTGGTGTGCTCATGAGAAGACGTGAGCTCAGGGTCTTTCTACTCTGCCATCTTGGCCGCTCTCCCCTAGAAACCTTGATGTTAGAAAATTTAGATGAAGAGACCCATTCCTTAATCTTGATTAGAGATCTACATAGGGTTCATAATCAACTTCTGTATTAAACTCAGGATTAAAAGAGGAGTCAGTAAGAAGAGTACCAAAGATATTCAAACCATTTGAAAAACAAGGGTAACAATTCTGCTCCTAAATGATGCTCTTTGTTTTGATGCAACCAAGTTGTTTTTCTAGATGTACATCCTGTTACCTTATTCACTGCCACCTTTGGAAATGGTTGCATCAAAGCCTTGCTCATCCCAGTGGCATGTGAATAATTTTAATATTTAAAAAATTTATACAAGTTGTATCATAGGAAATAACAAACAGAAAGCAAAAGCAGATGACCAGCAAAGCCAACAGTTGATTATTTGAAAAGATTAATAAAATAGACATATCTCTAGGAAGATTGATCTAGAAAAAACAAAATGGGAAGATAATACAATATTAGGATTGAAAAGAGGATATAACTATAGGTGGAAAAGAAATTTAAAAGTAAATAAGAGAATATCATGAATTTCTTTATTCCACTAAATTTGAAAACTTAAAATTAGAAAAAATAGAATTTTTTTATCAAAACTGACTCAAAAGGACTAGAAGAACTAAATAATTCTATGATTATATGAAATTAAATCAACAATAAAGACTTTTTTAAAAGAAAAAGAAAAGAAACAGACCTTTTAATGAACTTGCAAGGAACGTACAATTCCAATTTTACAGAAAGTTTTCCAGAGAATGGAAAAAGAGGAAACATTCCTTAACAAATTTGATGAATCTGTATAGATTTGATATAAAAAAAATGTGAGGAGAAGAACAGTACAAGGAGGGTAAATTATGGGCTAATCACACCATACACAGAAATAAATTCCAGATGGATTAAAGTCTTCGTTACAAAAACAAAACTTTAAAATTCTCATGAGATAATTTAATAATATATTTATGATTTTGGTATAGACAAGGATTATTTATGCAAGATAGAAAAAGCACTACCCATAAAGGAAAATGTTGAAGGACCTGTCTACATTAAAATTTAAAACTTCTGTTTGTCAAAGACACCATTTCAAAAGTGAAAAGACAGACCACGGGAGAATATATTTGAAACACATATAACCAATAATGGTATAGTAATGAAAATGTATGAATATTTATAAATGCCTCCTAAAAATCAATATAAAAATTGCAAATAATCTAATAGAAAGGTGTCCCAAAGAGATATTTAGATATTTCACAGAGGAGGACATATGAATGGCCCACAGACACATGCAATATGTAAACAGAGAAATATAAATACAAATCTAAGATACCCACCTGATTGGCAATTGTATTAAAAAAAAAGTCTGACAATACCAAGTGTTTCAAGGGTGTGGAACAATGAGAACTCTTAAGTATTCCTAGCTGAAATATAAAGTAATATAATTATTAGAAAACAAATCCAGCATTAATTAGTGCATTTGAAGATGTATATAGCCTATGACCCCCAAATTTTACTCTTTGCATATATTCCAAAAAACATTTTTATGTGTGCATTGGAAGATTGTATAAGAATTTTTAGCAGCATTGTGTAAAATAGCAGGAACAAAACCAACCAAACAAAAAACACCTGGAAACAGCTGTAATGGATAGATAACTTTTGGTATATTAATACAGTGGAATAGTATACAGCACTGTTGAGTGAAAAACACTATACACATTAACATCGATAAAACCCACTAATAAAATCTGGAACTCCAAAAAATTTAAGTCACAAAAGAATACATATTTAATGATTTTCTTTATATAAAGTTCAAAAGTGTGCAAAACAAAGCAATATTCAGGGGTTGTGGTACACTGTATTATTTATTCAAAATACTCACTATCCCTTCTATCTTTGTTGTGGATTGTACTTCCTGCAACACCAATGTCAGTTTCAGCCATGTGCCTTACTTTGGCCAATTGAATGTGAGCAGAAGTGATGTATTCCATTTTTGAGAGGAAACTTGTAGAATCATCACATGGTTTTGCCATCACCCTTCTCCATCTTCCACAGCATGGCATGTCCCAGATAGGGGCTACTCTCTTCATCCTGGAAGAGGACACAGGGAATAAAGCTTCAGCCAACCCGCAGCCAACACAGAACTATGTAACATGAACAAAAATAATTGTTTTTGTCAGTCACAGAGATTTAGAGATTGTTACCTCAAAGCAGATGCTGCCATAGCAAAACCCTTAAAATATGTCCCACTGACTTTGTGGCAGAGTGGTGGGTAACAAGGAACCTGTTATTAGAGGCTGGAAGGATGGCAACCCACTATGCAGTGGTAAAGCAAAGCTGCAATAACATAAAAAGGGAATAACATACTGAGTGACTTTGTGACCTTACACAAAGAGATTAGGAAACAGAAGATTACTAGCATGTCCTGGTTGCTGTTGGCTGCATTTGACATGGTGGTAAAGAAAAAGAAATGAGCTCACAAAGGAATTGGCCAGTTTGTAAGCAAAGATGAGAAGAAATGATAGGAAATCAGAAAGCTGGGCATTTAGAGGATTGGAGGATGCAACTTATTCTCATATCCCATAGTAAAACTGAGAATGCCTCTGAGTGACAAAATCTGATTAAAAACTCAGCTTTGGAGAATCATAGACTGAATTAAAGATGTTAGAGGTGCCTCAGGTTGAATTGATTATGGTGATAGCTGGTGAATCTTCTCAGGAGCACAAACGGGCTTAAAAGAGCCTAAGGGTATAGTGCCCTCACGGAAGTCTGACCAGCTCAAAAAAAACCTGTGTGTAAGTCTGGAGAAAGAGAGGCGTGTCTTGAAAAGAATTGCCAGCGCGGCTGTTGGTACAAAAAGCGGATGAAGCTGTTGGGAGAATTACAGTCTGCCGAAATAACCCTCAGCCTCCGCTAAAAGAGCCTGCGTCTGTCCCAGATCTAAGAGCAGGAAGCAAGAAAATCTTAGCTCCCAAGGGAGCATGTTCTCCAACGCCCTTTACAGATGTGGTCCAAGGAGAGTAATGGAAAAGGAAGAACCGCCCAGAGGCTGGGGTCAAGAGTTGTCTATAACCATGAACTGGAGCTAGACGCAGAGAGCAGAATGACCTTAATCAAGAGCCATCTCTTCCCGCCATGTTAGAGGGCCCTCACAACACTTGCCCAGTGAAATTTCAGAATTGCTATGCTTGTCAGAGAGTTTTAGTTTTAGTTCATGGGTCTACAAATGAAGAGGAGCTATATCTGGACCTGATGTTAAGGTGATCACAGAATCCTGGACCTAGAATCGGATGCTTTAATGGGTACATCATTTAAGCTGTTTTCCTTGGGGATGGGAGAGGAATATATTATTACATGGAAGAGTGAGAAATGAATATTTGTGACCAAGAGAACAAACTTTGGTCAATTCTATTATTGTTTCCCACTATTCACTATCATTTCCTGGAAAGGGGGTACATTCCTTTCCTTTGCCATGTATCTTGCAGTGTCTGTCCCTGTGATATATCCTCCTCGCTTATAACAGGTTTGGTCCATGAAACATGATGGAACTGATATCAGCCACTTCCAGCAGAAGTTTTAAGAGCTATCGCATGGTGTTGCCACTGCCCTTTTCCCTTTGCAATGAGACTGCGATGGGGCTACTCCTTTAGCCTGAGTCCTGGAATGAAGAAGACCCAGAACAAAGTCAAGGCTGACTCACAGACACACAGCCAACCTGTACCAAATGTGTACTTGAGCAAAAAATCAATATTTCTTTTTGTAAGTCACCACTGAAGTGTAACTTAGCAACAGAGATTAATACAGAATATATATATATACACACACACACACACACACATATATATGTGAGAAAAATTGGAAGGATAAACGAGAGAATTTTAAACACAAAATTTGAGATAATGGTTACCTTTAGTGGGGAGGCAGGAGGATACAGGGAGGAGCACATAGGTATTTAGGTGTGTACACGTGGGTGTTCGTTTTATCATTCTTTTACCTTGCAAATGCTATCAGTCGAGCAACAGAGCATATTATATAGCACATAGGCATGTATATAAATATAGACACACGCATATGTATAGTCTTTATACAAATATACTTTTATATTCAACTGTTTGTGTCAAACATTTCATAATTATAAAATGGGGAAAGTATATTAAACCTATGAAATAATAAACGGAACACATGCTTTAACCTGTGCTTCTTCACAAAACCATACTAAAATGACAGCAGAAGGACCAAAACAGCACAAAGACGAGGACAATGGGAGAGGAGAAACAGCAACAAAATTCTGACTTAGCAGATCAGAGAACGCTGAAACTTAGACTAGCAGCTTGAGAAGCCTAGACTCAAGATGATTCAAATCAGATTACTCCCGAAAAGTTCAGGAACTGTAGGCTCAATGTACCTCTGAAGAAGGGTGTTCAGTTAATGGTGGAAACAGGAGAGTTGCCTTAAAATGCTATAATTTGCAGTTGGACCCTCAGATCTGCTCCTGCATCACAAGCAGCTGAGTTGACAGAAGGTTTAATTCTAAAGACGTTGAACTCCAGGATGTCAGGCAAAGCTGGTCACAAAAATATCTTTCTAAAAAAGAGAGAGATCAAATAAGAATCCACAGTGGAAAATGTTCCTCCAGTTTTTACAGTATTTTACAGTATTTACAATTTTGCCAGAATTACTCTGAAAGAATAAACAGTTAATGCTACAAAGAGATTAAAGTGATCATTCTTCTAGGGCTGCTACAACTCCTAATATGTGGATATGTGGGGAATCCTCAATTCAGTTGTTCAAAAAAATATTTCTTGAGTAGCCACTATGTGGCAAGAACTGCCTTAAACAAGAGATACAAGAAAGAAATTGTCCCAAGCTCTCTCAAGAGGTGAGTGTTGGAGGAGATGACAAGACATTAAATAAATACTTACACAAATTATTAACCAATTACAATTATAGAAAATGTTTCATTGGGGACCAACAACCATTCTGGTAAATATTTTGTACATAAAAAATATTTAACTGCTATGGCACAGGTACCAGCTAATCAGACTAAACATCAGTGGTGAACATTTCCAGTGCTCCCCAACCAAACAACATCACTGAATATAGGAAGAAATAGCCTCTCACCCAAAGTTTGGTTATTCCATATTTATTATTAAAATTGGCAAAATAAAAGAAAGCGTCTTTAGACTTGTCTAAAGGTCCTACCTGAGATAGTAAAAACAGTTAAACTGTAACGCCATTCTTGAGGTCAGGCGACATATCGTTCTATTCAAACACAATTAACTGATTTTCTATACTTCCAGGACAAATGAGGAACTGTAAAAAATAATCATAAAACCCTGGATTATTAGATGACCAAACAACTCTAGAGTGCTCATTGTATTTTTACATGTTAAAATTATTATTATTATAATATTTTAGGGACTAGGAATGAGAGTTGGCAGTCAGGGAAATATCGAATGCAGCTTTTTGAGATGACAATATTACGACCTGGAGCTAATACGGAGGTTAGTTTTTTCCCTTCCCTTACCTACAGGGTCTGGGGTCTTAAATATGGATTATGGAAGTCAAAAAGGGTAGGAGTCTAAAGGGTTTAAGAAATCACCTACAGGGTGGAGGTTAAAAAGGAGTCCTCTTGATGTGTTTTGAATTCTTTCAGAGCATCTATCTTGTGCAAAGCAGCCTTTTTTCTTTCTTTACTCTGCTCTTTCTGCCTCCCTCACACTCTTTCTGTCTCCTATCCCCCCTTCCACACTTCAGGGTGACCTCCTCCTCGTCGTGGGTAAATGAGGTATGAGGGAGACCACCCGGCTGGGCCTACCACACTGCAAGTGCCACCCCGGTCCGGTAGGGTTCAGGAAGGGCCCCACCGCCCCGTTTAGAACGCTTTGTATTTTTTGTTGCATTGTTCTCCCAGCCCTGGATAAAAAACATGGCATGAACAATAGAGCTGTGTGAGATTTAAAATATCTGAATACATAATAATTTTACCCAGCTTTCAGAAAAAAACTAAAAAGTAAATAACAAAAACCACTCCTCGGAATGTGTGAGCCTAAATTTTCAGTCACTTTGGAAGCATTTTCTTCTTTTTCTGGTTTTTCATTATCTGGGCCAGTTGGCAATAAAACAGCATTTAATTATACATAAACGTGAGAACTCTGGTGAGAGAATATGGATTGTGATCTAGTCAGAACAAGTTTGGGGCCAGAAATTGTTCATTCTTGATGCCTTCATTCTTATCTGCTTTTCCTATTTATTTTGTACCTTTATTTTCCGCTGCAGTTTTCTTTCTCGACTTTTTTGTTTTGTTTTTTTTTTTTTGGTATACGGTCTTCATTTTCTGTTCCTTTTCATTACTTTCTCTTTTAAAAGTCCCACCTTTACCAAGGTACAAGCAGTCTCCTTGCAGGAAAAAAGAAAAAAAAAGAAAGAAAACTATTTTGTCCAGGAAGTAATTACCCAAAATTGGCAATTTTTTTTGCAGAAATGTAAATTGTAGTCACATTAATGAGATCACATTTTATAGTGAAAGTACTTTTAGGGAAGGTATGATAAAACATGCTCCATTTAAATCTGAAGCTTCTCCTGGAAATACATTGTGGGCTTCATTTGAATAAAATTTATCCTATGAATCTGTTGCTTCTTATGGATTTTGAGAAAGTACCCTGTTCTTCCTGTCAGTGGCAGGCAGCATCTCTTTAATTTTTTTTCCAATAATATTGCAGTACTTCAGTACTCATTTTAAAGATAGATGGATTTTTTTTCTCTCATAAAGAAGAACATTGTGGGGGAAAAAACGCTGGATGTGATTTCAAAAAATGTCAAAATATGTCAAGCGCAGATACCACTCAAGGGTTTCATTAACTGAAGCTTTGGTGATAAGTGTCATCTTGTCAAAGACCCACCCATCTCTTCCAATACATTACCAAATGTACTAATTTCCTTGCCGAGCTTGATGTTTATTGTATAGCTGAAATTGAAAATGGTCGGTAATGGAGTGAGCTTCAATCCAAGACCAATTCTGAATCTAAATTACTTGCTTCTTTCAATAGCATCGACAGAGGAGAGCTTTATGCACCTTGTACCTAATCAACCCTTACTGTGACCCTAAATTCAGCAGTCTTCAGAGATTAATAATAAAATCCTCAGTTCAAACAATTATTTGCCCTGAACAAGTTGCCCATTTCTTATGCTGAGAATGAAAGAATGTGACATTATTTTTTAAAAGCTCTGCATGTTGTGGCCCACCATTTATTTTTGATCTCTGACCCCCCCTCCGCTGCAGCATGATTGCAAATCCTACATGCTTGCTTGAATATTTTTTTGGGAGGGTGGGGGCATTGAGAGGAGATTTCTTTGTTAGCATTTTAACATGCCTGTTCTCATTGCATATCCCCTCGTGGCTGTGGTTTTCACAAAATAAATGAGATACGTTCTAGCAATATATATTACTAAAGTTTTTAGTACAGATCTTTAATCATCATGGAAAACATGACCTAATTCTGGCTTTGTACAAAACTATTCAGAATCTCTAGAAAATAAACATAAACTCTGGGAAAAAAATCAACTATAGCTCTACTTTCTCAAATAAAAAAGTCAAATTCAGAGAATGCCTTATTGCGACTCAAAGCATAAATCTTTTAATGAAAGTTTTGCTCACTCCATTGCATTTGGCAGTGTAGCTTGTAGCCCTTGAGTGAGATTAGCTGAACAATATCAAATTCTTTTACTCATGTTTACAATGAAAACTATTCCTTCACATTCAGTGCCAAAGGTTTTTGTTTTTTTTTTTGTTGTTGTCGTTGCTTTGTTTTGTTTTGTTTTGTTTTTGGATTTGGTATTTTCAACTTCCTTATGCCCAATTAGTATTCATTAGTGTGGTTAAAATGATAGAAAGGCTCAATCCCTGCTCTTCATAACGTTTGGAATTTGGAGGAAAATTCTGAATCAAAAAAGTAAAGGAAATATTTGGACACCCTAAATGGCTCCTTCGATTCATCAGCAAGAGTCAGTCCTATGTCCAGGAACCTGCTGGGGGCGGGAAGAGACCCATGGTGCATTGCCGCCCTAGAAACTCTGCCTGACATTTGACAGTGTCGACATTTCCTCTGGCTGGCTGCTTTTGGAGGGAAACCCTCCCTAAGGACTGCCCTGGTTGACAGAATGAGTGTCTCCAGAAGATTCTCCTGCCTTTTGAATGCATTTTTAAATGCCCAACAGCAATAATAGCCATCTAAGTATTGATTATATAATATGTCTGCTGAGGTGGCAACTACATTATTGTTGCAAGAGGCCAAGAGGATAAGAAACTAGGTTATCTATGAACTCTCTCAGCCACTGAACATTTTTTCCAGCAAGGGTCAATATACAAAGCTATCTTTGGACCATATTTTACCTTATTCTTTGATTCCAGTTGATGGATAATACAACGAGATGGCCAGCATGTTCCAAGTCCTTCGAAAATAGCCTCAAGTTTACCATGGGATAGGCATAATTTGTTCATCACCACAAGGGGACAGTAGTCTTATGGAGGTCTGATTCATGAGGGAGACTAGGAATTGCCCAGGGTGTTGCTCTATTAGGGCACCCAGATGCTAATTAGCAGCAGTGAATTGGTTAAGTAGACTTTGAAAGGCAGTCAGGAAATAATTTAATACTTTTTCTTTCATCCAAAAAAATACAATAGATGGTATATAGTAAGTCTGCTGTGTATAGTAACAGCAATAAGGGCACTGGGCTTTTATTATAAACTGAATTACATCCCCTGTGTGGGGACACTAGACAGCCTATCGTGTATTAAGAATTCAGCTGAGATCACAAGCTTGCCTCACCTAAACCTTCTGTGATGTGATGAGAATGACTTTTGGTTACCGTACATCAAAGAGGGTCTAGCAGGCTAAACAGTGATTGATCCATTCTCCTCTTTCAAGCCCTCTCTTCAAAAATAGCTTTAAAGCAATCATCTAATAAGTGTCAGAATAGAAGATAGAAAATGTTAGTACAAGTGCTAGGCATATATCTACACTAGCTAAATTTCTGCAAGATGTTCAATGACTGAACAAGGTTTTTAGAGCAAATGCTATCATCTCATAAGAGGCAAGAAGTACCCAGTGGACTGCCATTGACATGGAAACAGTGCTGAGATTTAAAATGATTTAAGGCAAAATACTGTGATTTGCTCAACTAGCAGAGAATTCTGTTAAGAAAATTTGTGAATAATTTTATTTATACACAAAATCTGGTAAAGGGGTTATCTTCTTGCTTATGCACACAAAAGCAATAGTATTTTCACAATGTTCATTCACACAACTGCATTTATTAAGTTTCCTTCTACAATGAAAGCTCAGTTAAAAGGACCAATCATGTGAGTGATCCAGCGTGTGGGTAATTAAAGCTGTTGACAAATATTGTGATTCTCTTCCTCTTTCCTGAAGTCAGATCTGACCATATGATTGGCTTTGGGCAATGAAACGTGAGACAGAGTAACCTGCATCACATGTGGATGGAAGCTTTAAGAGCTGGTGGAGGATTTGTCACATCCTTGTTTCCCTGTCTTGATGACTCTGGAAGCATGAATCAAGACGGAGCCAACCTCCTTCAGTCCTTGAGTCATTATTATGAGCCCTTCCTGCTGACCTGCACTGGACGTGTAGCATGAGCAAGAAATAAACCTGTATTATGTTAAGCCACTGAGATTTTTGGAGCTGTTTGTTAGCACGCCATAACCCAGCCTATCCAGACAGACACATCCAGTGACACTAAGTAACTTAAGAGTTCCACTAGGTCTCTGAATAATGGAATATGGTGTAGAGTAGGGCATCATTATGGATCATATGTCTTCTTTTGTCCAGGCAACAAAGATTTATTAAGTATGCACTATGTGCCAGGCAGGGTACATAGGGATAAATAATTGCTGAGTGCAGTTTGATACGTTACCCTTTTACACCTCTTTGCTAAATCCCTTAGGAGTAGGTGAGTAATAAAGCTTGAAGTGTTCACTGCTTTAATATAACTAATCAAGAGAAAAATAATCTCTGATTAGTGATGTTTTGACATTTTTTTGAATGAATGGCATTGTTTCAGAGGACAATTTATTGGAGAAAAAAATGGACTCATTTCAGAAAATCCTGAGATTTCTTACATTGGCCAAAAATCTGTAATTCTTAACCCCTACAGTCTAGCCACTTCTAACCACATCAGGCATTTCCTAGGCTTGCACTCTTGGTCAGGCTGTGCTCTCTGCCTTGAGCACTCTTCTTAGCCTCTTCTCCTCGTCTTTCAAAGAGCAGCTCATATGTCTTCCTTTGCTCAAAATTTTCCTTTCTCGGCCTCCCCACAGCATCAGGTACCTACCTCTACTTAGCATTTATTTCAGTCTGCTTTACATTATGATTACTGTTTACAAGATATAACTTTCTGCTGCAAGATTCACTACCCCCCCACCATAAAGGCTCTACATTCTTTTATTCTGTTTTATGTATCTCCAATCTGACTCTGCTGTCTACAGCTCAATACATGTTAATTGATATTTGAATTGATTTGAGAGATTTGTTTGGGTGGATCATGGATTTCTTAAAACAGATTGCAACTGACCTGATTTGGAATGTTGAAGAAACAAAGAAACCCTTTCAGCTGGAAGAAGGGCAGTTGTGAAGCTGCTACTTTTGGCTACTCTTGGGGGAATTAGTTCTCTCCTGGCCAAGGACCAAAGCCTGCCTCCTGAACACCCATCACACTTAGCTAATTTCCATTCTCCCCAGGGACCAAGACAGAAAGACAAAAGAGGAAGGAAGTAGGCATTTCAGAAGAGTAACCCACCCACAAAGAGCCAGTTGAAAGGGAGAAATGAGGAGGGGAGGAGGGAACTGGGTTAAAAAAATTTACCAAATGAATGCAGAATTTAAATTGCATTTCATTATCCATCTTCTCTGCATCATACCAATAACTCCCTTGACTTGCTATCTGTCCCCAGGATGAGTCCTGATTGCTCAAAGCTTGCTGCTACTGGAACAGTGATCAGAAACCTCAGTGTTTGTGCCCCAAATGCCAGGCCACTATGTTCAATCCTTCTCTCTCCCCTTCCCATTTCTCCTTCCTCACTCTACCCCAGCATCCACCAGCCAGGACCCCGCTAATCCCTTATTGTTTGACCCCATGAGTACTAAATAGGAGAGACGTGCATGCGGTTTTTCTCTCCTGGTTTATCAGTCACTTTGACCTCTTCACCACACAGGCAATTTCTAGCCTTTCGTTCTTCAGCAAGATTGAGAAAATGACTTTGGCTTCAAACAGATGGAGGATCTAATCCTAGTTCTCCCACAAACTTGCCTTAAATACCTCAGAATGTTAACCATTTAGCCTGTTTCCTCATCGTGTGAAATAGAGTTAAGTACATCTATGTAAAGTGATTGTTATATGGATGGAGGAGATATGATTGTAAAGTCACATAGCTGGTACTCAGTAAATCTTACTATTGTTATTACTAGTAAATATTTCTCAATTATTTTTCTCCTCTCCATGATCTTTCCACTATGATGATCTTGGTTGTGTCCTAATGATCTCATGTCTAATATCACGCAGTCTCTCCTAAGTCATCTTTCTAAAACTAGAGATCAGAGCATGGCATCTTCACAGAAGCCCCTTCCACACCTCTAAAACTTTTAAAAACTTTCCACTCATTCTTTGGGATCTATAAGAAAAAAAAAATCTTAACCCAGTTTAGCACAGGAGGGCTGTAGCAATCTGGCATCTGTATCCAGTCTCATTACCCATTGTTCCCCTACTTATAACTGTGAGAGATTGTTTCTCTGAGGAATCCCAAAGAATCACACCTCCAAGGGTCCACGTAATAGTGCCTCCCATGTTGAGACTGGGCTTGGCCATGTGACTTGCTTTGACTACTAGAACATCAGCACATGTGACTCAAGTAGAAGCTTGATAAGTGTTTATACACTGGGGCTTCCCCTCTTGAAACTCTGCTGGCACCACTTGAAGAAGTACAGCCTGGTCCAGTCTCTTGAGAATAAATGACTTCTTGGAGAGAGATGCTTAGCCATCCCAGATGTTCCAGCTGAGCCTAGCCCAAGCCAACCTTCCAGAGGAATGCAGCTACATGAGTGCACCCAGCCAAAGCTAGCAGAAAAACCAGCCAGCCAACCCACATGATTATGAAGAATTGTAAGCATTGTTGTTTAAAGCCATGTTTCCAAGTAGTTCATTACACAGCAATAGATAACTGATACAGTGCCTTTTATCTCCAAAATAATGAGTAACTACAGTTCTATGAAAACATTCTTTTTTGTGACACACCCATTCCTTTGCAAATGCTGTTTCTTGTGCTTGTAATGCCCTTCCCCCTTGTCTATTACCCTTTGTATCCCAGTGAATGCAGTGGAGGCTGGCATATACTAAGTGTTCAATAAAGTCTGAATGAATACACTTAAAATGTCAAAATATGCCACAAAACCTCCAAAGGTGTACACTAAATTCACCATTGTTCTGATTGGAATTTTAGATAGATGCATCCATGTTGCTGCTTTTGTGAAAGAAAATAATGGTTTTTATGCAACTATACACTTACATTTCTGCTACTGCAGAAAATGTCTTAGCTTAAAAAGAGATTTAGTTTTAATAAAAATGAGCCAAATTCTTTCACTACTTAGATAGCAAGTTTAAAATTATAATATCCAGAGCTAGCAAAGGTGCTGTAGAGTCGCACTCATACATTGCAGGTAGGTGCCAGGGAAAATCAGAGTGGAATTTGAGAGATGAATTCTGGTGCATGTATTAAGAGCCATAAAAAAATAATAGGTTTCCTTTGATCCAGTAATTCCATTTCTGACAGCCTAACTCAGAAGTAATCCAAAATATGGGAAAATAGGCACGGGAATATTAAGCACGGCATTATTTGTTTTAAAAAGTGTAAATAAGTTAGATTCTTATCACTAGGAGCTTGGCTTCATCACTTTTGGTGCATCCATTCAGTGAAATGTCATGTGGCCATTTAATACCTATGAAGTCTGTCATGAAAAATACAGAAGAGCAAATATTAAGAGGAAAAAATAAGGATACATAGTAATTGTATGCATCCAAAGATGACAACAATATAAAAATGTAAATGTGAAAATAATTATAGGGAATTATGGATCATTTCCTTCCTCCCCCCACCCCAGATTTTCTATAATCTTGTAACATTATTTTTATAATTTAAATAGAAATTTTAAAATAAAAAATAAATTATATCTATAATACCATAAAAATATAGTATTACAGAAATAATTTTGATGCTGGCTTTTAATTTAATTCTCTACCTGAAACTGACCCCTTGTAGTAACTGCTGTTACTTTACAGAATCCAGGAATCATGGTGTTCCACCATCTGGTTTATGCCATCTCTTTAATCAATATTTATGAATATACTTCACAGGGGTTTTATGAGTCATTGTACCTTATAGAATTTTTAAATTAAATTATTTTGTGAATATTACTGGCACTCATGCATTTTGTGAAAATCATTGATAATTATTGCCTTTTGCATGGGTCAATTTATATCGAGAAGGATTCCTTATGACAGTGGGGATGTTCTTCACCAGGATGGATTTACATATTCCGTTTAAAGAGCTGCATTTTAGAGAGGGATATCCCAGTCCCAGACACATCCTCAAAGAAAATCACTGGAGCAAGACTCATGATAATTTCCCAGTAACTTCAACTCTTCCTGCAGGTAGGAAGACCTCTAAAATCTCTGTCTCAGCCATTAGGACTTTCACAAGGTCCAATCACAGACTTCTAGATATATTTCTACTGGCATGATCTGTTTTCATCAAAACTCAATACACCTAAAATGGCCCCAGCTGATTCCTCTCCTGACTTCCATGTTTCTCACATAAGTACCTGCTTTCTAAGTCACTTAAACTCCCCAATCAGAAAATTAATGTTTTCCCTCTCTCCTTCATATATATGTATGAAGTTAGTAAGGCCAGTCAGTTTAGATAATGCTTCTCAGATCAAAACTCTTCTCTTTGCTTTTCCTTGTCTCCATGCTTGTTTAGGTTTTACCACTATTTTGAAAGTCTCCTGATTAGTCTCTCTTCCTCTACTCTTCTTCTCTATCTGATCCCACTACTATATGAATGTGTCTTGAGTGGTCATGCAACTCCCCAGGACACTAAAAAAATTTCAGTACATTTCTCATTACCAACTGGGTTAAATCAGATGTAGCATTCAAAGCTCTCTGTAATTTAGAGCCAATTTACTTTTCTAGCTTCGTTCTCTCAAGGCTGCCACGTTACACAATTCTGAGGGCACCATTTACACTGCAGAATGCATATGTAGACTACGCCTCCAGTAGTATGTAACCATACACCACAGTGCGACTGGTGCTCCCTGGAAGTGTGCACCACCTGGCTCTGTAACCCTGTTCTCTCCTGTAGCCAAAGCCCATTCTCAAAAAGGCCCTTTCAGCCTCTGCATCTTTGGACCATCTTTGCCTAGCAAGTCTTGCCCACTCATTAATATCCCTTCTCGTGGAAGTCTTTCCTGGTTTCCCCAACTCTTTTCCTCTCTCCTGGTATCACCCTAATTACATTTGCTAAGTGCATATACTTAGATAGGTCAGAATTGGACAGAGTAATTTTTTTTTAACATCTTTATTGGAGTATAATTGCTTTACAATGGTGTGTTAGTTTCTGCTGTATAACAAAGTGAATCAGCTATACGTATACATATATCCCCATATCACCTCCCTCTTGCGTCTCCCTCCCACCCTCCCTATCTCACCCCTCTAGGTGGTCATTCCTCATTTCAGCACTATTTCCATGACCTTGGACAAGTTACTTTACTTCTCTAAGCCTCATCTGCCTGTAAATGGAGGTAATATTACCCATTCCCACAGAGCATAGGGAAGATTAAACGATATCATAAATGTCATGTGACAGATTTAGCACGGTTCCCAGCACAACATAAATGCTCCTCATATGTCAGTTGTGGTGGTGGAGGTGGCGGCTACTGCTGAGGTGATGGTCATAGGTTTCATTTATTCTATTAGCTGGGAAAGTGGGGCCTGGGGAGAAGGGTTATATGCCAGGCTCTGCCACGTACAAGCTGTGAAGCCTTGAACAAGTTCTCTTTACCTTTCTGAACCTTGTTTTCCTTTCCAATAATACTATCAAATGACACAATGGATAAGAAAATGCTTTGCAGACTAGGCAGGCAATATAAATGTAAGGTGGCAACGGGAGCATGTTGGCAGGGTTTTTATTTATCTCTTATTCCCTTCAGGACCTTGCACTCGCTGCAGATAAGTACACTCAATCTACTGCTGTAGATTGCTGTAGTACAAACTGAATATTTGAGTAAAACTTTGTATATGAGTCCAAAGACTTATGGAGCATCGCTGTTCTGTGCTTCTAGAGTTTGAAGAAATTTCAGAGATCGTTTGCTTTGATGCCCCATCTCACTAACACCTAAAGTCATACCCAGGGTCATAAAGAGATTCAGCAGCTGAACTCAGATCTGTATCCAGTTCTTCAGGTTTTTCTTCCCATCATTCTTGGCTGACTCCCTATGTTAAGATCTCATAAATGAAAAAAATATATGTATTTAAATGTTACTAGTTTTAACTTAACCAAAACCTTAGTAACCCAGTTAAGGCAATTCATGGAAAGTTTTCTTTCTTTCTTTTTTTTTTTTTTAAAATAAATTTATTTATTTATTTTTGGTTGTGTTGGGCCTTCGTTGCTGCGCGTGGGCTTTCTCAAGTTGCGGCAAGTGAGAGCTATTCTTCGTTGCGGTGCACGGGCTTCTCATTGCGGTGGCTTCTCTTGTTGCGGAGCACGGGCTCTAGGCGTGCGGGCTTCAGTAGCTGTGGCTCAGGGGCTCAGTAGTTGTGGCACGTGGGCTTCAGCAGTTGTGGCTCACGGGCTCTAGAGCGCAGGCTCAGTAGTTGTGGTGCACGGGCTTAGTTGCTCCGCGGCATGTGGGATCTTCTTGGACCAGGGCTCAAACCTGTGTCCCCTACATTGGCAGGCGGATTCTTAACCACCGTGCCACCAGGGAAGCCCCATGGAAAGTTTTCTTAAAGACAGGAGAAGAACTAGAAATAATGACTACTAGAATTTAGCACGATTTTTCTCTTGTTTTCTTCCTTCTGCATGGAACAGCAGTCCTGCAGCTTTGAGCCTGCCTCATCTTGAGAAGAGGAGGGTGTGGATAGTGACTGATGTAGAGCGAGCAAGTGGGCTCAGACACCTGGGACTGGAGTGGAGAGAAGGCAGAGGTGGGGGCAGGCATCCTCGAGCTGAGGGGCTTTGTTTGCACTTCTTAATGCCACTCCTACTGTCTTATACTGACTATTTTCATCCTCCTTTCCCTGTACCCAATTCTGTAGGGTACTCATATTACCTACCGCCACTAATATCCCTCAGACACTGGGAGTTCTTTGGGGTGAGGGATTCTGTCATCTACATCTTTGAATCTTCCTTAACACCCTGTAATGCATTATAGAGGCTTCATGATAATGGATAAATGAATAGATAAAAAAGGGAATAAATACTGATAGAAACCCAGAGGGAGTAAGGAAGAAAAGCATGACAACTTACTGCTCAGCTACCAGAGTTCAAGCACATTTTAGAGAGACTTTTCAGAGATAGCTTGGGTTCATTATATTTTAGCATTTTTTAATCCAGAGATTACCAACTAGTGCCCCAGGGCTAAATTCAACCTAAACACCTATTTTGTTTGCCCTTTCCGTATTGGGCCACCATTAAATAAACAAAGAATTCACATTATATTGAATTCTTTGCCAATGTTTAAAAACTGGAAGATGTCACATTTTAAAAGAATCCAGATTTTTCTGAAAAACCTCAGCAGCAGTGGGATCATATTCCCATTCCCTTTTGATAAGGCAGACACTGTCCTGTGTGCCACAGTAATAGTCACTGACATAGACAATAGTCAACTGCCATCTATCAGTCATGTTCAAACTCTTAAAAATCCTCACTCACACTTCTTGCTTATACGACTTGCTTGGCCCCATTAGGTGTTAGAGTTTACAACTCCGGCTTTAGTCAGTGTCACAGCCCCTACCCCACACTAAAGGAGAGAAAAAGATCAAAGAAGAGAAATTTTAAGAAGGTAATAGTAATAACAATACTTACTGAGCTTTAGCCATGTGTGTAGACTGTGCTATTTTATATATCCTCACTGTGTGCTCTATGGATCAGGAACTAGTCTTATCACCATTTTATATCTGAGGAGACTATGGTTTATATGTTAGGTAACTTGTCCAAGGCTACAGTTCATGAGTGTTTATAATCCAGATATTTCTGCCTCCAAAGCTTATCGTTGGAACAGCTACACTGCTTTTGTACTCGTTCTTAACATATAAATGATGAAATCAACACCATAATATACTTTCTTCATCTCTTAGAAAAAGCAAATCAATATTGATTAACTACACTCAAGCAATTTTAAATTAGGCAGTCAATTTTGAAGTGCTCCAAATCTTGCCGATTTTTGTTCATGCAGCGGTGGGCTGGCATTAATAATATGCCTGGGTAAATTCCTGCAGCATTTGGTAGTTTGAAACATCTAACATACAGGTGGGAGGATGTGTATAGCAAAGTAACAGAAAATCTCTTTCTTTTCTTTCCAGTTGAACTTATTGTGACATGTAGGGAATTCATTCTGAAAGATGGTGGGTTTCTTAAATGGTGGCTAATTCTGATGCATCTGCAAACACTTGACTCTTTGGATACCCAAGCTTCTTCTGAAGTTGTATGGATGTTACCCCCTGAATTAGAGGAACTAAAAGCAACCCATACTCACTGTGTCGTACTCTCAGGCCCCCTTCCAGCACGGGAAGGCTTCTTTGCACTCTTTCCAGTAATAGCTTCTGTGTGTTAATCAAATACATCTCCCTGGTTCAGTTTTTTCCTAGCAACATTTCATTGTTTTCTTATTAATTGTGCCCTGTGAATTTAGGGGGGGGTGGAATTCTTATCTAAACCAAATCTCTATCCCTACCCCCCACCATTATTAGGCAGCATTATAATAACAGATCTTATTGGCTGTTCCACATTGTGCTGAAGGCACACAAGGCCTTGTCTAACTGTTTATATCAAGGGCTGTGTATGGAAAAACCCTAAGTTCGTGTGGTGAGGCTGCAGTGGGGCAGATAGTTGCTTCATTCAAGGGATAACCACGGCTATCAGAATGATTGCTGCTTTGTTTTATGTGAATGTCTTGCAAGAACATGTGCCTACAGCTAAGACAGAATAACATTTATTAAACCTATTTATTGCACATTTCATCATCATAAACCTTCCAGGGAGTCATAGCCTAAGCAGCAGCTTGGCCACATGGGGACAAATGATCAGTTAAGTCTAATTGGAGACAATTTCATAGATTTTAAATTGTTTTTCTCCTAGTGGGAAGACTGTTCTTATGGCTAATGTAGACATTTGGATTCAATCAGAAATTTCATTCCTGAGAACATCCTGGATTACATTGTATGTTAGGATTTCAGAATGCATATTAATGTCTTCTTAAGTGTCCAGTTCACTGGTTTATGCCCTTTTCATTTGACAGCTGCCATAAGAAGCTCCTTTCTGAGGCAGCTCTCTAAAAATGTGATTTCTGAGGTGCTGAAAACCTCTCTCAAATCCCCACCCAAGAATATACTACCCACAGACTTTCCCCCTGGGCTGCGAATTCCCATCATTAGTCACTGCTCTTGTAGTGGAGACTTCTGTCCCTGGGAGAAGTGGCCCGTTAAGATGCACTAAATTTGCCACTGTAAAATTGATACATTTAAAATGTCTCTGGACTTGTCATAAATTTTCCCACCTCCATACCTAGGCAGATATTTGGAATGTTCTTACATCTCTTTGCCCCTTGTCCAATTGCTTCTCAAAATCAAAGGTCTGGCTCAAATGTTATATTCCCCATAAAAATCATCCCTGACTGCCCCAGCCCAAAGCACTGCCTACCCATATTAGTGCCTGCAGTGCATATTTATGCCTTCATTAATTCATCATTAAATGAAGACTAGGAATTTAGAAAAATGGTGAAAATAGAGAAATAAACACGGGTATTTGCCCTTTGGTCATGTCCTCCAGGACAGCTTTTCTCAAAGTAATAAATCTGCCAAGGGGTATATGCAATGACTTTAAGTGATGCATGGATTATTTTTTTTAATTTCATTTATTACTTATTTACTTGTACATTTACCGTCTAATTACACTTACTGTCTAACTGATCCTGGTTTCTCAATCATGGGAGTGATAATGAAGGTTTTTTAAAAATAATAAATGTATTTAAAACAGAAACAAGTAGAGTTAACGGAAGGCTTATTTAAATTATAACACAGGCAATGCATAGATATAGAAAAGAAAACAAAAGCAAAAAGCCGTGAAATAGGTACTTAGCATTTATAGGCTTGAGGAGAATCGTTAAGGGAATATGTGAAAAATGAAAATTTAGAAAGTTGTTTTAGGGACAAACAGACCTGGAGATAGACAAATGGTAATGCAACTTGATAAAGCCTGTGATAATGTTATAAAAATACGTCTGTAGTATCCTACCAGAGGTATCAGTTGCCAGGGATGGAGCATCAGAGCCAAATTAACTTGTTTACTGCTCATGGGACCCCCCCACATCTGATCAGGTTAGGGTGCATATCTCATCTCCTTAGAAGCTACATAAGGTGGCCCTGAGAGGGAAGGATTCACTCTGCATCATCGTCCCTCCACACAGCAGCGCACAGCGTGAACTAATTGTTGTTCCTAAAGCTAATATCTAAGGAAAGGTATTGTTTGTCATGGATCTAGCAGATAAAATAGAAATGTATGTGTATTTCAGACTTGTCATCTTACCACTTCCCAGATTTATAATCTTTTTTTTTAAAGTGTAATTGACCTCCAACTCTGTGTTAGTTCCAGGTACACAGCATAGTGATTTGATATTTCTATACATTGCAAAATGATCACCACAATAACTTTAGTTACCACCAGATTTATGATCTTAGTATCTCTTAATTAGTAATCAGAATGCATTCTTTTGTTATAACATTTCCTGACAAATGAACTAAAGGTCTTGGGAAATACCTTACCAAAAATAGATCCTATTTAAGAATAATCAAGGTCTGGCAAGATAGGGTTCTGTGTATGGGGTGGGGATACCTATAAATCCTAGGAACTCAGGAATTACAAGATCCTACAAGAGATCTCCATAAAACAGGTAGGCTGGAGACCTGAGTGACTTCACAGCCTGATGCAGGGCACACACCCTCCGGCTCTTTCCTTTTCGACTTCTTTGTCTCTTCTCTGGAGTCTCCGTGGAAGGCATGTCCCCTGGAAAATAGCATAACGTCTGAGAAGGGCCCAGGATAGGGTGTCACACATCCTGGGTTTGAATCCTAGCTCTGCTCTTTTGAGCTGTATGACCTCAAGCATGTTACTTAACCTCTTTACGTTTCTTCATCAGTAAAATGAGATTCTTAGCACCTTATCCTTACAAGATTTGTTATGAGAATTTGAGATAAGGAATGTAAAGCACTTGGCATATATTATAGGAATCATTTTATAATTATTGTTGTATGAAGGAAAGTTTCCCTGAAAACGGTGTTGTGACATTAAGTGCTAGAAATACCCCTAATATCCAAAGTTCAAGATGAGCCTGGAGGTAAGAAGGAAAGAGAGGTGGGTAAAGCAGTGAAGGAGCTGATCCTTGCACAGCAGCCGAGATCTTGTTAGAAATGGGGAATCTCAGACCCCACCCTATACCTACTGAATCAGAATCTGCATTTTAACAGGATCCCCAGGTGACGCGTTTGCACGATAGAATGGGAGAAGCATTGTTGTTAGATGATTCTCCTCTTCCTCTGCTCCTCTAATTCCTTCCTTTTTGACCCCAGACAAGAGGACCTTGTCAGGCAAATGCAGTCACAAACTTCTTTTCTTTAAGCAGCTCAAAAATAATGAAAATAACAAAAAGAGAAATGGTGAACAACAGGTGCGGGCACTGTTCTAAGCACTTGACCTGTATTAATTTGTTTAATACCCACAACAGAACTAGCAATGGATACTATTATCATCCCCATTTTACAATTGAGTAAACCAAGGCACGAAGAAGGTGAGTTACTTACTAAGGGTTATACAGTAAGTGCAGTTTCTGGGATAACAACCCAGGCATTTTGGCTCTAGAGCCCTTGCTCTCAACCACCATTGAGTCCAGCTTCTTTCCACCACTTCTCCAAAATCACAGTTGAACTAAAACACATGAACCAAGCCATGATGCACCTGCCTCTTCCCTCCAGGCAAATAAATATTTTGCCCCTAAACTTCCTTGAGATCATCTAGAGGTGAATCTAGTAGGGTAGCTTCACAAACTTTAATCTTCCCCCACTGCCTCTGTCAGAGTTCTGAGCCAAATTTCTTCTCCTTAGACTTAGGTAGTAGCTTCCTCAGCTGACTTGGTTGTGGTCTTTCTCCCACTCCAGGCTGTTCAAATACTATAACCAGAATTATCTTTCTAAAGGGCAGCTCTGATCACCTGTTCCCATGTCAAAACTTCAAAAGCTTCCCCATTTGAATGTAATCCACCTGCCTCAATTTGAGATTCCAGTTACTGCTTAGATCCTGCCTTTCTAAAACTATTTCCAACCATCTCCCCCAACACATGTGCACTCATGGAGTGACCCAGCTGCATGCCCATTTTAGGCAGTCATGCTTTTGCCTCTCTCTAGAATGCCATTTCCCATATTCCACCTGTCTGAGACCACTCAGGTCCCATGCAGATACTACATTCTCAAGAGACGTTTTTACATGCACAGAGTCAAGATTCATCTTTCTCTCCCCTCTTTTCCTGTTCAACTTTGTGGCTCTCTCATAGAGATACCTTGTATTAATAGCGGGCATGTGCCCTTTACAAGTCTAGTTAAATGTTCTTTGAATAAAATATTGACCATAAGTAATGAATTCTACTTAATCTACTTTCAAACTTGACTTCCTGAGGCACCTTTATCCAGCTTTCTCTGTGGAATATCTGGCATTTAAGCAATTATATGATAGTATATTAGGAGAGGGGGTAGAAGTTCCCCCTTCACCCTGCAGTAGATTTCTCTGAGAAATCTGATTCAGTCATTGATTTTCAACAAACATGAAAAGCCATGTATCTTGCATGAATAGCAGTGAATAGCTTCAGGGCTATCCTACGCCATTCACCTATTCCCCCACGTTTATTTTACATACATACATGTGTTTTTAAGCA
This sequence comes from Eubalaena glacialis, assembly GCF_028564815.1. NCBI lineage: Eukaryota > Metazoa > Chordata > Mammalia > Artiodactyla > Balaenidae > Eubalaena > Eubalaena glacialis. The sequence goes on along the minus strand of NC_083721.1, from coordinate 86,920,516 downwards.
TATGTTTAAAAAATAGTTTGAGGACTTCCCTGGTGGCGCAGTGGTTAAGAATCCGCCTGCCAATGCAGGGGACACGGGTTCAAGCCCTGGTCCGGGCAGATCCCACATGCTGCGGAGCAACTAAGCCCGTGTGCCACAACTGCTGAGCCTGCGCTCTAGAGCCCACGAACCACAACTACTGAGCCCATGCGCCACAACTACTGAAGCCCACGTGCCTAGAGCCCGTGCTCCACAATGAGAGAAGCCACCACAATGAGAAGCCCGCACACCGCAATGAAGAGTAGCCTCTGCTCACCGCAACTAGAGAAAGCCCACGCGCAGCAACAAAGACCCAACACAGACAAAAATAAAATATAAATAAATAAATAAATTTTAATAAAAATAGTTTGAGCTCTAACCATTGTCCAAAGGAGTTCAATTTCTAAAGATGTATATACCCTTTAATGTGACATCTTACTTCTAGAAATCCTGAGAAATTATCATGGATACAAAGATTATTATACAAGGATGTTCATTGCAGGGTGGTTTATGTTAGCAAAAATTCCAAAATAACCTGAATATCCAAAATAGTAGTGGTTAAATAAATCATAGTATGTCCTACCCATAGCATGCTTTAGGTAAAATGATACTGAAAATATTTGTGGAAACAGGTTCATGATATATTTTTAACTGAACAAAATGTGTATGAAGGAATAGAGAACCCAGAAATAGTCCCGCACAAATATGACCAACTGATTTTTGACAAAGGTACGAAAACAATTCAATGGAGGAAGAATAGTCTTTTCAACAAATGATGCTGGAGCAATTGAACATCCACAGGCAAAAACATGAAAAAAAATAGATAAATCTTGATGTAAGCCTCACACTTTATAAAAAATTATTTTGTAATGGATCATAGATTTAAATGTAAAGTGTAAAACTGGAAAACATATAGAAGAAAACATAGGAGAAAGTATTTGGGACTTAGGGATGGGCATAGTGTTCTTACATATGAAACTCTAAGGATGATCCATAAAAGAAAAAAATGATAGTTTGGATTTCATCAAAATTAAAAACTTTTGCTCCATAAAAGACCCTATGAAAAGGCTGAAAGTATAACCTAAAAGCCAGGAGAAAGTACTTCAAACCACATATCCAACAAAGGACTTGAATCTAGAATATATAAAGAATTCTCAAAACTCAGCACAAAATAAAGAATAAAAAGACCAAAAATCCAATTAGAAAATGGGTAAAAGACATGAATAAACATTTCATCAAAGAGGAGATATAGATGAGAAATAAACACATGAAAAACTGTTCAATATCATTAGCCATGAAGGAAATACAAATGAAAACTACGAGATGTTACTTCACACCCATCAGAATGGACAAATGAAAACTGATGATAATACCAAATGCTGGTGAGGACATGAAAAACTGAATCACTTGTACATTGCTAGCTGGAATGTGAAATGGTACAGTCATTCTCAAATCTAGTTCAGCAGTTTCTTCAAAAAAAAAAAAAAAGCGAAACTAAACTTGTTCTTACTAAAAAAGCAATCACATCTCTGGGCATTTATCCCAGAGAAATGAAAACTTATGGCCACACAAAAACCTGTACCTGATTGTTCATAGTGGCTTTATTTGTAATAGTCAAAAGCTGGAAACAACCCAAATATCCTTTAGTGGATGAGTGATAAAACAAATTGTGGTATATCCATTCTGGAATATTACTCAGCTACATAAATAGCTCATCCCTAGCTATTGATGTATGCAACAATTTGGATGAATCTCAAGGGAATTATGCTGAATGATAAAAGCCAATATCAAAAGATTACACATGCATGATTTTATTTTACATTTGCAAACGTTGCCAGGGTTAGAGATGGGGTAGAATAAGGGAGGGGAATGGATGTGACTGTAAAGGGTTAACACGGGGATCTTCATGATGATGGGATAATTCTGAATCTTGATTGTGGTGTTGATTACATGAATCTACACATGTGTTATAATTACATTAAACTACAGTAGTGCAAATGAGTTCATGTAAGACTGGTGAAATCTGAATAAGATCTGTGGATTGTACCAATATCAGTTTCCTGGTTTTGATATTGTACTATAGTTATCTAAGATGTTACCACTGGGGAAAACTGGATGAAAGGTACATGATACCTCTGTGTACTATTTTTCAAACATCCTGTGAATCTATAATTATTTTAAAATAAAAAGTAAAAAAAAAAACAAACTAAATTTCTACATGTGATAACTTGGATGGATCTCAATGACATCATACTGAGTGAAAAAAAAATCCCATCTCAGTTACATACTGTATGATTCCATTTATAAGAGGCGGTGTATTAGTTGGTTAATGAAAATGTTACCAGAAGCTCACAGGAACTTAACCTTAAATTCCCCCTAGGAGAAATGATTTAATATTCGCTAATTTAGTGTTTGCGGTGACTTTATGGAACATAACTACCATAAATAACATGAATCAACTGTATATAATTCTCATAATAGCAGACAGATAGAAAGAGAACAAATTAGTAGTTGCCAAGGGATAAGGATGAGGAAGGTGGTAATGAAGGGGTAGACAATAAAGGATTTCCACAGAGGAGTTTGTGTAATGGAATAGTTCTGTATATAGATTATGGTGGTGGTTACACAAATCTGTACATGGGATCAAATTGCATGGAATTACACACAGGTGTGTGTGTGTATGTACAAGTAAAACTGTGAATTCTGAACAAGGCAGAATATAGTTAGCAGTATTGTACAAATGTCAATTTCCTACTTTAGATACTATACTACGTTCATGTAAGGTATCACTGGGGGAAGCTGGGTGAAGGATATGCTGAACTCTTTGTACTATTTTTGCAACTTCCTGTAGTTTATAATTATTTCAAAATTTTAAAAGTCTACAAAGCAATATGTATAATGCAACCACATATATATAATTTAAAATTGATATCTACAACTTAAAATTTCAAGTCCTAATTATAATTGCTGATCAATATAAAAGTTAACGAGGAACTACCGAGACATCACTGTGTGCCAAGGGCAAAGTATCTTTTAATTTAGATTTACACTTGACTAAAATTAATTTAATCAGTATTTAGATATAAATTTTATTAAATATAGAGATAAATTTTAATGTAACATAAATGTTACCCACAGTGTTAGTGTTTTTCTACACATTTGAAAATCAGCTGTAAATATTTGATAGTTTACTTTCATATAATATTTAATATTTGGAATATTAGAAGTTTATTGACCACTCTAGTGTATCCAACAGATTAGCTTACATTTCTATTTAAAATATAATATATCAAATGATTTAAAATTTTAGCTTCTGGTTGAAAGTAAAAGAATTTTATCAAGATTATAAATATTACTGGAAGTTTAAGAAAACAAGGTTCATCATATTTAAAGGTTTAATATAATAGATTTACAAAAGTTAAGTATTAGGGAAGATTTGTTAAATAGTTGCAGTATTTAAAATATTAATTTCATCTTCAACACATAACATATAGTAAATTTATAAATGCTATAAAACTTAAGGAAATTTTATTTAAGTGACTAAACACTTTGAAGATTTGAAGTCAAACTTAAAAGCTTAAGGAAAAACTGGGTTTATGAATATGTGACTTTAATAAATGGAATATTAATATTTTTAAAAGTAGCCCCAGAATATTCCCTTTTGTGTGTCCTCAATACCCAAATTTCATGTTTATACTGTGGGATATAGATACTGATTTCATTAGCATGTAGGCATTACAAAAAGAATTTACGAAACTCTGGATTAACATAGGAATATGAAAGTAATAAAAGCAGGAAACAAAACAACATAGTATAATTTAAATATGATGCATAGCAGATTAGGTAAAACCTTATTTATTTGAACTATTCTGTACTTTATATTGACTTACAAACACATCCACTGCATTTTCTAAGAACTAAGAAAGATGCCTTTTCTACCTTTTTTCAGTAAGAATGTATGCAGGTCTAGAAAAGAGTTTTGAGAAGGATGCTTTGTCCCCGGCCCTTTTCTTGAAATGAAATGAGCATGAGTTTTGTGTCAGAACCGAGTTTGAATCCTATCTCTGACTCTTACCGGCCCTATCTCCTTGAGTGAAAGTCACTCAGCTACTCAGAACCTGTGTCCTTTTCTGTGAAATGAAAATAATAATACCTGCCCATATAAAAGTACTTGCTACATAGTAGGCACTTTATTACAGGGGTTCTCCACCTTTCCTCTTAAACTTATGAATATTGTGAATCTTGTACCTGACTATGCTTCCCCCTTTGCTTGTGTCCTGAACCAGCACCCCGGCGACTCTGGTAAAATGAGTTATGAATTTCTGCGTGTGCATCTCACCCTTGGTCTTAGTATTGTTCAGTCTTTATTTTCGCTTTGCCTTTCCTTTCTCTGGTAAATGCTGTATCTCTCACATTATATTTTTGTTTGGAGCCACCTTAAATCCTTTGTGAAAGGTGTCAGGTGGAAGGTCCTGAAGAAGTGTTGGCTGGTTCCTTTTCCCTCCACCATGACCAGACACCCGAAGAGACCCCTCCCTCCCTCCCTGCAGTGGACGGGTCTTTCTGGGTTATTGAAAGCCCACCCTGCTCTAAGTAGACCCAGAGTTCCATTTAGAGTAGGCCTAGTAAGGAAGTGGCAGCCAGAATCATCTAATACATTCAGCACTTGATTCCTCAAGTGACTGTTAGCTGTTCTGTGTAAAGTTCACAGCAAATTCTTAATCCTCAGCCATCTTTCACCTGTCATCTAGCTGTTTTCTGCTTAGGGAATTAAAGTTGATGTTTGTGAGTAACTAAGCAAAATACAATCAGGAAGGAAATCTGTATTTTAAAGGAAGTATATGATGCATTTCAAAAATAAGTGTCCCAGATTGTAATCTGGCTTTTTTGTTCAATCTTAGCAGTTAATGGTAATAAATTGTTACAATTATTGGTCAGCTGTTTCTTTCTTCCCACTGAAAAGCGCTGTCATTGAAAGAGAGATAGCACTCACATTTCCTAAACTTTAAGAGTGAAAAAAGCCATATGCATATAAGTGTGAAAATATTTTCTATGGTTTTGAATGAGATCAGTATATGTGTGTACTATGTATATGTTTAAAATTCTTCCACCTGGTCAAAATGCTTTTAAAAGAGAAAGAATAGCTGATGCCTATTGTTCAGACTGGAAAGTATTGTGATTACACTAAAAAGCATAGCCCCTCTTGAAGTTTAGTTTTTTACTTCCTTTATTTGAGTATAAAGCAAAAAGGAGGCTTCTCTAAGATGTCCTAATAGAAGCTTTTGAATGATCTGCAGAGGTAGCATTGAGGTGAATGGAGTCCATCAAGATTTGCCGGAAGTATGAAATAATTATCGAAAGGATTCCATTAGAGACGAAAGCTACCTAGTCTAATACAGACAGAAAAAGCTGACCCTTTTCAGGCTCTCAACTTTCTCTAATGGATGGCCTTAAGTTGAAATCAAGACTTAACTGGATCATTGATTCTTAAAAGAAAAATATTGGGCATAGTGGCATATAAGTAAAAGCTGGAAAAATGGTCAGATAGATTTATCTTTTAGTTAAAGCTTGGAATGAAAAGTATTTTTACTATTTGCTGTTTTTAAAAAAATTTTAGGCTCACAGGAATGGAGACTAAATGATAGGATATATTCTCATGAGGTAAATATTCATTTTAATAAAGTAATGAAAGCTGCTTTCAATAAGAACAACATGGTTGTCAACAAAAAGGAATCTACAGATTTTTAAAAGATAGTTGCCATTATATGTTACCTATTAGGTAATGGAGAGTGTTCTTTACCTAGTAATTGACCCATGTGTCAAATTCCGCGCTTTCCTCCGGAGGGCCACACAAAGTCTTGTAGTCTATATTTTGTAGTGCACACTTCTGTAGCCAACATGTAATGCACACACAGACATGCACACATGTACACACATGCACACATACCTAGCCAGGGTAAAAAAGGTCAAGTACGTGAAATTATCTAAAATTTCCTGTGTTTGTCGAAAGCAGCAGCTGATGCCTTTGCCTCTAGTTGTTCCAAAGCACTTCATTGCAGCTGGGTAGAAGTGTTCGGAGTGTCAGATTGGTAATTAAGTGGTCTGTTATGGAGGGAAAATTGCTAATAATAAATAAATGTACCACAATTGTCTGAGTATAGGGTCAGCAGAAGGCAAGAATGTCAAGGGGAGAAGTGAAATTGTGGATGAAGTATTTTGGTTGTCATTTAAGTTAATATTAGGTTGCTCCTGATAAGTAAGATGGGCTAAAGTGGCCAGTAATATGAAAGTGGAAGTAAAGAACCTGTTTTAAAATCTCAAACATAGTGCTAGGATGAATAAAAAAAATCCTGTATCATTTTAGTTGGGCATGTCAGTATACTCAATATATGGTTAAATACTAGATCATTAATAAATTGTATCAGTACTCAATTTAATAATATTCTGAGAGAATATAAGAAAACTGACAGTACAGTTAATAAATCTCCTGAGAATCATATACAATTGGTGTAATTTTACACTGAGGATAATAAATAATTCCATAATAATGACCCAGCAGATTCTGGATACATTTCTATTAGAGTTTTCTAATTTATCTCATTGAAAACTATAAATGTTTTAAATTATCAAGTAAAGTTATTGTTTAACCAATAAATACATATCAGTTAAGTAAATCAATATACATACAAACTCTTAAATATATATAAGATGGAGTGAAATCATATATAGTTTGACTTTTACTAATAAAATAAAATGTTTTATGAAATATAAAATAATTTCTCTTAAATATAATATGACCCTAAATGTTACTCTGAGTATTTCAACTTCAGAGTAACTTTTGCTTTATCGTGTCTCTATTATAATAATTGTACAGTTATACTTTTCAAAACAAGCTTTCACATATATATTTTTCAATCCTTCTTTAACAATTCTATGAAGTAGATGGGACAAATATTATTATTAGTTTTGTTCTGTGGATGAGAATACTGAGACTCAGAAGGTTCAAGGAAGTAATTTACCTAAAGTCACATAACAACGAATCGGTAGAGTCTGGAATTGAATGTCTTCTGATGACTCCAAAAAGTGTGGAGTGTGGGTATGGGCAGGGTAGAGTCTTCTTGTGATTACTCTTCATAGTTGAAGATGCTCATGCTGATGGCCTTTGTGGCAGAGCAATTTGCTCAGTAACAGAGGGATGCGGGGGGAGAGAAGAAAGAAGAGAGAAAATTTTAAAAATACATATGGGTCCAGTTCATATAGTGCCTATTTGGTGAATGTTTGACTGTTTGGTGAATGTTGACTTGTAAGATGTTTTCATGTTTTGTGACTCACTTGTATGCCTTCCAGACTACATGACACCGTTGTTCAAAAAAGAGGTGCTTCATTACAGAAAAAAAATCGTCGGCCAAGTCAGTATCAACTAATGGGGACTAAGCTATTTGCAGGATTTCAGGAGAGCGTCATCACACGTATGGCCTTTGGGAGCATGCCATAGGTTGAAACTAAACTAGAATGGAGGATAATAGCACTTGATAGTGTTAGGAGGTTTGTATTAAAGCTGTTGAAATAATACATACATTGGTGTTTTAAAAAATGAGGCTAGAAAGTTTATTGTGATTTTTTTTGGCTTAAAACCCTCTTATATCTAACTCATGAAAAGGAAATATCCTCTGTACTGTACTATATCTAGAAATGTCTGCATGGACCTTTAAGTATGGAGAGTATGAGTATTCCCTGATCTATATAGTGAATTTTATAATATTCACAGATGTTATGTGTCTTAATGGGCTAATTTGTAATTACTTGAAATGTAATTACCTCTTAAGAAATGTCTTGAGAGGTAAATAAATCAATGATTATGAAGCGCCTTCTACAAATTTGACCCTTGCCATGAGGGCGTGACCCAAGCTAAGTGCCCAGCAGCATAACTCTGTCATCAGAGAGAGTTCAGAAATTGAGGATTTATCAAAGATCTTAGGATATGGATAAGAAAAATATTGAAATGCCTACTCAATTCCCTGTATTACAGTGAGAATTTGGTTGAATGGGTTCCCGTCCTCCCTCAGTATGTTTACAACTATAATTTTCTTGTAAAGGAAACTAATGAAGTCAGAATATTTAAATATTGCACACTTCTTTTTGTTGACAGAATCGATCAAGTCCAAATGTTATTTTTGGTTCTGCAAACATCACTGGTGAATAATTTGGAGGGAAGAACACTAGAGTATGAATGTTCTGGAAATGCTGAAATGTTTTCAATATATATCAAAATATAAATCCCACTAATTATGCATTTATATTACACTCTGAGCAAAAAAAGAATTCTTCTCTAGTATGTTTTCCAGGTTTCCAAATAACTATCATATGCTGAATGGATAGCCCAGCTGAAGTGAGTGGGCCCAAACTGATGAAAATACGCAGGGCAATTGGCCTGCCAATAAAATGAAGGGGTTTTTAGGTTTCCCAGTTATATAAGGGGGAAAAAAATCAGATTACAGATTCTGATAGTCCAAATGTCATGTCAATCATTAAGTAACAATATTTATGTAATAAATTAAACCAAACTAACCTTATGGTACAGTGTTATGATATATATATTCTATATAGTAAGAAAGGAGACAAAGCATTTGGCTGGTATATGAAATTAACACTGTCAGAATATTTTCAGGGCCAGGTGTTTCAAAATGTTAACATGTTACTAGGTTTCTTTGCCATTAAATATAGCCAAGTATATTTAGAATATAGAGAAAATATCCAATTGAGGAACTCTTGGAGGAAATTTGCCTATCCAGTCAGCTGCTTCTGAGACATGGTTCAACGGGCAAGCAGAGGAGGGGAGGAAGGTTCATTTAAGTTTAGATTGATAATAATAATAATAATAAAATGTTGAATTGAATGGAGTTTCTTCCATCCCTTTCAAATGGAAGAAAAGTGGTTCCTAGCTTTTTATATTTTACATAGAGAGAAAGAAAAACTCTCCTAATATAATCAAAGATTTAACAGGTTCGGAGGTCTAAAGAAAGAGCTCATCCTCAAGTGAATAGCTTTATTCACAATATCTTTAGCTGAAAAAGTTTTAAATGCGATTTACATGGAACAAATCAGTTTTAGGTTTCAACATACATTTCAATCTGAAGCAGTTTGCAAGATCCAACTAAACATAGCCAGCAAACATTTCATTTATTTGAGGTAAGCATGTGCATTTGCAAATGAGTTTCTCTTTATAACAGGAAAATAGCACCAATTTTTACTTAGAATTTTATTTTCTTATTATTATACTTTAGGCCCTCATTTTAGTTATTGTTGTTTTCTCTTTCACCTTGGTTAAATAATTAGTTTCATTTATATTGTTTGTTAGTGATCAATCTCTGCTTCCCCCCAAAATCTACCCTATTAAGGGTCTGCTTGGTTGAGGTTGTATAAACTCAACAGTCAGTTAACTAAATGCATTGTTTTCACTCCTCAGTTTTTGTGTTGAGCAAATAGAAAAGCAGCTAACATTCATTTGTTTTTCTTTTTGCTTGTGTTTTGAGAGAATCAGTCAAATTATAGGTGTTTAACTGGAGGCTGGGCCTTATTTATAACCATCGTGCACTAAAAGCTCTTTATTTTGTGTCTACAAAGATATAGGTTACATAAATATCAACACAAAAATAATTTGAAGTTTTATTTCAAAATGCTGATTTATGGAGATTGGGGCTGTCATTGTGCTGATAAGAAAATGAATGAAGTAGTTCCCATGATAGATGAAAATCTTAAGTAAGACCTTGAATTTCTGATTTTTTCAATTATAGACATTCGCATTTGGTACACAGACATTGGCCAGGCCATTCTCAAAGCTGGATATTCTCCTCCTTATTTTCCAATGAGTTGTCCAGTGGAAGATTACATACTGGGTCTCAGGAAGAATCAAATGCTGGATGTCTGTTTGGGCTGGTGCAAAATGAAGCCAATAAACTAGAAAAAAAATGGTCCACATTTGCTTTCAAACTGCTAAGTCTCTAGTGTTTTACCATTGTTTAAAACATTTAAACATTTTGTCACTTATTTAAATTACCGATGGGCCATTGAGTCATTTTCTTTATAGCACATCACCCACTGTTTGTAAATTATCCGTGAGCCTGGGACAAGCAGCCATATGTGTATGGGATTTAGAGGAAGGAAGCTCTTGTCTTTTGTTGCAGAAAGTATTGCTTCTGTCTTACTTCATTCACTTGATTTAACACTTCAAAAACTGAATTTTTTTCCTGTGCATGATTTTCCTGCCTATTTTGTACATCGAACAAGTAACAAGCAACATCTTGAATTAGCATTTAATATCAGATCTAGGCATAATTTTCTATGAAAAATAAAATGATTATATTTTAAAAGTTATTCTTGAAAAATGATAGCCAAAAGAGTAAAAACAAATTTTAGACTAATATAATTTTGAGGATGAAAATTTTCTAAGCCAGTAGAATAAGAAGAGTAAAGTTGTTAAATGACTTACAGCAGCAAGTAATATTATAGAATTACAAAATTTAACCTTAAAGAGGACTTATTTTAACACCTCTGTTTATAGGTGAAAAAGCCAAAAGCTCCTAGAGTCAGGTGCCTTGCCTAAAATTACACTACAAGTGACCAGGAGAGTTATGTATCCACTTATTCAACAAATATCATTGGAGAACCTACTATATGTTCAAGACGGTGGAAGATCCAAAGATGAAAAAGACCTAGACCATATTTGATACTCATAAGAAATTTTTATTGTAGTAAAGTAGAAAGATATACAGAAATAACTATAAAGAGAATATGATTTATATCATAAGGGTGATGCAAGTAAAAGGAATTCAGGATTTGAGAGGCAAAGCAAAGTTTAGAACTCTGATTTTTTTTTCCCTGGTTTATCTCTACCCCTACTAGAGTATAAGCTCCATGAAGGCAGGGACCTTACTATGCCGGATAAGTGACATATAGTAAATACTCAGTGAATGAACGATTGAATATTCTTTCCACACTGCAATACTGCCTCTTAAAAGTAGCAAATGTGTATGTTCCTCCTAGAAAGCATTTATCCTCCTCACAATGATTACAAGATCTATTCTCTCATTGACTATCCTGTGCTTAATACCATTCTAGTGATATGTCAGAGTATAATATAATACTTTATTGCTTAAATATTTACCATATTTAAGCAATAATGTAAAATACTCTCAATATTTATCTTTCAGCTTAAAGCATGCAGTTTGGAAATTATGAATGCTAAAGTGCAGAGTTAAAAACATGGACAGAGCCAATCTCATTGTTTCTAACTTATTCCTAGCACATATAACACGTGTCTTGTAACTAGGAAGATGGGTTTTTTTCATATAATAACACTTGAAAAAGAGAAATTTGGCCACTTTCCATTGTGAAACTTTTGGCTTCTAGGATACAGATTACTATTTAAGTCCTAAAATATGCATGCTGACAATTAAAGAACTTGGGAAGATTTCTAGGAAGAAAAGTGGACATTGTCATATGTCCATGCAAGAAGTCCTAATGCATTTAATTATAAATTTTCTGCTTTAAAGGGGGAAAAAAGAACAAAATGAAATGTCATCTCTAGGTCATGTATTTCGTTGCATAAGGACTGGAACAACCTAAAACATGTGATAACTTGTTTGGCTGTCCACATGTAAAACAAAATAAAGAACAGAAAGAAAAATCATGTTATTTTTAGGCATAGGCACTTGTTCTAGCCAGAATTATCAGATAGTTTTCTTTGATTTCTTCTTTACTGTTGCGTAAATATAATATGCTTTTAAAATTTGTTTAGAAATTTTCGTGAAACCCATTCACTCTACACATCAATTCTTATTGAAGAGTATAAGGAGTATTTTTTTGCAGGGGAAAAAATATGTCAAATAGGGCAATACTAAAAGTCAATATTTTTGATAGTTCCATGTAGCCTATTATTTACATAAAAATGAACATATAAGATAATGCCTTCTTTTTATTTTTCTTTGATAATATTCAATTATAGGAATATGTTAAAGTTTGGGGGTCTTTAGCTAGATTTCACCTCTGAATTCTAAAACATGGGAACAACATATAGTCTATTATAATCAAGTTGGAATTCTGGGCATATCTAATACATGGATCATTTGATAGAAAATAAATTTTCTTACCTTTACCCAGAAAGGAGAGAGAACATTAATTTAAATTTAGGGAAGGGTTAATTTGGATAATTATAGATATCTTTGGTGTTCGTATATGTTGTAGCTTACTTGAATAGCATATGAATATTTGGGTTTAAATGTGGAAATTTTACATACAAGTATCCTTAGAAAATCCGACTGAAAATAAAGAAAAGAGTGTGTATTTAAAATTGAGGTGATAATAGAGATACAACATTTTATTTTGAGAAATGCATATTTAAAAATTGTTCAGAGAAGCTATGTTATAAAAAGTACTCCAGCACTTTCTGGCATTTTTACTGTTTAAACAGATTAAATTTTAAAAATATATAATTTTACATAGCTATCAGGGTAGTCCTGTGTCATGAAAGATACAAGGGATTTGAGTCATTATGTACTTTAAAATATCCTAATGGTAGTTATAAGTTTTTTGAAATCACATCAGATTCAGTTAATTATAAATTATTATTACAACATGGAACGAAGTTATAAAGTCTCACAGTGCTGGCAAAAACTGTTTTAAAAAAAAAAGAAACCCCAACAAATATAATGCAAAAGTAAGTGTTCCTGGTAGCGGAGTTAAATATTTTAAATTATGCTGGTTTGTGACTCAGTATTCAGCCTAATGCAGTCTAGGGACTGTGCAATAAGTAAACATTTTGTGACAAGAATATAAAATTTCTAATCTAATACCATAAAAATAACTGCTAGACATTTTATAATTTTGTAAAGAACAGGACAAAAAACACAACTTCTGGTTACAAAACAAAAGTCTAATAAATACACCTTTGCATGGCTGACTTTGAAGTCCTTCCTTATAAATGGGCAACACATTTTGCATTTTTTGGTCATTTTCCCCAAGTGCCTTTCAGTTTTAACGATCTGAGTTCAGTTTCCTAAGAAAGAAGCCCCTGTTTCCCATTCATCACATCTAAGAGGTTAGAGAGTATGTTTAAACAGATATATTTTCTTTTCGTCTAACCTTGTCTGGAAGATATAGGAAAACTAATTTGCCTTATTTACATATGGCACAATCTATCCAGTATTCAAGGGCTTGTCAGAAACAGGAACCTTGTGCATTTCCATGGTAACCGATGGCATGCTGACAGTATCTGGCTTGTTGCAGCTTCGTCTAGGCAGGCCGGCAATTAATCAGCCATCTACATGCACAAAATTCTTTGTGAGTGAATGGCAGCGCGCCTCTGTAGTGCTGTCTGTGCTTTTACAATTTTGTATTCCTGCCGGGCAAAGTACTTTTTTGTCTCTTCTATTCTTTTTCCATAGCTCCCCAAAATGTGCTAGAAAAGAGTGTGAGGGAGTGGGGAAAAGGGGAACACATCTACCTGTAATTTCAAAATGACATTATTACTTCCTGGCGTCAGATACGCCAGAGTATATTTCTTCCTTTTATTCATAGTGTGGGTTTGCCTTTTTTTTTTTTTTTTTTCTGAGTTTTCTTGGGTTTGTGCTAGATAGTCACTTAATCTGTATTTCAAGGTCCTTTATTGTTGGTGCAAGTAGGACATACCTACTGAAGCAGGTCTGTGTGTAAATCATGGCTGGGCCTGTGTCGTGTAGTGTGGAGCCTTCAAGTCCTTTTACTCCTTACCTAGGTCTATCCTCTCAGCTACATGGAATGGACATTATTCCCATTTTGCAGACTGAGGCGCAGAGCAGTTAAGTGATTCAGCCAGCTTCCCATTTGGGCTGGAATGCTCCAGTGCTCTTGCCACTGTGCCAGCTCTGAGGCACTGGCAGTTACCCTTTATGTAGAGTGATATCTTAGGGTACAGGAATCAGTGTTATTTCACTTCAATAGCCTGGAGTTTTCTTCCTCAAAAAATAGTACCATTTAGTTTATTCAAATAGAACCTTATATTATCTAGGATCTGGACGAGAGAGCGAGGAAGTTAACAGTTTGGGCCTTGCCTTAGATGGTTATTAGGAAACTGTGTTTGGATATTGCCTACAACCCTAACTTTGTCGTGTCTGAGCTTAGCTTCTTTCTCTGTAAAATTAAGGGAATGTATTTGATTATCTTGAAGGGTCCACCCAGCACTGAAATTCTATAATTCTTCAAATTTTCTAAAACATTATTTTGGATAGTTGTAGGTAAAAATTAAGACCTATAATTCATTCAGTCTTTTGTCCTTGAAAGGTGACAGAATGATTTGCATTGAATTGAGCTGAATAAATTTCTTTCTCAAAAAAAGGAAAAGAAAGATTTAACATCTGGATAGTTGACAAATCTCAGAGGGATTTGGTCATTAGCGTTTCTACAATTCACAGAGCAAAAATTTGGTTGTCTTCAAACTCAAGTTTAAGTGAAATATCTGAAGAAAATTTTAAGTGTATTGGGGCATAGAGATATTACGTTTCTGAAAAGTTTCACACATTAAAAGTTTTTGTTGGAAGAGTTTCAATGGAAAAAAAACTAGTAACAAAGGTGTTTATTCATAGAATGGAGGGAATACAGGTGAAAATACATGTAATCTTTAATATCTCTGTAAATCTAAAGTCATTTTTATTAGTTTAGGAATATGAATGTTTATAAAAATATACCTATTTTAATAAGTTCATTACTTTTTATTAATGTATTTATTTAAGGAAGAATTACTTATTTATCATGTAATTTTTCTTTAAAATTGAAAAATATTTCTTAAAAATGTGACCTCAGTTTGGAAGTAAATCCCATTTCAATAATATAAAAATAAGGATGCTCTTTCATGCAAATATTTTGCCACTCTCTCTTCCAGTTCTGCTTCATTTGTTTTATGAATGACAAAGTCTCTAATATAACTGTTTTCTCCAATTTTGGCTTTCTGTTAAAAGAAAAAAAGTGAAGTGTGACCACAAAGCTTCTGCTTTCTTCTAACCAATTATTGTTCATCTTTTAAGTGCTACAAACACAAGGGCATCATTTGTTCTTCCACACTCAGTTTCTCTTACTTGTTTATGTACCAACTCTGAGTAACATACTAAATAATATTTCATCTAACATTTAACCCATTTTGACACATCCTATTTCCTCCAGAGTTCAATTAAATTTGTCAGTGATATTCCAGAATAGAATGCTGTTTTTTTCTTATAATTAAGTCCTTTTTTCCCAGTTTTTTTTTTTTAGATATCTTATGTTTATATAAGAAGTCTATCCATTTTTTTTTAGTATAGTATAGCTCATAGTGTGTGGTCTCTATAAGTTTTGCTGTTTTAGAAAAATCAGCCCAAAGCCTTCGCTACATGGATAATGTTACCATGAGCTTTTGCGTGTTCTCCCTCAAAATTCTTCTCATTCTTTCATATTGTTTTTAATTAAGGAGGGATTCTGTCACATCATTCACTTAGTCATTAATCAAGTATTTATTGAGCTCCATTATTTGGGTGTTTGGAAATCCACACCACCACCACCTCCCACTAATAAAAAATATGGGAAATCTTCTCTGTGGTAGAAATTATTCTTATCAATTTGGATATAGCAAATTTGAACACATGTAATAATGGGTTAGTTTCAGATGTGACTTGATGTCTACCTTACCTTTTTAATTTCCTAGGCTATAAATGAAGATAATAGTACTTCATAGAATTTTTTTAGAATTAAATAAAGCGCATGAGGCATCTTGCAGATTTTACACGTTCAAAAATGGTAGAAATCTGAGGTATCCAAAGCATTCAAATTCATAGAAACAGAAAGTAGAATGGTGGTTACTAGGGGTTGGGAAGAGGGGAGAATGGAAAGTGACTGCTTAATAGGTACAAGATCTCCTTTGGGGGTGATGAAAATGTTTAGGAACTAGATAGAGATGATGGCTGCACAATATTGTGCATATACTAAAAAATCATTATATTGTACACTTTAATTGGGTAAACTTATGGTATTTGAATTATCTCAACAAAGCTATTTTTTTAAGCCAACATTAGAACTTAGAAAATTTCACACAAAATTCCAGATGAACCTCTTTTGGAAAAGTCCTTTGATCTGATACCACCAGCCACATGGTCCCTCATAGTGTCTCTCGTTGTTTAATGGGTATAGAGTTTCAGTTTTGCAAGATGTAAAAGTACTGGAGATTTGTTACACAACATTGTAAACATACTTAACACAAATGAACTATGCACTTGAAAATGGTTAAGATGGTAAATTTTATGTTATGTATTTTTAGCACAATAAAAATAATGGTAGAAGTAGTTTTTTTTTAATTAAATAGTTCATAATGTTATTATTAATATTTTTCTTATTATATCATTATCACTATTCTTATTAGCTTGCTAGTCCTTAACTTATTGCAGAGGTTAGGCAGAGGCAGAGAACTCTGGCGTAGTAAAACTTAATAATGATGTATATTAGATCAAACCGTATGCAATCATAATATTCAACCACTTTTAACCCACAAAACGGCAATTTTGAATGAGTCAACCTATCAATTTATGAAAATGTCCTAAAGTAACTAGAGTATGGCTTATTGATCTGCTATTATACGTATTTGAATTCAACACAAAAGTATACTTATTTTTAGCTTCTTGATGAATCTCTACTTCAGGGCCCAAAAGAAATCATTCTGGTTTTTTAAATTTCTGACTCCTCCCCTTACTGGCTGTGTGATCTTCAGTCTAAGTTTCCTTATCTGTGAAACAAAGAAGATAAATAGGATTGAGGTCAGGAATACATGAAAACAAATTATGAAAAACACTAAACCCAGGGCTTGGCACACAGCAGAAGCTCAACTAATATATAGTACTTCATTTCTGCTGGGTAGCACTATATGAGACAGTATGGCATATAGTTAATGGGTATCTGAACTTGAGTTAGATATGAATTCCAGCTGCTGATTTTAGGCAGATTACTTCTCGTCACTGAGTCTTAGTCTCCTCATCTGAGAAGAGCTACCTCAAAGGAGAATGAGGACTAAAACACCTCACACAGTTCTGGGAACATATTAGGCTTTGACAAATTACCCATCAATTTATTGTTTTCATAATCCTTTTTCCCCGATGGAGAGAGAAGACTGAGGAAACAGGAGAATGTTCTTAGGAACTAAAAATGCACTCATTTCCTTTCCTCAGAATGTTTCTCCCACTTTTTTTCTCTATCTCCCTGATCCCAGGGTTGCCCCAATCCTATATGTAGGGCAGGATTCACCTCACCTTCCATCTTGGGCCCTCTGTCATGCTCCCAAAGTCCAAGCATATGGTGATTAGAAGAAACACTGAAGTGGACTCCAGTGACTTGGGTACTGGTTCCAGCCCCAGTGGCCACTAATTTGTAACACTGGTCGGTCATTGCCCCTGTGAAGAGTTTGGAGGAGATCAGAGTTTCCTAAACTCCAGTTTTGACCAGTCTAAGATGAAATGAAAGAAAGAAAGACAAATTTTATGTAGCTATAACATTTAATCTATGTTTATGTTTATATCTATCTTTATATTGCTATAACTTTATACCTGTCCTTGCTTAGGAGAGGCTGTCCTTGATACTGAGATGATGCTCTTCTTCCTCTTTTGTTTCCAAATGCCTGTTCATTTATGGAATCACAGCTAAATAGATGGTCGATTTTATGTTACTTCCTCACTTGGCAAAATAAAAGGCTGGCAACCCTCCATCTTTCTCCTTAAAAATTGTAAAAGCTAAAAGTCTCGACTTTTTGAATTAGTTAATTCTAAGGATATTTTTCAATCTGACATTCAATTATTCTAATTAGAATTCACCAAAACCGTAGATCCTTAAGTGGTTCTTTGGCTTAAAGATTAGAGAGGCAGCTCTCTTATAAACTCAATGAAATCTGCACTTCTTCAGGTTTTGTCCACAAATGTCTTTGCTTCACTAATATGAAGCAATAGAATGCTTTTATTTTAAGACTTTATTTTTTAGAGCAGTTTTAAGTTTACAACAAAATTGAGAGGGAGGTACAGAGATTTCCCATACATGCATAGCCACCTCCATTATCAACATCACTCACCAGAAGGGGACATTTTTTACCAAGGGTGAACCTACATTGACATATCACAATTACCCAAAGTCCACATTTTACCTTAGGGCCCACTTTTGTTGTACATTCTGAGTTTGAACAAATGTATAATGACATATATCCATCACTATCGTATTATACAGAGTATTTTCATTAAACTAAAAACCCTCTGTGTTCTGCCTATTTATCTCCTCCTCCTCCTCCTCCTCTGTCAACCACTAATCATTTTACTGTCTCCATAGCGTTACCATTTCCAGAACATCCTATAGTTGGAATCATACAGTATGTAGCCTTTTCAGATTGGCTTCTTTCAATTAGTAATATGCATTTAACTTTCCTCCATATCTTTTCATGGCTTGATAGCGTGTTTCTTTTTAGCACTGAATAATATGCCATTGTCTGCATGTACCACAATTTATTTATCCATTCACCTGCTGAAGGACATCTTAGTTGCTTCCAAGTTTTGACAATTATGAATAAATCTGCTATAAACATCTGTGTGCAGGTTTTTGTGTGGACATAAGTTTTCAACTCTTTTGTGTAAATACCAAGGAGTGCAATTGCTGAATTGTATGCTATGAGTATGTTGAGCTTTGTAAGAAACTGCCAAACTGTCTTCCAAGGTGGCTGTACCATTTTGCAATCCCACTAGCAAAGTGTCAGTGTTCCTGTTGCTCTACCTCCACCAGCATTTGGTGTTGTCAGTGTTTTGGATTTTGGCAGTTCTAAAAAGTGTGTAGTGATATCTTATTGTTTTAATTTCATTTTCCTGATGACATATGCTGTGGAGCATCTTTTCATATGCTTATTTGCCGTCTATACGTCTGCTCTGGTGAAGTATCTGTTAAGATCTTGGCCTGTTTTTTAGTTGGATTGTTTTCTTATGGTTGAGTTTTAAGAGTTCATTGTATATTTTGGATAACAGTCCTTTATCAGATGTGTCTTTTGTAAATATTTTCTCCCAGTCTGTGGCTTGTCTTCTAATTCTCTTGATATTGCTTTCACAGAGCAGAAGTTTTTAATTTTAATGAAGTCCAGCTTATCAATTATTTCTTTCATGGATCATTCCTTTGGTGTTGTATCTAAAAAGGTGTCATGATAACCAAAGTCATCTAAGTTTTCTCCTATGTTATCTACTAGGAATTTTATAGTTTTGCGTTTTACATTTAGGTCTATGACCTGTTTTGAGTTAATTTTTGTTAAGGGTGTAAGGTCTGTGTTTAGCTGCATTTTTTTTTTTTTTTGCATGTACATGTCCAGTTGTTCCAGCACCATTTGCTGAAGAGACTAACTTGCTCCATTGTATTGCCTTTGCTTCTTTGTCAAAGAACAATTGACCATCTTTATGGGGGTCTATTTCTGGGCTCTCTGTTCTATTGATCCAGTTGTCTATTCTTTCACCAATACCACAATATTTTAATTACTGTAGCTTCATAGTAAGTCCTAAAGTTGGGTAACATCAGTCCTCCTGCTTTGTTTTTCTCCTTCAATACTGTGTTGGCTATTCTAGGTCTTTTGCCTCTCCATATAAACTGTAGAATCAGTTTGTCAATATCCAAAAAAAGAAATAAATTGCTGGTATTTTCATTGGGATTGCATTGTATCTATAGATCAAGAACTGATATCTTGACAATATTGAGTTTTCTTGTCCATGAACAGGGACTATCTCTCCATTTATTTAGTTCTCCTTTGATTTCATTTATCAGAGTTTTGTAGTTTTCCTCATATAGATTTACACACATTTTTGTTCATGGTAAACTTTTGAGGAAGATAAACTTTCTTTTTGCAAGTTGGGTTCTTTGCACATCCTAGTAAGTATGAGATATGTGTTAGGTTAGAGAGGGAAGTCCATTATCTAGAATTTTGTAAACAGGAAGAAAAGTATACATCATCAGTAATTGAATTTTTAATTTTCTCCATACAATGCATAATATCAGAGAATTTTCTTTCACAGCACTTATGATAAATGGAATTATCCCTTTATTAGTTGTATGGATATGGGGTTACCTTGCTAGATTTTAAGCTCCATGAGGGCAAGGATGATGGTGCTATATTCACCATGGTGTGGCTGGCATATAGTGCATACTCTGCAAATGTGAATAAAAGTGATATGTGCCATAAGAGAGGGGGAGGATCTCAAGTTCTATAGCGAGATCAGAGAAAACCTTTCAAAAAGTGGCAGGTAAAGTAGCTTTAAATGGCGGCCGATATTTTAGCATACAAATATGAAAGATTACATGGTGCTCAGTATAATTGTAGAATTGAGTACACTTTAGTGTATACTAGTCCTTTGAATATCGGAAATCTCTTTATAAGGCAGCTTCTAAATAATCTTTTTTAAAAAACTAGAATTAATAAGATCAGTTTACTCTAAAGTCTGTCTAGGGAAAGGGAAGTTTTCTCCATATGAAGGGTGACATATAGGAAGGACTGCGAAGTCTTTAGCCACTGAAGGATGTAAAGAATTAAGCATTATTCCAAAAGTGTTGGCTTAAAAGACCAGCAAGCACAGTCTCATTTTGATAAAGAGACTGAGCAAGAGAAGAATTTAAATAAGAGTTAAGAACCTCTGTTTCCATCTACCTGCAAAGTAATTGATGAAGCAGCAAACTTAGAGACAAATTGTAGGCACGAGACAGCATGCCATGTGGAAAGAGGTTTGGTATTAAACAGATTTTGGCTTTACCTTCAGCTTTACCACTAACTAGCTGGTAACTTGGGACATACTAGATAAACTTACTAAATCTCAGTTTCTTCTTTAGTAACATGAAGATAATACTCTGTAGGATTGTTATTATAAATAAATTTAAATAATATATGTAAAAGGGACTAGGACAGAATTTAAAACATAGTAGGTATTCAGGAAACACTTCTCTCCACCCTTTCTTTGTCTATTTTGTCTGCTTTAGGTCTTGAGCTTTGCTTTTTTCCAAGAAGTTACCTATTCCTTGGTACCACATAGGCTCTTTGTGTATCCCCCAAATTGCAAGCAAATATATAAATAGAATAACAATCCAATGAGTCTAATAGTAACATCAAATTAATCTACAGTATCAAGTCTTGAAAATTAGTTTGGAATCTTCACTTCTGTAAAATGCTTAAAACAATTTATCCATTTAGTCTGCCTTCTATGTTCTTTTATCAAATTAAAAGAGAATTAGAGGTCAAGTTTATAGCTCATATATAGATTACTGTGTATCAAATTCTGTATTCAAAGTTGACACGTTCAGCCAGGTCATGGAGTGATGGAAGAGACCTTGCTGTGGGAGGAGGTGACTGGAAGGACTGTGGAAGTTAAATGGAGCAGGAGCCAAACCATTAATCAGTAGGTGCTGAGAAGCAGCATGTGACACTGTTCAGACTGCTGAGTCTGTAGTCAGAAGAATTCTGCTTGAGCCCTTGGCCTCATGCTTATTAGCTTGGTGATCCTGAATAGGACCCACCTGAGCTCCCAAAAGAAAAATCTGGTTCTTGGATAGTGCTGACCCAAAGTAAGTGCTTGGTAGATGTTTGTTGAATGAATAAATGTCACAGAAACTGACATTAATACTTAGTTTCCATGTATTTGTGCTGTGGTCCTCTATCGCTTCCCTTAAGCCCACAGACTATGTAAAATCAAACTTAGTTGAGTTAGTCCCCACTATTTAGCCAGAAATATGTGTGTGCCTGTTATGCAATGAAAGTAGCTGGCCTAGAAGACTTGTCATCCTGAATGTTCCTTCATCATACAATCCCTCCATGGATTCATATATCACCTGTCAGGTAATCTTCTAGAGAAGCTTGACTGTAACAGTTTGTTCTGTGGTTTGGATGGTGAATGAGATGGGTTAGATCATTTAATTCACTATATGGCACCTAAATGTTAAAGCTGAAGAAAAAGAATGTCTGACAAATTGTTTGTTGTCATTAAGGTTTATTTCTCATATACCTTAGTTGGTTTCCCCCACCTCATTTATTGTCCAACACACAAAGCTAACTATTATAAAGAAGGCAGTACTTAATGGATGCTAGACAAATGATTGTTGAAGCTGTCTGTTGCGTTACCCAATACATGAGAGCCAAATTATAATGTCATTAGATGGGATGCCTCAAGTTATTATAAAGTTGTGCTTCCCACAATGTCCTTCCTTTATCCTCAGCATGGTTCTTCCTAGCATCTGTTTTCACTCAGCAGCTGCATTGTTTTTATAACAGCTGAGATCAAGCTTTGAATCTTCTGTTACACCAATGGTTAAATGCCCCCAACCAATACCTAAAAACATATATTTGGGGTCATACAATTATAAACTTTAAAAAACACTATAGTTCACAGGGAGGTTGGATGTATATAACTATGGGTCCCCACTTACACTATCTCTGGGGCTATTTTCTCCAGGCACAAATTCTCTTCTTAGACTGTGCATTCTTACGTTCATTTCACAGCCAGTTTTTGGAATACTGACACTCAGTTAATAACTGAAGAATGAGTGAATGAATGAATGAATGAAAGTACATTCAAAAGTACAGATAGAAGCATACTAAATGCATGTTAGTGTAAAATATTTTGCTAATAAGTTGACTACAGAGAAAATGAATTCCACTTCTAGGACAGGGAAGTTAGGATTCCTTGGCATTTTTGTTTGCAGCAAACCAATTATCTTGATTATTTTTTAAAAATAGCTTCATGAGTTCACTTACTTTTCTCAGACTTAAACAATACCTGACAAACAGAGCTGTGGATTTATTTGTGTATTTGAACTACCAAAGAGTAAGCTTCATTCTTTTTTGGTATTAAGTAGAGTGCCCAGCTGACTTAATCATTTGACTTAATGACAATACATAGTATTTAATGTATTAATGACTGTTACACTGTCTCCTTAAATAGAGTTCAGAAAATGCACTAAGTAGCACATTTGAAGTGTTATCTTGCCATTTCACTGATGTGAAAGCTCTGAAATTAGATGTATCTGTGTTCATATCCTGGCTTTACCAATTACAGACTGTGAGATAAACTACTTCAACTGTGTGCCTCAGTTTCTCCATCTTTTAAATGAGAATAAAAATAGTTTCATCGGAGAATTGTTATGAAATTTAGAACAGTCTGGCACTTAGTAAGGCTTCAACAGTGTTAGCTAATACTGTAGGTTGACATTAGTCTTAGTCTTGTTATTTTCATAAGTGATATAGCAGAAAGGATTAAAGGCTGCCAGTCTCCTTTGCACATCTGTCTTTAGGCCCAGCCTGGCCCCTAAACTAATACTGTTCAGAAGAAATATAATGAGAGCTGCATGTATAATTTAAAATTTTCAGTAGTAGCATTAAAAAAGCTAAAAAGAAACAGGTGCAATTAATTTTAATACTTCTTTTAACCACATATTTCTAAAATATTATTATTATAACATGTAATCAATATAAAAAATGAGGTGTCTTATGTTCTTTTTTTCCTACTGAAGCTTCAAAATCTGGTGTATATTTTACACTTGTACCACATCTCAATGTGAGAGCTAACTTTTGATTAGAAAGACTTGATTTAGATTACATAAACTGACAATTGAAAAAGCAAACTCACATATCCGTTGTTCCAAACATATTTAAAAGTTTTCCATTAAATTTAGTTTTTAAATTTAAATTTAATTTAAAACTCAGTTCCTCTGTCTCACTAGCCACATTTCAAGTTCTCAGTGGCCTCATATGGCTAATGCCTCCCAAGTTAGCGGAGTTCTCAGCAATCTCAAGATGGACATACCCAAGATCCTGCCACCCTACCCATCATGAAGCTGAGCTGCACTTCCAACTCCAGTGTTGGGAGCAGGATGGGACCAAAAGAAGAGGCTGAGTCCACGTGACATCCCAAACCTGCTCTAAAGGAGAAGAAACAATAGTGAGGTTGGTAGTTAGGGGGTAAGTGACCCAAAGGGTATCCATAGAAACAGAAACTTCGGCCACTCATGACCATGCAGACTGCTTGGTTCTCTCCGTGTCCTTGTCTGCACTACCCACACTTTCTGGTTTTTAATGGGCCTATTGACCTGTGACTAGAACTCTCAGGCAGGTATCACAAAACATATCAACACAGTTCTTTAGTAGTGGCCAATAAATATACATATTCAGCTTTGAGGCTGAGTTCCTCAGAACCGAGGTTCTCTGAATCAGAGGGTTTACTTGTTGGTTTATTTTTATTGTATATGTTTCACTAAAAAAAATCTTATCTGACTTTACAACATAAAGCTTTTTTTTTAAAAAAATAGATTTACCACCAAGTTCACTTATTCCTTCAGGGACTGTTCGGTAAGTACCGACTTTGTTGCAGGCTCTCTGTTAAGTACTGAGAACACAACAGTGAACTGTAATAGACAAGTCTATGTCTTCATATAGCAGTGTCTGGTGAGGTTACAGATTAGTAAATAGACAACTGCATCTCAAGGTGACACATCTTGGCAATAAGGGCAATAGAGGGGTTACAGGAGCAAAGAGGAGAGGGGGCTAAGCCCGAAGCAAGGCATTGGGGTGGGGGGATCAGAAAAGACTTTGGGGAGGAAATGATGTCTAAATGGAGACAGGAAGAATGATGAAGACTTATTCAGGGAAGAAATGTCAGGAAAAAAGGAATAGAATGTGGAAAGGCCTCGGGAAAAGGGAAAGAGAGGAATGTGCAAGGAAAATTCAGTGTGACTGAAATATCAGGATCAGGGCTGAGTCAGAGAGATTAGGCTGGGGAGGTTAGCAGTAGTCAGATTATCCAGAGGCCTGCGAGCACAATGGAGAGCTGGAGAATAACATAATCAAATTTGCATTTAAGAACCATTAGTCTGGCTGTGATGTGAAGATGGAGGTGAACAGGACAAGAGGCAAAGGGGCTTGGTTAGAGACCATCACACAATAATGTAGGGCAAGAGATAAGGCTGGTCTGGATCAGTGCTTTAGCAGTGGGGATGGAGAGATGTGGATGGACTGGGAGGTAGAATTCACAGGATTCAGTAATAGATGAAGGGAGGTACAGCAGAGTCAAGAACTATGCCCAAGTTTCTGACTTGGTAGTATTTCCATTCATTGGGTCAGGGGGGAAAGAAGATTGAATGGTTTGGGGACAGTTCAGGTTTAGGCATGTTAAATTGAGATATCTTTAAGGTAAACTAGTACTAATTTTCAGTTGGCGGGTATAGCTGCAGGTTTAAAGCTCAGGTAAGAAATCAGACTGAAATGGGATTCTTGGAATTAGCATGTAGGGAGTAACTGAAACTGGTAACATGTGAGGACACCTAAGGAGACTGTACAGAAGAGGAAGAGATCAAAGGCCAGGATAAATCCCTATGGAATGCCAACCTTAATGGGACTGACAGAGGAAGCCAAGTGTGCAGAGGAGATGGGTAGCCAAATAGGTAGGTGGATATCAAGAACATAGCGTGTCGAGAAAGTAGAAGGACAAAAGTATTTCAAGAACAAAAGAGTGCTTAATGGTGGCAGCAGTAACAAGATTGTTGGTGACCTTGGTGAGGTCAATTTCAGGGGTGTGGTGGGGGCAGAAACCAGAACACAGTGGGCTGATGAGAAAGTAGGATATGAGGAGAGTGGCATTCTCTGGCTTCTTGCCTAAATTTCTCATCTTAATTTTTGACAAAAATGTAGGAAAGGAGAATATTGTTTCCTATGCACACGGCCAGAGCAACTCATAGTATCACATTTCTGACCTCAGTCAAGTACTCCAGTCTAGAGCAGTATTAGCAATCGCTCTGAGGTAGAGGTGCCAAGCCTTGGCTTAGTCATTCTCTTATAAACAAACTGGAAGTGGAGAGATGCGAAGACTGATAATCTAGGTTCTTAGAAACCCCAGACTAGGAATGGAGAGTAGAAATGCTCAGTAGGGAAATTCCAAGTACTCACCCCCTCTCCTCACATTCCCTCCTTCCCGCTTTTGTGCTCTCCTTTTATTTTTCTTTATAAAATTCCCCATTAAAATGCAAGGTCTTTGAAAGTTCTTAGCACCTCAATTAAAAGTTAAGTTTTATCAGTGTGATTGGGAGATGGAATAGAGACTGAGGAGGAAAGGACAAGGGCAGAAGCAAATAGCTACAAAAGCTGACTTTTGTTTACCTCACAATTTTTACTTAGTGCCGGCTGCCTTCCAGCCTCACTGCAATACCTGTCATACTCACTGAAAGTCACATGAGAGCCATTTCGGTCACATACTAAGTTACCCCCAATTGCCATCCTGTGGAAAGCATAAGTTTTGAAAGTACCAGTCTGATGAATAGACACATTACAGGGATCATTCCTAAAAGACACTGTTTAATAATGGCAGATCTAGAAAAAACCTTGAGGTGCACTGACCATCTTTTTAAAACCACAATTCACCCAGAAGTGGATGGATGGATAGATGGATGGATAGATGGATGGATGGATGGATGGATGGATGGATGGTGAGAAGAAGGAAGGAAGGAAAGAAAGAAGGGCCTCAGAAGAGGTCCTGTGGTTACTGTCATTATTGTTAACCTTGTTTTAACATTAGAACATATTACATGCCATTCACTACATTTATGGTGGGAAAAGCACAGGTTTTGGAATAAGATGACTATTACCTTCTGACCTGTATTCTTAGGGAATTCACTTTCCTTTTCTGAGCCTTATTATCTCCTCTGTCAAGTGGTATTATACTATGCACATTATGGGGATGTTATAAGCATAAAAAATCTTTTACATAAAAGATCACGTATGTAAATTATGATGCACTCTACATACATTAGTTATTATTCTGCATCTGCGTACAATTTATCTTCCTAGAGGGAGGATTGACTGGATATAACCTATTGTGAACAAGTGTGAGAACTTTTAATACACTAATAGCCTTAGGCCTCAAATCCTGGAGAGCTTATTAGTGCTCATTAGTGCCCATGTAGTAAGTCCTCACTGACTCTTTTGAGCGTTTTGTATGCTGTAATACTCTTTTCATACTGTTTTCAGTTATTTTCCCCATACACTTCCCTCCAGAGTGCCCACTTTTCTCTCTTGTAAGCTCTTTCCTCCATGCTTAGCCTTCCACTTGATAAAGTAAATAATTTTACCCACTCCCACCCACTGGCATACTTTTAATCGCTGCTAATACTTAGGCATAGTTTTATGCTTCTACTTCCTCTATAACAAACCTACTCCAAGTGCTAATTAGGACCAACCTGAGCATACGTCAGCAGCCCTTTAACTGTTCTTTTTGAAACAGTTCCAGTTAGTCCTTTTAAATGAACTTTAGAAAAGAACTCAAATTAATTTGCTTCTCAATGTCCTATGGTTCAAACATTGGATTTCCTTTTTCCCATAGTGACTTCTGGTTAGCAATCAAAGAGCTGCTTTTCTGCATTATGATTTTAACTCAACTTCCTGGGAGTGGAAAGATTCAATCATTTCTTTAAAATCCATAATTACTTTTTGTCTTTACATTTTCAACTTCCCCAAAATGCTTTCCCTTCTCCTTGGCTCTACCTCCTGTTCCATTTAGGTTATCCTTTGAGGGTGATATTTCTTATGAAGAGTCTTACCAGAAAGTCAAAGATAGGAACATATCTGTGGGGCTTAAATTGTTCACACGGTCGGGACTAACTACAAAATATGTAGGTCCCAGTACAAAATGAAAATGCAGGGATCTTTGTTTATAAAATACTATTAAGAATTTCAAGACAAGAACAACATAACATTAAACCAGATGTGGAGCCTTCCTGAACCAGTGTCCTATGTAACTGGTCACACACCCATGAGGTCCTCCATATAACCATTGTGTGGTGACAGAAATTGATGGTCTTCCTCACTTTACATCTTAATCATGGACTTCACATTTTAAAATAAATACATGGATCTTGAATTGAGGTGTGGGGGGCAGCACTTCTGTACACATCCTCCAGCTGAGGCATTTGCATAGCCATTTCCCACTAGGAACCCTGGTCTGAAGGAGCAGCTGTGAGGCCTCTTCACATGGCTCCCTATGAGCAAGTGAAACTAGACTAAGTGCAAAGGAAGAAAAGGACATCAGAGAGTCCAGGAGTCTACATGACCTGGTGGGAACCCTTGCCCAGGAACTCCCTTGATTTGCATATGCGTGAATGGTGGAGTAGAAGGACGTGCGCTCACTCCCTCTTGCGAGAGCACCGGAATCACAACTAACTGCTGAACAGTCATCGACAGGAAGACACTGGAACTCACCAAAAAAGATACCCAACATCCAAAGACAAAGGAGAAGCCACAATGCGACAGTAGGAGGGGTGCACTCACAATAAAATCAAATCCCATAACCGCTCGGTGGGTGACTCACAAACTGGAGAACGCTTGTACCACAGAAGTCCACCCACTGGAGTGAAGGTTCTGAGCCCCACGTCAGGCTTCCCAACCTGGGGGTCCGACAACGGGAGGAGGAATTCCCAGAGAATCAGACTTTGAAGGCTAGTGGGATTTGATTGCAGGACTTTGACAGGACTGGGGGAAAAAGAGACTCCAATCTTGGAGGGTACATGCAAAGTAGTGTGTGCATCGGGACCCAGGGGAGGGAGCAGTGACCCCAGGGGAGACTGAACCAGACCTACCTGCTTGTTTTGGAGGGTCCCCCGCAGAGGCAGGTGGTGGCTGTGGCTCACTGCAGGGACAAGGACACTGACAGCAGAAGTTCTAGGAAGTACGCCTTGCTGTGAGCCCTCCCGGAGTCCGCCATTAGCCCCACCAAGGAGCCTGTGAGCTCTGGTGCTGGGTTGCCTCAGGCCAAACAACCAACAAGGAGGGAACTCAGCTCCACCCATCAGCAGACAAGCAGAGTAAAGTTTTACTGAGCTCTGCCCACCAGAGCAACACCCAGCTGTACCCACCACCAATCCCTCCCATCAGGAAGCTTGCACAAGCCTCTTAGATAGCCTCATCCATCAGAGGGCAGATAGCAGAAGCAAGAAGAACTACAATCCTGCAGCCTGTGGAACAAAGACCACATTCACAGAAAGATAGACAAAATGAAAAGACAGAGGACTATGTACCAGATGAAGGAACAAGATAAAACCCCAGAAAAACAACTAAATGAAGTGGAGATAGGCAACCTTCCAGAAAAAGAATTCAGAGTAATGATAGTGAAGATGATCCAGGACCTCGGAAAAAGAATGGATACAAAGATCGAGAATATGCAAGAAATGATTAACAAAGACTAGAAGAATTAAAGAACAAACAAACAGAGATGAACAATAAAATAATGGAAATGAAAAATACACTAGAAGGAATCAATAGCAGAATAACTGAGGCAAAAGAATGGATAAGACACCTGGAAGACAGAATGGTGGAATTCACTGCCATGGAACAGAATAAAGAAAAAAGAATAAAAAGAAATGAAAATAGCCTAAGAGACCTCTGGGACCACATTAAACATATCAACATTCGCATTATAGGGGTCCCAGAAGGAGAAGAGAGAGAGAAAGGACCCAAGAAAATATTTGAAGAGATTATAGTTGAAAATTTCCCTAACGTGGGAAAGGAAATAGCCACCCAAGTCCAGGAAGTGCAGAGAGTCCCAGGCAGGATAAACCCAAGGAAAAACGTGCTGAGGCACATAGTAATCAAATTGACAAAAATTAAAGACAAAGAGAAATTATTAAAAGCAACAAGGGAAAAATGACAAATAACATACAAGGGAACTCCCATAAGGTAAACAGCTGATGTCTCAGCAGAAACTCTACAAGCCAGAAGGGAGTCGCACAATATATTTAAAGTGATGAAAGGGAAGAAGCTACAACCAAGATTACTCTACCCAGCAAGGATCTCATTCAGATTCAACAGAGAAATCAAAAGCTTTACAGACAAGCAAAAGCTAAGAGAATTCAGCACCACCAAACCAGCTCTACAACAAATGCTAAAGGAACTTCTCTAAGTGGGAAACACAAGAGAAGAAAAGGACCTACAAAAACAAATGCAAAACAATTAACAAAATGGTAAAAGGAACATACATATTGATAATTACCTTAAATGTGAATGGATTAAATGCTCCAACCAAAAGACACAGGCTCGCTGAATGGATACAAAAACAAGACCCATATACATGCTGCTTACCGGAGACCCATTTCAGACCTAGGGACACATACAGACTGAAAGTGAGAGGATGGAAAAAGATATTCCATGCATATATAAATCAGAAGAAAGCTGGAGTAGCAATACTCATATCAGATAAAATAGACTTTAAAATAAAGAATGTTACAAGAGACAAGGAAGGACACTACATAATGTTCAAGGGATCAATCCAAGAAGAAGATATAACAATTATAAGTATATATGCACCCAACATAGGAGCACCTCAATACATGAGGCAACTGCTAAGAGCTATAAAAGAGGAAATTGACAGTAACACAATAATAGTTGGGGATTTTAACACCTCACACCAAAGGACAGATCATCCACACAGAAAAATTAATAAGGAAACACAGCTTTAAATGATACAATAGACCAGATAGATTTAATGGATATTTATAGGACATTCCATCCAAAAACAGCAGATTACACTTTCTTCTCAAGAGCACATGGAACATTCTCCAGGATAGATCACATCTTGGGTCACAAATCAAGAAATTGAAATCATATCAAGCATCTTTTCCAACCACAACGCTATGAGATTAGAAATAAATTACAGGGGAAAAAACGTAAAAAACACAAACACATGGAGGCTAAACAAAACGTTCCTAAATAACCAAGAGATCACTGAAGAAATCAAAGAGGAAATCAAAAAATTCCTAGAGACAAATGACAATGAAAACACGACAGTCCAATACCTATGGATGCAGCAAAAGCAGTTCTAAGAGGGAAGTTTATAGCAATACAAGCCTACCTCAAGAAACAAGAAAAATCTCAAATAAGCCATCTAACCTTACACCTAAAGGAACTGCAGAAAGAGGAACAAACAAAACCCCAAAGTTAGTAGAAGGAAAGAAATCGTAAAGATCAGAGCAGAAATTAATGAAACAGAAACAAAGAAAACAATAGCAAAGATCAATAAAACTAAAAGCTGGTTCTTTGAGAAGATAAACAAAATTGATAAACCTTTAGCCAGACTCATCAAGAAAAAGAGGGAGAAGACTCAAATCAATAAAATTAGAAATGAAAAAGGAGAAGTTACAATGGACACCACAGAAATACAAAGCATCCTAAGAGACTACTACAAGCAACTCTATGCCAATAAAATGGACAACCTGGAAGAAATGGACAAATTCTTAGAAAAGTATAACCTTCCAAGACTGAACCAGAAAGAAATAAAAAGCATGAACAGACCAATCACAAGTACTGAAATTGAAACTGTGATTAAAAATCTCCCAACAAACAAAAGTCCAGGACCGGCTGGTGTCACAGGTGAATTCTATCAAACATTTAGAGAAGAGCTAACACCCATCTTCTCAAACTCTTCCGAAAAATTGCAGCGGAAAGAACACTCCCAAACTCATTCTACGAGGCCACCATCACCCTGATACCAAAACCAGACAAAGATACTACAAAAAAAGAAAATTACAGACCAATATCACTGATGAATATAGATGCAAAAATCCTCAACAAAATACTAGCAAGCAGAATCCAACAACACATTAAAAGGATCATACGCCATGATCAAGTGGGATTTATCCCAGGGATGCAAGGATTCTTCAATATATGCAAATCAATGTGATACACCATATTAACAAATTGAAGGAGAAAAACCATATGATCATCTCAATAGATGCAGAAAAAGCTTTTGACATAATTCAGCACCCATTTATGCTAAAAACTCTCCAGAAGGTGGGCACAGAGGGAATCTACCTCAACATAATGAAGGCCATATATGACAAACCCACAGCAAACATCACTCTCAATGGTGAAAAACTGAAAGCATTTC
Organism: Eubalaena glacialis; assembly: GCF_028564815.1. Taxonomy (NCBI): domain Eukaryota; kingdom Metazoa; phylum Chordata; class Mammalia; order Artiodactyla; family Balaenidae; genus Eubalaena; species Eubalaena glacialis. The sequence continues at coordinate 86,888,537 of NC_083721.1, read as the reverse complement.
CTCTAAGATCAGGAACAAGACAAGGATGTTCACTCTCACCACTATTATTCAACATAGATTTGGAAATCCTAGCCAGGGCAATCAGAGAAGAAAAAGAAATAAAACGAATACAAATTGGAAAAGAAGTAAAACTGTCACTGTTTGCAGATGACATGATACTATACATAGAGAATCCTGAAGATGCCACCAGAAAACTACTAGAGCTAATCAATGAATTTGTTAAGGTTGCAGGATACAAAACTAATGCACAGAAATCTCTTGCATTCTTATACACTAACAATGAAATATCAGAAAGAGAAATTAAGGAAACAATCCCATTCACCATTGCAACAAAAAGAATAAAATACCTAGGAATAAACCTACCTAAGGAGGTAAAAGATCTGTACTCAGAAAACTATAAGACACTGATGAAAGAAATCAAAGATGACACAAACAGATGGAGAGATATACCATGTTCTTGGATTGGAAGAATCAATATTGTGAAAATGACTATACTACCCATAGCAATCAACAGATTCAACACAATCCCTATCAAATTACCAGTGACATTTTTTACAGAACTAGAACAAAATATCTTAAAATTTGTATGGTGACACAAACGACCCCAAATAGCCAAAGCAGTCTTGAGGGAAAAAAGTGGAGCTGGACGAATCAGACTCCCTGACTTCAGACTATACTACAAAGCTACAGTAATCAAGACAGTATGGTACTGGCACAAAAACAGAAATATAGATCAATGGAACATAGAAAGCCCAGAGATAAACCCACACACCTATGGTCAACTAATCTATGACAAAGGAAGCAAGGATATACAATGGAGAAAAGACAGTCTCTTCAATAAGTGGTGCTGGGAAAACTGGACAGCTACATGTAAAAGAATGGAATTAGAACACTTCCTAACACCATACACAAAAATAAACTCAAAATGGATTAGAGACATAAATGTAAGACCAGACACTATAAAACTCTTAGAGGAAAACATAGGAAGAACACTCTTGGACATAAATCACAGCAAGATCTTTTTTGATCCACCTCCTAGAGTAATGGAAATAGAAACAAAAATAAACAAATGGGACCTAATGAAACTTAAAAGCTTTTGCAAAGCAAAAGAAACTACAAACAAGGTGAAAAGACAACCTTTAGAATAGGAGAAAATATTTGCAAACGAATCAACGGACAAAGGATTAATCTCCAAAATATATAAACAGCTCATGCAGCTCAATATTAACAACCCAATCAAAAAATGGGCAGAAGCCCTAAATAGACATTTCTCCAAAGAAGACATACAGATGGCCAAGAAGCACATGGAAAGCTGCTCACCATCACTAATTATTAGAGAAATGCAAATCAAAACGACAATGAGGTATCACCTCACACCAGTTAGAATGGGCAGCAGCAGAAAATCTACACACAACAAATGCTGGAGAGGGCGTGGAGAAAAGGGAACCCTCTTGCACTGTAGGTGGGAATGTAGATTGATACAGCCACTATGGAGAACAGTATGGAGCTTCCTTAAAAAACTAAAAATAGAATTACAATATGACCCAGTAATCCCACTACTGGGCATATACCCAGAGAAAACCATAATTCAAAAAGACACATGCACCCAATGTTCATTGCAGCACTGTTTACAATAGCCAGGTCATGGAAGCAACCTAAATACCCATTGACAGACGAATGGATAAAGAAGAAGTGGTACATATATACAATGGAATATTACTCACCCATAAAAAGGAACAAAACTGAGTCATTTGTAGAGATGTGGATGGATCTAGAGACTGTCATACAGAGTGAAGTAAGTCAGAAAGAGAAAAACAAATATCGTATATTAACGCATATATGTGGAATCTAGAAAAATGGTACAGATGAACCTGTTTGCAAGGAAGAAATAGAGACACAGATGTAGAGAACAAACGTATGGACACCAAGCAGGAAAAGTGGCGGGGGGGTGGTGGTGGTGTGATGAATTGGGAGATTGGGATTGACATGTATACACTAATATGTATAAAATAGATAACTAATAAGAACCTGCTGTATAAAAAATAAATAAAATTCAAAAAAATAATAAAATAAATACATGCTTTTGATAATCTCTGTAATAGGTTCCTATTAGATATGAAACTCTTAATCTATCTGGCAACTTTTAGTAACTCAGTTATTTTACTTTTATGTGAATTTTCTGCCACCCTTTATTTTAGTCAATGCCTACCTTAGTTTTGGGTTGTAAGACTAATTTGGACATTTCAGGGAAATTGAAATCTCAAATAGTCATACTTTAATGATGGCATTAAAGCAGAAATTGCATTTATTGCAGTTTCATTTGTTAACACAAGTACATTTGTAGTGTTGAGAGCTTTTAAAGTCCAAAAACACTAGAGAGGCATAAACATGAAAGAGTATGCAATCTGGTAAAACCCTGGAAGTATTTCATGCATGTTTGCGGGCAATCTATGGTATCTCAGTTGATTGTAAAATATATTTAATGCTAAATTTGATGGCATCGTTACAGTGCCTTGTGTTCTTACATGCATATTTTCAGACCTTCTCCTCCTCCACCTGGGCTAGCCACCACTTAGCCCTGCAGGAAGCTGAGTTTCTACGCTTATCTGATAGGCTAGGGGAGGGTGAGTGGTGTTGATTTTGCTGTATGTGGCCTATTATCTTGACCTTTATGATGGATCCAGCCGTGGCGGGATCAGGAAGCCAAGTCTCCCTCCTGTTTACATTTCCTTCGAGGGAGCGTAGCACATTGCAGTCATGTCAGTTTGTGGTCTTATTTTTCACTCCCCAGCAATGCACATCTTGAGACACTGTGATTAGCATCCCTAATTCCTAAAAATTGACCTGCCTTGTTATAACTAGGGAGCTATCGCCTAAAAATACTTCACCTACTGTTCAGAAGGGTATTATTTTAGTGCCCTGGGGATAGGAAAAGTTTTCAACACACCAGTGCATGGATTAGTTTTATTTTAAAGTATTTGAAGTGTTTTAGATACCTTAGCTAAGAATGATCCAAGTTCAGTGGCCTACCAAGAGTCTTTAAAACTGTGCTCCGAGTCCTTACCTGACAACCATGTGTAAAAATGCCTGCATTCTGTTAGCATATTTGGACATCAAGACGTACCTCCTCTATATGTCAGAGAAATTAAGGCACCTTCTGCATCAACCAAACACAAAGGGTGATTTCTTTGGGATAAATAGCTTTCTCTTTGAATAGGACTTCTGACTGAATCATCTAATCACATGTCTATTGAATAGCATGTGCACTTTTCCTTTTTTCATATCCCTGTCCACTGAGCAAATAAAGGCATTTCTCTTTTTATTAATTGGGGTATTCATAATTGCCTGTATAATTTTTGAGAGATACATAATTTTGTGATTTACTTAGAGTCAGGTTAAAGTTACATCTCTGTGAGACTAAAAGAGCATCATCAAATGATGCTTCAAATGATCTCTATTCACCAGCTTCATTAACCATTGACTGACTTAGCCAGTCAGATAAGTTTATATGTTCAGACACAGTCTGAGTCAAACAGCTAGTGTGAATAGGTTTGATTTTTTTTTTCTCAAACCATTGAAGTAACTGACTAAACTAACTGGACTTTTCAGTGGTAATCTGGAGACGGTATATTTTCTGTTTCATGTATAAACCTGTGCAAAGACACCATACATCCAGGGCATATGAAGAAAGCATGTACTTTCAATTTTTCATGGTTCTTCACCTGGATAGGAAAGGATGACATGCTGTCCTGTCCCCTCAGTAGCCACAGCATTGATGAGAGCTGGTATCAGAGAGTTTCCATCCTCATTCATGATTGTGACTCCCCTTTCCAAGTCTCATTTTTCAGAGGGAGAAACTGAGACAACTATACTAATAAGTCAAAGAACTTAGTCAAATAGCTGTTTTGCTTCTGTGGGTTTCTAAGGTATTCTCTGACCTTGTTAATGACTGCTCACAGAGCAGCTGCACAGGTATTAAACCTAATCCAACAGAGTTATTTTGCCAGTTATTGCTTGAATACCAGGCTACTGTCCTCCTGTTGGTACCTACAACTCTTCATCATTTCATGTAGAGTTCATCATCTATGTAAAGCTCTTAAATGATACAGTTAAAGAAGTCAGGTGTCTAGGGTTTAGCATTTCCAAGTCATAGGTTATTAGTCTTTCTCTATAGACATGTGATTGGTGCATGTTGGTTAGAGAAGAGTGATAAACTAGATAAAACCATGTACTTAAAGAGGCAGTTATTGTGATTATATTACTTGGGGTTTGATTGAAGAAGAAACCTCTTAGTAAGACCCTGAAATGCTGACAAAAATACAGCAATGAAGTCAAAACACTGGCAGCTCACTGCATAAAAGTAAGTAATAATATAGAGCAAGGTTTCTCAGCCTCAGGACTATTGACTTTTTAGAATGGGTCATTCTTTGTTGTGATGGGCAGATCTGTGCATTATGGAATGTTCAGTAGCATCCCTGCTCTCTACCCAATAGATGTCAGTAGTTCACCCTCTCCCAATTGTAACAATTAAAAATGTCTCCAGACATTGCCAGTTGTCTTGTGGGGGCAAAATTATCTTCACTTGAGAACCATTGGTATAGAGCTTTCCAATATGAAAAGCACTTTGATCTTCTCAATAATTCTGTTAGAGTTTTTTTAATCCTTATTTTACAAAAGAGGAAACCGAGGCTCAGAAAAGTAAAGTTACTTGCCTAAAGTCTCACAAGTAGTATGTGATGGAGATGGAATTCAAACTCAGACAGGTCTTCTGAAGCCATATTGGGTGTCCTCTTTATTACACAAGTAAAAAAAAGATATTGTATCATTCTGAATTGGACTACGTCTACTTTCTTCCTCTGTTTCTTCTTCTGTTCTGTTGGGTTTCCTGGGCTTTACATTAATAGAATTGAACCAGAATTATTCTCAATGTCCCAAGGGGCACTTAATGTTCAGTCTTTTAGTAGGACATCAGTTTCTCACTTGGTCTTTAGTCCCAGTAGCCCCAACATTTGATATGTTGACAAGAGTAAATCAGGTTACTGTTGAGAGCTGTACAACTTTTCTTAGAAATCATCTTAGATTTTAGTAAGATGAAGGAACATTTTTACTTCAGTAAGGTTGTAGATCTAGATTTCTCTTCAACTTAAACTTTCTTAATGCTTCAAGTCCACATTAACAATTCACGCTCAAAGGTTGGTTGATTAAAAAATAGATTTTTTTATGTCAAAATTTCTGGCCAGTCAAGAAGAGAAAATTTTAAAAAATATCCTCAGGTGCAAATAAAGAAATTCCTTTAAGAACCAACTTCATACTGGTCTGTGTTGGCACATTGAGACATATTCCATGACGACTGAGTACCAAGGCTAGTATTCAAATGTTTATGCTTCACCAAAATGAAACCTTTCTTACAATACCAGAAATAAAATGCAGCATCTCTTTGTCATCAGACAAAATACTTAGTCAAATAAATAAATGGTCAGTAGCCTCTAAGATTTGTTTAAGTTCAAAGGTTCATTCATGATAGAACCTGTACTTAGGTCTACAGTACAGCAAGACAACTCTGTAGTAACAGAATTGTGATCTACTCATCGAACATTTCAATAAAGAGACTGAGGAGACTGTTCTGATTTACTCTGTTAAAAAGGAAGATGGATGGTATGAACCTGCCAGTCACACTAAGGAAGCATAGAGCTTCTGCTTTCAGATGCTAGTGGCATTTATAAGGCATATAAGGCATACAGAGTAACAACAGTTTGGTGGTTTCTCAAAATGTTAAACATAGAATTGCTATATGACCCAGCAATTCCCCTCCTGTATATATACCCAAAAGAACTGAAAACAGCGATTCAAACAAATACTTGTATGCAAAAGTTCATAACACCATTATTCACAACAGACAAAAGGTAGGAAAAATCCAAGTATCCATCAACAGATGAATGGATAAACAAAATGTGGCATATACAAACAATGGAATATTATTTAGCCATAAGAAAGGAATGATGTTCTGATACATGCCAGAACATGAATGTATCTTAGAAACATGCTTAGTGAAAATAAGCCAGACACCAAAAGGCAAATACTGTATGATTCCTTGCATATCTAGAAGTGTCTGGAATAGGTAAATTCATAGAGACAGAAAGTAGATTAGAGGTTACCAGGGACTAGGGGAGGAAAGAAGGGGGACTTATTTCTTGATGGGTACAAAGTTTATGTTTGGGATGATGAAAAACTTTTGGAACTAGGTAGTAGTGATGGTTGCACAACATTCTGAATATAATTAATGCCAATGAATTAAACACTTAAACATGGTGAATATGGCAAATTTTATGTATATTTACCACCAAAAAACTAAAGGAAATATTTTAACTTATGTGATGGATTAAAGGCTGAAATCCCTAGTGCACAAACTGATTCGAAAACCATAAGGAAAAGCTCAATATCTCATCAAAAAATGGACAAAGGAAACAAATAGGCAATTTACAGAAGAAATCTTAATGACCAATAAATATATAAAAATATGATAATATGATCATCCTTGCTTGTAATAAAATAAAGGAAAATAAGATGTAAGTGGGGTGTACAAGTCCCCAACAATATTGTATTGCTGTCAATTTCTCCTAGGAAAAAAAGGAGGTAGTGGGCACTATGCAATCAAAAGATACAGAGTGGATGAGTGGATTAAAAAACAGGACCCAGCTATATGCTGCCTACAAGAGACTCACTTCAGAAGTAAGGACACATAGAGACTGAAAAATGAAGGGATGGAAAAAGATATTCTGTGCACATGGAAACAAAAAGAAAGCTGGTTTAGTCGTCTCATATCAGACAAAATAGACGTTAAGACAAAGACTATAATGAAAAACAAAGAAGGGTATTACCTAATGATAAAGGAGTCAGTCCAGCAAGAAGATATAACATTTATAAATATATATGCACCCAACTTAGGAACACCAAAAAATATAAAACAAATATTAAAAGACCTAAAGGGAGAAATTGACAGCAATACAATATTGTTGGGGACTTGTACACCCCACTTACATCAATGGCTAGATCATCCAGACAGAAAATCAATAAGGACACATCAACCTTAACTGAGAGGACCTTAAATGACATGTTAGACCAAATAAACTTAAGAGATATATACAGAATATTTCATCCAAAAGCAGCAGAATACACATTCTTCTCAAGTGTACATGGAACATTCTCTGGGATAGAGCATAAGATAGGCCACAAAAGTCTCAATAAATTTTATTTTATTTTATTAATATTTATTCATTTATTTGGTTGCACCAGGTCTTAGTTGTGACAGGCAGGCTCCTTAGTTGTGGCTTGTGGGCTCCTTAGTTGTGGCTCACCAGTTCCTTAGTTGCGGCACACAGGCTCCTTAGTCATGGCATGCGAACTCTTAGTTGTTGCATGCATGTGGGATCTAGTTCCCTGACCAGGGATTGAACCCAGGCCCCCTGTATTGGGAGCGTGGAATCTTATCCACTGTACCACCGGGAAAGTCCCTCAATAAATTTTAAAAGATTGAAATTCTATCAAGCATCACCTCTGAACCACAATGGTATGAAACTAGATATCAATTACAAAAAGAAAACTGGAAAAATCACAAATGTGTGGAGATTAAACAACATGCTACTAAATAAGCAATGTATCATTAAAGAATCCAAAAAGAAATTTTAAAATACAGATAGACAAATGAAGACAGAAATAAAATATACCAAAGTTGATGGGATGCAGCAAAAGTGGTTCTAAAAAGGAAGTGTATATCAATACAGGCCTAACTCAAGAAACAAGAAAAATCTCAAACAATCTAACTTCACACCTAGAGGTACTAGAAAAAGAACAAATGAAGTCCAAAATTAGTGGAAGGAAGGAAATACTAAAGATCAGAGTAGAAAAACATGAAATAGAGACTAAAAAAGGAACAGAAAAGATCAATGAAACTATGCTGGTTCTTTGAAAAGATAAACCAAAATGACCAACCTTTAGCGAGACTAACCAAAATAAAAAGAGGGCTCAAGTAAACAAAATAAGAAAGGAAAGAGAAGTTACAACTGATACCAAAGAAATATGAAGGATCATGAGACTACTGTGAACAATCTTATGCCAACAACTTGGACAACCTAGAATAAAAATCGATAAATTTCTTGAAACATACAATCTTCCAAGACTGAATCATAAAAAAATAGAAAATCTGAATAGACTGACTACTAGTAAAAAGATTGAATCAGTAATCAAAAACCCTCCAACAACCAAAAGTCCAGGACCAGACGGTTTCACTGTTGAATTCTACCAAACATTCCAAGAAGATTTACTACCTATCCTTCATAAACTGTTCCAAAAGTTTAAAGAGGAAGGAACACTTCCAAACTTCTTTTATAAGGCCAGTATTATTCTGATACTAAAACCAGACAATGACACCACAAAAAAAGAAAATCACAGGTCAATATCCATAATGAACATAGATATAAAAATCCTCAAAAAAAATTAACTTACCAAATTCAATAATACATTAGGACATATATCATGATCAAGTGGGATTTATTCCAGGGATGCAAGTATGGTTCAATATCCACAAATCAATCAACATGATAAACCACATTAACAAAATAAAGGATAAAAATCATTTGATTATCTCAATAGATGCAGAAAAGCATTTGACAAAATTCAGCATCTGTCTATGATAAAAACTGTCAACAAAGTATGTACACAGGGAACATACCTCAGGTAATAAAGGCCATATATGACAAACCCACAGGTAACATCATGTGAAAAGCTGAAGCCTTTTCCTCTGAGATTAGGCACAAAACAGGATGCCCACTCTTGTCACTTTTATTAAACATCATATTGGCACAGCAATTAGGAAAAAGAAATGTAGTGAAATTGGAAAGAAAGAAGTAAAACTGTCACTATTTGCAAATGACAAGATACTTTATGTAGAATATGCTAAAGACTCCACCAAAAAACTGTTAGAACTAATAAACAAATTCAGTAATGTTGCAGGATACAAAATCAATATACAAAAATTTGTTGCATTTTTGTACACTAACAATGAACTATCCAAAAGAAAAATTAAGAAAATCATCCCATTTACAATTGCATCAGAAAGAATAAAATGCCTAGAAATAAATTTAACCAATGATATGAAAGACTTGTACACCGAAAACTATAAGACACTGATGAAATTGAAGAAGAGATACAGCTTCAAGTGAAGTGAAACTGAGATGAAACAAACAGAAAATTGTGGAGGTTTTGTTGGGAGGGAGGTGGAATCAAGATGGTGGAGTAGGAAGACCCTGAGTTCACCTTCCCCCACAAACACATCAAACTATATAGAGAGCAATTCTCTCTGAGAATGACATGAAGACTAGCAGAACAGCTCTACAACCAAGATTATAAAGAAAGAACCACATGGAGTCTGGTAGGAGAGGAGAAGTGATCTAGTCAAGACCCACACCCCTGGTGGGTGACCCAGAAAAGGAGGGGGATACCACAGTCTCTGGGATCCTCCCTAAGGGGTGAGGGGCTCAAGCCCCATATTGGGTACCTCGGTCATGGAATCATCCAGCACTGGGAAGATTAGCCCCCTTTGCTGATTCGAAAACCAGTGGAGCTTACCAGAGGGCTATAGGAAATTGAGACTCTGGTCTTCAAAAGCACACACACAGAATTGCTTGCTCCCAGTCCCAGTGCAGAGGCAGCAGATTGAAAACTGCCTAGTGCCCTGGCCAGCTTCCAGGACCACCCCAACATCCCTCCCTCACCTCCTCAGGCTGCACTGGGCTCCTGCTCCTGCACCTTTTGCTCCACTCTACTCCCAGCCAGGTGGAGAACACCATGGCATACACTAGGGAGAAGCAAAACTAGCTCAGAACGGTGGCTCCAGCCCCATGGGCCCTGGCCCCGCCCCTAACCAACATAGAGATCACCACCACCCTGGAAAGAAGGCCAACTCCCCCAGGGCTCCTGATATAGCCCCTCAGGCCCCATCCATGCCCCCAACAGGGTGGCAACTATCATCTTGCCTGGGAGAAGCCCTGGCTTGTACTAGGCTCCAGTTCTAGCCTCTCTGACTCCAGCCCTATCCTCCAACAAGGTGGCAGCCACCAGCACGCCCTGAAAGAAGAATAGAGGGACACAGTGAGAACTTCAGCAAAGAACTAGAAAATATAAAAAAAGAACCAATCAGTGCTGAGAATATAATAGCTGAAATGAAGAATACACTAGAAGGAATTAACAGCAGATTAGGTGACACGGAAGAATGCATAAGCTACCTGTAAGACAGAATAGTGGAAATCACTCAATCAGAACACTAAAAAAGTAATAAGGATAGTTTAAGGGACCTCTGGGACAACATCAAGCATACTAACATTCAAATTATAGGGGTCCCAGAAGGACAAGAGAGAGACAAAGGGCCAGAAAAATGTATTTGATGAAATTATGACTGAAAACATTCTTAACCTGAAGACGGAAATAGATATCCAGGTACAGGACTCACAGAGAGTCCCAAACAAGATGAACCCAAAGAGACCCATACCAAGACATATCATAATTAAAGTGGCAAAAGTTAAAAATAAAGTGAGAATTCTAAAGGCAGCAAGAGAAAAACAAAGAGTCACATATAAGGGAACCCCCATAAGGCTATCAAGTGATTTTTTTCTGTAGAAATTTTTCAGGTCAGAAGGGAGTGGCAAGATAAATTTAAACTGCTAAAAGGAAAAAAACTTACAACCAAGGATACTCTACCCAGCAAGGCTATCATTCAGTTTGAAGGAGAAATGAGAAGCACAGTCTATTCAGATTTTCTATTTATTCCTGATTCAGTCTTGGAAGACTGTGTGTTTCTAGGAATTTATCCATTTCTTCTAAGTTGTCCAATTGTTGCCATATAACTGTTCATAGTATTCTCTTATGGTTGTTTGTATTTCTGTGATATTGATTGTAATGTCTCTTCCATTTTTAATTGTGTTTACTTGGGCCTTCTATTTTTCTTGATGAGTCTGGCTAAAGTTTTATCATTTCAAAAAACCAACTCTTAGGATTTTCATTGATCTTTTCTATTGTTTTTTTTTTAATCTCTGTTTTATTTCCACTCTGATATTTATTATTTCCTTCCTTCTGCTGACTTTAGGCTTTGTTTGCTCTTTTTCTGATTCCCTTAAATGTAAAGTTAAGTTGTTTATTTGAGATTTTTCTTGTTTCTTGAGGTAGGTCTGTACCACTATAAATTTCCCTGTTGGAACTGCTTTTGCTATGTCCAAGAGATTTTGGAAAGTTATGTTTCTGTTTTCATTTGTCTCAAAGTATTTTCTCATTTCCTCTTTTATTTCTTCATTGATCCATTGGTTTTTAAGTAGCATGTTGTTTGGTCTCCACGGGTTTGTGTTTTTCCATTTTTCTTCCTGTAATTGATTTCTAGTTTCACACTATTGTGGTCGGAAAAGATGCTTGATATAATTCAATCTTCTTAAATTTGTTAAGACTTGTTTTGTGGCCTAGCATGTGATCTATCCTGGATAAGGTTCCATGTGCACGTGAAAATAATGTGTAATCTGCTATTTTTGGATGGAATGTTCTATAGCTATCCTAAGTCCATCTGGTTTAATGTGTTCACTATGTCCTTATCAATTTTCTGTCTTGATCTATCCATTGATTTAAGTGGTGTATTATTATTGTATTACTGTCAATTCCTCCCATTATGTCTGTTAATATTTGCTTTAAATATTTAGGTGCTCCTATATTACGTGCATATGTTTCTTGAATGTTATGTCCTCCGCTTGGATTGATCCCTTTATCATTATATAATGTCCTTCTTTGTCTTTTGTTGTAGCCTTTGTTTTAAATTCTATTTTGTCTGATATGAGTATTGCTATCCCCAGCTTTTTTTCACTTTTCATTTACATGGAATATCCTTTTCCATTCCTTCAGTCTGTGTGTGTCTTTAGCTCTGGGTTGAGTTTCGAGGTAGGCAGCATAAAGATGAGTCTTTTTTTTAATCCATATATCAGCATACTTAATAATGAAAAGCTGAAAGATTTTCCTCTAAGATCAGAAACAAGGCAAGGATGCCCATCTCACTACTTTTATTCAAGATAGTATTGGAGGTCCTAGCCACAGCAATCAGACAAGAAAAAGAAATAAAAGACATCCAAATTAGAAAGAAAGAAGTAAAACTGTCACTATTTGAAGATAACATGATACTATATATATAGGAAACCCTAAAGACTCTACCAAAAACTACTAGAACTAATAAGTGAATTCAGTAAAGTTTCAGGATACAAAATTAATATACAAAAATCTGTTGCATTTCTATACACCAATAATGTACTATCAGAAAGTGAAATTAAGAAAACAAGCCCATTTACAATTACACCAAAAATAATAAAATTTCTAGGAATAAATTTAGCCAGGGAAGTGAAAGACCTGTACTCTGAAAACTATAGGACATGATGAAAGAAATTGAAGACAAAACAAAAAATTGAAGATATTCTGGGCTCATGGATTTATGAATTAATATTGTTAAAATGTCAGTACTACCCAAACTAATCTACAGATTCAGTACAATCCCTTTGAAAATTCCATTGGCATTTTTCACAGAACTAGAAGAAATAAGTCTAAAATGTGTATGGAATCACAAAAGTCCCCAAATAGCCAAGGCAATCTTGAGAAAGAAGAACAAAGCTGGAGGCATCATGCTCCCTGATTTTAAGTATACTACGAAGCTACAGTAATCAAAGAGTATGTTACTGGCACAAAAACAGACACAATAGAGTAGAATAGAGAGCTCAGAAATAAACCCATGCACATATGGTCAATTCATCTATGGCAAAGTAGCAAGAATAAAGAATGGGGAAAAGACAGTCTCTTCAATAAGTGGCACTGGAAAAATTGGACAGCTACATGTAAAAGAATAAAATTAGACCATTTTCTCACACCATATACAAAAATAAACTCAAAATGGGATAAAGATTAAATACAAGACCTGAAACCATAAAACCCCTAGGAGAAAACATAGGCTGTATGCTCTTTGAAATCAATCTTAGCAATATTTTTTTGGATATGACTTTTCTGGCAAGGGCAACAAAAGTAAAAATAAATAAATGGGGACACAAACTAAAAAGCTGTTGCACAGTGAAGGAAACCATTAATAAAACGAAAAGGCAGCCTACTGAATGGGAGAAGATATTTGCAAATGATATATCTGATAAGGAATTAATATGCAAAACATACAAAGAATTCATACAACTAAACATTAAAAAAAACACACACAAACAACCCAATTTAAAAATGGGTAGAGGACCTGAATAGGCATCTTTCCAAAGAAGACATCCAGATGGCCAGCAGACACATGAAAAGATGCTCAATATCACTAATGATGAGGGAAATACAAATCAAAAACAAAATGAGATATCAACTCACACCTGTCAGAATGACTATTGTCAAAGAGATAAGAAATAACAAGTGTTAGAGAGGATGTAGAGAAAATGGAATCCCAGTACACTCTTGGTGGGAATGTATATTGGTGCAGCCACTGTGGAAAACAGTATGGATGGTCCCCAAAAAGTTAAAAATAGAACTACCATACAATCCAGCAATTCCACTCCTGTATATTTATCTGTAGAAAATGGAAACACTATTTTGAAAAGGTATATGCACCCCAGTGTTCATAGGAACATTATTTACAGTGGCCAAGATATGGAAGCAACCTAAGTGTTCATCAACAGATGAATAGATAAAGAAGATGTGGCATGTATATAGAGTAGAATATTACTCAGCCAAAATTTCATTCTTTTTTATGGCTGAGTATGGTTACCAGGGAAGAGAAGGCTGGGGTGAGAGGCAAAATAGATGAAAGAGATTAAGAGGTATAAAATAGTAGGTATAAAATAAATAAGTTACAAGGATGTAGTGTTCAGCACAGGGAATATAGTCAATATTTTATAATAACTATATATGGAATATCTGTAAAAATATTAAATTACTATGTTTTAACACTTGAAACTAATATAATATTGTAAGTCAACCATACTTCAGTTTAAAAATTATCACAGGGGAGTTCCCTGGTGGTCCAGTGATTAGGACTTGGCACTTTTGCTGCCGTGGCCCCCAGTTCAATCCCTGGTTGGGGAACTAAGATCCCACAAGCCACACAGTGTGGCCAAAAAAAAAATTATCACAGGGAAAAAGTTGGAAAAACAATTGAAGAAGACACAAATAAACTGAAAAATATTCCATGCTCATGGATTAGAAGAATTGATATTGTTAAAATGTCCATACTTCCAATGGCATTTTTCACAGAAATAGAACAAACAATTCTAACATTTGTGTGAAATCACAAAAGATCCCGAATAGCCAAAGAAATCTTGAAAAAGAAGAGCAAAGCTGGAGACATCATGCGCCATGATTTCAAACTATATTACAAAGTTGTAGTAATCAAAACAGTATGATATTGGCATTAAAAAAAGAAACATAGATCAATGGAACAGAACAGAGAGCCTAGAAATATAGCCACACACATATGCTCAATTATTTACAACAAAGGAGGCAAGAATATACAATGGGAAAAGGACAGTCTCTTCAATAAGTGATGTTGGTAAATAGTATAGCCACATGCAAAAGAATGAAATAGGCCACTATCTTACACTAAGCACAAAAATTAACTCAAATGGATTAAAGACTTGAATCTAAGGCCTGAAACCATAAAATTCCTGTAAGAAAACATTGGCCTTGAACTCCTTGACTTCAGTCTTTGTGATGATTTCTTGGATCTAACTCCATAGGCAAGGGCAACAGGCAATAAAATAAACAAATGGGACTACCTTAAACTAAAAAGCTTCTGTAGAGTGAAGGAACGTGTCAACAAAATGAAAAGGCAACCTACTGAATGGAAGAGGATATTTGCAAATCATATATCCAATGAGGGGTTAATATCTAAAAATATACAAAGAACTCATACAACTCAGTAACAAAAAGCAAACAACCCAATTTAAAAATGGGCAGAGGATTTGTAGACATTTTTCCAAAGAAGACATACAAATGGCCCAACAGGCGCATGAAAAGATGCTCAACATTACTAATCATCAAAGAAATGCCAATCAAAATCACAATGAGATATCACCTGACACCTATTAGAATGGCTATTATCAAAAAGACAAGAAATAATGTGTTGTTGAGGATGTGGAAAAAAGAGGACCATTGTGCACTGTTGGTGAGAATGTAAATTGGTATAGCTCTAGTAAAACAGTCTGAAGTTTCCTCAAAAACTAAAAATTGAACTATACTATATGATCCAGCAATTTCAATTCTGGGTATTCGAAAAGATGTTTTCACCCCTAAGTTCATTGCAGCATTATTCACAATAGCCAAGATATGAAAACAACCTGTGTCCCATCTATGGATGATTGGATAAAGAAGATGTGGCATATATATACATACAATGGAATACCACTCATCCATAATAAAGAATGAGATCTTGCAATTTGAGGCAACATGGATGGACCTTGAGTGTGTTATGCTAAGTGAGTATAAATATAAATAAATCAGGCAGAGTAAGGCAAATAGTGTGTGATTTTACTTATATGTGGAAAATGAAAAACAAAACAAATGAAGAAAACAAAACTCCTCGATACAGAAAACAGCATAGTGGTTGCCAGAAGGGAGGACAGTTGGAGGTGGGGCTGGGGAAAATTGGTAACAGAGGTCAAGAGGTACAATCTTTCATTCATAAAATAATAATGTCATAGGGATGTAATGTACAGCATGGTGACCATAGTCAATAATATTATATTGCATATTTTGTAACTTTGTATGGTTTCAGAGGGTAACTTACCTGTGATCATTTCACAGTATATACAAATATGGAAACATTATGTTGTATACATGAAACTAATGTTTTATGTCAATTATACTTCAAATTTTTAAACAAAAGATACCATAGGAAGGACTATTTCTTCTCTTTTGTATCTTCTACAATAATCAAAGCGATAGGCAAATGGTGATATTTCTTTACAGAAGAACTTTGCACTATGTTTGTGATTAAATCAATCACATGTATTCCTTAGGTTAAAATAATGTGCAAATCACATTTATTTCTCTTTACTGTCTTTCAGTTCACGAACTGAATGTGATAATTTCAGTGTTTCAGAGGATAAAATAGCCCAAGACTCATAGAAGAAATTTAGAAGAATTAGAGTTACTTACAAAAAAACAAACAAACTGGGGTCAGGGGTAATGACAATACACTTTTAAAATTCAACAAGGCAGAATCATTAACCTTCAATGAGGTCAGGTTGAGGAGAGAAGAAAAATGTGGTTTAGAAAAGAACACTTTGGAAGAGGATGAATGATTTAAGCACTGAGTTGGGTTCCTCTAGGTGACAATAATGCATCCTTTCTTGGAATTTTTTTAACAAAAGCAACTTGAGCAGGGCAGAGACAGGGTCTTTTATTTTTGCATCAGCAGTGGCTAGATGTACTGCAACCCAATGGGGATGAGGGAGGACAGTGGGTCCCCAGGCCCTACGCTCACCGAAGGCCTCCTGTAGGCTAATATGTTTCGTCACAGAGATATCCAGACAGGTCAGAGAGAAGGAAACTATATTGCCCTGGTACCAGTCATGCCACCTGGAGTGCACTGCAAATTGACAGTTTTATAAATATAATTTTTATATTGACAATCATATAGCATTGTATTTTGTGTGTGTTTATAGCACTAATGTGTTAGGCATTAGTGCTATAAATATAGCATTTTACATGCTATATTTTAAATAGAAAACACCCTTGGTTACTCTGCTTTAAAGCATTTTAACAAACCAGGAGTTTCAAAATATGAAAGGGCTTGGGCTTTGTCTGATCTCTGAGAGGCATTTATCATGGATTAACAAATTAGAAATGCTGAAAATCCCCTTACAGGGTTTGTTGATTTGCAGATTATTTACCTGGATATGTAATTGAGCAATACTGTGACTGGTCTGCTAGTTGTGATTATGGGGGTCTCCCAAGGGATCATATTAATACCAAAATTACTTAGCTTTTTATTAATCAATTATGGGCTGCTTTATTTAAGGGATGCAGGGAGTTTGCAGCAGTGGAAAATCCACTGGGGCTTTAAAATTTCTTATTAAATCTTCTGTAGGTTTTTTCCAAAATGTGGTTAATAACAGAGTTCTATGACATGATAAGAAAGCAAAGTATACCATTTGTAATTCTAAAAGAAAATTACAGGTAACTTAACTCCAAAAGCAGTAATAATTAGAATAGCAAGGGGTACTGAGATAGAGTGAATTAAATCCTATGGGCATCTTGCGGTTATTTTGGAGAAATCATTACCTACTTTAATCATTTAGATTATATGTACTGAGAATACACTCATGATTAGGGGTTTGATAGATGTATAATTTGACTCTGGGTGTCAATAGGCTCACAACTCTAGATAGCAAATATTGCCAGTTACTGATGATGCCTGAATAACAAAGTGGAAAAATCTTACAAGTTGTAACTTGGACCTCATCAATATATTTGCTATATTTATTAGTTTATGCTGATAAACTCCTTTATGAGAAGGATCATCACTTATTTCTCTTGGGAAGTTTATTTAATTTTCTCTTTTATTTGTTTTTTCAATTTAAAAATTGTTTCCAGTCCAAATGGACTGAGATATAGAACATTCAAACTGGTATTTTTGTTTGCTTGCTTGCTTTCCTTAAGAAGACTAGTCTTTCCTGTTGGTTAATCTCAATGTAACAAGAAATAGTGCATTGGTCCAGTGGTTCACACAACTTTATTAACAGTATAATTGCACACTGATTAGACCATCCAAGACACATAGGGGGTAAAGCCTGGTACTGGGGAGAAAATCAGAAGGACTCATTCATGTAATAGATATGCTTTGAACCTCATATGTGCCAGATATGATACCAGATGCCCTGGGTATGTCCTCTTCCCTGTTATGTGGCCAACACCGAAAGTTGCTGAACTCAACTCTCAGTCCTCACTGGGGAAGCCACAAATTTAGGAATGCCTTTATTGGGTTTGAAGTTAATTAAGATTAAGTAGATGACCAAAATATTTTTTCTCTTATGAATTTCCAAAACCTTAAACCGTATCAGAAAAACAATGTTAAACCCAAAAACTAGATGCTGGTGCAGCAGCAATACCAAAGAAACAGATAAGATTTGACCCATCATTTGCATGACTCGGCCTCACGCACCTCACCCTAATTCAGGCCTGGGCAACATGTTTCCAGCCCAACAACCTCTAGCAACCATTCTGTCCCCCTCCTCTGACAGATGGGGGTTGGGTTGGGTGAGGTCCCAGGAGCCTGAGCTAGATGGGGACTTATCACCTGCAGATGCAATATTATCCCACCCAGGGAAATACTAATAGCAGGGTCCTAAGAGAATGGTAGGTCAGAGGCAGAATAAACAGCCCATGCTGGGGGATTTTTCCAAATGGAACTCAAGGTAGAAAGGCAGCCGAAGGATAAAGTTAAAGGGACAAAGACAAATGTTGCTGCTGAATGAGGATGTGGGGAGATGAGCCTGTAATAATTCCCGGGTTGTCTGTGGACATCCTCATGGTCTCTTCTTATCCATTTTCCATAGCTGTTATGAGAGCTACCGGAGCTTTGAAAGTGATGGCCAGAGGCAAACCATTTATCTGTTTTGGCATTTCTAATTATCTGACAATACACACCAACAAATTTATGTACTTTCCCCATTATACTAACCTTATACTACTTTTTATTCAGCCTTGAGGGAAGTAAGCTCAAGATACTGGCCATGTGCTCTCCTTTCCGGAAGACCAATAGTGTGAGACACCCAGCGAGGGTGACACTCACAGTTGGGTTGAGCATGGCCTTTTAGTAATGTCCTGCTCTGGGCCGGGCAGTTCCATACCCGAGGCTCAAAAAGGCTGAATGAGCTATCCAAGAAACCGGTAGAACTTGAACGAGCCCAACCCAGGAAGGCTGTTAAGGAACAGTTTGAAAGCTTGAAGTGTCAGCAAGATTAGCAGCCTCTCAAACAACCAAAATGTATTTCTCCTATGTGTTTCCTCCACCACCATCATCACCACCAAATTCACAGGGCACGTTTCCCAAGGATAGTTTGTTTAATGAGCTAGTCAATCTGAAAACAAAAGCCCCTTTTGGGAGTTTCGATTGCTAGGAAGTTTTCTGCTCTGAAAACTGAGGAAGTTGATGCTCCAGAATCTGAATCTACCTTGTTCAATTTCTGCATAAGAGATTAGGTAGAAGGTAGAAGGTAGAAATGAGAGAGAGAGAAGAAAAAGGAATATTTTTAATACTTGCATTTGTTTAATTTCTTAGGAGAATTAATAGACTATTCTTTTAGAAGAAGTAAATTAACTTTATACACTGTTTAAGGAATATTGTGTATGTAAGATCAAATGAGGGGAAAGGATAGTTTTGCCAAAGGCAACTGTTATCAAGGTTCTGAAATTAATTGGATGCTTTAATTGAGGTAGATTACTAGCTAATGCTTGCTTGAATGCAGTAATTCTCCTATTAAATTATCTTTGAATAATTACCTGAAATTTCTCAGCTGCAGGGACTGATGGCTATTTAATTGCACAGTGATGTTGCTATATAATTACTTAACAAGGTGTCCTGTAATAGTTTAATTCCCTTTTTACTGAAAAAAGTGGATGATAAAGTAACTACAAATACCTATTTCATAAAAAATAAATCTCTGTAGTTTTTTCCTTCAGATTATTTGATATTTGAAAGTAAATGAAATTATTTCTAAATTTTTAATTTATAATTCAAGTATTGATGATTTTTAAAATAGACTAGAGCCTCTCTAACACATAACGCATTAGATAACATTTCAAAGGGTTGGAATTGTCATTTTTAATTTTTGCTTATCATGAGCAGTTTATGTTATTAAATACCCAGGAAACCACTCTTTTCTCTTCATTTTTATTGCATATTTTATCTAAGGTTTTCAAATTAGGTATGTAATCATTAAATGAATAATTAAATATTATTTAAATGTGCCCATTTGTCATGTGACAGTAGTATGACAGAAAATTAAATTAATTGCCTGAAATTATTTTGCAAACAACCTGCGAAGCAGGTAGTTTCCACCAAGACATCAATTTACTAGCATTTAGAATATTGCTACAAACGTTATTGGAATATCAATAACAAATATCATCTGACTTATCAGGTTAATCTAACTGACCTCTATAACAGTCTTAATTTGACACTAAAGTAAAAAAGCAAAGGACACAATATATTTTGACAATTTTTCTTTCTTATATAACTTGGTGATATAAAAACTAATAAAATCTTAAGAAGGCACAGCTGACTGGGATGTTGACTGAAAAAGCAAATTAACATTAGTGTATTTCCAGTCTTGCACATTAAATATATTTCCAAGATTTGTCCTAATGATTTAACATTGTATAAATGACCTTACTACTGGAATAACGTGTTTGTTAAGCTTGACAAAACTAGAATTGAACGCTGTTTTAATAAATTAGGAGAATGGGTCACATTAACAAGATGAGGTTTGAGATTCAAGGCAATTTCATTCACAAACAGAAGATGGACAGGAATGGTCTTTTCCAGTACGGCAGAAACAGTACTGAGTCATTGTGGAAAATAGCTAAATGTGAGACTTCACATTAGACCTTTTTTTTAAGCAAACCTAATACTGAAATACATAGATGAGAATGCAGAATATAGGTCCCACTATCTTAAGCACTGGTTGGTAAAGAACTGGTGATGCCAAAGTCAATTTCCAATTTTGTTTTAAAATCAAAGTTCATAGATATAATATATACATCACACATATTATTAAACCCTTCAGTATCTGCAAGGTATTTGTCCTGGCTCCATTATGAACAGTTTAATTCTACTTATGATAAAATTTTTGAATCAGGTGAAAATATGGCACAGAATACCACTTGTGAGTATTGTGCTAGGAATATAAGAAATGCAGATGATCCAAACTTTGATGAAATCATCTCATATATTGTAGCTATAGATGGATCCATTGCCTGAGAAGTACAGCACACAGGGAAATGTACACCGTGATTTGTGCAAGGAATGCATAATCCAACAACCTGGTCCCATGGAAGTATGTAAAATGAATTGCGTAGCTAGGGAAAACCGTATAACAACCACTGTATCTTTGAGATCTTTAAGATTAAAATGGAGTTTTAAAATTATGTTGAATGAGAAAGCAGAGCCAAGGTGTTTGGTCATTTCAACCTTTTGGCCCTTAACAGTATTTCAAAACCAAAGCCAAACAGAAACGCTTGCTGTAGAGTCTGTGAGAAAGAAGGAGAGAGGTGATGCAGAGTAAAGAGGGAATTTGATGGGATGGGAATGGTGGAGATGGAAGTGAGGAAGATGCAGAACATGAAAGGATATTCTTAGTGATTCCCAAAAGGTTGTGTACCCCAAGATGAAATTCTTTGGTTGCTTATGAACACTGCAATTGTGGTCACTCTTTTGTGGGCCATGTCACTCTTACATACTGCTGGTATTGTGGAGAGGATGCCAAAAGGCAGCAGGATTCTGTCTCAAACCTGTGAACGAAAGGAAAAGTGATAAAGTACTGTTTTTGGAAACCCTCTCCACAATGCAGACACCGGGCCAAGCCTGTTGTGGGCATGTATTTATGGCACACCCTCCCAGGAACCTGTCTCACTGGTGTGCGGGGACAAGGCAATCATGGCACAAGGCAGTGGGCCCATATGCACTGTGTACACTCTAGTAATTAATCTTTCTCTTTAATAATAATACTGTGGCAACTATAACAAAT
This sequence comes from Eubalaena glacialis, assembly GCF_028564815.1. Classification (NCBI taxonomy): domain Eukaryota; kingdom Metazoa; phylum Chordata; class Mammalia; order Artiodactyla; family Balaenidae; genus Eubalaena; species Eubalaena glacialis. Next base: position 86,866,737 of record NC_083721.1, on the reverse strand, counting down.
AGACAGTCTCAGAGTTTTTCTGTACATGCTACAATTTTTTTATTTCTCCAAGTAGCAATTGTGGATAAGTCTTTTTTTTCATTTAGGAAATATGTTCTTCACCAGAAAATACAGTACGATTATCTATTTTTAAAGGTCTTAATTTTGTTTATTTAAAATTGAGCTCTGTTCCAGTCACATGATTTAATCAGTGGGAGTGGTAGTCTAATACCACTGTTGTGTTTGACCTCAGAATCAACAATGTTCGCTTTCAAAAATAGAAGTGGTCCTTGAATAAAATGAATAGTCTGATTTATTAAGAATGGACTTCATTTTCTTGTATGGCTTTTCCTCAGATGGAAATATGTATCTCAGAAGTAATTACACAGGAAATCTTCCCTCAACTCACATATCCGCTCACCCCTAAAATAAAATAAAACGAAATTTCTTCATGTGGTTCCAAAAGGAAGGAGACATCATCTCTGTTCCTTGTCTCAATAATGCATCTTCTGCCAAAAGACAAATGTCAAATTAAATAGGCAAGACAAAATAGAAATGTCTTCATCAGGAGCAAGCTGCTTTGTCTTGCAGGGTGTGGATGTGTGTTCACAGTAGTGTCACTCACTGTTCAGTGACTGAGATCGATTCTTCATTGGGATTCACGTTTTCACCATAAACGAGAGACCACAGTTAGGTCGAACTTTGATCAATCCTCCTGCCAACAGATCTGGAATCAAATTTTAAGCCTGATCTGAGCTCATGTTCTTCCTTTATTCCAGTACAAAAGCTTGGACCCGCAGCATCATTGAAGCATCCTTGAAATCATTTGTGTTTCACTGGTGATGTGAGGTATGGCCATTCTTTCATTCCACAAACTAGATGGGCTTTTTTCTACTTTCATCGAAGGAGAATTACTTAACCTTTTATGGCCTTGCACTCTCATTGGCAGACCTATGGTTTTAGACTGATGAATAGTTCCCAAACTTTATCGTGCTTAATAATCACCTGGAACTTGATAAAAATGCATTTTTCTAGGCCCACTACCAGAGATTCTGGTTTAATTGGACTGGGGTGGGGCTCAGGCATCTGCATTTTTAACACGCTCCCCAGGTGATTCTTCAAACTTTGATGAACACAGAGTTAGATGATCTCTGAGGTCCCATCTAGATTCTAACGTCTGCAATCAATTCATGAAATCCTAGAGCTGGTGGGTCTCCTAGAAATTGAGTGGAATTTTGTATAAACTGGTTGCATAATACAGATGAGACAGTATGTCAGGTAACAATAACATTAAACAGCTAATATTTGTTGAGTATTTCTTAAATTTAGGCAAGCCTTTATTTTAAGGACTTTATAAATATTAATTCTTTGATCCTCAAAGAATATTAGGAGGAAAGTAATGTTACTGTGTCTGTTTCACAGGTGTAGAATCTGAGGCCGAGAGAGGTGAAGTCATTTACTTAAGATTGGACAGGTCTTGGGAAATGCACAGGCACTTGCCCATGTTGAAAAGAGCATTCTGGGTGGAGAAAGCAGAAGGAGCAAAAGCCCAGATCTATTAAGTTTATGAATTATTCAACAATAGCAAGTGCTGCTGTGCCTGGGCTCAAGTGACTTTGGGGAGTGTGAGAAGGGAGCGGGGAGGGAAGGAGAGAGGGTAGGGAGAGAATTTAGACCTAAAACTGAAAAGGTAGCTCAGGGTCTAGTTTATGGAGGGACTTAGGTGTTATGGAATTTGGGCTCTTTTACCTTTCTACTTTTTACTTTTTTTCTTTTTTATTATAGAGTCAAACTGTCAAAAGAAAGGTCAGCTGTATTTATAATGTACATATCCTTTATAAAACAAATAATTCCACCCTTAGAATTTTAAATTCATAAACAGAAATGCATATTAGAAGTTACGTACAAGACTATTTTCATCACAGTTATTTATAATACTAAAATTTTGGCAACAACATAAATGTTCAACAATAGGAGATTCTTGCCATAAATCTTTGTATATGCATATACTGGAACTTCATTTAGCCATTCAAATGTTTTAGAAAAATATTTAATGACAGGAAAATGTTCACAATATAATATTACTTTTTAAAAGCAAAGTTATCAAACAGTATATAGAACGGTATGATTCCATTTTTATGAAAATTATGGAAAACACCGAAACGTTGACAGGGTTCTCACAGCAAACTGTGATTAAGCATGGTTTTCACTTTTTTAATATTTGTCAATGTGTTACAGATTTTTCTCTATTAATCAATGTTACATTTTATTTTATAAAATAACTGTAATAAAGCATATCATTTAGAAATATTTTCAGTGTGAATTGAAGCAAAACAGATTTTCTAATAACCAGAGCATTTAGTCAGGAAACCCCAATTCTATGCATTCCAGTTAAATTTAAGTTTCTGGGGAGCGGAGGCCTGCTGGAAAGATGCGTGCAGGATGGGCTCCAGGTTGCAGAGAGAGCCAGGAAAGGTTGAAAATGTCCTTATAACCCTGGAGAATCAACAAGGAGGGGTATCCTGAGGATGCCAAGCAGAGGATCCCGATTTTGCTCAGCACCACCTTGTTTACCCTCAGCTGTTTCTGTGTAACCAGAGGCAGTGTGTGTAGGAATTTTTGTCCTACCTGAGTGTACTTATTTGCAAGTCAATGGAAACAATACTAGTGAAAGTCAACACTGCTTTGAATGATTTGTCAGTTTCTTTGGAAAACATGGTTGACTGTGTCCTAAGGGCAGCTCCCAGGTGATTCTATAGTGGAAGTATGGCTGCATGTTCTTCACGGTGGAATTGGTATGCAGTAGTTACTGAAGCCCAGAAAGATTTCTTAGGGCACCCTAAGGCCGGCTCACAGCGTGAACCCTGAGGAACGTTTAACAGTGAGACGCATGCCTGCCATCTTCTCATTCACCTCCTCATTTCAGCTCCTCTCAACAATATCCACTTAGTTTTCCAAGTCAGAAACCTCAGAACTATCCTTGATTTTTCCCTCTCCCAAACAACACATCTAAAGAGTCACTAAGTACAGCTGATGTTAAGTCCAATGTAGTATTTTGTTTTGTTGTGAAATTACTAAATAAATGCTTCCTCATAGAAAAATTGTCAAGCAGATGAAAAGATAAAAGAGGAGGGGAAAATCACTCTTGATCCCACTATTAATATTTACAAGTATTTTTTCATGAAATTTTCTATCAAGTTCTGTATACAACTTTGAATCCAGATTTTTTCAGATACATACGTATTTTTCAGATTCTTTTCCATTATAGGTTATTACAAGATATTGAATATAGTTCCCCATGCTATACAGTAAATCCTTGTTGTTTATCTGTTTTATATATAGTAGTATGTGTCTGTTAATCCCATACTCCTAATTTATCCCTCCCCCCTTCCCCTTTGATAACTATAAGTTTGTTTGCTATGTCTGTGAGTCAGTTTCTGTTTTATAAATAAATTAATTTGTTATATTTTAGATTCCACATATAAGTTATAACACATAATATTTGTCTTTCTCTGTCTGATGTACTTCCCTTAGTATCAAGATTTTTTTTTTCAAATCTATTGTTGACTCTGTTGCTCTCCCTCATTCACTACAACTTTATTTCAGACCTTTCCTCACCGGAAATAAAGTGTTTCTTGTCTCTAAGGACACAAGGGGGACTAAAGCAAGCACGAGTCCTGCTCTCATGGAGCCTACAAGTAATACCTATCAATCTTTTGTCCCTTCTTTAACAGAAGGGGTCTCATACAGCTCATACTCTCCTGTGGCTTGCTTTTTTTCCTCAACATTATATCATGGAGATCATCTTACATTAGTTCCTCATTCCTCCTTACACTGTACATTATTTCCTTGTATCTTGGGTCATAATATACCCAGCCCCGATTGATGGACATTTAAGGTGTTACCAATCTTTTACTATTGTAAACAGTACTACAATAAACAACCTTGTATGTATGTCATTTCACACATGTGGGAACAGAGGCGTAGGATAGATTCCTGGGAGCAGGGCTTGGGTAGAAATTGCCAAGTTTCCTTCCACAGAGGTTTAGCAAGTAACATTTCATCAGTAACCTGTCCGAGTGCCAGTTTCCCCACCACCTTGAAACGCTCTCTTTATTCTGCTCTGAAAACCACTTGGTGGCTTGGGAAATCCCACAGCTGAGAGAACTGAAGGAGACGGGAAGGGGAAGCGGAAGAATTCTTTCTCCCTCAGGCCACCAAGGAACCTTTCTTCATGGAGGTCTGGGCTTATTTTTAAGGTCCCTTTATTCCTTAAAGAAAGAAAATGCTACAGTGCTACTGTGCATGTGCCTCAAAGAGGAACAGATTTCTTTCCGTGTTTCCAACTAAACCAACCACTTAAAAAGATACAGGGCACCGTTCAGGGTTGTTGGAGCAGTAGGGGAACATGTAGCTGATCAGCAATCAAATGGCCACTCGGGAGAGCGATCTGTGTGCTCTTCCCCACCGAGCAGCCAGTTTCAACTGGAACATGTGCGGAGCCCATTTGCCAGCTTCTTTGTGCGGTGGTTACGCTCCCCGTCTTAGAGGCAGGGGCAGGTTAGGAGAGAGCGCCCATGTTGTACAACAGGATATCTGAGCTGCCCTTTATGCCTACCTATTTCTTTCCCTGCTTTCACCCTTTTGTGTGTTTTTAATGGGGATAAGTGTGAGATGTACTGGAGTGCAATCACATTGTGGTCTTAAAAGGATCTCTGATGATAGAAAATATGTCAATTTATTATTTCCCTCGGGACAGAGAAAAAAAAGTACAGAGGTTCAATGGATGATGAAGATAATACTTGTGCACTGTATAGCATTTTCCAACAAAAGATTTTAAGGTGATTTTCCTTCAAAAAATATTTTAGTCCCATTTTGTAGGTGGGGAGACAAGAAGATTTCGTAGTGACTGAAATGTCCTAGTGGTGGGACCCTGCGTAGAGTCAGCATCGCTATGATCCTTTCTGGGCTCTTTTCACTCCCTCTAGTGGAATTTGGTTCTTCACATCAGAGTTTTATACAGCAAATAGCAAGCACTGTGCTATTGTGCGTGATCTTTTGGGTACCAGAGCCACAGTTTCATCATATCTTCAACCCGATGGCTATATCTGTGATCAGAACTATCTCATGTACCTACAGATCCAGTTTCCTTAAATAACAATTAGCCCAGCAGATCCTGGGCTGCTCTCTCGAATGCAGGAAGCATTCTGGTGAGGCTCAGCAAGGAGGTAGACGCTTGTTATTTGTCACGCAGGGTCATTCATAATGAATCAACAAAGCGTTGACAATAGTTTTCTTGTAAACTGAACAAACCTTATAAATGGTGTGTGGTCTCCCCTCCCCCATGAATTAGTTCCTTTGTCCTGAAATGTGTGGTTAGCACAGATATTCATTCTGCTCTGCTGGGAGAGTGGCAGAGTCTTGGGAAGCACCCGAATGTGCAAGACAAGTCGACATTTTATGTTTTGGTCTTCTGTATCAGAGCTGGAAATATCTCATTTGTACCTTGAAAAGTCAGAGAAAAAACCTAGGTGGAAAGCACAGAAAACTTTCTAGACTATCTAAGTGATCAATTTTAGGACATGAATGTGATAGCTACTTCCTCTCTTTTATGTGTACAAGGATGAAAGGATATTAAGACTGTAGAAACAGTTTTTTAAATGCTTTGTATGGCTGCTTGAAATTCATTGTATGATTGCCTGTTTTTTAAAAACCTAAATAAGGAGGGCTAAAGTACTTAGAAGGAAACTAATTGCTTTAAGCTTTCCCTCCTCAGTGTATGCTATTCTCTGCTGTTATATAATCTTGGATACTGAGCAACTGAATGAAAGAACCAGTGTCTTACTTAAAGTAAATGGACAAACATTATTTGCTGCTGGCATCTTCTTTGGCTCCTGGGGTGGGGGTGGGAGGGTACATTTTGTAGTTAAATTTACCGTAACTTAGAGTTCATAATATCAACCTTATTGTCAAAAGACTGAAACAAAAATTCACAGAATTGAAAAGAGCAAATCTATGTGGAAGGAGGTTTTTAAAATCTTGAAATGTTCAAGTATTGCTGCTTGTCTTTATAAAAAGGCAAATTATGATGGCATAATTTCTGACATGTTGTTACCAGGTAGATTGTGTATTGGAATGTATATTAGATCAAATTGATAGATTGCTACATGAAAAGAACTGCAATATTGAAATTCGACTTCACGTTTAAAATTATTTACAGAACTATACCACATTAATAGCATTTATTTCATTTCAGATATAATTTTACTTAATGGTAAATTTTTGTTAAAGCATATGAATGTGTTTTTCTCTCTTAAAAAGAATTGCCAAAATCATTGCTAACACATGAAAACAAGTCAATGATTAAGATCACATAAACCCATGTAATATGTATATTCAATCCAGAATTGTTTTAGGGTCATTGTAGCCATAGAGTTTTCAAATAAATTATTTGAATATAAAAGTAGATTATGTATTTCCCCTGTGGCTGGCCAAATGTCTTTTCAACAAAGGGTAAAATAAGAAGGCTATTTTTTTGTGTAAAAGAGTGATCTTTTTAGTCATGCTTGGCTGCCTTTTCAGGACTGTCTCCATTTATAATGAGATATTCTTGAACTCATTTGAACCAGAAAGTTTAGTAAATTTGTGGTACATTTTTACATGAAGTATCATGATTTGTTTAAAATGATCAGGGTAGAGCAAAGGGAGAGTAGATTAATGACTGTTTTCCTTTCTAGATTATAATTTTGAGCTGACATTTAAATTGGACAAAACCTAGAATATCGAAAATATATATTTATTTACTTTATTTCATACTTCTTGGCAGTTCTAATTTCATCTTACTGTCTGCTGAAAGGTATACTTGCTAGTCAAATCTCAGTTAAATCTCAGTTGAAGCTGTCATAGAGACTGTCATAACAATAGTTTTTATAGTCGTATTTTTCAGGGTTCCTGACATTGAAAGGTGGTGATGGCCCTTCCAAAATACTGAGGAAAAATTTTTCCTGTAATTTCATGGCTCTGATTTGTAGTAGATTTGACTTATATGCAAATCTTTCCTTTTCTTTATAAACATAGTAAAAAAATCCTGAAAATGGAAACACACACACACACAGTGTGAAAAGGATCTTTTTGAAAACTGAAAGTAAATTTTGACATGTTCATTAACATATGAAAACATGTTTATGTTATTCTCTTATGTTTTAACATTTTCTACATTTAATTATTTTTCTTCAGATACCTGAAGGTCATTTTAAAAACTCTTACTTATATATTTTTTGCAGTTACAAGCAGAAAAATCAGTTAATAGATCTTAACCTGGTATCAAAAATCAACTCCATATTGTACTCATTCCCAATCTTATTTCTCTAATTGTACTTTGAAATGGACACATTACTTGTTTTACATTTGTATTTCTCTCAAACCCCCTAATTTCTCTATAACTACTCTGCAGCAAATGCCATTTTTTTCTATTCTTTTGCCTTTCCCTGATTTTTACAGCAAATGATGTGTCATATCTCTCCTGAAATTGGCCATTCTTTTCAGAAAAGATTTTTTTTTTTTTTTTTGGCCTGTGGTGTTACACTGAAAAAGTCACCCAGCTAAAATGAGTTACTTCATTTCCAAATAAAAACAATAGTGTTTTCATGCCTGCACTTATTATTATTCTGAGAATGTACTAATTTGTTACCTCCAAGATGACGGTTCGTTGGGTCTGTGAAAAGGGCAGTGTGCCAACTATAGCAGGGAAGTAAAAGGCCTTCTTTCATGGGAAGTAGTGGGACAGAATGTAGCCCGCAGTTCAGTGGATATCAGGAGGCACGCTGCCAGTGGAGTCATCCCAGTATCAGGGTTTCCTGTGTTGGGTTCTGAATCAAGCAAAAACTATGATTTCACTTAATGTCAGCCTGGGCAGCCAAATTTTCAAACCCACTATTGCTCTAAGGAGCAACTGATAAATGTTTTATCCCTGCAGGCACAGGCTGATGTGGCACAAGGGTTTTGAATGTGTGCAGTGCATTATTACTTGTGGCATTAAGCTTAGATAATTGTCTACTTACCCTGAGCCGGTAATAGCAAAATACAAGTGGAGGATATTTTTATAAAGTAAAACTACAAAATAGATTTATCTATAGTATTATGAATTTTTTTTTACTGCTGTCCTCCCCTATTGAATCATAATTTGAATGATAATGAAGTTTGATTCTATACCTTTATTCGTCTCTAAACCAGGGTGGTCTCATAATTTTGTTTTACATGCATGACATTGCTTAAGGTCATTAGCTGTAAATCGTAGTATAAAAAGGCTGAAAATATATTCAGTACTTTGTAGTTTCCGAATACACATTTAAGAGCTGCTATGAAAAGTCGAGACCTACATGGCAGATTTTCTGGCACTGAATGGTCAATTTAGTGATGTAGATTAGTGAATCCAAACAGTAAGTGGAGAGAGACTATAATAATGCTTTGATATGTCCCTCTGTTGAAGCATATCCTTGTTGATCTATTTTTCTTTGCCCTATGGCAAAATGCTCTCTACTTTCTTATTTTTTAAGAATATAACCCAGACAAAATGATCAGTTTTTAAAAATAATTTTCATCTGCTTTGATACCACTGAACTAATAATTGAAAAACAGATTTGGATTGATGAATCTTATTTTGTTGGAGTAAAATCTTTCCTTTGAGAACATTTGCTTTTTGTCAACATGTATTTGTTGAGTTTTCTTTTAATATAAAGTTTTAATTCGTCATCTTTTTTACTTTAAAGGGAAGTGCACTTTAAATAACATTTAAACAACAAATATTTTAATAATAATGACAATGATGATGATATTATTTTATCTAAATCTTGAAATAGGTCTTACTTAAAATGTGACTGACCTTAACTTGGTGTTTTGAGTCTTATTTCATTTTTGTAACTGTTCGTGTTCCTGGGAAATGAAAACAAGTTCTACCTTTTGTAATTTTTCCCAGATTACAAATTTGATTTTCTTGGCACCTTACTTCAAAATTAAGGGCTGTAAGTATTATTCTTTTTCATTCCAAATGGAAGCTAACTGAATTTACAAGAAAGACAACTGAAAATTGGAATTGTTTAAAAATAAAAACAAAAATACACCGTCGTAACAGATTTTAAATGAAGTAGATTATCAAGTGGACTGCTAATTTTGCCTTTCCAAAATGTTGGATATTTAACCCTCAGAATAATTAAATATTTGTAATAAAGCAGTTAATTCAAGCAGTTTATTGCTGTAATTTGCAAAAGTACATTGAGCTGCTTTCTTTTCAGCTCATTGATGGAGGAACAAACATTTCTTTAATAAGACTACAGCACATTCTAATTTTGTTGCAAAAGCTTAGATAAGGATCAGGCCCCCTCTGAATCACTGCATTGACCTATGACATTGAAAGTGCTGAAGCTCTTTGGCAAAAGAAGAGTTAGACAGTCATTATTATGCACAGGACTTTCCAGTTCTAAAGGGGCTCTGTGCTTTCTCTCAGATAGACTTTGTTTGTTGGAAATGAGAACTGTATTTTGGCAGCAAAGGACCAGAACTGAAGCTACTCTGCAGGCAGACTCATTATGACATAATCCTTCATTAATCCTCATTCTCTATTAATAGATCATGCAGAAGTTTTGCTTTAGTTGATCATCTTCATCAAGGAGCTATGAAAAAGCATTACCGGCGAAATGCCCACCTCTGGTTTTAAGGCTGCTGGTTTACATTCATCTTTATTAGTTGCAAAGATTAATGGCAAAAATAATCTCTTGGACTTTGCTTAGTATACAAATGACATATGAGCACCTAAAAAAACTTGTAACTGGATCTTGGTGTTTGGGGGGTAAAACACACCTGGGAAGAAAATATACCATTTAACAATTAAAAAAAGAAAGGTTTATCAGGCTGAAATTTTCTCTGGTGAGAGAAAGGGGTTCTAGTTGTAGAAGGGTGGGAATAGTGGCTGAACGATCCAAGTTCCCATACTGCTTCAGAAAACTAGTTATCATATTGGCTTCCCTGGTGGCGCAGTGGTTAGGAGTCTGCCTGCTAATGCAGGGAACGCGGGTTCGAGCCCTGGTCTGGGAGGATCCCGCATGCCGCGGAGCAACTGGGCCCGTGAGCCACGGCTGCTGAGCCTGCTCGTCTGGAGCCTGTGCTCCGCAACGGGAGGGGCCGCAATGGTGAGGGGCCCGCGCACCGCGATGAAGAGTGGCCCCCGCTTGCCGCAACTAGAGAAAGCCCTAGCACAGAAACGAAGACCCAACATAGCAATCAATCAATCAATCAATCAATCTAAAAAAAAAAAAAAAGAAAAAGAAAACTAGTTATCATAAAATACACGTCTGTTACTGTTACTGAGTAGATTGGATCAATCTTGAGAAGCTGAACTTTTCGAGATGGGTGGGTAGGGGTGCATTTCCTTTAGAAATATGTATGTGTGCTTGTTTTTGTCCAAATTACCTGCCCCGATCACAGACTGGAGCTGCAGCGTTCTGTTTCTTAGACTTTCATCATACTCTTCTACAGCATTTTGGGACCCACGTAAAAATGTAATTAAAGACAATAAAGGAATGTGCTTTGCTGGGGTTTTTTGTCATTTGTTTTTACTGAATTCTGTAACACTCTTGGGGTCACTGGCGAGCCAGAAGTTCCCACAGCAAGTCTGACTCCTCGGCTCAGCCTGAAACCTCCCTGAGCCCTGTGGCCTCCTACCTTCTCTGACTCTATGCACCAAGGCTTTGACGTACGTTTGTTGATAGACCCAAAACCTCATTGGAAGGTATAGTTTAGGTATGTTAGGAGGAGATTCTAATGATATTTCTTTCATCTTTAGTCCACAGAGTTTGAATATCACAAAATAAAATACTATTAGTGGGGAGATTATTTGGTTAAGCAGTATGAACGTTTTCCTAGAGAAATATGCTGGAAAACCTTTTTTCCGTGGTTGACAGGTGATTGTTCTGGTAGGAATGTACTCATAGTGTTGAGCCAGTAATGGAGATTGTGCCTCTTTGGAACTAGCTGACAGCCCCACATTGACCCCTGATAATAATGCCACTGATTCTTAAAATATTAGAAAATATGGAGGCTGCAAAAAAACTGTAGGGATGTATTTTTATATTGTCTTGCACATATTTGCGAAATGAACAAACCTCAAGGAAGTTAATGAAGTTGTCCCTAAACACCCAAATTGTAATGGTTTAATTTGGCTTCTATCTAGGCCTTCTCATCTCTTAATGTTTTTATTTATATTCTATAGTAAGAGAACTAAGGTTTACTGAACTCTTATAAGTGGACCACCTCCCTAGCCACTTTATGTAAGTGATCGAAATTAATTTTAGAGTTAATAGTCTAAGCTAATTGAGAGAGAATCATCATAGAACTCTAAGGCAAAAGCTGCATTTTCTAGGCTCTTGATATTCAAACTGTGTTGGAACCTGAGTTGACACCATGGTCAGAGGACAGTCCTGTGAGATCAAAGTATGACTGGTGCTTGAGATCTGGTGGCTCTCTTTTTGTTCACAAGAAGTGGCTGGTGGTGAATGGAAAGGCAACATAGACTCTATGTACAGAATATTCAGCCCCAAAAGGGTATCTTTACAAAAGCAAATGTTTGTAATCTTAAGAATCTACTAAATAAGAACTTCGAAATTACTGTGACCAAGCCAGGACCTGAAAACCTGAAAAGTCAGGCAATCTCCCCATGGTGGACAGCTTTTCAGAAATGTTTGGCCAGATCTTCATTTATTTGTTTTAATCTGAGGCTTTGCTTGGCAGTAATAGCATGACATTTAGTTAGTTTCTATTTAAGGAGATTCTACACAACAAAAGTAGTGTTGCATACAAAGAAACTAAGGACTAGACAATGTTTAAGAAATATACTTAACATTTAATAAAAATGTGGATCATAGCAATTTGGTCTTGGCTTTTCTTGCTGAGTTTTCTGGTGTTTGGATATTTAAGAGCTGCAGAGTTCCCCATAAAACCATTGCAAATTGCTACTGGACAGAATTCATCCTCCCCTATATTATTTTCCTATTGTTGTGGTAATAAATTACCACAGACTTAGTGGCTTAAAACAACCCAAATTTATTTCTTACAGTTATGGAAGCCAGATGTTGAAAATGAGTCCACGGGCTGCATTCCTTTTGGAGCCTCCAGGGGAGAATCTGTTTCCTTGACCTTTCCAGGTTCCAGAGACTACATACACCCTTTGGCTTGTGGGCCCTGCCTCCATCTTCAAAGGCAGCAAAAAGCGAAGCATGTTCACATTTCTTTCTTTCTGTCCCTTGCCATCTTGTCACATACCTTCTGTGTGGCTCTGACTCCTCCTGCATCCCTCTCATAAAACCCCTGCGGTTACATCTCAGGCCCACCTGACAATCCAGGATAAACTCCGCAGCTCAAGATCTTTAACCTGATCACCTCTGCAAAGTCCCTTTGCCATCCCAGGTAACATTCACAGGTTCCAGAGACTAGGGTGTGAACACCTTCAAGGACCATTTTTCAGCCTAACACATCCCCTGACCCTCAGGAAAGAATAGGGGATTGTTTTCTATTTCTTTGGGCATGAAATGGTGCTGAGATCAGTGGTTCCCCACCTTGGCTGGGGGGCTTTTTTAAAATCCTAGTGCCTGGGATGTACCCCAAACAAAGTACTTCAAATCTGCGGGGGTGGCTCACAAGGTGTTGGGTATTTTGAAAGCTCCCCAGATGATTCCAGCTCCCCAGATGATTCCAAAGTGCAACCACCCTTGAGAGCCAATCATTAAGAATGTTTCCTTTTCCTTTTGAAGGACCTCTTGGGGCATGACCTGGATACATGAAAGTGCTTCAGTTTCACCAAACTGATTTCAAATTTTGTTAAGAGGTAGATGAAAATGTCTAGGAGGATGCACATTTTTATTTATTTTTATTGAAGTATAGTTGATTTACAATGTTTCGGGTGTACAGCAAAGTGATTTGGTTATACATACATATATATATAGATAAATTCTTTTTCAGATTCTTTTCCATTATAAGTTATTACAAGATATCGAATATAGTTCCTTGTGCAATACAGTAGGTCCTTGTTGTTTATCTGTTTTACATATAGTAGTGTGTATTTGCTAATCCCAAGTTCCCAATTTATCCCTCCCCCGCCTTTCCCCGTTGGTAACCGTTTGTTTTCTATGTCTGGGACTCTATTTCTGTTTTCTAAATAAGTTCATTTGTATCATTTTTTCTGGATTCCACATACAAATGATATCATATGGTATTTGTCTTTCTCTGTCTGACTTACTTCACTTAGTATGATAATCTCCAGGTCCATCCATGTTGCTGCAGATGGCATTATTTCATTCTTTTATATGGCTGAGTAATATTCTGTTGTGTATATATGTACCACATCTTCTTTATCCATTCATCCGTTGATGGACATTTAGGTTGCTTCCATGTCTTGGCTATTGTAAATAGTGCTACAATGAACACTGGAGTGCATGTATCTTTTTTTTTTTCCTCTACCTATTTTATTTTATTTTATTTTCTATTTTTTAACATCTTTATTGGAGTATAATTGCTTCACAGTGGTGTGTCAGCCTCTGCTCTACAACAAAGTGAATCAGCCATACATATACATACATCCCCATATCTCCTCCCTCTTGCACCTCCCTCTCACCCTCCCCATCCCACCCCTCTAGGTGGTCACAAAGCACCAAGCTGATCTCCCTGTGCTATGTGGCTGCTTCCCACTAGCTATCTATTTTACATTTGGTAGTGTATATAAGTCCATGCACTCTCTCACTTTGTCCCAGCTTACCCTTCCCCCTCCCCATGTCCTCAAGTCCATTCTCTGCATCTGAGTCTTTATTCCTGTCCTGCCCCTAGGTTCTTCAGAACTTTTTTTTTTTTTTAGATTCCATATATATGTGTTAGCATATGGTATTTGTTTTTCTCTTTTGACTTACTTCACTCTGTATGACAGACTCTAGGTCCATCCACCTCACTACAAATAACTCAATTTTGTTTCCTTTTATGGCTGAGTAATATTCCATTGTATATATGTGCCACATGTTCTTTATCCATTCATCTGTCAATGGACACTTAGGTTGCTTCCATGTCCTGGCTATTGTAAATAGAGCTGCAGTGAACATTGTGGTACATGACTCTTTTTGAATTATGGTTTTCTCTGGATATATGCCCAGGAGTGGAATGGCTGGACCATATGGTAGCTCTATTTTTAGTTTTTTAAGGAACCTCCATACTGTTCTCCATACTGGCTGCACCAATTTACCTTCCTACCAACAGTGTACATGGGGTCCCTTTTCTCCACACCCTCTCCAGCACTTATTATTTTTAGACTTTTTGATGATGGCCATTCTGACTGGTGTGAGGTGGTACCTCATTGTAGTTTTGGTTTGAGAATGCATATTTTAATGGTTCAGTATTTGTTAGATTATATTAGCCTTAGGGTGCTATAGTGAAGAGAATAGGATGAAGACAACCTATTCTGTAATTATCAAGTTCAAGCACTAATGATTTAAATTAGATAAATCTACAGATGAATCTTTATGTACTAAAGATGCAAATTAAAAAGGACTTTTAAAAAGAATTTTTCCCATAATAGTATGAATTCAAAGCAACATCTCACATGCTATTATGAGCTGTAAATCAATGATACTGAATGTGACCCAATATTCTGAAATTGAAATTGGTTTAACAGTGAGTTACATGGATTTGAATCTGAAATAATTCCTTCCTTTTCATAATTATATTGCATGTCTTCACTTAAAGTTTACCTCTCCACGTGGCTAGAAGGTGCTGGTGATTTAGATAGGCTTATTTTGGTTGAAATTTGGATATTCAATTAAATTACAGTCACTGAATCATCAAGACCTTTAGCCATCACATAATCTTGACCCTCTTCCAGTGTGGAAATATAGATATATGTATACATATACATCTCCAGATAATTACTACTAAAATAGAGAGACAAAGAGAGTTGAGATTATTTTCCTCCCTTGACTGAATATTTGGATTGTCTGTGGGTTTTTACTGGTCATTTCTATTTCCTAAGATCAGAAAAGATCAACTCTGTACTGGGCTCCATTGAGGAGAAGGGTTTAGGAGACAGTTACAAGATGCCATTAACATAAAATGGTCAGTTGGCATTTATGCTTGGATGCTACAAAGACAACAGGGAATATAGTAGCTGCATTTTTCAAATGAGGCTATAAAGTCTAACAAACAACGTTTGCCCTATTTCTACATAGAAGAGGAAGTGTGGAAAATATTGCATCCATACTAAATTACTGGATCGCACAGGGCATTTTCAAAGGTTATGGGGGCAATGAATAAAACATTTGAAATCAAACTGTCCTCCAGATTTATTCCAAAAGTAGGCTTGGTTCTAAGTAATTTGTTAGATTCTTATTAATAATTTAAATAATGGGAAATATTTATTAAGAATAAATAAATACCAATATAATAAATAAATACTACTATGTAACATACCAAATCGCTCAACTATGTTGGAGAAAGGAATGTGTTCCATTAGCATTTTTGACAAACACTAAAAACACACAGAAAAACCCACACAGAAGGCACTATATCAATGCATATGTAATAAATAATAGCTACTACTTAATGCACTTTAAATAAATTACCTCATTTAATACTCACAATTACTTAAATAACTGCAAATACTCCATTTTAGAGATGAGAAAACTGAGAACTAGAGAAGTTTAGTAACTCCATCAAAATCATACAACTAATAATAAGTAGCAGAACCAGGAGGCACACCTAAATGTGATTCTCAACTCCCCTGGACCACTTCAGTTCCAACAAGTGAAGGTTTTAACTAACTTTCAAATGCTGTGGATTCACAGTTGTAAGAACTATAATCCCAGATCAAGAGATAAGAATAAAGCACAGGCCAAAGCTTTGTGGCCAGGTTGGTTTGCAGGACATAATGAGATTAGAATGAGAAGTTTTACCACAAAGGAGAAGTCTCCAAGAAGCTTGATTTTTCATTTGGAATTGTATCATGTGAGTGTTTAAACTATCCTCAAGATGATATTGATTCCTATTTGTGTGTGTTCCACTTTGAAATTCCTGATCATTTGGAGGTAAATTAATTTGTTACATTTTGTTTTAGCCTGTATATAAAACATCTAAATTTTATTTCTCTGAATCAGTGTTTCTTAACCTGATCCTTAAATCACAAGGATTAGAATTACTTGCTTGTTAAAAAATATACTTCCTGGATCCCACTTTAGATCATCTGAATCAAAATTCTTCGGTCAGGGCCTGGAGAAGCTGTCTTTCATTTTATAAACTAATAAGGTTTTTTGTGGTAGAAATTAATTTCATTTGCCCGAAATTTAGATTCTGAAATCAATACTCATTATAATGATTTAGACAGACAATACAAAACTTCAGAGAAGTAGGGCAATACTAATGATATACTTCATGTACTATTTTCTTCTATCCTCTTTTCCTCATGTTAACTTCTTCCTGCCCTTTTCTTCATTCATCAAACACTAGCTGATTCTTCTACAATGTGCAGCCACTAGGCTGGCCTGGGATACGTGACCGTCGTCACATTTGGGAGACTCTGCATACTTCATCCTCCCTGTTCTTGCGTATTAGAGAATTCCTGCTCTAAAGAAACTTGTTAGATATTGTTAAATCCACCATTTTCCAAACATATTTACCCACATACGTATCCGTTCTTCAAAGAGTATCTGTTATCCTGGAGAGCACCTTTAGAAAAAGTGGATATGACAATGACATTTTTAAACATAACTAACATGCAATCAATAATTGGTGGAATTTGCTGGTAGTGCATTTATTGCCTTTTTAAAGCAACCATTGCTAAAGAAGTAAAGGATAAAAGGCTTCTGGTAGATTATCCATGCCCTGAAGTTTCTCTTGGAAGGCTTGACCTATACTAAAGGAAATACAGGCAATCCTGAGTTTTTTGATTATACCAGACTTTAGGTAAGAATCCTAATAAATATTTCTACTTCTTTTTAGAAAAGTGCAAACTCAACCAATTCAACTATTTTGTTATAAATTTGGGTAAATTATTTAGTATTATCATCTTGGTCTCTGTCTCATTGTTATTTTTCAGTTTGTCTTTACTTGCTTTTAGATTATTAAAGCTACATGTATATTTTAAAAACACACAAATCAAACAGAAGCATATAAAGTTCACAGTAAAAACCAAAAGTGATTCTGCATTCCTATCATGCCAGTCTCATTTCCTAGAAGTGTTTCTGCATTTCTTTCTATATTTTTTTCTATATTGTGTTTATACCCATACACACACACAAATATATAATATATAAAATAAGTATATATTTTTACAAAGATAACATCACGTATTATTCTAAAATCCACTTTTGTGGATTAAATATATAGTCTCAGGTTTCTGAAGTTCCCTGGAAATAGGGCTCTGAGGTTCCTGTGCACCTTTCACAATTTTTATAGTACGTGAGCTATGTAAGTAATAACACCTGGACCTAATCTTTAAAAGAATTCTCATAAGTGAATTGCTTGCCGAAATATCCAGGTACCACTTGGTTAGTTAATAATGCCTCAGCACATTATTACAAGAGGATGTATTCTCATGCATTAGTTATAAGTGTGCCACATGACTTTCATAACTGCATTCTATACAAACACATTTTTTGCAAAACAAATACACTTTATTTTTTTTTAACATCTTTATTGGAGTATAATTGCTTTACAATGGTGTGTTAGTTTCTGCTGTATAACAAAGTGAATCAGTTATACATATACATATATCCCCATATCTCCTCCCTCTTGCGTTTCCCTCCCACCCTCCCCGTCCCACCTCTCTAGGTGGTCACAAAGCACCGAGCTGATCTCCCTGTGCTATGCGGCTGCTTCCCACTAGCTATCTAGCAAAACGAATACACTTTAAATGCACTAGAAGAGATTTACTATTTAAAGGAAAGCTGGCAAAAATTCTACTTTACATCTAAGAATTCTACTGAAAAGTAAATAATTGCTCCCTAACTTATTAATCTGAGTAATCTGGGTTTTTATAAATTAAACGTGTGGGTGTTGGGAAGACTTTACAACCCTCCAAAACAAGATAACAGAATCTTACAATTGTAAGGTCTAGGTCTTTTTCAAAATCACGATCCATAAGAAAGATAAAGATAAATCTTTGAATTAAGGAAAATGTTCTTTCCACAGTGTCATTTCTTTCTTCCATTTTTTCCCCTTTGGTGGGATATCAAATGGAGGATATTTTTAGTTTATTTATACTGAACTGTTACTTGGTGAGACTTACATTTAAAACAAAATATTTATTTGAAGGAATTAGCTATCATTATGTTTAAAATTGTATTTACAGTGTTTTGTAAAATAAAGCAAACCATGCACTTGATAAAAATGCTCAGGCAGTAAAAAAAAGATAGAGACTCAAAGTGAAATCTCCCTCTTAAATCTCACCCTCAACAAGTAGTACCACTCCCCAAGATAACTATGGTTAATAGTATCTTGTTTTTAATCCTTTGTGAAGAAAAGTCTGTCATATGCCAGATCTATATATTTTTTTGTTATTCCCCAGACAGGATCATACCACACATGCTGTTCTGAACCTTATCTTTTTCACTAAATAATGTATGTTAGAACTCATCATATTGGCATAAACAGATTTATTTCATTCTTTTTAATAACACTGCATTCCTCCTTATGACTTCACCATAATTCATTTAACCTAGCCTTTGTTTGGGGGCATTTTGGTTGTTTCCATCTTCTTGCTCGTATAAACGTTGCTACTGTGAACATCCTTATTCTTACCTATCTTGGCACAGTTTTGTAAGAATATCAGTGGATAATTTTTAGCAGTGATATTACCTACATAGATTAAGAGGCATGCAAATACTCAACATTCAAAAGCATGTCAAAGCAAAAACTCTAATACTGGTAGTGGCAGTGCAAATTGGTGCAAACTTCTGGAAGGGCAATTTGATTATGTCTTAACAAAATTTGAAATTCACATATAGTTTTATCTAGAAATTTTGCTGTCAGAAACTAACATAATGGTATTTGTCAATTATATCTCAGTGAAAACAAAAAGAGAAAGAAAATGATACTATCAATACATAGTATAATTGCTTTTTTGCGTAGAAAGTTTTTGTTATTGAAGTATAACTGATATACAATATTATATTAGTTTCAGATATACAGCATAGAGATTCAATATTTTTAAAGATTATGCTCCATTTAAAGTTATTACAAAGTAATGGCTATATTTCCCTGTGTTGTTGCTTATTTATTTTATACATAGTAGTTTGTATCTCTTAATCCCCTACCCCTATCTTGCCCCTTCCTCCTTCCCTCTTCCTACTGGTAACCACTAGTTTGTTCTCTATAACTGTGAGTCTGTTTCTGTTTTGTTATATACATTCACTTGTGTTATTTTTTTAGATTCCACGTATAAGTGACAACCTAGAATACTTGTCTTTCTCTGACTTACTTCACTAATCTTAATGGCCTCTAGGTCCACCCACATTGTTGCAAAAGGTGGAATTTCATTTTTTATGACTGATTAATATTCCATCTTCTTTATCTATTCATCTGTTGATGGACACTTGGGTTGCTTCCATATCTTGGCTATTGTAAATAATGCTGCTATGAACATTGTGGTGTATGTATCTTTTTGAGTTAGTGTTTTCTCTTTTTTGTTTTTTTGGATATATGCCCAGAAGTAGAAGTGTTGGATCACATCGTAATTCTGTTTTGAGTTTTTTGAGAAACCTCCATACTGTTTTCCATAGCGGCTGCACCAATCTACATTCCCACCAACAGTGTACATGGGTTCCCTTTTCTCTACATCCTTGCCAACATTTGTTATTTGTAGACTTTTTGATGTTAGCCATTCTGACAGGTGTGAGGTGATGTCTCATTGTGGTTTTGATTTGCATTTCTCTAATAATTAGCAACGTTGAGTGTCTTGTCATGTGCCTGTTAGCCATCTGTATGTGTTCTGTGGAGAAATGTCTATTCAGGTCTTCTACCCATTTTTTTAATTGGATTGTGTTTGGTTTTTTGAGCTGTTTATATATTTAGATATTAATCCCTTACCAGTCATATCATTGGCAAATATTTTCTCCCATTTAGTAGTCTGTCTTTCCATTTTGTCGATGGTTTCGTTTGCTGTGCAAAAGCTTTTAAGTTTAATTAGGTCCCATTTGTTTATTTTTGCCTTTATTTCTTTTGCCTTAGGAAAGAGAGCCAAAAAGTATTGCTACGGTTTATGTCAAAGGGTGTTCTGCTTATGTTTTCTTCTAGGAGTTTTATGATTTGGGGTCGTACATCAGGTCTTTAGTCCATTTTGAGTTTATCTTTGTATGTGGTGTGAGGAGATGTTACATAGTATCATTTCTTATGGACATAACCTCTTATATTACATCTGTAAGAATATTAGAGCTGGAAAGGAATTTAGAAATTATCTACTCCAATTTCTGAGGTCCAAGGCGGGTAAGTTACATAGTGAACAGGTGCCCTCTAGAGACTATTATAGAAGTTCAGCACTAGCTGCTAGATATGCTAAAAGAGATGGATAATTAGACACATCCTTTTCCTCTCAGACCTCCACCTCATTGACCATGGTCACTATATTGCTCTCTCTTTTCTTTGCCACATCCGTTCTTATGTTGTTATGTTAGATCTTTATGAAAGGTATAGCTCAGGAACACTTTTTCCTAGAAGATAGGTCCACTCCGTATGATTGTGGGCAGGAGAGAATAGGAGAGAGACCAGGGTTAGAAAAATGAGTGAGGGGCCTGGCATTTGTTCCTTATGGGATGGGAATTAAAAAGAATCAGGGGTCAGGGTGGTATCCTTAGTTTCCAGAACGTGTCCTGATCTATCGTGACCTTAAGTCATTCCAAAAAGGGAAAGCACCTACCAGTCATAGGTTTGTAGAAACCACAGTGTGTGAGTCATAGATTTCTGCAGCTGGCATCAATTAACTGGTTAGTTAGCAGGTGCTTCATCAAATGATGATTTTGTCTGTAGATTTTTAATACGCAACATCTGAATATATGGTATATATGGCAAACTGGCATGTATACATATATGTAGCACGACATCAACAGGCAATTCAAACAAAAAAAAAGGAATTACCAAAAATGGGGGGAAATGTTCATCTTAATTAGAAATAAAATAAAAACAATCATAAGGTGCTATTTTCTGTCCAACAAGTTAGCAAAAAAGATATTTTTTCAAAAAATACTTAATGCTATTAAGGTTTCCTTGAAATGGGTGCTGTGAGGGACCTTGTGAAAATACAGCTGACAGTATAAACTCAAAACACTGAAACATTTGGGGACAATAATTCCACTACTAGGAAGTTAGCCTGAGGACATCATTTAGGAAAGGAAGTTGCTGTAAGCTCTAGGACGTTCCCAACAACTTTACTTTTAACTAGAAAAACTGTAAGCAGCCTAAAGTCCAATCAGTGAGGAATGGTGAGTAAAATTGTGGTAGGCCAAATAGATGAAACATTCAATAGATGATGATTATCAAACCCATATAACTTCATGAGCAGATATTATGATATATCCATAAAAGCAATATGTGAAATTGTACACAATGATTGACAAACTGAGTGTATGTCTCTGCATGGATAAGTTTTGGAGGAATACACACACATACACACACACAACATACAAGGTAGACTTTGTATTAGAACAGGAGTATGCAGGTTTTCCCTCCATTTGTAATATTTTGATTAACAATAATAATAAAATTAAACAATAAAAATAAAAAATCTAAAAAGGCCTATAAATATTTTAAGTTCTCATAAAGTTTTCTCCTGCTCATTCTGTACATATTCTTGCTTGTTCCCACCTAGGATGTGAAGAAGAGATATGTTTTGCTCAATATATATAATTTCAGGTAGACCCTTTGAGAATTTAAGCACAATTCCAATGTGCTCTCTTAACTCATTTTGGAATAAGAGGACCCTAATGATGTAACAATAGAATCAAATCACGTAAGACTTTAAAAATGGTTGCTATTTTAAAATGCGAGAAGATGTATACTCATTCAATATTTCAACATTTCCAGTGCCAGTAAGTCTAGCTCACAAAGCAGCATATTCAATTTACAAATTTCCTTTCATTCGTGATATATGTATTGAGCCAATTCTCTCTTTAGAATGCGCAGTCAGACGCTAACAAGACAGAAAGTGGGGAGACCAGTTCGGAGGCTTTCTCATTAGTGTAGATGAGAGATAACGAAACCTGAACTAAGTCAGCACCCAGAGAGGAAAATGGAAGAACAACTTTAAGATGTATTTAGAAAACAGATCAACTAGACTTAATGACTAACTCCAGCCCAAATTCAACGGAAGGGGATTAGTTTCCATCCCTCAATAAGAGGAGTAGAAAAGAATTTATGGCCATCTTTAATCTGACACACCCTCCTTCCATGTTCTGTATATTTGTTTTAAAAATCTGAGCTCATCAGAAAGCCCAGACATCTACAGTGTTTCTTCTTTTAATTTTCAGATGCTCACTTTTCTTTCCCCACTAAGAGACACTTTTCTTAGTTCTAAGGATTTTCTTTCCATTTTGAATTAATCTCTGTTAAGATCTGTGTCTACAGAATAATCTAGATCTTGTACCTTAACTTTTAAAAATCCATTTTTCTGAATTCTAAACAGTGCTTCTCAAATGTTAATGTGCATACAAATCACTAGGTGATCTTGTTAAAAAGCAGATTATGATTCTGTAGGTCTGGGTGGGGCCCGAGATTCTGCATTTCTCACAGGCTCCCAGATTATGCAATGTTGCTAGTCCTCTCACCATACTTTGTGTTGCAAGAGTCTAGAGAGTCCTATCTAATTCCAATATTGCTTAGCTCACTTAGTTCCATGACACTCTACCAATCAGTTCTTCCTTTTGGGACAGAAGAAATTTCAGAATGATATTATTTCCTAGGCTTTTTCAAGTGATGTAATTGGAGATACATCAAACCAATAATTTATCAAAGACTCTGCTCTTAGTGAAATAAATGTCCAGATAGCTAAAGTTTCCTATCATAGATACATCTTGTCACTGTGCCTACTTCATACTCTGTAAGATATTGATAACATTTTTATAGAGTCACATGTCAGAGGTATGAAGCAGATATGGTTATCTTCATTCTATAGATAGAGAAACAGGCTCAGAGAGGACAGGTAAATTGCCTCAGGTCAAACAGCTGGTAGGTAGTTAAGTGCTACCTCCCTAACCTGGATCATCAGACTCTAAACTATAAAAAACTGACAGAAGAAAAGTCTGATGAGGGTTCCTAAGACAAGCATTGCTTACTACTAATCACATGAACCAATATCCCAAACCCAGAGCACCCCTAAAGTCTGGGAGAATAAAACTCAATGACGTCTCTGGGTATTTGGAAAAAATAAAACCATCTATTTGCACATGAGATCATTCTTGATCCATTTTCCATCACTAGCCATAGATGAAGAAATACTCTCACTACCTCCAGACCCCAAACAACCATAATAACATGAGCAACTACAAGTCTCCCCCTCCCCAGTCCCCCAAGAACAGGCTTAGGTGTAGGGCTGGCATTGTCATGTTGAAGTTGTATTGAGAGCTTTTCTTCTTTGTTGAACGTCAAGAATCAGGTCTGGGGAAAAAATCTGTAAGTACTGTAATTAACTTCAATTTTAATTTCTGGGTGTCTTTTTTTCTCCCAGCTGCTGCCAAGGTTCTCCTTCAGTCCCATCACTTAGAGCAGCATTCACGAAGCTCAGGCCAGACATCCCTGGGCAATTTTTGTGAGGTTTCAGGGTGATGTGCTCAGGCTCTTCTGGGAAACTTGGAGCCAAACTAAAATATGGATTGATTGCTTAAAAAAAAAAAAAAAGATCCACCAGTTTCAAGAAGCCAGTGTACATTTCTCAGTTTGGGGAAAAACTTTTAGGAGTTGGAATTTTAATACTTGATGGTTTTCAAATTGGGTATAATACATTTAAACTTCAGTTCATTTTCTTTGTCATTTGTTTATTTTTTATTATTCCTTCCTTTCTATTACTATTACTTTTCTCTATATGTGTTCATACATAGCTCTATGTGCATTTGTTCTGTTATGAATTAAAAGCACTAAAAGACCCAGAAAATTTATCCCTCTAGTCTACTCCAGTGCAATTTAAATTAAGGTCCTCACTTCTTTTAAAATCCAATTTATGTTACTTGGAAGCTACATTTCATATTATCCATTATAATGCCTGTTTACCCACAAATTAATAGTGTACCAGATAGAACAAATGGAATAAAAATAGAATCTATTTGAGAAGTTAGGCTTAAGGAATAAAAAAGGCCTACTGTATAATAAACTTGTGTAGGGAGAGAGCAGGATGAGGGCACTGTTGACTGACCCAAAGGATAGAAGGCATCCAGTGTTATTCTGGCATTTACTGAGGACTAAGACCGTGCAGGGTATACTAAGTGTTCTGGGGTTTAAAACATGTAAGACTCTATTTCAGTCTTCAAGATGCTCACAGTCTGGATAGGGAGACAGATTAGAAGACAAAAATCAAAGAGTCATGTTATGGGAATAGTAGAGGAAAGAGATTCCTTTCAATGGAGGTAGTGGAAACTGGGAAAAGGTCATGGAGATGATTTCATTTGAACCAAAACTTAAAGGATGGACAGGAATTCAATAAACAAGAATGAATGGTAAGGATAGTTAGAGAGAGAAAATAGCTTATGCTATTATCATCCACAGAGGTGGGAAGGTGAAAGGCATGCACAGAGAATGTGTGATTAATGGAAAAACATGCATGATGGACTGTAGAACTGAAAGCTAGAAAAGTAAACCTCCCTTTTCATAATTTTACCAGTGGCGTATATCCTCTAAGACCAGTGCTTCTCACTTATTTTTGTAAGCCCATTTCCTTTCTGTAAGGCCTCTTGATTGAGTCAAAATTGAGACATTTTTAATTCATTGATAGGTATAAAGAAGAGGTATTATTTTCCTTCTTGGGCTTCATAGCAGTGTGTCTCCTATATATTTATAATCCCCCATCACTTTTCAGGCATGTCCATATTCTTTCAAAGTGTGGACATCTAGTCACTCAAAGATAAGTTTATGTATTGTGAATATGAGATGGATAACACAGTTTATAATCAGGGCTTAATGAAAGCAGAATATAAGTCATTGACATGTCTTTTCCTTGCTCAGTTTACTTTTAATTTTATTCCATTGTGTAGTTCATATAGGATGCCTCCATGTCTATCAGGAGAGCTACTGAAAGATACGATTGAAATAATTCTCTTTGAATTAATTTGACTTGATCCTAAATTGCCATATTCTGACTTTCCTCTAGGCTCAAGTGTGAATATCTGTTTTTGTTCTATAAATGTTGTTAGGTTCAAATTCAGTGTCACTACTTTCTCAATAATTCTGACTGGTATCACATCTAAGCTGTATCCATTCTCTGGGCTGCAATTACTTCCAAAGTAATGTGGATATCACAGATTTTTAGGAATGTCAGTCATTCTAAACGTATGCAAAGTGTCTTATTCTTTAAATTTGTCCCCTTATAGAGTATGGCTTAATTAATCCATTAGGAGATTTTGAAGGAGACTTACGACGGAATAGGAACTGAGGGCCGTCCTTCACAACTAGAAGCTTCTTTTTGACTCTCCCACTTCAAAATCCTACTTTTTTTGTATATAAATTTATTTATTTATTTATTTATTTATTTATTTATGGCTGCATTGGGTCTTTGTTGCTGCACGCAGGCTTTCTCTAGTGGCGGCGAGCGGGGGCTACTCTTCATTGGTGCGTGGGCTTCTCATTGTGGTGGCTTCTCTTTGTTGCAGAGCATGGGCTCTAGGTGTGTGGGCTTCAATAGTTGTGGCATGGGGGCTCAGTAGTTGTGGCACACGGGCTCAGTTGCTCCATGGCATGTGGGATCTTCCCTGACTAGGGCTCGAACCTGTGTCCCCTGCATTGGCAGGCAGATTCTTAACCACTGCACCACCAGGGAAGTCCCTCAAAATCCTACTTTTGACAGCAAGAAAATTTTGTATTGCAGAAGGTGAAAAAAAAGAAAAAAGAATTATTTGGTTTTTGATAGCTTTCCCTAGGCTTACATCTATTTATTATCTTAGGAGCCAGAAGTCCTCTTTTTTAGGAAAGTGTATCATCATTATTTTGTTGGACTCATAAAAACCACAGTATTTCTAATTACTATATTGTTTAAAGTGACTATTCATGTGCATATTGAACATATCATAGGTCACAGATAACTCTTCATCTAAACATTTACTGATAAGGGTAGCTGGATTCTGTTTTCAGTTTCATTTATCTCTTTTTCCAAGATGTGAAGGCAATACATTTTTCTCTTGCCTCCATCTGCTTCCCTCACCCCCTCTTCTTTTGCTCACAGCATGGGAAGGAGAGTTACAGCTTAGCCTGTTTTGCTTATGGAACTGTGCCAGAAGCAGTTTTGAAGGTGTTTTAAAAATGAAGACATCTGGCAGCTGGCATACTTACAATTCATTTGCCAAAGACAAGTTGCACACTGCTGGAATTTTTAACTGAAGATCACGCGCCAGGTAAGAAGCAGTCAGGTGGAGCTGGTGCATAGGAAGCCACACACTGAAAAACTGTTAGCTCTGTGAAGCTGGGTGGACTAAATCAAGAAACACGCCTGCATCCTTGTCCACCACCACCCTTGTCACCAGGCCCCCTTAAAAGAGGTAAGAGGAAAAAAATCCAAGCCAAGAAAATTGACAGTGAATCACAAGGCTCTGACATGTCAGCAGAAGCCCTAGAAAATAGGCAAGAGGAAAGGGTTAAAAGAGAATTTAACATAGTGTTGGATAAACATGGTTCTGTCAGTTGAATGGTCCAGTTTTTCAGAAAGAAGTAGCCTAAGAGATTATGGTTTCATGGTTCACCCCACTAGTGAATTACTAACAGTAAACCAATGAATGCTCTGTGATTGAAAATTTACTTGATGTTTGATAGTATTAGGGTAGTTTTTTTGGGTTTTCTGTTTTAAAATCTTTTTTTTCTTGTAACTGGAAATCACTAAATACTAGTGCCAGATCAATTGGTTTTGTAATTTTACACTTGGATTAAATGAATCTGTGTTTTATAGTTTTGTTTTGTTCTTCTGCAACAGGAATTTAACACACAAATATGGGCATTTCATTATGAGAGTAACACTTGACCTAAAAGAACAAGGGAGAGAAATTATCCCACCACATTGACAATCTCTCTCTGACAAATTTCAGCACTTTAAAAGTAGTGGGGGTGACCACCTAGAGGGGAGGGAGGGAGACGCAAGAGGGAGGAGATATGGGGATATATGTATACGTATAGCTGATTCACTCTGTTATACAGCAGAAACTAACACACCATTGTAAAGCAATTATACTCCAATAAAGATGTTAAAAAAAAAAAGTAGTGTGGGCCATATTTGACATATAGGCAATAAGATATATGTTTATAAAGCAAGAATTAGAGATTACTTGTGTTAGAACTTGATATATTTCCATGTAACAAGTCTGGAGTTTTTTCCTTCAGTCCTTCTAAGTCCAGGCCTCTTGTCTCCAGTGTTCTTGTCTCCTGTTCAAAACATTATACGTGGGGGTATTGGTTAGTGAAGAAGGAAGGAGACAGTGTTGCAGTTATAATTCTGTTGTTGCAGTTATAATTCTGTTGTTGAGGGCAGTTGACCCTCACCTTACTGCAGATGGAGACAGAATTGCTGGCCTTGCAGAGGCTGCAAACGTGTGGCCTAAGTGCAGGATCTAGTCCAAATATATGTGCATTTGACTCACTATCAACTTGCAGAGTGTTTATAATTTTTAAAGTAAGTTGACAGGAGAGTTCACATTTTTAAAAGTTTGGATTTCCAGTTTCTTTTTAAAAATTAAAAGATCAGGCATCACCATCCACAATCCCTCATGAGAGCCGTCTGCTGGCCCTGGCCTCCACGATGCGATGGTGCAGGGGTCCTCCAGTCACCAGGTCCTGACACCCTCATTCTCTCCCCAGGGTTGAATGCAAATTGCTACTTCCCTGTGTTCCTGCTGTTATTTTTCCAAACTCAGAGTCAAAAGGAAAGTGAAATGTTTCTTACATCTTTGTCTCTGTCAAAAGTGTGGAAATAGAAACAAGCCAGAGAGACATGTTTTTCCAATACCAGGCCCACTGCCCACAGTGATATTACCTCTCCCGCCCCTACTGCCCCCTGAGTCTGTTTCCTTCCTTACGTGAAGCACCTCCTCTGCCCACCTCAGATTCTGTGGGTCGAGACTCTAGGGGTTCAAGCTGCCTCCTGGCCCCGCCAGGATCACGAAACCTGTACCCCACATCAGAACTGCTGCAATATCACAAACAGAGCCTTCTTAAAGATACCCAACATACGGGCCATCCCTGGATTTCAAATGCTGTTAAGGGGTGGGAGGATGGGAAGGTAGGAGACCTGGGGATGAGGAGCTGGGGGAGGGGGACAGTAAACTGTTTGATATTATATTATGTCACCTAAAAATGTACTTTTTGTTCGTAAATTTACTCATAAATTGGTATTGCCTGTGAGGGATTTTTCTACAATTGGGCTCTGCTGCTTTCATTGAAATTGAGTAGTTACAAAACCTGCGAATATTTTTCTTTCCTTCTTTTTTTTTTTAAAAGAGAAACTGCCATAAGCACATATGGGGAAAATGGTACCTCGTAGAAATGAAGACATTTGCCTGGTGATTTTAGTGATTGGTTATGAAGGCAATGATGCAGTAACTACTCTTTTCACGGGTCCATCCATTTAGTGTAATTGCTCCCGAAGGAGAATTTTATAGTTCTTGGAATTGTAACTCCGTGAAGTACTAGCAAACTCTACCTCATGTAATCTAAACTGAAGACTCAAGAGATGAATTATAAATGCTTAGAAATGGGTTTTAGAAAGAATACTGATGATTTGTCAACTCTCCATCTTTCCTTTAAAACTTGTTTTTGTTTGACAGTCAAGTGCCTATCAGATGAGGCCCATCTGAAATCCCTGCTATGTTTTTCATTCATCACATAAAGATCTTTATTGAGACCTTCTAATATATGAAGCCAAACCTATTGTTTCATTACAGTATTTTGGATCTCTAAAATGACCCTGCAAAATAATTTCTACATTAGTTCTCATTCTCCTTGTGCATGATTTTAGGTCTTTTTTATTTACACAGAATTTTATTACTGGGTTAAAGAGAAGCAAAGTGTACTTTACAGAGAGCAAATGTAATCTCCAATAAGAAGGTCTCTAATCGAAAGGGAGTTGGAAAAGTGAAAAATGCAGATTATTGGAAGTAGGTGCATTTTCAAAGAATGATTTCTGGTTGTGTGTGTGTGTGTGTGTGTATGTGTATGTTGGTAGCAGAGTGGCAGAGACTTAATTTATTCTTTTCAACATTCAATTTTAAAAAGTAAAGTAAAGGAGATGGTTATGTCCTCTTTGTTACTACTATTGATATTAAAACATAAGACTGAACTCAGATGGCATGATCTAGGGCTTTCATTTTAAATTTCAGGTTGTTCATTCACTCAGCCAACACTGAGCAAATGCTATATGCTAAATACTTTGAAAGGTGCTGTGGCTACAGCTGAAAATAAAACAGACATGGTCAGAAGGTCTACAGGCTGATTGGAAAGACAGACATTAAGTAAAATATCACACGTACATGTATTTCAGGAACATACTAGGCCTGCTCCTGCTTTGAGGCATTTGCACTTACTGTTGCCTTTGCTTACACTGCTCTTCCTCCAGATACCTACATAGCTCCATCCCTCTCTATCTTCAAGTCTTTACTCAAATGTCACCTTCTCAGTTGAACAAGGCAGAATTCTAAATCCAACTAAATGAGCATAAAATATGAAGAGAAAACAAAGGTATTTTAAGAAATCCATTCAGAAAGAAATGTTCAAGGAAGTACTCAAAGAAAACAAAAAAGATTTTAGGAGAAAGAAATACATTAAATACCAAAAATAAGAGAAGAAGAGAAACCAGTGAGACATATGTCTAAGTATAGATCCTGACAAACATGTAAACTTTTAAAAATACTGATAATCTGGAACCAAACTCCAAATGAGTTCAACACAAAAATTGAAGGTGAAGCCAATGTCAGTGAAGGGGAAAATGATAGCATGCTGTGGTTCATTGTCTTTTCTTAGGAGAAGGTTATATACATTTAAATGTACGAGTTAAAAAATTCATGGCTAACCAATACAAGAATAGACACCAAATATGTAATTTTTAAATCTCTGAGGAAGAAAAAAATGGAGAAAACTCAATTAAATCCCCCCTCAAAATAGAGAAAGTAAAGAAGAAATTGCTTTTTTAAAAAGCTAAATGTTAAATATTTAATAGTGGTAATATGGCCAAACATTTTAATACTTACAAGGAATGTAAAATGTTAATTCTCCTATTAAAAGGTAAAGATTGTCAGATTTTACTTTAACTATGTACTATTTCCCAGAGACACTTCCAAAACAAAATGACACAGCATAATTAAAATAAAGCGATGGACATAGGTATTTCAGAAAGATGCTAAGTAACCAAGAAAAAGATCAGTTAAAATAATAATATTCCTATAGGCTAATGATGAAAAATCTGAAAGAAAAATTAAGGAAACACTCCCATTTGCCATTGCAACAAAAAAGAATAAAATACCTAGGAATAAACCTACCTAAGGAGGCAAAAGACCTGTATGCAAAAAACTATAAGAAACTGATGAAAGAAATTAAAGATGATACAAACAGATGGAGAGATATACCATGTTCTTGGATCGGAAGAATCAACATTGTGAAAATGACTATACTACCCAAAGCAATCTACAGATTCAATGCAATCCTTATCAAACTACCAATGGCGTTGTTCACAGAACCAGAACAAAAAATTTCACAATTTGTATAGAAACACAAAAGACCCGGAATAGCCAAAGCAATCTTGAAAAAGAAACATGGAGCTGGAGGAATCAGGCTCCTGGACTTCAGACTATACTACAAAGCTATAGTCATCAAGACAGTATGGTACTGGCACAAAAACAGAAATATAGATCATTGGAACAGGATAGAAAACCCAGAGTTAAACCCACAAACATATGGTCAACTTATCTTTGATAAAGGAGGCAAGAATATACAATGGAGAAAAGACAGCCTCTACAATAAGTGGTGCTGGGAAAACTGGACAGCTACATGTAAAAGAATGAAATTAGGACACTCCCTAACACCATAAACAAAAATAAACTCAAAATGGATTAAAGACCTAAATGTAAGGCCAGACACTATAAAATTCTTAGAGGAAAACACAGGCAGAACACTCTTTGACATAAATCACAGCAAGATCCTTTTTGATCCACCTCCTAAATGGAAATAAAAACAAAAATAAACAAATGGGACCTAATGAAACTTAAAAGCTTTTGTACAGCAAAGGAAAACATAAGCAAGATGAAAAGACAACCCTCAGAATGGGAGAAAATATTTGCAAATGAAACAACTGACAAAGGATTAATCTCCAAAATATGCAAGCAGCTCATGCAGCTCAATATCAAAAACACAAACAACCCAATCCAAACCTGGGCAGAAGACCTAAATGGACATTTCTCCAAAGAAGGTATACAGATTGCCAACAAACACATGAAAGGATGCTCAACATCACTAATCATTAGAGAAATGCAAATCAAAACTACAATGAGGTATTACCTCACACCAGTCAAAATGGCCATCATCAAAAAATCTACAAACAATAAATGCTGGAGAGGGTGTGGAGAAAAGAGAACCCTCTTGCACTGTTGGTGGGAATGTAAATTGATACAGCCACTATGGAGAACAGAATGGAGGTTCCTTAAAAAACCTAAAAATAGAGCTACCATATGACCCAGCAATCCCACTACTGGGTATATACCCTGAGAAAACCATAATTCAAAAAGAGTCATGTACCACAATGTTCACTGCAGCACTATTTACAATAGCCAGGACATGGAAGCAACCTAAGTGTCCATCGACAGATGAATGGATAAAGAAGATGTGGCACATATATACAATGGAATATTACTCAGCCATAAAAAGAAACGAAACTGAGTTATTTGTAGTGAGGTGGATGGACCTAGAGACTGTCATACAGAGTGATGTAAGTCAGAAAGAGAAAAACAAATAGCATATGCTAACACATATACATCGAATCTAAAAAAAAAAAAAAGGTTCTGAAGAATCTAGGAGCAGGACAGGAATAAAGACTCGGATGTAGAGAATGGACTTGAGGACATGGGGAGGGGGAAGGGTAAGCTGGGATGAAGTGAGAGAGTGGCATGGACTTATATACACTACCAAATGTAAAATAGATAGCTAGTGGGAAGCAACCGCATAGCACAGGGAGATCAGCTCGGTGCTTTGTGACCACCTAGAGGGGTGAGATAGGGAGGATGGGAGAGAGACGCAAGAGGGAGGCGATATGGGTATATATGTATATGTATAGCTGATTCACTTTGTTATAAAGCAGAAACTAACACAGCATCATAAAGCAATTATACTCCGATAAAGATGTAAAAATGATAATAATAATATTAATATGATATAAATCAGATTTAGGAATCAAAATCATTAATTTGGACAAAGAGGAAGATTTGACACATTAAACAAAATAATTTGTCAGGATACAAAAGTCACAAATTTTATGTACCTAACCATCCAGCTTTGACATATATAAAACAAAAAGTTTAGAAATGCAAGTAGATATAAAGTCCATATTCTTAGTGGAAGAATTTAGTGCACCTCTCTTAGAATCTGAGGACTAAAGTAACAAAGAATAATAATAAAAAAGATACATAGGGTTTTAATAACACATATAACAAATTATATATGTATACATGTCCAATAAAAAGAGAATACACATTTATTTCAAATGCATTAACTTATTTTTAAAAACTTACCACATATTTTGCCTCAGTAAATAATCTTAATAAATTTCAAAGAGAAACTGAAATTACACAGATATGTGCTGACTTCAACAAAATCAAACTGATGGCTAGAAACAATCTAACTACTTAGGTAAACTTTTTAAAATTCTTAAAATAATTCCTGAGTTAGGAAGGAATAAAAAATATTTACAAGTGAATGATAATGAAGACACTATATAAAAACATGTGGTATATTACTAGGTAAATATATAGCAAAATATTTAAATAATAATGTCTCAAGAAAAGATAATTTAACATTTAGAAATTTATTTATGTCATTGACTCTAGTAACAATAAAGAAGGACAACAATATGGTCATCTCAATACATTCCAAATTTTAAAAAAATAAAATTCAATAACATTTTTTGTTAAAATTCTTAGCAAACTAGGAATAGAGGCAAGCCTCCACACTTTAATAAAGAATATTTATGTCTGCATCTCACAGGACACCAAAATCAATAATGAAACACTATAAGTATTACCATTAAAGTCAGGAATAAGTCTCAGTATTTAAGATTGTATTGGCTGTCCTAGGCAATGCAATAAAAAATAATAATAATAAATTATATTAATATAGGACTAATAATATTAAATAAGAGCTATAAATGTTAGAAAGGAAGAGAAAATTATGATTTATAAATAATATAATCTTATGTTTTGAAAATCCAAAAGAAATAACTAAAATTACTAGAACTGATAAAAGAATTTAATATAGTAATGAGATTTTAAAAACTCATAGTTTACCTATACACCAATAATAACCAATTAGAAAAATCTTGAATATTATTCACAATTGCAAAAAGGGAAAAACCCCACAAAATATATAGGATATTAGTTTAATAAGAAATATACAAGATTTATACGGAGAAGGTAGTAAAACATTGCCTCAGCAATGGATAGAATTACTCAGTATAGTAAAGCTCACAATTCTCTTCAAATTAATCTGTAATTCAATGCAATACCAAACAAAAACTTAAGAGCTAATTCATTTTAAAATATATCTGGAGGTGAGAGTAGTCAATAATGTAAAGAAAAATGGAGGTAAAATATCTTCTTAAACCTTCTAAAATATCAAAGCATGTTAAGAAATTAAAAGAGAGTGATATTAGGGGGCAGAAAAATAGATAAATGAAATAGAATGGAAAGTTCAGAAAAGCAAATTTAAGATATAATAAAGATTGTATTTTAAACCGTTAAATACAGGAAAATATTTTTATAATATTGGAGTAGGACAAGCACTGTTAAGACAAAACCTAGAAGTTAAAAAATCAAATTATTGATAGATTTGATAGAATTTCAAACCTATGTATGATCCAATAAAAATCCACGAACAAATTTGTGACAAGCAGTATATTGTGAGAAAATATTTGCAATATATATATAACAAAGGATTACATATAGGATATATAAAGAACTACTAATAATTAACAAGAAAAAGATAAACAACCCATAGAAAAAAATCAGCAAAGGATATCACCAGTCTGGGACTTCCCTGGTGGTGCAGCGCCTGCCAATGCAGGGGACACAGGTTCAATCCCTGGTCCCGGAAGATCCCACACGCCGTGGAACAACTAAGCCCGTGTGCCACAACTACTGAGCCTGCGCTCTAGAGCCCGCGAGCCACAACTACTGAACCCACGTGCCACACCTACTGAAGCCCGCGCACCTAGAGCCTGTGCTTTACAACAAGAGAAGCTACCACAATAAGAAGCCCGTGCACCACAATGAAGAGTAGCCCCCGCTCGCCACAACTAGAGAAAGCTCATGAGCAGCAACGAAGACCCAATGAAGAAAAGAAAGAAAGAAAGAGAGAGAGGGAGGGAGGGAGGGAGAGAGAGAGAGAGAGACAGAGAGAGAGAGAAAGAAAGAAAGAAAGAAAGAGAAAGAGAGAAAGAGAGAAAGAGAGAAAGAAAGAAAGAAAGAGAGAAAGAGAGAAAGAAAGAAAATCACCAGGCAATCTTAAAAAGAGGAAGCATATGTGATTAATTAACAAATAAAAATGTATTCCACCTCAGTAGTACTCAGAGAAATGAAAATTAAATCAGAAGTGAGATATAATTTCTGACTCATCAGATTGGTAATTTTTTTTAATGGCAGAGTTCCAGTGTAATGTAATATCGTTAGAGCCAGCACTTCCACTCCGAGATGTCTGTGGTGGATACTGTTGGCTGCCTGTCCAGCACTTCATCCCTCTAGAACCCTGATTTCTTCAGTATTGCCCTCCCCCCACCCCCGCCTCCACAGCCCATATGCCTCAAGAAAAGCTGACCCCACCTTCAGCTTTAGGGGTGAGTCTGATTGAACCAAAAGGTAATCTCAAGCCCTGCCCTCTCATTCAATAATTGGTCAGAATTCTTGACAATGAGAGGCAAGGAGAATTATGCTGGAAGTTTTCAGAAAAGGTTCTTTCTCGCTCTTAAGAAGAATATCAAGAAGACAAACTTACTTTCTCTCACAAGAATGAAAAAGGCAAAATGTAGCCCAGAAGCTTCTCCCCCCACTGAAATTCCTCTTATATGGACTGATAATTTTCCTACCACATGCCAGATAATGTTTTAGGTTCTAGGAACAGACAGTATATAAAACAGACAAAACTCACAGCTCATAAAACATTCTACTTGGGGAAACAGAAATAAAAAGAATTTATAAATATAATACATAGTGTGACAAATAATAAAGCAGGGAAAGGGAATTGGCAATGTTAGGGTACAATTTAAATATAATAGGGAAGGCCTCGCCCAAAAGGGGACATTGAGCAAATTCTTAAAGGAGGGGAGGAAGAAAGGCGTGTTGACATATGAGAGGAAAAGATTGCAGAAAGAGGAAAAAGTCAGTGCAAAGGCACAGAGGCCCAAGTATGCCTGGCATGTTTAAGGAAGAACAAGAAACCCTGTGGGGCTGGATCAGAGTGTGCAAGTAATAAAACAGTAGGAGATAAGGTCAGAGAGATAATAGGGGGCCAGATTGTGGGGGACCTTGTAGACAATTGTAATGGCTTTGGGTTTTGATTTGAGTGAAATGAGAAGCCATTGGAGGGTTTAGAGGGGTGACATGGTCTTAGTTCCATTTTAGCAAGATAACTCTGGTTGATGGGTTGGCTGGACTGTCAAGGGACAAGAGCGGAAGTAGGGAGAGTAGTTAGGAGTTCACTGCAATAATCCAGGGAGAATTGACCATGGCTTGGAGCAGGATGGTGGCAGAAGTGGGTGGGGAGGGAGTGAAAATAGTTGAATTCTGAACATATTTTGAAGGAAGAGCCAACAAGATTTGCTGATGGACAAGATAGGGGTGTGAGAAAAAGAGCGTGAAGGAAGACTCCAAAATTTTGAGCCTAAGCAACTCCTGAGAATAGAGTTTTCCTTAACTGAGAAGGGAAACTGGTTTATGGAGGTGGTGAGGAGACATAAGGGGTTTGGTTCAATTTTGTTAAGTTTGAGATACTTATCTGTCGATGTGGAGATGTCAAGTAGACATTTGGATACTCGAGTCTGGCTTTCAGTGAAAATACTGGTTTGGAGGTAAAACTTTGGGAGTTGTCAGAATTCACATGTCACTTTGTCATGAGAAATGTTATGAGATCACCAAGGAAGTGAATAAAGAGAGAACATTTAAGGACTTAGCTCTGGGGCAGTCCAATGTTAATATTTAGGAAAGCTAGAAGGAGGAACAGGCAAGGAGAATAGGAAGGAGCAGTCAAGAAGATAGGGAAAAAATCCAGGGAAGCATAGTGTCCTGAAAACCAAATGAAGAAAGTGTTTTAAGGCGGAGGAAGCAATCAACTGAGTCAGATGCTAGTGAGTCAGTATAATGTAATGGCTAAGATAACGGCTCTGAAGCCATTCTGCCAGGTTCAAATCCAGCTCTCACATTTATTTGCTATGTGATCTTGAAAAAGTCACTACACTTCTCTGTGTCTCCTTCTCCATATGTAAAAATGGTATTATAATGGCTCTGATTTCGTATGTTATTATGAGGCGAAAGTGTCTACGTTTAATACACTTAGAATAAGTACCTGGATATGGTAAGTGCCCAATAAATGCCAGCTATGATTTTTTTTAACATTGGACATTTTTAGTATTTTTCTCTTCCAGTTTTATTGAGATATAATTGACATACAGCACTCTATAAGTTTAAGGTCTACAGCATAATGACTTGACCTACCTATATTGTGAAATGTTTACCACAAGTTAGTTTAGTTAACATTCATCATCTCATACAGTAACCCCAAAAAAAGGAAAAAAATGTTTTTTTTCCTTGTGATGAGAACTCTTAGGATCTACTCTTTTAACAACTTTCAAATATACCATAACAGCTATGATTATTACTACACTTAATAGTAATAGTAGCAGGATGTAGTAGCAAGAAGAAGAGGAAGGAAAGGACTGAGACCCAACCATTGACTTTAGCAGTGTGGAGGTCATTTGTGACATTGACAGTGAGCGATTTGGGCAGAATGGTGAAAACAAAAGCTTGTTTAAAGTGATATTATGTCCAAAAGAAATTGGGATAAGATGAACCGGAGACAATAAGTACAGGAACTCTTTCAAGAACTTTTTCTTGAAAAACAAAAAGGGCAGCAGAGAAATAAATTGGTAGCTATAGGAAGAAATTGGGAAAAAAGGATTTTTTTATTATAGGAGAAATAACAGCTTTCAAATAGTGAGTGTATTTATTTTATTTTTTTATTGAAGTATAGGTGATTTACAATGTTTCAGGTGTACAACAAAGTGATTCAGTTATACACATATACACCCACATATATACATATACTCTTTCAGATTCTTTTCCATTATAGGTTATTACGAGATACTGACTATAGTTCCTTGTGCTATACAGTAGGTCCTTTCTGTTTATCTATTTTATATATAGTAGTATGCATCTGTTAATCCCAAACTCCTAATTTATCCCTCCCTCTGCCTTTCTCCTTTGGTAATCCTAAATTTGTTTTCTATGTCTGTGGGTCTATTTCTGTTTTATATATAATTTCATTTGTACCATTTTTTTTTTTAAGATTCCACTATAAGTGATATCATATGGTATTTGTCTTTCTCTGTCTGACTTACTTCACTTAGTATGACAATCTCTAGGTCCATCCATGTTGCTGCACAGCATCATTTCATTCTTTTGTATGGCTGAGTAATATTCCATTGTATCAATATGTATATACCACATCTTCTTTATCCATTTATCTGTCGATGGACATCTAGCTTGCTTCCATGTCTTGGCTATTGTAAATAGTGCTGCAAGGAACATCGGGGTGTATGTATCTTTTTGAATTAGGGTTTTCATCTTTTCTGGATATATGCCCAGGATTGGGATTGTTGGGTCATATGGTAACTCTATTTTTAGTTTTTTAAGGAACCTCCATATTGTTCTCCATAGTGGCTACACCGATTTACATTCCCACAAACAGTGTAGCAGGGTTCCCGTTTCTCCACACTCCCTCCAGCACTTATTATTTACAGACGTTTTGATGATGGCCATTCTGACCAGTGTGAGATGGTACCTCGTAGTTTTGATTTGCATTTCTCTAATAATTAGCAATGTTGAGCATCTCTTCATGTGCCTATTGGCCATCTATATTTCTTCTTTGGAGAAATGTCTATTTAGGTCTTCTGCCCATGATTGGGTTGTTTGTTTTTTGGATACTGAGCTGAATATACTGTTTGTATATTTTAGAAATTAAGCCCTTGTCAGTTACATTGTTTGCAAATATTTCTTCCCATTCCATAGATTGCCTTTTCCTTCTGTTTATAGTTTCCTTTGCTGTGCAAAAGCTTTTAAATTTAATTAGGTCCCATTTGTTTATTTTTGCTTTTGTTTCCATTACTCTAGGAGACGGATCCAAAAAAATATTGCTGCGATTTATGTCAAAGAGTGTTCTGCCTAAGTTTTCCTCTAGGAGTTTTATAGTATCTGGTCTTAGATTTAGGTCTTTAATCCATTTTGAGTTTATTTTTGTATATGGTGTTAGAGAATGTTCTAATTTCTTTCTTTTACATGTAGCTGTCCAGTTTTCCCAGCACCACTTATTGAAGAGACTGTCTTTTCTCCATTGTATATTCTTGCCTCTTTTGTTGTAGGTTAATTGACCTTAAGTGTGTGGGTTTATTTCTGGGCTTTCTATCCTGTTCCATTGATCTATGTGTCTGTTTTTGTGCCAGTACCATATGTTTTGATTACTGTAGCTTTGTAGTATAGTCTGAAGTCAAGGAGCATGATTCCTCTACCTCTGTCCTTCTTTCTCAAGATTATGTAGGCTATTCAGGGTCTTTTGTGTTTCCATAGAAATTTTTAAATTTTTGTTCCAGTTCTGTGAAAAATGCCATTAGTAATTTGATATGAGATTGCATTGAATCTGTAGATTGCCTTGGGTAGTATAGTCATTTTAACAATACTGATTCTTCCAATCCAAGAACACGGCATATCTTCCATCTGTTGTGTTGTCTTCAATTTCTTTCATCAGCATCTTATAGTTTTTGGAGTACAGGTCTTTTGCCTCCTTAGGTAGGGTTATTCCTAGGTATTTGCTTCTTTTTGATGCAATGGTAAATGGGATTGATTCCTTAATTGCTCTTTCTGATATTTCATTGTTAGTGTATAGAAATGCAACAGATTTCTGTATATTAATTTTGCATCCTGCAACTTCACTGAATTCATTGATGAGCTCTAGTAGTTTTCTGGTAGCATCTTTAGAATCTTCTATGTATAGTATCATGTCATCTGCAAACAGTGACAAAATTTTACTTCTTTTCCAATTTGGATTCCTTTTATTTCCTTCTCTTCTCTGATTGCTGTGGCTAGAACTTCCAAAACTATGCTGAATAAAAGTGGTGAGAGTGGTCATCCTCGTCTTGTTCCTGATCTTAGAGGGAATGCTTTCAGCTTTTCACTGTTGAGTATGATGTTAGCTGTAGGTTTGTCATATATGGCCTTTATTATGTTGAAGTATGTTCCCTCTATGCCCACTTTCTGGAGAGTTTTTATCATAAATGGATGTTGAATTTTATCAAAAGCTCTTTCTGCATCTATTGAGATGATCATATGGTTTTTATTCTTCAATTTGTTAATGTGCTGTATCACATTGATTGATTTGTGGATATTGAAAAACCCTTGCCTCCCTGGAATAAATCTCACTTGATCATGGTGTATGATCCTTTTAATGTATTGTTGGATTCAGTTTGCTAGTATTTTGTTGAGGATTTTTGCGTTATGTTCATCCATGTTATTGGCCTATAATTTTCTTTTTTTGTGGTATCTCTGTCTGGTTTGGGTATCAGGGTGATTGTGGCCATGATAGAATGAGTTGAGAAGTGTTCCTTCCTCTGCAATTTTTTGGAATAGTTTCAGAAGGATAGCTGTTAACTCTTCTCTGAATGTTTTGTAGAATTCACCAGTGAAGTCATCTGGTCCTGGACATTGGTTTGTTGGGAGTTTTTAAATTACTGATTCAATTTCAGTACTTGTAATTGGTCTGTTCATATTTTCTATTTCTATTTTTATTTTAAATATACCTTTAATCAGAGCTTGGCCTTAGAGGAGTCAATCTGAAGGCTTGCTGGTGGAGGACAGAGAAGATGGAGGAATGTGGAGCACTATAAAGTGACTGAGCTCCAGGCACCTCATATTAAATGTGCTTGGTTGTTATTATATACCTCTCACATACTAGAGTGTAAGCTCCATCAGAGAGGGCTCTTATTTTATTCCCTGCTATATCTCCGTCACCTTGAACAGTTCCTAGCACACAGTAGGTATTCAGTAAATATTTGTTAAACTAATGACTACTTTCAGTGAAAATTTGAGGCCCAGAAAAGTTAAATAACATGCTTGCCCCGATTATTATGTCAGAGTTGGATCTAAAACCTGAGTCTCCTGGTTTCCAGTACAGTGAACATTCCAGTATTAGGAAAAGCTGGGTTTCAGAATTTATATCCTGCTCTT
This sequence comes from Eubalaena glacialis, assembly GCF_028564815.1. Classification (NCBI taxonomy): domain Eukaryota; kingdom Metazoa; phylum Chordata; class Mammalia; order Artiodactyla; family Balaenidae; genus Eubalaena; species Eubalaena glacialis. The sequence goes on along the minus strand of NC_083721.1, from coordinate 86,825,824 downwards.
CAAAGCAGTATTAAAGAAAGTTACAGCAATTTCAAAGGCTGAAATGAGGCAGAAAAGAGTAAAATGGCTTCCCACTTCTTTTCAAGATTATCCTAAGTCATTGCAAACACTATTTTTATTTTGTTGAAAAGTTAAATTTTGTTGATGATGTGGCTGTTAAATAATTAAAAGAGAAGTCTTGAAAAATCTATAAATGATCTAACAAAACTAGTCATTTATTGAACAATACAAATGAAAATGAAATTTTGAAAATTACCGCAAATTTTGACCTTCTTCCTACCACACACACTTTACGTATTTTTCAAGGACTACAGTTGAAAATTTAAGAATATAATTCTTTGCGGTAAAAAGTTAAATTGTGTATAAATGTAGCAGATACTTATTTCCACAAAACTCACCAGTAATTGGACTTTTTATGCAATTAGAAATAACCTTGAATCTCTTATTCCTCAGTTTAATAAACTATATACAGCATAAGATTGAAAGGTTAAGAGAAGACTTGTATTTCTCTGTAGTATTTACTCAGATATTTAGCGGCATTATTAAGCAGCAATGAATCACTTCATCCATATGTAAAACTGCATATATATATAGATATGAAGCTGTTTTGTAGTTCTGTAAATAACTAGCTAGAACTGGAGAAATATTTTTAGAATGGCCAGGGACTATAAAATGAAGCTAATTCATAGAAGTCTCCAGTTAATTATAGAGAGATTACTAGACGATTTCTACAAAAATATACAAAGTAGGTCTAAATCAACACAGATGGCGACATGTAACATGTCTGTATAAGGAAATTGAAAATTGTGTCTCCAATCATGTAATCATAAAAATGTCCCTCTTGCTAAGTTTCCAAAAACCATAACATTGTGAAATAAAACAAATAGTTTACCAGAGATTTTTTTTTTTTAATCTTAAAAGTGGCCTCGTTTTTAGATCTAGTAAACTCTCTTCTGGAAGATTACTCTAGGGAAATAAACAAAAGGAAGGCAAATGCTATATGTTTTGAAGATGTTCATTGTGGTATTATGTATATAACTGGAGAATTGGGAAAAACCTAGATGTCCAAAAATAGGGAGATATTTAATTAAATTGGAGTCTATTCACTTAATATAATATATAATCATTAAATTCATAGTATAAAGTGCTCATTGTAAAGAAATATGTGTTTAATCTGTGTGTGTATCATTAAACAGTTCAATCCCAATCAATCCAGCTACTGTCATATATATGTGTGTGTGTGTGTGTGTGTGTGTGTGTGTGTGTGTGTGTGTGTATAACTGTGTGAATGCTACCTGGGCTTAAGGGTAGGGAAAAAAAACCAGAGAAGTAGCACCCCTTATAAAATTCTGTCTTAAGAATGTTTAATTCTGACTGGTTAAGCCACATGCACATGACACACTGATAAAGACTTTCAGGTTCCCAGGGTAATTACAGGTCACATCCAAGCAATCACCATTTAGGCTTTCTCATTCATTGCAGCTAGCCTCATGAAGCAGAGAAATTTAGTGTATTGATTCTGGGTATTCTGCTAGCCTCTTCAGGTCATTTTGGAATCCTTTTTAGGCGATATGAAGTAACCGTATATTTCAGTGCACATCTTTGCTATAGAAACATGATTTTCGGCTTTGCAGCCCAAGGATGCATTCCATGTATAAATAGGGTCTTTGTGCAACAAAAGTAAAGTCATCAGCTTCTATGCTATGAAGAAGAAATGTTCATCTTCTAATGTGCATATATGTAAGCCACCTCTTTAAAATCAGCCCCCTTAAATGGCACTGAGTATGCTTGTGTGTATGACACATCAATGTCCATTAATTGCATGAAGAGAACTGAGATTCCAATGGCAAAATCTGTAGAAGTAGATATACAAAGAAAAGTGGAAGCATCTGTTTAATATATACGACATTAGAATTTAATTTTACCTCTGTGATGCTTTTGTGTGGCTGCAGTGTTACAGCAGAGCACATAAGCATAGCCGTGCAGTGTCAGCAGGTGCATGCCACCAAATTACTGCTTTTAATTTGCATATTCATCTGCTAAGAAGCATGTCATTATCATATCAAAGGGATACTAAGCAACATCTAGCTTGGAGAGATGTGGCATAGTTTCAATAGGAGCAATTAATGCGAGATGAGGACTCTCTTTCTGTCATGTCTCCCAGGGCTAGCTGTAATCGGGCTGATTATTGGATACCGATAAGACCGAGGGCCGCGTTGGCACAGAGTAAGAGAAGAACTGGAAAGGGAGCCTGCTAGTCCTGTCCACTGTACACTTGATGGCAACATGATGCTCTGGTCACTCAGAAGAATCCTGTCCTTATTATAGATGCTCTCTCTGTGCATTCGTCTATTTCAGTTGTCATAAAATGACCAAGTGCAGTCCAAAAGTAGTTATGTATTAAAAGAAAAATGATCTTGACTTTAGAGGGCAAGTGAAGAAAAGGTGAGAGAGACATTAAAAACTGCATTCACAAATATAGGTTTTGGCACTTAGGTAACATCATCCTCCTTCAAGCATTTATTGAGCACCTAAGTACACGTCAGGCAGTGTTAGGTGGTGAAGATGCAGACACAAACTAGTAACAGTCCCTCATCTCAATGAACTTGCAGTTGGACAGCGGAGACAAACATGTAAACCAAGCAGAACTTGAATAACATTTCTTATTTATTGTTTACGAACTTAGGAAAGGTCACACACATGCAGAACCAACTTTTTGATATGACAGTAAGGACATGTGGTGTCATTTCTTTTCAGAAAGTCTTTAAGAACAGAATTATAAACTTTAGCTTAGTTTTAGAAATGATCTCACTTTTTCTATCCTAATGGTACTAGCTAAAAACAGTATACAAATTTGAGTACTTGAACAGAAGTATAGACAATTTTTGCAATTGTTCTGTTGTTTCTTAATCTTTCATTGGTTGCATTGGTATAAGCAAGTGCTTTTTTTTTTGATTTTTTTTTTTTACATTGTTATTGGAGTATAATTGCTTTACAATGGTGGGTTAGTTTCTGCTGTATAACAAAGTGAATCAGCTATACATATACATATATCCCCATATCCCCTCCCTCTTGCATCTCCCTCCCACCCTCCCTTTCCCACCCCTCTAGGTGGTCACATAGCACTGAGCTGATCTCCCTGTGCTATGCAGCTGCTTCCCACTAGCTATTTTACATTTGGTTGTGTATATGTGTCAATGCTACTCTCTCACTTCATCCCAGATTACCCTTTCCCCTCCCCATGTCCTCAAGTGCATTCTCTACGTCTGTGTCTTTATTCCTGTCCTGCCCCTAGGTTCCTCAGAACCATTTTTTTTTTTAGATTCCATATATATGCGTTAGCATACGGTATTTGTTTTTCTCTTTCTGACTTACTTCACTCTGTATGACAGACTCTAGGTCCATCCACCTCACTACAAATAACTCAATTTCGTTTCTTTTTATGGCTGAGTAATATTCCATTGTATATATGTGCCACATCTTCTTTATCTATTCATCTGTCGATGGACACTTAGGTTGCTTCCATGTCCTGGCTATTGTAAATAGTGCTGCAGTGAACATTGTGGTACATGACTCTTTCTGAATTATGGTTTTCTCAGGGTATATGCCCAGTAGTGGGATTGCTGGGTCATATGGTAGCTCTATTTTTACTTTTTAAAGGAACCTCCATACTGTTCTCCATAGTGGCTGTATCAATTTACATTCCCACCAACAGTGCAAGAGTGTTCCCTTTTCTCCACACCCTCTCCAGCATTTATTGTTTGTAGATTTTTTGATGATGGCTGTTCTGACCGGTGTGAGGTGATACCTCATTGTAGTTTTGATTTGCATTTCTCTAATGATTAGTGATGTTGAGCATCCTTTCATGTGTTTGAAGCAAGTGCTTTTAAAAAACAGGAACCATTAATAGCTTGCTTCCTACAGCGCCTAAAATGGGATGGTACACACATACACTTTTATTGATTTATTCAACAAATATTTTTTGAACACTCACTATGTGCCAAGCACTGCTATAAGCACTGGGGGTAGAGCTGTGAACAAAATGGGCCAAGAGCCTGTCCCTGAGTTTACATTCACACATGCTCCTGTGTGTGAATATATGCACTAAGCACATGCCTAATGGAAAGCTCGATGACATTCATTCAACAAGCATTTAATAACCACCTTATGATTCAGACTAGGGAAATGAAAGGAATATAAAGTTTACCTTGGAAACTGTAAGCCAACGATGAGTACAAAAAAGCCTTCCAAATGACCAGTAGACCTAGAACCACGTCTTATGTGAAACAAAACTTAAAAATAAGAAGGTATTCTCTTATGGGTGTCCAATCTTCCAAGTAGTTTCAGACATCAACCAGTCATCTCAGTATAACCCCAGAAAGTTCATCAACCACCTTCTTATCAATTGCTGTTAAAATTTCACAGATGAAGCGTTGAACTTTAGTGAGCATCAGAGCCAGGCACTTTGGGCACCTCATCTTATTTAATACTCATAGGAATCCTCTAAGATATATGCTAATATACCCAATTTAATAAGGAAATCAAAGCTCAGAAAGTTTACACTTCCCAAGGTCACCCAGTTGGTAAGTACCTGGTAGGATCAGAACTTAGAATTCACTAATGCCAAATATGTGTTCTAGCCACAGTTCTTTATAACACAGCATTCAATATTCCAGTCTAACCTATTTTGTAGCAATGAACTTGAATATCAGAACTAACTTACATGACTATAGCTAATCATTTTGAGCAAGAACAATATTTGCCCAGTGCCACTCTTTTGCTTTATTATGGTGGGAATTATGGGTTAAATGATATATATTGTATTAAAACTACTGATGGAAAATTTAAACAAATGAACAAAAATATATTCTCTTTAACTGTATGTTACTACTCTGGCTGACTTTGTCACCAAATGAAAAGGATCTTTTTTTCTTTTTAATTAACCTTATGCTGAGAATTGTGGACTCAGAGTTTTTGTTTTGTTTTGTTTTGTTTAAATTGGCTGTTTCGTAGAGCTGAAAGAGCTACTGACTTGGAGTCAGAAAACCTGAGTTTAAATCCTGGTTGTCTGTGGAAGATACTTAACTAGTAAGAGCTTCAGTCTTCTCATCTATAAAATGAGGAATTTAATCTATATGCTATCTTAGGTTTCTTCCAGGTCTGGCTTTCTATGAGTCTATGAAAAACAGCTAGAGAGGGTCATAGTATGTACTGTATTCAAATATAGTACATAAAATATTTGAATAGCCCATACTTCCTGCATCCTCCTTTCCTGCAAAAAAATAAAATTGTTATGTTTTTAAATAATAACTTTAGGTAAAACTTCAGTAAATACTAATTATTGATTAAATGTTTTCTTCTCACAAAAGTTGACTGTATTACAGCACTGAATGTTTATTTATTTCTTCGTTACCAAGAAGAAAGGAAGGAAGAGAGGAAGGAAATAGAAAAGGAAAGATAAAGAAAGGAAGCCACATATGGGTATATGTATGTTACATATTCACACATATAACATTTGTGTGACATATGCATGCATACATGTATGTATGTTACATATACACAAATGATCATATTGAAAACTTCAAGTTCTATGATTTTTTTTTTCTGCCATAGTAGAATGAGGAAAATGTTGCCCTTCAACAAGTTCATATTCCAAGTAGCTTATGGCCTCCTTCCTCTAAGTGAAATGGTGGGTTCCACAAATGGTGGAGTTCCACAGAAAAGTTTATTTAGTTCTCCTGTTCTATCAACAGGAGTCACCTTTATGAATCAGTCATGAATTGGTTGAATTTACACCTATTTATAACTATTCATAGTATTTATCACTATTAAGTTACATATCATTAATTATCATCTACTCTGGACATTTGGATATTTTCTAATTGGTTTGTTTAAGCCTGCATTCATACAAGGAGGTCTTCAAGATCACTCTATTCTTTTCAAGAGACCCTAATTCAGATCAAAACCTTAACTAATCCCAAACAAAAACTTTAATCTCTGTTAAGGGTATACTCAAAAGACAGAATCTTTCACAAATAAATCACATCTTTGGCTATCAGTTCATTTTGTGCCCTTCCATCAGTCTTGGTACAATTTCCCAAACTTCTATACAGTAATTGTAGGCCTCAAATAGATGCTAAAAATTTTAAAACTTTGAATAGGTTTTTTTACGCATAATTCATGGAGGAAGTTTTTGTGTCAGTTCTTACCTTCATGGCTTATAATGGGGATGGAGTTTCTCAGCAAATCCACTCACAAACCTGTCACCTCCATGTTTGGCTGCTTTGGTAGGAAATGAGAACCTCAGGGCTCTTATGGGAAGGGTTCAAAGTACTTCATCCACCTTATGTAAACATAAGTTTATTAGTATTTGTGTAACATATTTATGGGTATTGATATAACATAAGATTTTTAGATTCCTAAGGAAAGATAAAGAAGCTGCTTTCATTCATGTATGTGTGCACGTATTAGCAACAGTGAAGCTAAGTGGTGTTACTGGATACAGTAGAATAAGAAAATGTGGTGTTCTTTAGAAGGAACTAAACTTTATTGATACAAGTGGCCAGAGATAACATTTGTTTGTCCCAAAAAGAAAGACTACAAATGAAAAATATTAAGTGATGTCTATAACAAATTAGTGCAGTTGAAATTGAAGAAAGAATTCTAGTATCACACATCGGATTTACTATTGGTTGGAGAGGGGAGATAAGAATAGAGGAAGATAAAATTATGCCATTAATAACATGGGAAAAAGTGTATCATAGACAAATTTTGTATTTTAACTACACAAGATCTAAAGAGTAATAGATTCATCATATGCTTATGTTATGCAAAGTCATAGCTAGAAATCCTTGATCCAATTCTATAACTACATATGGTGATGGATGTTAACTAGACTTATTGTGGTGATCATTTCACAGTACATACAAATGTCAAATCATTATGTTGTACACCTGAAACTAATATAATGTTGCATGGCAATTATACCTCAATAAAAATTAAATAAATTAGAAATCCTTGATCCAGTTAGGAAGAAATACTTGATAGAGAGATAAATGAATAATTAATTATTTAATTAAAATGAACCTAAAACAAGGGCAAATTTTGAAACCATCCACAACCATATAACAAGAGTATATTTACATGGCAAAAGAGAATTAAACCAGAATAGAAAATTGGTGACACAGAGATATGTTTTGTTTGGCTGCTTTAAAAGAAGGGAAATTTCACCATAAAAATACCCTGAATTTCTTTCCTTTTTAAGAAGAACAGAGGATCTGAAAGTACTGCCTGTATTCCTACGTGACAAGTGGCAGGAGCTAAGCAGTGCATGTCGCCTTCAGATTGAGTCTCTCCTGTTTTGCCATAGTCCCCGCAGCTCCTCTCACGTTCCACCCAGACTGGTTTACCTATGTGATGCCTTGGTGGCTTTTGAGCATTCAACCCCTGATGTGCTAAATAACACTTTCTCTGTAAATAATACTTTAAGGGTTAGAAAAGTTTAGACCATTCTCAAAATTAGCTGCATATTAGAATCACCTGAGAAGCTTTAAAAAATGTGTGGACCCTGTCCCAGGCCATATAAATCAGGATCTCTTGAGGTGGCATGGGTATTTTTTTTTGAAGTTTCTCAGCTACTTTTAATATACAGTCAGGGATGTAGTTTAGGTATCAAAAGACAAAATGATTTCTAGTTTGTTCTTAATTCTTATTTTTATTAGTTGTGTCTATGCAAACACATACACACACAGTCAGACATTTGGCATTACAAAAAACTGCACTTACTGAATATTTAACATTTGAAAGTGTATATTGTATTATATAGGCAAAGAATTAACAAACCTCCTAAGCTCAATTTGTTTTGATCCAATTCTACATGGAGTTTGTATAGCCATGGTTTGTTAAAGTACTGAAACAAAGCAAATATTTGAATTTTGATGCCTGTTTGCTGTAGGTATCAAACATCTTCACAGGACTAAGTTTCAACTTTGGATGTATGAGGCCCAGCAAAGCTTGCATCTTTTCTGATGCTTCAGGTCTGTTCTGGGTACTACATGCAAAGCCAAGTTTGATCAATCAGTCAAACAATAATGATACTGGTTGTTTGATTACTTCTTTTAAAATAAGAAATTGGACCAATTTAACCGGTCAAATTATTCCAGGTAGATTGGTTTGTATGTGTAGACCATCTACAATATTAATGCTATTATTATATTTTTATTAAATTGTTGAAAAAATTCAGCGTAATTTTTCTGTGGATCAATTCAAATATTACTAGATCTGGAGAGAAGGAAGAAGAAAGTAGAAAATATAAGTATTTAGTCACGGCAAAATGTGACACAATTTTTGCTTTAAAATAAACCCCATGCATTATAGATGAGTATTTGTTTTTAGAGGCCTTGTTCAGTCAGAAAAAAAAAAAACTTGCAAATTACTTCCTTATTTTGGAATATGTCTTTTCCAGTAAGTATACTGGAAATTATTCTATATTAAAGTGGTTTCTAAAGTGGTTCTAAAATTAGAACATTTACTTCAGACATAACTTATTTTGATACATCATAAAATTTTGTGAAGAACAGTTCTGAAGTGAGGTTTAAGATTGCAGTGTTCTCTATTTTAGTGAATAGAGCGCTGGATAGTAAATTTCAGATTTTGGATATTCATCCAAAATTAGAAGCTAAAGAAACAGTGGAGTTTGCCACAATTAAGGCATGGGTGTGTGGAAGCCTCATAAGCCTACTTTCAACAGGTCACCAGTATATGTTAAATAACCACTCAGCACCAATAGGCTCTATTAAAATTCCCTATCTCAGCTATAATATAATATCTATTTTACAGATAGAATACAGAGACAGAGACTGTGCCTTGCTGAAGATGAAATTGCATAAAGTTTAGATCAGCGAACTGAGCACAGTATTAGAGCCTGTATGACATTGCGGGGGGTGGGCAGGGGAGGAGAGAGAGAGAAATGAGTATGCATATATGTATTGTATACATACATATACACATATGCCAAATATACATATATAATACTTATAGATTTTGATATGAATGTCATGATATCAAATTCTTTATGATAACATGAGTTTTTTAGTTAGAATCAAGTTGATTGTAAACAACAAAACCCAATTCAAACTAACCTAAACAATAAATGGGAATTATTAGCCAACATACTATGAAATACAGGGGCAGACCTGGCTTCATTTGGTGGCAAGTGATGTCATCAGGGCTCTATCTTGGTTTTTTTCTCAGACTGTCTCCATTTGGCATCAAGATGGTGCTGAAAAGCCTCCCTCTCCCTGAACCTCCACTTCCATCATGGGTAGTCTAGCTACCCCTCTGGAAAGCTCTAACAGAAAAGCCCGGGACAGCACCCTGATTAGCCTGACTTGGGTCACCTGCCTGCCCTGTACCAATTGCTGAGGTCTGAGGGAGAGTGTCCTCTGACTGCCTAGGCCTTGCTCATGTGCCCACCCTTGTATCTGGGTGAGGAATGGAGGAGCTCAGGTCATTCTGCCTCTCCCAGCCACGGGAAGAGGGTTCTCTCCTGGAAGAGAGAGTTCTGTTACCAGGAGAGTTTGGAGAAGGGTAGCGGCTAGACAAATACAACATATGCTCCACTTTAACATACAAGGCCCATTGCATCTGGCCCCTGCCTTCCAGCATAGCCTTATTGGTTTTCATTCCCCATAAATACATTAATCCTAGCTAGGCCCAATTACTAGAGTTTACTGAATTTGATGTGTTTGTTGGATGAATTGATGAGCAACTGTCTCAGTACAGGTACCTCTGTGTTATTACTGGATATATGGAAAACTTGAAGCCTACCTAAATTAACTGAAAATTCCAGGTAACTGAAAGATAATCGATCTTGTTCCTAAGTGATCTTTATTATTCCATAGAATGTTGAGAAAATATGAAAGTGGGCTTATTAATAATGGTTTTATATGATAAGTGTACTTCTATCTATGTATGGATCTAAATATCTGGCTCCTGTCCCAGGCTGAAGGCAGGAATCCCATTGTCTTTGCATCCTTCAAAGCACCTACTACAATGCCGTGCACGTACTATGTATGTGCTTAGTAAAAGTTTCTGAACTGAAATGAATAGTTGATTCCAGTTCTTAGGCAGGGCACTTTCTGCTTTCTGAAAATAGGATAGCTATTTTCCTTCAAACAGCTGTCAAACGCTGTACTTTACATATGTGTATTTGATGAAGAGACTCTGCTCTAAGGATGAACACTCTGACGTCACGGTAGCTGTCCAGAGCAGCCTATATAATAAAAATTGTGTTGCCTGGTTTCTAAGTTGATGTTGAGCACAGGAGTGTTTTAGAAATATTAGAGTTCATGGGTGATAAAGCTCCTATTCACAGAGATTTTCCTCTACTATTTGCAGGCAGATTAGCTTAACCTGTTTTTTAAAAAATGGTATGGAGATTTTTAGAAGGAAGTAAGAATATCCACCAATTAAAATTTATTCTGTGAACTTTTTTGCTTTAAATGTAGGTCAAATCTTCCATTTATGCTACTATTAATAAATAATATTAGTGTAGTAGTTTATAGTCTATAAATTGCTTTCCTATTCATAAATTTCATAATTCACGTGGAAAAAACCACTTAGGATTTTAGTTGACAGCAATGTAAAAAGTGAACAAATAAGTTCTTAGTTGACAAGAAACATAATGCAATTTCAGACTACATTAATAGAAGTAAAGTATCTAAACAAAGGAGGGGATAGTTTCACTTCAGTCTGTGCTAGTTAGAAAACATCTGGGGCATTGTGTTCAGCTCTGGGCTTCCTCGAGTCTTAAGAGGGATACTGATTGACACGACTGGAGCTTGTCCAAAGGAGAGTAACCCAGAGGGTGTGAGATCTGAGGAGGCCAAGTCACATGAGGAACAGCTGAAAGAGCTGATGATATTAGGTCTAAAAAAAAAACTTAATTGAAAAAACAGCAACGGCCTTTAAATATTAATAAGGCTATCATAAGAAGTAAGAATTAGACCTTTACACATAATCTATTTAGAATACAGAACTATGACCAAGAGCTGAAAGCTACGTATTTCAGTTCAATATTTTTTTAAAGCCCTAACCCTCAAAAAGTTATTTTCAAATGATATAATGATTTACTTGTCACCAGAAGTGATAACTCAAAATCTACACGATCATTTATCAGGAGTATCAGCTCCACCGTCTACTAGTTATGTGACTTTGGACAAGTTACTTTACCTCTCTAAGCCTCAGGATTTTTTAATCTTGAAAATAGATTTTTAGGATTGCTATAAGGAACACACGAGATGATACAAGTTAGGCCATCAACACAGTATCTACTCATACAATGTGCTCAATGAAGGGCAGCATTATTATCAGAGTAGCTTGAGACGGGCACCTCTAAACCACACAAAAATAATAGGTAAGGATAATGTCAGGGTTTTACGTGCTAGGCCCTTATACACAACCAAAGGTTGACAAAGGCTGGTCCTCATTATGTTGTACAGTAATTGATCTTAATGATTCTCTTGTCTTGAATTTTATTAGAAGCCTTAGCCAGGGGAATTATAATTTTTCTTAATAATCAAAAAATGTTTGTGGAATATCTCACTGGCTTTATGGAATGCCATAGAGTATTAATATTAAGTATTTGGGAATGAGAGTTACTCCAGAGGCAGCAGAGATGGAAGAGGGTGGTTGCTGAGCCAAGCTAAGGCCAACTTAGCGTTCGTGACATGCCACATACATAAGAAACAACACAGGACACTTAAAATGGGGTACAGAGAACAGGAACATACAATTTATGGGAATGTATTCCATTCAAATTGCAAACATTTATTAAGCAGCCCGTGTCAGCCCTTGAAGAATAAAAGCTGAATATAGGAAATATAGAAATAACTATAGGAAATATAGAAATAACTATAGGAAATGATGCCTGCCCTGAGGATTTTATACAGTGGAGTCTGAGATACAGAATGATACAGAACCCAGCATAAATCCAAACAAAACATTTTAAACCAAATGCTGTGGGAAAATAGAGTAGGAAGCAATGACTATAAAAGAAGCATAAGGCCAGCTCAAGGAGTTGGACAAGTTTTGCAGAAGTGAAATTGGTACCGGTCCCACCTTTCTTTACATGATGAAAGGAAGACACGCATTCAAGACCTTGGGAATAGCATTAGTCAAGGTGAGGAGATATGGAAGAGCATCAGTCTTCCAGGGATTGCAAGCTGTCTGGAGTGACTTGAATATAGTAGGTTTGTGGGAAAGGAAGGAGTGGCAGGAGATGAGCCTGGAAAGGCAAGTGTGGTCAGATGTTAAGGAGTTGAAAAACATGCTAAGTGAATGAATCAAGAAAGAATAATTGGGGGAGAAGTTCCATGAAATGTATTCACTGTTATGTATCCCACCTGGGGCTGCTAATGACTTCTTTGGGCCAGAAGGTAACAAAACATCCCAGAAAGCTTGCTGAACTTACGTTGAGACAATTGGTAGAGGTCTCAAACTGAGGAAATGAGAGAGGATATAACTTGGCGATCCGTAGAGGTTCTTGAATGAGAAGTGACATCATGAAAATTATGTTTGAGGAAGGTCAGACACACAGTTGTAAAGATCACACAGTGGGGAGACTAAAGACAGGGAACTGTGTGTGCTCTGGCTAGGGAGATGGAAAGGAAGTAGTGGGTTAGGAGGCAACACTGAGGAGTAAGTGGAAGGATTGGTGAAGAAATATGTAGGGAAGGAGAGGAGTAAAAAATACATATAAATATACATATCCAAAGTTTGGGCTATGTACTTATATATACCTGAGAGGTTCTATGACTCAGGTTGGTCTTTTGGCTCCTCTTGGGTTCCTGTAGTCAACCACTGTCCTGTGTTAAAAAAAAATAAAAATAAAAACAACCAAGCAAAACAAATGAACACACTATCTTGTCGAAAGTCTGCTTGTTTATTTCCCAATTTTAGTTCTATCCAATCACAAGAACTTCCTAATCAGAAATATAGTTCCTGCACTAAGGAAGGGAATTTCTGCATATGATGCCAAATGATGATTAATTTCCACCAGTTATACTTGTAAAGAGTAACCAGAAAATAGGCTTTTATTTTTTGAAGTTTTTGTGAACAAATCCACAATGTAATTTCTGCTATTTACAAACTGGAGTATTCTAAAGATGACAGTGGACCAAGCTTTTACACTTGTGTGCATGACGATTTCAGGCCACTTCTAAACTCAATCTGTGAATTAAGGATGCAATTTCCTCTCAGTTTATTGTCTTAAACTAAAAATATGTCAAAAGTCATGATATTTTCAATACCCTTTGACTCAGCTTTCTAAGAATTTATCATTGAAATTTTTCATAGATATATTCAAAGACTTTATTGCATGGATATTTTGTTTTCAGTAGCAAAAGGAGAGCAATCTAAATGTCCCATAAAATGGAATTAATTAAATAAATTATGACACAGTCATATGATATACAGTGAAATATTCTACAGTCTAATAAAAGTGTTCTATCAATAGAGTAATGCCATAATGCTCACAATATAGTGAGTGTTAGGTGAAAAAGCATATCACAAAATATCCTATACTATGTAATCATATTTTTGTAAAAATTAATGCATATGCATAGAAAAAGAATGGTATTTATTTTTATATTCTTCTTTGGCCTTTCTGTATTTTCTAGAATAAATCTATAGAAAATAATACTTTTAAATAAAGGTAAAGTACTTGAAAGTTATTATTTTAATGGCATGTCAGTAGACTTTTATTTTGAAGCTTAAAACATCAATGCATTTGTCACATTCAGCTGGTGGCTAAGGCATTTTTCAAAACAACTTCTTTAATTCTTCACTTATGTGAATTCATTACAACAGTGAGAACGGTATCGTCTAGGTCTCCAAAAGAAAAAAGATGAATAGTTTAATTGTAGTTGAGAAATGATTTTTTTCCTATAACTATGTAGTCAGAATGATTCTTTTGGTCTTTTGGTTCAATCTGACAGTCTCAGCTCTACATTTGTTGGCTGTATATGTGTGAACCACATGGAGCGAATTTGGAAGAAGTCAAGGGTGTAAAAGTGATGAAAGGGGACTTTCTGCTTGGATAGTTGTCCTTTGAATGCTAGTACAACTGTGACAAGAAGGGAAATACCTTTGAAAGAAAGAATCAGGAAGCTACTTGGGAGAGAAAGAGAAAGATAGAGGGGAGGGATCTCTGTTGTTAGAAGGAAAGCTTTATAACAGCATGTTTTCATGCTAGAGATGAAAAAGAATGGCTTTCCAAAGAGCTGAACTGAGATTATGAAATGACTGAGATGTGACTTTCAGAGTGTCCTGGGCAATGCGATGATCAGATGAGGGGTGGCCAGTGTGTGGCACAGTGCTCAGCAGAACCTGAACTGGTCACCCTCCCCTTGGCCATGTGACTCAGGTAAGAAGCATGAGACCTGTCTTGTGGAAGTAAGCGGGGAGGTAAGGGAAGAGAGAGAAAGGCAAATCTTGAGAGATGTGTGAAAAACAATGGCGTAAGAAAGAAGCACAGAAACATATAGTATGATATGGTGTGATAATCAAACTAAAGCCCTTAGTGAAAATGGTTGTAGTCAACCCAATGAAAGATAAAATAATGCAGATGAGAGGTAAGAAAGTCATGGCCATCATAATGACCATAGGAGCTACTTTTAGAGAGAGATACTGCAACCAGAGAAGGTGGGAGTCCTCTTGCATGCTATGCTGGATTTAATGTCCAAATGCACAACTCTGACAGTTTTCAACACTCCGTCCTCAGAAACCATCCATGTCCCACCCACCCCCTGTGTCTGTGAGAAGAAGCTCAGATTTCTTAGCCTGGCTTTGGAAGTGTTCTCTGAACTGGATTCAATCTCCTCCATAACTTCACCTCCCAGTGTTCTCTTTCACAGCCCCTATGCTTCAGCCAAACAGGATTATACACTGGACACGCTCTGGCTCTCCCTGTTTCCTGCTTTTTGCACACATTGTTTTCTCCACTTCTTCTTCCTCACTGTTGGATATCTACACTCAACTATGCTTCAAGGTCTCATCTCAAGTGCCATTTGATCCTTTCCACTGTTACAAATAATTTCTGCCAACTCTGAACTTCATTTCTACTCCTCTCAGGCTCTTTCCTTTCAATTTAACCAGAATTTATTGATCACACACCACGTATGAGATACTCTACCAGATACTAGATATACATCTACACATACACACAAATATATTTCATGTCCTCAAGAAACTAATAATATAAATGGGAAATAATGAGGCTATATAATAATTCATTGTGAATCAGTGTGAAAAATTCAAGAAGAGAATCATATACTAAATATACCACCAGTGTCCCAAAGGAGTGATCAGTCCCCATCTCAGTAAATGGCCCCACCATTCACCCAACTGCTTAAGCCAAAAACTGTGGTGGTCATCTTGGAGGCCTTTTTTCCCCATAGCCTCCACATCCAGTCTATCAGCAAGCCCGTAAACCCCTATTCCAAAACATATCCCAAATCCATTCACTTTGCTCCTTTTCTACTACTACCATCATCTCTTGTCCTATCAGTCTCCTTATGAGTCTCTCTGCTTCCAGTCTTGCCTTCCTGCAATCCATTCTCCAAAGAGAAGTCAGGATGAGCTTTCTAAAGCATTAATTGAATCATATCCCTCTACTGCTTGTAACTTACTGCGGTGGTTTCTAGCTACACATAAAGTCAAAACTTCTTTCCATGGCCTATGAAGTCTGCATGATCCAACCCCTGTTCCCCTCACCAACTTTATCTGCTACCTCTCTCATCCTCTCCAGTATTTCCCACCCACACTGCTCCCATTTCTGTCCTCAGACACACAAACTTGTTCTAATTTTGGCATCTTCATACTGTCTGTTCCACATGCCTGGAGCATTCTTCTCCCAGATGCCCTCATGGCTCTTCTCATTATTCATTACTAGCAATGGAGACTTACACCCGCCCTTTGATCACTTAAACATCACTTGCTTGACCATTCTACTTTAAGTAGACGACAATGATGACTACTACTACTCCTCTCTATTATATCCCTGTGTTTGTGTCTTTTATACAAATTTTAAAATTGTAAATTATCTTTATTTACTTATTTATTGTCTGTTTCCCTCACTACAAGGCAAGAAACTATTTATTTCACTTCTGCCTATCAAAAAAGCTTAGCACAGTCCCTGGCATCTTGTAGGTACACAATAAATATTTTTGAATAATGTTAATCCCAGTTATCACTTATATAATACCTACTGTATACCAGGTACTCTTCTAGCACTTTACATGTATTAACTTAGTTAATCTTTGCAACAATGCTGTAAGATAGATAAGATACTATTATCATCCTTATTTTACAGGCAGGAAATAGAGGCTCCAAGAGGCTAAGTAACCTGTCCAAAGTTATACAACTCTTAAGTGTCAGAACTAGGATGCCAACCCTGAGTCTGACTCTAGAGCACTTATTCCTAATCTCTACATAATATTACTTCTGCAAGTGAACTCAGTGTTGAACTGTGTTTATGTGGAAAGGATAATTGCTCAGAGGAGAAAGTGCTATAGTGGAGTTTTGAAGGACAGCTGTGAGTTTGCCAGGGAATAAAGGAAGGAGAGGCATTCTAAGTTGAGAAAAGAGTGCATTCAAAAGTTTACATTTTGTAATAATCATTTGTGTATATCTTTCTTTTCATATTTGTGTATACCTTAAATTTCAAATAACATTTATTATGTACCTACATGCCCTGAGTGATGCACATATGTATTAGTTTTTAACATCCTTTTCTGGAAGGGCTTTGGACAAGAATCTAGAAAAAACTGTGTTCTAACCCCTATACTAGAATTTCAAATTTCTATGACCTATTAAACGCTATTTGATCCTTCGTTTCCTTAGTAGTAGATTGGGATACCAGCATTTCCTCTAAGATCAGGAACAAAACAAGGGTGCCCACTCTCACCACTAGTATTCAACATAGTTTTGGAAGTTTTAGCCACAGAAATCAAAGAAGAAAAAGAAATAAAAGGAATCCAAATTGGAAAAGTAGAAGTAAAACCATCACTGTTTACAGATGACATGATACTATACAGAGAAAATCCTAAAAATGCCAACAGAAAACTACTAGAGCTAATCAATGAATTTGGTAAAGTTGCAGGATACAAAATTAATGCACAGAAATCTCTTGCATTCCTATACACTACCGATGAAAAATCAGAAAGGGGAATTAAGGAAACACTCCCATTTACCACTGCAACAAAGAGAATAAAATACCTAGGAATAAACCTACCTAAGGAGGCAAAAGACCTGTATGCAGAAAACTATAAGACACTGATGAAAGAAATCAAAGACAATACAAACAGATGGAGAGATATACCATGTTCTTGGATCGGAAGAATCAACATTGTGAAAATGACTATACTACCCAAAGCAATCTACAGATTCAATGCAATCCCTATCAAACTACCAATGGCATTTTTCACAGAACTAGAACAAGAAATTTTACAATTTGTATGGAAACAAGAAAGACCCCGAATAGCCAAAGCAATCTTGAGAAAGAAAAACAGAGCTGGAGGAATCAGGCTCCCTGACTTCAGACTATACTGCAAAGCTACAGTAATCAAGACAGTAAGGTACTGGCACAAAAAACAGAAATATAGATCAATGGAACAGGATAGAAAGTCCAGAGATAAACCCATGCACATATGGTCACCTTATCTTTGAAAAAGGAGGCAAAAATGTACAATGGAGAAAATACAGCCTCTTCGATAAGTGCTGCTGGGAAAACTGGACAGCTACGTGTAAAAGAATGAAATTAGAATGCTTCCTAACACCATACACAAAAATAAACTCAAAATGGATTAAAGACCTAAATGTAAGGCCAGACACTATAAAACTCTTAGAGGAAAACATAGGCAGAACACTCTATGACATAAATCACAGCAAGGTCCTTTTTGACCCACCTCCTGGAGTAATGGAAATAAAACCAAAAATAAACAAGTGGGATCTAATGAAACTTAAAACCTTTGCATAGCAAAGGAGACCATAAACAAGATGAAAAGACAACCCTCAGAAAATATTTGCAAGCGAAGCAACTGACAAAGAATTATCTCCAAAATATACAAGCAGCTCATGCAGCTCAATATTAAAAAAAAAAAAACAAAAACCCAATCCAATAATGGGAGGAAGACCTAAATAGATATTTCTCCAAAGAAGACATACAGATTGCCAACAAACACATGAAAAGCTGCGCAATATCACTAATCATTAGAGAAATGCAAATCAAAACCACAATGAGGTATCACCTCACACTGGTCAGAACGGCCATCATCAAAAAATCTAGAAACAGTAAATGCTGGAGAGGGCGTAGATAAAAGGGAACCCTCTTGCATTGTTGGTGGGAATGTAAATTGATACAGCCACTATGGAGAACAGGATGGAGGTTCCTTAAAAAACTAAAAATAGAACTACCATACGACCCAGCAATCCCACTACTGGGTATATACCCTGAGAAAACCATAATTCAAAAAGAGTCATGTACCACAATGTTCACTGCAGCACTATTTACAATAGCCAGGACATGGAAGCAACCTAAATGTCCATCGACAGATGAATGGATAAAGAAGATGTGGCACATATATACAATGGAATATTACTCAGCATAAAAAGGAATGGAATTGAGTTATTTGTAGTGAGGTGGATGGACATAAGAGTCTGTCTACAGAGTGAAGTCAGAAGGAGAAAAACAAATACCGTATGCTAACGTATATACATGGAATCTAAAAAAATGGTACTGATGAACCTAGTGGCAGGGCAGGAAATAAAGATGCAGATGTAGGGAAAGGACTTGAGGACACTGTGGGGGAAGGGGAAGCTGGGACGAAGTGAGAGAGTAGCAATGACATATTTACACTACCAAATGTAAAATGGATGGCTAGTGGGAAGCTGCTATATAGCACAGGGAGATCAACTCGATGCTTTGTGATGACCTAGAGGGGTGTGGATAGGGAGGGTGGGAGAGAGCTCAAGAGGGAGGAGATATGGGAATATATGTATACATATAGCTGATTCACTTTGTTGTACAGCAGAAACTAACACAACATTGTAAAGCAATTATACTCCAATAAAGATGTGAAAAAAATAAAATAAATAAGCTACAAGGATATAATGTATAGCACAGGGAATATAGCCAATATTTTATAATTACTTTAAATGGACTATAATCTATAAAAATTTTGAATCACTATATTGTACACCTGAAACTAATTGTAAGTCAATATACCTCAATAAAAAGTTTTTATTTAAAATATTTTAAAATGTGGTTTCATATCTTTTAGCAGTTTGGGAAGTTCTCAGCCATTAGCTCTTCAAATAGTGCTTCTCTCTACTCTCTTGTCTACAAATATATCTGATACGCCTCTTATATTTTTTTCTGTATTTTCATTGTTTTGTCTCTCTATGCTTGTCTCATGTTTTTTCCTGAACTGTGTTCCACTTCATAAATTCTTTCTTAAACTGTGCCTAACTGGCTGTTAAATCCAGTTATTATATTTTTCATTTCTAGAATTTTTATTTCATTCTTTTTTATAACTTTCAGTTCCCTGTTGAAGTTCTCTGTCTTGTCTTTTAGTTCCTTGGACATATGAAATATAGTTATTTTTAAGCCTATGTCTGATAATTCCATTATCTCTATCTCCTGTGTATTTGTTTCAAGTATCTGCTTTTTCTTTTTCTTTCATTTTATTATTTTAAAGATATTTTGAGGCTTTGGATTATAGTATTTTTCCCTAAAGAGGATTTACATTGGTTTCTGGTAGAAACATAGGCTGGGGCCACTACCAATCTCAGATCATCTTAATCCAATTAGGAAATGAAATTTATTCAAATCTGGGCTTTAATTCTGGTAAGGGACAGCAAGCCTAGGCTACCCGTGAGCTTGGGGGGTGGGGTGCTCATGAACCTTGCAAGAAATCTTCCTATGAGGGATGCCACTGAACTTTGCGAGAAGCTGGCCAGGGTGCCTGGGAACTCAGCAGGAACCTGGCCCCTGGGACAGCTGCTGTACTTGCTGGAAGTCACCTTCATGTCAGGGGGAAGGGTGTCTGAAATTCACCGGGTGTGAACTCCACTGGGTATGCAAGAGTACCCACTGAGCAGCACCATAGCAAGAAAGAAGAAGAGCACATCCGAACCAAGAAGGAGAGAGGTTTAAAACTGCTCATTCCCACATTGTATTATCAAAGAACTGAAAACAAACTTTCAACATTAGTGGAATAGATAAATAAAATATGATATACTTATAAAACAGTTCAATATAGAGTTAAAATAATTTGGTCCTACATGTAGCAATGTTGACATATCTCAGAATATAATTTTAGTGAAAAATTGCAGAAGTATTATACAGTATTTTAAAATTTATAATAACTTTTAAAATATACAAAGCCATACAAACGTATCTAGTGATGTATATGTAGGAATGTATCAAGTTTAGGATGTTGGCTACCTTTGGGAAAAGTGAGAATAGAATAGGATGGGAAAGAGGCATACAGGGGAATTTAATTATTTCAGTAATATTTTATTACACCTTAAAAGATCTTACAAAAATGGGAAATGACTAGTGTATACCCATGGTTTTATAATATTATTCTTTATTTTCTATATGTTTGTCATATTTTATAATAAGATACTTTTTATAAGAGAGAATGGGTAGAGTCTCCATTATCTGTCACAGAAGATATTTTATAAGTAGTCATGAGCATTATTGTTTCAAGAAGGCCATTCCTATAGGGATGATTGTGATCTGAGAGTTTCCCAATCTGTGTTCTGGATGGTTCTAATAGGTATTCTGTGAAAAAAAAATCTTCCTGCTTAAATAAGTTGACTATTGACTGGTTACAATATATACTGGCATATACTGAAGGTCAGGGGAACATTTTTTTCTTTTTTGTCTGCATTGGGTCTTCGTTGCTGCACGTGGGCTTTCTCTAGTTGTGGCGAGCGGGGGTTACTCTTCGTTGCAGTGTGTGGGCTTCTCATTGAGGTGGCTTCTCTTTTGGCAGAGCACAGGCTCTAGGCACGCGGGCTTCAGTAGTTGCACCACGTGGGCTCAGTAGTTGCAGCACGTGGGCCCTAGAGTGCGCAGGTTTCAGTAGTTGTGGTGCGTGGGCTCTAGGGTGCGTGGGCTCTACAGTGCGCGGGCTTCAGTAGTTGTGGTGCGTGGGCTCCATAGTTGTGGCTCGCGGGCTCTAGAGCACAGGCTCAGTAGTTGTGGCGCACAGGCTTAGCTGCTCCGTGACATGTGGGATCTTCCCAGACCAGGGATCGAACCTGTGTCCCCTGCATTGGCAGGTGGATTCTTAACCACTGCGCCACCAGCAAAGTCCTGGAACATTTCTTTTTAAATCTGTTTAATGCAAACTTTCCTGGCCCCAGATTTTTCTTCTATGTGATACTCATTGATATCTTACTGAACCCTATTCCATGCAGCACAGATTAGATAAGTGCTGATTTGCTAAAATAAACCGTGGTTATAACATACATAATTCAAGCTGTAAATTTATGAGACAAAATTATGCTATTAAAGAAATCATCCCTTTGTTTAAGCTGAGTATGATTTCTCAAATGATAAACACAATTCCCCCAGTGTTTGATTTTACAGCCATACCTTATCAACCCATTTGTGATACCTTAGTTCAAGGCTTGATTTTCAACTGAAGCATCATTTATAGTAGAAAATATTACAAAAGAAACGTGGTGTGACCTACATGTCCATTCCAATCCCACCAATTTTCCTAATTCTATACAAGCTCAATCAGTTGTAACACCCTTTAATTATCCACTAAAATAGTCGTTTTCCAGTTCAAAGCATTCAAAACCTACAAAAGCGTATGTTTGGGGCAATGACTGACAGTACACTTTGGGGGTGGGACCAGAGAAATGCAGCTAATTCTTCACTATTTCTTCTTATGGATGTTCTCATTATTGAAAACTTAGATTTTGTAAATACTACTTGTCTAGACAGGATGTTTGATTCTTAAGTGAATCAAGGAATTCATAAAAGCAATCTAAATGAAAATATACCATCGGGTCACTGGCTGGTACCATTTTATGTAATTTGCTGGCCTCAATATTTGTCAGTTTTTTTATAAGCGCATAAATTCCAGTGTAATCTTAATTTGTAAAATAGTAAGAAAGGCTTGCCAGGGGTGACTTATTCAAGAGTTGAAAATTGGCACTACATTTAAGCATTAAGGAAGGATTATTTATTCCCCTTTAAAGTTCTGTCTTTCATATATGGAGTTGACCCTTTCTCTGGTGTCACAAAAATGTTCATTTACTCAGCAGAGATTTTTTTAACATGCCAAGCACTAAACACCTTTAAGCCAACTCAACTGCTCTATAAAAATGATCAGTGAGATTATAGGAAAAGCTGTATGACCTTGGAATGCCATTATCCCTTCATTCAATGAAGTTTTTGAGCACCTACTATGTGCCATACATTTTTCTAGGCACTGAAGATTATAACAGTGATGAACAAAAAAGACAAAGTCTTTTTACCAGTCTAGTGATTAAGAGAGATATTAGTCAAGTAATGCTGATAAAGTATGATGATTATGACTATATGGGAAATACAGGTTGATCTTTGAGAAGTTAACTGACCCTTGTTCATTTATTTAACAAGTATTTTTATTATCTAATATGTGCTAGGCATTGTTCTAGGAACTTGTGGTCAGCAAGAAACAAATCAAAATATCTGTTCTCATGGAGCTTCCGTTCTCATGGAGGTCAAACCTGCAACGCTGGTCTTTGTCAGCACCATGCACCAAACCAGTATTTTCCAAAGGGTGGAACTCATACCACTAGTGAAATGTGAAATTATGTAGGTGGTACACAGACTAATACAATAATAGTTTTACATTTATATTTATTATTATATTTTACTCATGGTTCATGATACTGGCTTTCCATTTGTGATAGTATAGACAATGACTTCTTCCTAATTGAATTTAATTTAAAAAAGCTGAGTTCAGCCAAAGAAAAGTATCTAGTAAATAAGTATAGATTGTATATAGACTTGGGGAAAAATGTTATGGTGATATGTATATTATCAAAAAACAAAGCAAAACCAAAAAAAAGGGAAACACAGCTTTCACCTAAAATAAAATGTCCAGATGTCGACAGTATCATTCCATTGCCCAAATTCTCAGGATAAACTTTTCATTATTTTAAAGTTTTATAGCTATATGACATAAACTCAATGGAGTGGGGATGAGGGGGGGTGGAGAAAATAGATTTACAACATTTTTTATTCCACTCTTGTGTAAACTGCTTGAAAGTAGGTAAAGTCTTATTCATAGTTTTCATAGTATACTGCACTTAATAGGTGCTAAATAGATGTTAGATGAAGGAATGAAAGAATCAATTAATGAAATGGGAAATGCTCTATTGTACCATTCAAACTACAGTGAATGCTCTGGCCTGACTCAATGTAATTAGCCACAGGGCATAAGAAGGAACAGTCTCTCTGAACCAGTCTACAAGAGCAATTTAGGACTCTGCCCTGAAGATTCAAGATCTGCTTTTCTAATAGAAGGAACATAAAAGAGATTAACCTTTCTGCTATGTAACAACAGACCAACTAGTACAGCTTGCCTTATATCACTGTCATAGAAGAGCAAAGATAATGAAAAACCCTCACCAAATTAGTTATATGTATTTTTTAGAGGACTGATTAAGACCCTATTAAGTAATCTTTTGCCACCACCAGGGTCTCTGTATTATGCTAACAATCCAAAGAGAAACCATAGAAACTGCAAATTATAGAGAGTTCTTTTTGAACCTATAAAAACTAAAAAAAGGGACGGGGGGAAGTAACCTTTGAAAAGTGGCATCCTGACAATTTTGTGTGGGAGAGAAATACTAAGATGCTAAAATATGGTTACCTTCCATATTTTCGGCAGCTTAAGAATAAAATTTTATATCCCTTATTTCAAAATGTTAATTCCTGCCATCTTTAGCTACTGAGGAAACCATTTCTTCTATTTTGAGAGTTTCAAGAATTAAAAGGTCATTAAATTTTTTGCTAACAGAAAATCTTAATAGCTCAATTTCAAAGAATTAAGGATTCAATTATGATGAATAGCCCATATTTTTTTTTTTTTGCTGTGACAATATAAATAATGATTCTGTAAGAGGCAATCTTTCACAATCACATCAGTTCAATCAGGAATTATTTTCTTTCCTTTCCAAACTCTGATTGTTTCACAGTTATCAACACACAAATGAAGTTAATATCCTGGTCCTGTTGATGTCATGCTTGGGTTTCTTGTCAACTGTCATGAGAAATCCTGTCATGAGGCAGGTTGGTAGATGCCCACTGCCAAGTCCTCTTGCCTCATTAGACCAATTTCATAAGGCTTTCTGAATCTGTTTGATAGAAATGGGATCCAGACATCCATGTCTGAAATTAAATTCTCCCAGCAGTTACATCCCAAATAGTGGTCCTCTCTCTGCTTTCTCTTTTTATCGGCTGTGGTGTGAGTTGAGTAGGATAGGATGAAGATGGACTGCTTGGCTTTCAAACTTGCCATTCTTTAAGGAATACGATATGGTCTCCTCAATTTGAACAATTGCTCGGAGCAGGATTACGTCCATGATCCTGCCTAAGTTCACTGTAAATAGCTTGACAGGGGGAAAAAATGGCTTTCTTCCTCTTGCTAATACATCTTCGATGTACACTGTCTAGATCCACTTACAAGTAGTTGCTATGTCAGTCCTTTGACTGCCCTTGCAAATCAATCAAAGGATCTACCATTTCTCTGTAACAAAACAAATGATATCTTAGTGCTGACCGACACTTCCATGATAAAAGATTCTTTACAAGCCTGCATTTTGTAAATCAAAACTATGGTAAATACAACACACAGAGCATGCTTTCTTTCCAGGGACGAAATAAGCAAGGATTATTTATTCATTTATTTATTCGCATATTTACACTCACATTTTTGTTTGAGGGCATGTCAAGTAAGAGATTAGAAGGCAATTTTCACACAAAAGCCCCAAAGAAACATGATGTTATTCTGTGGAAGTTATTTGATTGTTCTTCATAGTCTTTTCCTTTCAATTGGCATTTAGAGAACTAGCCACACAAGCTGCTCTGTACCTTCCTGCATGATACCATTCCTTCCTGTTCTCCTTATCTGTACCTGTGAGGATGCACGGCTTTCTCTTTTTTCTTTCTTGTGGGTTTGTGCAGTTTCTTGATGTTTGTGACAGGCCATGATAGGGGAAGCTTTTATCACCGTGGGGTTTGGAGGCCTCAGTAAATTGAAAATTGCAAATGAAATCCACTGGGCTTGAATTCATCAGCTATTATGTCAGATGACCTTTGGCAGCTGCTGATAAAAATGAGAGAATGTTAGCTCTGATCCAATTTTCAGCACTAACCATTCCTTTTCAAATCCATTCACAGTCAGGCAGCAGACACATGGGAAGTGAAAATGATAGGGTTTCAAGAGAACGGCATTGTGTTGCAGATTAAGATTTTCTCCCCCTATTTCTAGAGGTCGGCCCCCAGGCCTCTGTCTGGTATCTACCTATTGTCCAATCAGTTTCAATATCTGCTTCAGAGGACATGTTAGCCATCCTTACAGATAAGTGCTTACAGGAGAGAATGTTGGACTTAATAGTTTTGCTTAGGAGGCATCAAGGGTCGCAGTGTAGCAATATTGACTGGCACATGTTAGTTTAATCTGACATTCTAAGGAATGTGACACTAGATTCTTTCAGAGTTGTTGATATCTAGGTGATTTTTTGTTACCAGCTCTGGTTTTATAAAATTTATTTTTGCACAACTATTTATATTCATGAGTCAGAGATATTCTAAAATGTCTATCATAGCCAAGCAAGGCATCCTAAGCTTGTCTAAATAATGTACGGATGCCAAAATTATGAAACTGGGAACCAAATGACTTGTATGCATTCTGATCTTGCAATCCAGTTGAAGGTAAATGTCATCAATAGTATTTCAGGAGCTACACTATCCTGAAATAAATGAGTTCCTACAGCTGGTAGATTCCCCAATAAATGTAATAGATTTTTATTATGCAGGGGAAAAACACTAGACTTGGTATTTTCCACTGAGGTAGCATGAACCAGCAAAATAATACTCTGGGAGGTTGAGTCATCAGTATGATTTCCCTACCTATGAAACACAGAAGCCTTCTAAAAATAAAGAAAATTAAAATTAATCACTTTTTCCCTCACTTGACTGTTCAGAAAAGGAAAAAAGTCTCTCCTTCAATTCTTTGAAAATGCTGAGTTCATTGAGGGAACAGTCCCAAGTAAATGTGAACTCAAGAAGCATCTAATAACTGAAATTCAGGTATCATCATAAGCATTTTCAAAAGAATCTAATAAACTGAAAAATATTAATATCTATATTTATTTAGGTTTTCTTGGTATGCAGACTTACTTTCATATTTGCCCTTGACACTCTGTTAGTTAACAGTACATTGAAAACAGGTGTTTATATGTAAATAGGGTTACAAAAATACTTTTCATGGCATAATAGTTGCTTTGTTTGTGCATAAGATTATGGAACTATAAAGACACTTAGATGACACTGACACTCCTCCAAATGTCAGTCTTTGGGTGGGAAGAATATGGTTCTATAAGCTTCCCTCATAAGAAAAAACATAGTAAGCGCATATGTATTTATAGGATATATAGTATGCATATAGTACCTCTTACTTTTGAAAAGTATTTAAAATTAGTATCTCACTGTTTTTTCCCCTTGCCTTTTTCTGGTACTCTTAAGCCCTTTTAAGAGAAGACAATGATCTATTGTCCAATGAGCATGTATAAAATGCCTAATGATGGTGTCCAAAAAAATCCAACCCCCCCAAATATACACATTAAAAGTCAATTAGGGGGCTTCCCTGGTGGCGCAGTGGTTGGGAGTCCGCCTGCCGGTGCGGGGGACACGGGTTCAAACCCTGGTCTGGGAAGATCCCACATGCCGCGGAGCAACTGGGCCCGTGCGCCACAACTGCTGAGCCTGCGCGTCTGGAGCCTGTGCTCCGCAACAAGAGAGGCCGCGATAGTGAGAGGCCCGCGCACTGCGATGAGGAGTGGCCCCCGCTTGCCGCAACTGGAGAGAGCCCTCGCGCAGAAACGAGGACCCAGCACAGCCAAAAATAAATAAATAAATAAATAAAAATAAAAAAAAAATAAAAAAAAGTCAATTAGTATTGGGTTTCCCTGGTGGCGCAGTGGTTAAGAATCCGCCTGCCAATGCAGGGCACACAGGTGCGAGCCCTGGTCCAGGAAGATCCCACATTCTGTGGAGCAACTATGCCCGTGCTCCACAACTACTGAGCCTGTGCTCTAGAGCCCGTGAGCCGCAACTACTGAAGCCCGTGTGCCTAGAGCCCATGCTCTGCAACAAGAGAAGCCACCACAATGAGAAGCCCGTGCACTGCAACGAAGAGTAGCTCCCGCTTGCCGCAACTAGAGAAAGCCCATGCGCAGCAATGAAGACCCAACGCAACCAAAAATAAATAAATAAATAAAGCCAATTAGTATTGAATAATATTTTAAAGGAATCAAAGTCAAGTTGTAAGCAATGATTGGATCTAAAATTAAGAGGAACCACGTAACCAAAAAGTATGGATTCAGTATATTCAGGGCTGCCTTTGATTTCCCCAGATGATTGATTTTCTAGGCTTTTTTTAAACTAATGAAGGCACACATTTTAGACTCTCATAGATTTAGAAAGCCTTGATACATGGTTTCCTATCCCTACACACCTCTGTCCATTTGGACCCCAGACAAATGATGACCTGGGTGGCTCTGTAAAAACACCACTACAACTCGTTTGGCTGAACTACCCTTCTGACAGTGTGGACAGCAACTCTTATCAAAAGGCTGAAGCCTGCACCTTCACAAATTTATCAGTGACTAACATCACACATGGCTCAATTCATCCATATTCGTACAGCAGGACTTGTTTCTCTGAGTCATAGTTTCCCTCAAACCTCTACCTACCTTTAGGTTTTGCAATGGATACTGCCACTAGTTCTAAAGAAGCCAGTGATTTAATAGTGAGCATGTTCTTAGGGAATTGCAACTGTGACAGGCCCAAGCCATTCGGTTTGGACCCAGTCAGCTAACAGGTCCCTGCCAGAAGAAACAGCAGCACCACACTTGGCTGGGCCCTAGGGCCTGGCTTTCAGCCACTGTGATCTGCATGCTCAGATGGATGGAGCAATTAGATAGGCCTGTTAGGTTTTATGTCTTCGTTATTGATTTATAGTATGAACTCAGCATGACTATTGAACCAGACCAGCCAGTGAAAAAATTGAGTCATTGATCTTTACACAGGCATGTATTTCCAATTTATATTTGGGGAGGAAATACATGGATATACCATTATTTCTGGTATTTTGTTCAAGGGCTTGAACAGAGATTTGGGTAATTCATTGTTCCCACCTCCTGATCTTTCATTGCCGTTCCTTCTATAGAAACACTATCCAATAGAACATTTCTGAAATGTTCTACTCTATCCTGTTCAATATGGGTAGCCACTAGGCACATGTGGCTATTAAACATTCTAAATGTTACTAGTCGGACTGAGGAGGCGTATTTTAATTTTTATTTAATTTTAATTGGAATTAATAACCACATGTAGCTAGTGCAGCTAGTTGGACAGTGCAGCAGCTTTACAGAATACTAAACTTTTCTCCTCCCTCCATCAATAGCTTTTTCACCTTTTCAAGACCCTGTCTGAACACTACGTCTTTTATAAAGTCTTTATGGATTCTCCCACCTCAACAGTCCCCACCTCTTTCTGAATACATACCATTTTGTGCCTTTGATCATTTTCTGCCTTGTATTACAATTATCTGCTCTACAATGCTACAAACTGCTTGAGGACAAAGACTGTGTCTACCCAGTGATGTGCTGTCTACAACAAATATTCAAGAAATTAAACTGAGTTGTAGGTCTTATAGGGAGAGAGGATATTATTGTTTTAATACATGCTAATTAGAGAAGAATTGACACTTTGTCATCCTTCTTTTCATGCACTCTTTTTAAAGTGAATTTACGAAAAGGCCTATTATTTCCCTCTCCTGATTTATCTATTAGGTAGAAGTGTAAAACAAAACTATTACATTCTCTTCTTTTGAAGGCAGTAAACCTGGGGACACTTCTTCTTCATCTTTATAAATAATAACACAATGCTATACATGTAGAAAAAACTCAGTAAATACTTCTTGAGTCAATTAATAAATGAATGAGAATTATTATCCAAGTGTCAAGTATTTTTTATGTCCCTGAATCAAGGAGATGTGCTTACACTGGCTTCTAAAGTTAGAAGAATTCCTTCTAGAATATTCATATAAGATTCTACTCAAAAGTAAACTCTAAGAACTGTTCTATACAGTAGTTATACAACTGTATGCATTTGTCAAAACTCAAAACTATACACTTGAGGGTGAATTTTACTACAATATATAAGTTTTTTAAAGGTGAGGAAAACTACCATGTACTTTAGTGTATACTTATAATTTTTAAGTAGCTGCTTAGCATTTTAGTGCTAAATTAACTATATTGATATAACATATAATATTAATTTTATTCAATTGTGTGTTTCTGTGATGCCATATGACACCTAAATGACTTTTGGGGAATAGTGAAGCAATCTGAGACAATTGTGCTGTGATTAAAAGAGCATTTAGTGTGGAGTTAAAAGATCTTGTTTTAAAAACCAAATTCTTCCACTTACTAATTAGAAATACTACTAATAATTGCCACATTATATTATAGTAGCTTACACTTACTGAATATATGCTATATGCCAGACACCATTCTCAGGAATCTATTGAGATTAATTCATTTAATCCTCCAGCAACCCCATAAAGTTAGTATTATTATCCCCGCTTTAAAGATGAGGAAACTAAGGTACAGAAAGATTAAGTAACTTGCCAAGGTCTCACAGAAGTTAAAGTGGCACTTGGCCACAGTAGGTTCTCCATTGTTTTTGGTCCATCTGAATATTAGCATGGTAGTCAGGAGACAGGTTTTAGCAGCACATACTGGCTCTATTGGCTCTTACCATTTTACAACATCTCTGAACTTGTATTTTCTTCAATAAAAGAAAGATTATTTTTAAACCATTTCACGGAGAAGGCTGCAATGAGGGCCAAATGAGATATTAATATGGAAATACAATTACTCATTTACTAATTGTGCTTGCTACTTGTGCTTAGTATCTTAAAGTTGGCATGCCTTTTTTGTGTGTATGAAAGTCATCAACCCCAAATATGGCTCATTTCTGACAAGATGTCCTCCTTACTCCCATGTTCACAGTTAATTAGTCATGACCGCCCTTGAAGAAATTCAGGGAAAGGAACAATAAAGATTTCAGCCTTCTGACACCTAATTATACAGCAGAGCCCTTTGGGCCAGTTTTCCTTTGTGAAAAATCTGGGAAAGAGGAACAGGAAGAACAGATGAGAAAGGAAGGGACAGGAGGTTGAAAGGAAAAGTAGGAGAATCCCCCAGAGCTCACTGTGAAAAAACACAATTAATTCAACCAAGATGAACCATTCCAGCATTTTCCTTTGCCCTCTGCCCCCTTCCATTCACCTCAGCTGGGTACTGTCAAATTCACAAAATGCTGGACACTGAATGGATTCCTAAAGTAAAAATGTTTTAAATAATAATAAAATAGTTCATATCAGAACATTTTGAAATTGTTTCTCATTCCCAGAAATATATACATGGACTATATGAGGGCTGGGGGTGTTAATGAGGTTAAATTGTTCTACCTAGTGGTACTTTAGACATTTTATACCTATTCATTGTCTGTGAATAAATTACTTCAACAAGGATCACATGTCCCTGCACTTAAGTTTGTTGGTCTATAAATACCCAAAATTATGTCCAAACAGATTTACAGCTATAGACCAAACTTTACTGATCAGTACCTTCCACCAACATATTGTATTAATTTCCTTTTCGTGAAATCAGTTATTCAGATGAATAAGAGACAGTGGCATTAAGGAGTTGAGGTTAAGTGGAGACCTTAAAGAAATAAAACTTAAATATAAAATATTATACTTTTTCATACTTCTTGTGAAAACATCATCCTGAGAATATACAATTTTTTAAGTAGGGTACAGAGAGAAGTTTTCAGAGTCAGAAGGAAATTGTTTTAGTCCATCTGGCCAATGAATATTAAGTATCATTAAAGTCTAAAGCTAACACTGGCCATTACTTTTGATGGTGAACAACAACAATAATAGTCATAGCTTCTATTCCTTGTCTACCATGTGCAAATGTAAGGACAGGTAAATAACTCTAGCTGCTACAATCAGTAAACCCCCAAATCCCAGTTCTTAATAAAAACATATCTGCTAGATATCAAGAGAGTTTGATATGGATCCAGTGGCTCTTCTTTGTGGCTTTCCTCTAACTGATGATTCAAGAAAATAGTTTCCTTCTATTCTGCAACTTTGCCATCTCAGAGTCTCTCACTTAGCAGTAATGGTGAAATAGAGAGGACTCCTTCCTACTTCAGCCTGTAAAGTGACATATCACTTCCCTTTACATTCCATTGGTGAGACTTAGTCATATGACTTTACCTAGATCTTGGGGAGCTGAGAAATATAGTTTAGCTCCATGACAAGGAAAATGAAATGGATGGTGAACCCATATGCTGTATCTGCCACAGCCAGACACTTTACTTTACATATATTAACTCCTTTAATGTTTATAAGAACCCTGGAAAGTAGATGTTATTAACCTCACTTCATAGATAAGCAGCCAGAGATACCGAAAGTTTAAATAAGCTGCCCAAGACACACAGTTAGTGAATTGTGGAACAAAGATTCAAACACAGCCTGTCTTTAATGGATTAAAAAAATAAGGTTTTATATATGAACATGGAAAAATATATATAAATGGGCAAAGGCTATAGAAAGAAACAAGGGCTAGTTACTTAGTTACAAGAAGTGTTCAAGCTCAAAATAATTAGAAAAATGTTCTAAGCTATCAGAACATTAGTGGAGAGAGAATATTACCACATAATAAAAAGGAAACTATCATGTGTTACCTAATAGTAATATCAGTCATACAGAAAGCAATGTAAAGACTGTAAATGCAGAATAAAGTGGTTTAAAGACTATATCCTGACAAATTGGACAGAGCAATATTAGGGGGTAGGGGGTGAAGGTGGGAGGTAGGGGCAGGACAGAAGGATGGAATATTTCACAGTGCTTATGTTTCTGGCCATTTGGGGAAATCCATTTTCAATTCAACAGCCAATTCAGACATGACTGTTGTAGCCAAAAAGGGAGACTCTAACCACCTCTCTCCTCTCATTAAGACAGCATGTCAGTGACACAGACACAAGACACATATTTAAAGACAAGTCATTTCTCTTATTTTCGGTATTAAAAAGAACAAATTTTCATGAAAATCAGTTGATAAAGACTTACATTTAAGTGAATTTTGAGAGATTCCATTATCAGAGTCTAAAACTAATCTATAAATAGTAGAAAGTCCTGAAATAAGAAAGTGACTAAAGCCAATGTAGACCAGCATAAGACCAGAAGAATATGGGGAAAGCAAAATAAAAGTAAAAACATGAAAAAGAGATCCCTATAACCTGGAAAAAAGAAAAATCTAATATGGAGAATATTTCCCTGATCAAGGAACAGTGTAAGGTTTTAACTTTAAGGCCCGTTTCACTAAATCCAAATAATGGGTTTGCCTTGCTAACTAACAACATACGGTTCGCAAAAACAAACTGTTAGCAACAGTTATTTTGTAACATGGCCAGTTATTAAAGCATTTTAATGCAACATTTCTCAGATATAGTTTATATAGTACCTATTCTGAGATACAGTAATAGATACTATACAAATGAAGATCCTGTGCTGGGTGAAACAAATTATGAAAAGATTTATTTATGATAAAACTTAACAGAGCCTTTAATACTAGTACTCACTATGGATTTGCAATGGGAGGAGGGGTATATAATGTTCAGTGTTTCACCAGTGGACCCTTTTTTTTGCCATGAAACATATTGAGGGACCAATGTCTTTTGGATCACTCTTTGGAAGTACTGACTTGGCACCACTTCTCCCTATCAACAGAGGCCTTTCTTTTTAGTTGTGAAAAAGGGGATAATGCAGTGGTTAGGAGTATGGACTCTAGAGCCAGGCTGCTGGCGTTTAAACTCTTGACTTGCTGCAGGCTCTTGGGCAAGTTACTTGGTCTCTCCTTTCTTCAGTTTCTTCATCTTTAGGGTGGGCATGATAGTAGTACCTAACTAAGAAAAAGTTAGGAGTGTTAAACAACTTGATACATTTAAAGTACCTGGAACATTTCCTAGCGTATGGTAAACTCTCAATATTAGCTCTTGGCTACTAAAGCAAGTAACAGTTGCTCCAAATAAATATCCTTCTTTACCAGGACAACTCCAAATCTAGTTTGGGTTATGCTGTACAGGACATCTTTATTTTGTAGGAGGTTTTTTCCTAAGACTACAGATGATAAACATTTTTAGAAGTCTAAAGTTTGTTACTAAAACCAGGGAGGTTTTCTTTTTTTCCTAGATTAAAAACATGACCATTTAAACCTTGGTTTCTTCCTCTCAAGACCCCAATTCTCACTATGTTGCAGTGAGATATTAAAAGATGAGGTTATTTTCATCTTTGTTTTACCATCAGGACTCCAAAGATGACCAGATCCTTCTACTGAGAAATAGCTCTTAAATTCTGCATCCATGAATAACCAGATAACTTAGGTTTGATTAATGCTTCATCACTGACAATATGTTTTCACATACATAAGAGCACTTATGGTTCTTCCTGTACCATATTCCTTTAGCCCAGGCTGTCTCCTTGCCTCCACCTGTAGGTTCAGCTATGTATATATTCAGCTCCAAGCAGGAAGTATGAGTTATTACTCGTTTATTTAAATCCATTTCACTTAAGAAGGATTTCAGACAGGTAACAGAAGATTGACTCAGGATCAACATTAGCTTTGCTCTTATCACCCTACCTCGCCCAGCAAATGACCTGCTGCTCAGACACCCAGTAGCTGGGTCTGACTCCATTGCTCCAGCTCTCTCCTACAGAGCCCACATACTACCATCACCTACAGCCTGTCTTGTTGACCCCAAAGACCCTTTATTCCAACTCCCAGATTCCACATAAACAGATTTCCTATATCACAATCTGTTCTAAGGAACCCTTGATCAAACTCTCTTTCATAGACCCTCTTGGGAAAAAATAAGGAAAACAGTAAATGGTGATGGATAGTATTCTCAAGGAAGTCACACCAATTTCCATGTTCACTTTGCTCAGAAAGAAAATTTTCACATTACTGAATTCATGGGAAAGACAATGCAACTTTCTTGGAAATCTGTCCAAAAGTTTCCCAGTTTTCTGTTTAATTTTGCAATCAAAGAACCAACGGGACCTGTCCAATAAGTCCCACCAATGAAGTAATGGATCGTCAATCACAACTGGCCAGAGTGCCTCCCATGTCTCTGAAGCTGACACCCAGATTACTTAAAATCTAGAGAATGTAGATATGCTCAAACTTAGGAAAAAGAACAAAGCAGGAGCCCGAAACTAATGTTTGATGTCTGAATGGTATATACTAATGGGTTTTTTTTTTTTTTTTTGGCTGAGTGATTTATTCAGATTTTCCCATTAAAGAATTCCAAGATCCTAAAATACAGGTTCATTTTTCTGATACTTATCTGCTCCTTCAGCTTCCCTAAATAATATTGCCCAAATTTGGGGGTACATTTTTATTGTGGTAAAATATATGCAACATAAAATAATTTTTAAATGTACAATTCATTCATATTAATTACATTCACAAAGTTGTGCAACCATCACTACTATATATTTCCAAAACTTTTTCATCACCCCAAATAGAAACTCTGTACTCATTAAGCAATAACTCCCCACTCTCCCTTCCCCCAGCCCCTGATAACTTCTACTTTTTGTCTCTATGAATTTGCCTGTTCTAGATATTTCATGTAAGTGGACTCATGCAATATTTGTCCTTTTGTGTCTGGTTTATTTCACTTACCATAATGTCTTTAAGGTTCATCTATGTTGTAGCATGTATCATAACTTCATTCTTTTTTATGGCTGAATAATATTTCATTGTATTTATATATCACATTTTACTTATCCATTCATCTGTTGATGGTGCTCAGGTTGTTTCAAACTTTTGGCTACTGTGAATAATTCTACAGTGTGTACAAGTATCTGTTTGAATCCCTGTTTTCAATTATTTTGGGTATGTACCTAGATACCTAGGAGTTGAATTGCTGGGTCATGTGGTTATTCTGTGTTTAGCTTTTTAAGGAACCTCCAAACTGGTTTCCACAGCTACTGAACCACTTTACATTCCCTCCAGCAATGTATGAGGATTCAAATTTCTCCACATCCTCACCAATACTTATTTTGTTTTGTAATTTATTATAGCCATCCTAGTAGGTGTGAAGCGGTATCTCATTGTGGTTTTTATTTGCACTTTCCTATTGGCTGATAATATTGAGCCTCTTTTATGTGCTTTTTGATAATTTGTACATCTTCTTTGGAGAAATGTCTATTTAAGTCCTTTGCATATTTTTTAATTGGGTTGTCTTTTTGTTGCTGAGTTCTAAGAGTTCTTCATATATTCTTGATATTAAACCCTTATCAGATATATCATTGTAAATAACTTCTCCCATTCTGTGGGTTATTTTTTTTTACTTTCTTGATAATGTCCTTTGATTCACAAAACTTCAATTTTAATGAAGTCAAATTTATCTATTTTTTTCTTTTGTTGCTTGTGTGTTTTGTGTCACTGATCCTTTTTGAGTTAATTTTTGTATATAGTATGAGGTAGGAGTCCAACTTCATTCTTCTGCGTGTGGAAATCCAGTTGTCCCATTACCATCTGTTGAGGAAGCTCTTCTTTCTCCATTGAATGGCCTTGGCACACTTGTCAAAAATCAATTGACCACCACTCTCAATCCTAGTCTATTGGCCTATGTATTTATCCTAGTGCCAATACTACACTGTTTAGATTATTGCAGCTTTGTACTAGGTTTTGAAATCAGGAAATGGGAGTCCTCCAACTTTGTTCTTGTTTTTCAAGATTGTTTTAGCTATTTGGGTCCTTTACAATTCTATATGACTTTGAGGATTGGCTTTTCCATTTCTGAAAAAAAAAAGGCTGTTAGAATTTTTATAGGAATTGCATTGTATCTGTGAATAGCTTTGAATAGTATTGACATCTTAACAACATTGTCTTTCTATCCATGAACACAAGATGTCTTTCCATTTATTTAGATCTTCCTTAATTTCTTTTTGCATGTTTTATATTTTTCAGTATACAAGTCTTTCACTTCTGTGGTCAAATTTATTCCTAAATCTTATATTCTTTTAGGTGCTATTGTAAATGGACCTGCCTTCTTAATTTCCTTTTTCAGATTGTTCATTTTTGTTGTGCACACACACACACACACACCTGATTTTTGTGAGTTGGTTTTATACTCTGCAACTTTGCCAAATTCATTCATTAGCACTAGTTGTTTTCTTGTGTATTCTTTGGGATTTTCTATACATAGGATCATGTCATCTCTGAATAAAGATAGTTTTACTTCCTTCTTTCTGATGTGGATGCCTTGAATTTCCTTTTTTCTTGTCTAATTGCTCTGGCTAGAAATTCTAGTACAACAATGAAAAACTAGTAGTTCCCGATCTTAGGGGGAAAGATTTCAGTCTTTCACCATTAAATATGTTAGCTGTGGGTTTTTCAATTAATGCCCTATATAATGTTGAGGAAGTTCTCTTCTATTCCTAGTTTTCTGAGTGTTTTTATTATGAAACTGTGTTGGATATCAAAATGTCTTGAGTATAGAATAACTGAGACATAAAACAACTCTTTGGCCTCTGGGTCTCTTGCAGTACTGAATTGCTGTGTCGTTGCTTGTCTAATAGGACCAAAATTAGGCATGACCAATGGAGAAAATCACCCCTGATTCTGGCAAGTATCTGATACACAATCTTCGCTGCCAGTTCTGCTTTTTTAGGTCATGATTTATGCCACTCCTGTCTATGGATCCAGACTACACACCTACCTTGGCCCTCTAATTGGGACTGGGTCTCTTGACTCAACAAAAACACTTTAGTCTCCAACCTTAGCTTTTCCCACTAGATTGACACTATCTGCAGAACCCCAGTTTCTGCATTAATGACTTCTTCCCACTACCTCCAAGCTGTGGTCCTTTGCTTAGTCCCTCATGATCTACCATACCTTAAATCAGCCTCTCAGCATCTCTTATCAAACCCCCATCCTTATCCTCTCCAAGCTTTCTGGGCATTCCTCGTGATTTGGTTGTAATGGTCCCTTCTGGCTTTGAGAGCCTACCTCCACAGAGTTCTCAATGTCACTCATGAATCATCACTTCCTACTGTGATGAGTGCATCATCACTCATCTCTTCTGGAATGATCCAAGGGTAAACTCAGCCCTCTCTGATTTTCACCAAAAAAACACTCACATAAGGCATGTGTGTAGAGCATTCTACACTGAAGGTCTGCGGAGATGGTTTGGGTTCATAACCCAGTAACATAAAGTAGAATATCAGATTTCACTATTCTTAAAAAAAACCTCCGCAGTCATTTGTGTTAATTGGAGGTCTAGTCTCCCACCTCGCTCTTTTATTTAACTGCTCACTTTATTATGCAGAGCAGTTCAGTTCTTCTTAGTCTATTCTAAACTAGGTTCTGGCATCCCATTGCCTATCAACAGACTCATTCTTGTGCTGGGCCTCACCCTTTCTTCTTCCCTTTATCAAGAGGAAAAGAACAGAAGAGAGATGCTTTGCCCTTCTCATGAATTAGGCCATCTCCCTTAGAAGACAGAAAAAGCCACAGACAGTTTGATTTCTAAATAACAGCCTCTCTCTCTCTCTCTCTCTCACACACACACACACACACAATGCAGTTTAAATACTTAAACACCTTCTGCTAAAAGATAGGATATCATATATAATACCCTAATCCCATGATTCCCAAACTGTGTGCAGAGGTGCCCCAGAGTGCCAAAGTGAATTCACAGGGGGTACCATGGGATATTTTATATTTATAGTCTGGTATTTTGCACAGACACTGTGCAAACTGCCAGCCCCAAGTGGTTCGTCGTTTCAACATTAGATTGTTCTACATTCCTTTTGATTTATTTCATATCTTTGCAAAACTGAGCTTTCTGTGGTTGCTTTGATAAAAACCAAGTACTATACTAAAAGCAACGTGGAACAGGAAATAAAGGTGGTGGGAACCAATCTGATTCCAAGGATTGATTAGTTTTGCAGTGGCCAGTAGGTATACACATCCCACTAGTAAGTAATTCTGATTAGGAATAAAATGAAAATATTTTCTCTTTCAATTTATATGAATTACTTTTTTCAAAGGCACTAAATTGTTAAGACATAAATACTTACTAAGTCCACTGGACCTTACTACTTAATACATGAAACTACTAAGTATTTTCTTTGGCTTAGGGGCACTGTGAAAAACTACCAAGAAAGTTTAGGAAACTCTGCCCTAGTCTTATATAGATATATATCAACTAAAAAACCCATATTTAACATTATGAAAAGTTATAGAGTAACTAATAAAAACATCCAGGGAAATCATTACTATAAAAATCCCTAATTAACAAGAACATTACTGTAATTAATATTATCTCCCTTTTTAATGTAAATACTTGAAAAACTTTAAAAGGTATAACAATGTTTCTACCTTTCTATCTTTCTTTCTTCTTTATTATTATTTTGTATTACTGAACTATAATTGAATTACAATATTATATTAGTTTCAGGGGTATGACATAGTGATTGGATATTTTATACATTACAGAATAATCACCATGATAAATCTAGTTACCACCTGTTACCATACAAAGTTATTACAATATTATTGATTATATTCCCTACACCATCTGTTATAAAATTATTTATTTTATAATGGGAAATGTGTACCTCTTAATTTTCCTCACCTATTTCACTCATCCCTCCATTCTCCTCCCCTCTGGCAACCACTCATTTGTTCTTTGTATCTATGAGTCTGTTTTTGTTATGTTTGTTCATTTGTTTTCTTTTTTAGATCCCACCTAAGTGAAATCATATGGTATTTGTCTTTCTCTGTCTGACTTATTTCACTTATTATAATACCCTCTAGGTCCATCCACCATTGCAAATAGCAAGATTTCATTATTTTTTATATGAGTATTATTCTACTGTATGTATATATCTGTGTGTGTGTGTATATATATATATATATATATATATATATATACACACACACACACACATATGTATGTATATATATGTATGTGTATATATGTGTGTGTGTGTGTATATATATATATATGACATCTTCTTTATCCATTCATCTATTGATGGACATATCTTGGCTATTATAAATAATGCTCCAATGAACACAGGAGTGCATATATCTTTTTCAGCTTAGTGTTTTTCTTTTCTTTGAGAAAATACCCAGAAGTGCAACTGCTGGATCATACAGTAGTTCTATTTTTAATATTTTGAGGAACCTCCATACTGTTTCCCATAGTGGCTGCAACAATTTACATTCCCACCAACAGTGTACTAGGGTTCCCTTTTCTCCACACCCTCTCCAACATTTGTTATTTCTTGATAATTTCCATTCTAACAGGTATGAGGTGATATATC
Organism: Eubalaena glacialis; assembly: GCF_028564815.1. Taxonomy (NCBI): domain Eukaryota; kingdom Metazoa; phylum Chordata; class Mammalia; order Artiodactyla; family Balaenidae; genus Eubalaena; species Eubalaena glacialis. The sequence goes on along the minus strand of NC_083721.1, from coordinate 86,786,045 downwards.
ATTGTGGTTTTGACTTGCATTTCCCTGGTGGTTAGTGATGCTGAGAATCTTTTCATGTGTCTATTGGCCATCTGTATGTCTTCTTTGGAAAAATGTCTATTCAGGTGTTCTGCCCATTTTTTAATCAGGTTGTGTGTGTGTGTGTGTGTGTGTGTGTGTGTGTGTGTTTTAATGTTGAATTGTATGAATTCACTGTATATTTTTTATATTAATCTCTTATCATATATATCATTTGCAAATATCTTCTCCCATTCAGTAGGCTGCCTTTTTGTTTTGTTGATAGCTTCCTTCAATGTGCAAAAGCTTTTTAGTTTGATATAGTCCCATTTGTTTATTTTTGCTTTTGTTTCCCTTGCCTGAGAAGACAAATCCAAAAAATATCATTGAGACCAATGTCAAAGCACATACTGCCTATGTTTTCTTCTAGGAGTTTTATGGTTTCAGGTCTTACATTTAAGGCTTTAATCCATTTTGAGTTTATTTTTGTATATGGTATTAGAAAGTAGTCATTCTGATTCTTTTGCATGTAGCTGTCTAGTTTTCTCAACATTTATTGATAAGGCTGTCTTTTCCCCATTGTATATTCTTGCCTCATTTGTCATAGATGAATTGACCATAAGTGCATGGGTTTATTTCTGGGCTCTCTATTCAGTTCCACTGATCTATGTGTCTGTTTTTGTGCCAGTACCATGCTGTTTTGATTACTATAGCTTTGTAGTACAGTCTGAAGTCAGGAAGCATGGTTACCCCAGCTCTGTTCTTTCTCAAGATTGCTTTGGCTAATCAGGGTCTTTTGTGTTTCCATACATATTTTAAATTATTTGTTCTAGTTCTGTGAAAAATGTCATTGGTAATTTGATAGGAATTGTACTGAATCTGTAGATTGCCCTGGGAAGTATGGTCTTAACAATATTAATTCCTCCAATTCATGAACATGGTATACCTATCTGTTCATGTCATCTACAGTTTCTTTCATCAGTGTCTTATGGTTTTCCAAGTACAGGTCTTTTACCTCCTTAGATTTATTCCCAGGTATTTTATTCTTTTTGATGAGATGGTAAGTGGGATTGTGTGTGTTTCCTAAGTTTATGTTTCTGACAGTTCATTGTTAATGTATAGAGATGCAATGGATTTCTGTATATTAATTTTGTATCCTGCAACTTTACCAAATTCATTGATGAGCTCTAGTAGTTTTTTGGTGGCACTTTTAGGGTTTTCTGTGTATAGTATCATGTCATGTGCAAACAGTGACAGTTTTACTTCTTTTCCAATTTGGATTCCTTTTATTTCTTCTTCTTGTCTAGCTGTTGTGGCTAGGACTTCCAATACCATGTTGAATAAAAGTGGTGAGAGTAAGCATCCTTCTCTTGTTCCTGATTTAGAAGAAATGCTTTCAGCTTTTCACCATTGAGTATGATGTTGGCCCTAGGTTTGTCATAATGAGCCTTTATTGTATTGAGGTACATTCCCTCTATACCCACTCTGCTGGGAGTTTTTATCATAAATGAATGCTGAGATTTCTCAAAAGCTTTTTCTGTATCTACTCATATTATCATATGATTTTATTCTTCAATTTGTTAATGTGGTGTATGACACTGATTGATTTGCAGCTATTGAGCCATCATTGCATCCATGGGATAAATCCCAATTAGTCATGGTGTATGATCCTTTTAATTCCTTGTTGAATTTGGTTTGTTTATATTTTGTTTAGGATTTTTGCATTTATGTTCATCAGCGATATTGGCCTGTAACCTTCTTTTTTTGTGGTGTATTTATCTAATTTTGGTGTCAGGGTAACCCTGGCCTCACAGAATGAGTTTGGAAGTGATCCTTCCTCTTCAATTTTTTCGAATAGTTTCAGAAGGATAGGTGTCAACTCTTTTATAAATGTTTGGTAGAATTCACCTGTGAAGCCATCTGGTCTTGGACTTTGGTATGTTAGAAGCTTTTTAAATTACTGATTCAAGCCCATTACTGGTAATCAGTCTGTTCATATTTTCTCTATTTCTTTCTCATTCAGTCTTCGAAGATTGTACATTTCTAGGAATTTATCCATTTCTTCTAGGTTGTCCATTTTTGGGCATATAATTGTTCTTAGTAATCTCTTATGACCCTTTGTAATTCTGTGGTGTTGCTTTTCATTTCTACTCTTTAATTTCTGATTTTATCTGAAACCTCTCTCTTTTTTTTCTTGGTGAGTCTGGCTAAAGGTTTATGAATTTTGTTTATCTTTTAAAAGAATCAGCTCTTAGTTTCATTGATCTTTTCTATTGCTTTTTTAGTCTCTATTTCATGTACTTCTGCTCTGGTTTTGATATTTCTTTCCTTCTCTTAACTGGGTTTTGTTGGTTATTCTTTTTCTAGTTCCTTTAGGTGTAAGATTAGACTGTTATTTGACATTTTTCTTCTTTCCTGAGGGAAGCTTATATCACTGTAAACTTCCCTGCTTTTATAACGGGAAATGCTTTTGCTGTGTCTCATAGATTCTGGATCATTTTGTTTCCATTTTAATTTGCCTTCAGGTATTTTTTAAATTTTCTCTTTGATTTCGTCAGTGCACCATTGGTTGTTTTTGTTTCTTTTTTAATTTTTGAACTTTATTTTATTTTTTTATACAGCAGGTTATTAGTCACCAATTTTATACACATCAGTGTATACATATCAATCCCAATCGCCAAATTCATCACAACACCACCCCCACCCCCCCAAGGCTTTCCCCCTTGGTGTCCATACGTTTGTTCCCTACATCTGTGTCTCAATTTCTGCCCTGCAAACCGGTTCATCTGTACCATTTTTCTAGGTTCCACATATATGCGTTAATATACGATATTTGTTTTTCTCTTTCTGACTTACTTCACTCTGTATGACAGTATCTAGATCCATCCACGTCTCAAAAAATGACCCAATTTCGTTCCTTATTATGGCTGAGTAATATTCCATTGTATATATGTACCACATCTTCTTTAACCATTTGTCTGTCGATGGTCATTTAGGTTGCTTCCATGACCTGGCTATTGTAAATAGTGCTGCAGTGAACATTGGGGTGCATGTGTCTTTTTGTGTTGTGTTTTTTTTTTTTAATCAGTCATCAATTTTATACACATCATTGTATACCTGTCAATCCAAATCTCCCAATTCAGCACACCACCATCCCCACCCCACAGCGGTTTTCCCCCATTGGTGTCCATACGTTTGTTCTCTACATCTGTGTCTCAACTTCTGCCCCGCAAACCGGTTCATCTGCACCACTTCTCTAGGTTCCACATACATGTGTTAATATATGATATTTGTTTTTCTCTTTCTGACTTACTTCACTCTGTATGACAGTCTCTAGATCCATCCACGTCTCAAAAAATGACCCAATTTCGTTCCTTTTTATGGCTGAGTAATATTCCATTGTATGTATGTACCACATCTTCTTTATCCATTCGTCTGTCGATGGGCATTTAGGTTGCTTCCATGACCTGGCTATTGTAAATAGTGCTGCAGTGAACATTGGGGTGCATGTGTCTTTTTCAATTATGGTTTACTCTGGGTATATGCCCAGTAGTGGGATTGCTGGATCATACGGTAATTCTATTTTTAGTTTTATAAGGAACCTCCATACAGTTCTCCATAGTGGCTGTATCAATTTACATTCCCACCACCAGTGCAAGAGGGTTCCCTTTTCTCCACACCTTCTCCAGCGTTTGTTGTTTGTAGATTTTCTGATGATGCCCATTCTAACTGGTGTGAGGTGATACTTCATTGTAGTTTTGATTTGCATTTCTCTAATAATTAGCGATGCTGAGCAGCTTTTCATGTGCTTCTTGGCCATCTGTATGTCTTCTTTGGAGAAATGTCTACTTAGGTCTTCTGCCCATTTTTGAATTGGGTTGTTTGTTTTTTTAATATTGAGCTGCATGAGCTGTTTATATATTTTGGAAATTAATCCTTTGTCTGTTGATTCATTTGCAAATATTTTCTCCCATTCTGAGGGTTGTCTTTCATCTTGTTTATGATTTCCTTTGCTGTGCAAAAGCTTTGAAGTTTCATTAGGTCCCATTTGTTTATTTTTGTTTTTATTTCCATTACTCTAGGAGGTGGATCAAAAAAGATCTTGCTGTGATTTATGTCAAAGAGTGTTCTTCCTATGTTTTCCTCTAAGAGTTTTATAGTGTCTGGTCTTACATTTAGGTCTCTAATCCATTTTGAGTTTATTTTTGTGTATGGTGTTAGGGAGTGTTCTAATTTCGTTCTTTTACATGTAGCTGTCCAGTTTTCCCAGCACCACTTATTGAAGAGGCTGTCTTTTCTCCATTGTATATCCTTGCCTCCTTTATCATAGATTAGTTGACCATAGGTGTGTGGGTTTATCTCTGGGCTTTCTATCTTGTTCCATTGATCTATGTTTCTGTTTTTGTGCCAGTACCATATTATCTTGATTACTGTAGCTTTGTAGTATAGTCTGAAGTGAGGGAGTCTGATTCCTCCAGCTCTGTTTTTTTCCCTCAAGACTGCTTTGGCTATTCGGGGTCTTTTGTGTCTCCATACAAATTTTAAGATTTTTTGTTCTAGTTCCGTAAAAAAATGCCATTGGTAATTTGATACGGATTGCATTGAATCTGTAGATTGCTTTGGGTAGTATACTCATTTTCACAATATTGATTCTTCCAATCCAAGAACATGGTATTTCTCTCCATCTGTTTGTATTGTCTTTGATTTTTTTCATCAGTGTCTTATAGTTTTCTGCATACAGGTCTTTTGTCTCCCTAGGTAGGTTTATTCCTAGGTATTTTATTCTTTTTGTTGCAATGGTAAATGGGAGTGTTACCTTAATTTCTCTTTCAGATTTTTCATCATTAGTGTATAGGAATGCAAGAGGTTTCTGTGCATTAATTTTGTATCCTGCAACTTTACCAAATTCATTGATTAGCTCTAGTAGTTTTCTGGTGGCATCTTTAGGATTCTCTATGTATAGTATCATGTCATCTGCAAACAGTGACAGTTTTACTTCTTCTTTTCCAATTTGTATTTCTTTTTCTTCTCTGATTGCCATGGCTAGGACTTCCAAAACTATGTTGAATAATAGTGGTGAGAGTGGACATCCTTGTCTTGTTCCTGATCTTAGAGGAAATGCTTTCAGTTTTTCACCATTGAGAATGATGTTTGCTGTGGGTTTGTCGTATATGGCCTTTATTATGTTGAGGTAGGTTCTCTCTATGCCCACTTTCTGGAGAGTGTTTATCATAAATAGGTGTTGAATTTTGTCAAAAGCTTTTTCTGCATCTACTGAGATGATCATATGGTTTTTATTCTTCAATTTGTTAATATGGTGTATCACATTGATTGATTTGCATATATTGAAGAATCCTTGCATCCCTGGCATAAATCCCACTTGATCATGGTGTGATCCTTTGAGGGTGTGATCCTTTAAATGTGTTGTTGGATTCTGTTTGCTAGTATTTTGTTGAGGATTTTTTCATCTATATTCATCAGTGATATTGGTCTGTAATTTTCTTTTTTTGTAGTGTCTTTGGTTTTGGTATCAGGGTGATGGTGGCCTCACAGAATGAGTTTGGGAGTGTTCCTTCCCCCACAATTTTTTGAAAGAGTTTGAGAAGGATGGGTGTTAGCTCTTCTCTAAATGTTTGATAGAATTCACCTGTGAAGCCATCTGGTCCTGGACTTTTGTTTGTTGGAAGATTTTTAATCACAGTTTCAATTTCATTACTTGTGATTGGTCTGTTCATATTTTCTGTTTCTTCCTGGTTCAGTCTTGGAAGGTTATACCTTTCTAAGAATTTGTCCATTTCTTCCAGGTTGTCCATTTTATTGGCATAGAGTTGCTTGTAGTAGTCTCTTAGGATTCTTTGTATTTCTGCGATGTCTGTTGTAACTTCTCCTTTTTCATTTCTAATTTTATTGATTTGAGTCCTCTCCCTCTTTTTCTTGATGAGTCTGGCTAATTAATGGCTTATCAATTTTGTTTATCTTCTCAAAAGAACCAGCTTTTAGTTTTATTGATCTTTGCTATTGTTTTCTGTTTCTATTTCATTTATTTCTGCTCTGATCTTTATGATTTCTTTCCTTCTGCTAACTTTGAGTTTTGTTTGTTCTTCTTTCTCTAGTTCCTTCAGGTGTAAGGTTAGATTGTTTATTTGAGATTTTTCTTGTTTCTTGAGGTAGGCTTGTATAGCTCTAAACTCTCTTAGAACTGCTTTTGCTGCATCCCATAGGTTTTAGATAGTCGTGCTTTCATTGTCATTTGTCTCTAGGTATTTTTTGATTTCCTCTTTGATTTCTTCAGTGATCTCTTGGTTATTTAGTAACGTATTGTTTAGCCTCCATGTGTTTGTGTTTTTTACGTTTTTTTCCCTGTAATTCATTTCTAATCTCATAGCGTTGTGGTCAGAAAAGATGCTGGATATGATTTCATTTTCTTAAATTTACTGAGGCTTGATTTGTGACCCAACATGTGGTCTATCCTGGAGAATGTTCCATGCGCACTTGAGAAGAAAGTGTAATCTGCTGTTTTGGGATGGAATGTCCTATAAATATCAATTAAATCTATCCGGTCTATTGTGTCATTTAAAGCTTCTGTTTCCTTATTTATTTTCATTTTGGATGGTCTGTCCATTGGTGTAAGTGAGGTGTTAAAGTCCCCCACTATTATTGTTACTGTCGATTTCCTCTTTTATAGCTGTTAGCAGTTGCCTTATGTATTGTGGTGCTCCTATGTTGGGTGCATATATATTTATAATTGTTATATCTTCTTCTTGGATTGATCCCCTGATCATTATGTAGTGTCCTTCCTTGTCTCTTGTAACATTCTTTATTTTAAAGTCTATTTTATCTGATATGAGTATTGCTACTCCAGCTTTCTTTTGATTTCCATTTGCATGGAATATCTTTTTCCATCCCCTCACTTTCAGTCTGTATGTGTCCCTAGGCCTGAAGTGGGTCTCTTGTAGACAGCATATATATGGGTCTTGTTATTGTATCCATTCAGCAAGTCTGTGTCTTTTGGTTGGAGCATTTAATCCATTCACATTTAAGGTAATTATCGATATGTATGTTCCTATGACTATTTTCTTAATTGTTTTGGGTTTGTTTTTGTAGGTACTTTTCTTCTTTTGTGTTTCTCACTTAGAGAAGTTCCTTTAGCATTTGTTGTAGAGCTGGTTTGGTGGTGCTGAATTCTCTTACCTTTTGCTTGTCTGTAAAGCTTTTGATTTCTCCATCAAATCTGAATGAGGTCCTTGCCAGGTAGAGTAATCTTGGTTGTAGGTTCTTCCCTTTCATCACTTTATCATGCCACTCCCTTCTGGCTTGTAGAGTTTCTGCTGAGACATCAGCTGTTTACCTTATGGGAGTTTCCTTGTATGGTATTTGTCATTTTTCCCTTGCTGCTTTCAATAATTTTTCTTTGTCTTTAATTTTGCCAATTTGATTACTATGTGTCTTGGTGTGTTTCTCCTTGGGTTTATCCTGTATGGGACTCACTGCACTCCCTGGACTTGGGTGGCTATTTCCTTTCCCATGTTAGGGACGTTTTCGACTATAATCTCTTCAAATATTTTTCTCTGGTCCTTTCTCTCTCTCTTCTCCTTCTGGGACCCCTATAATGTGAATGTTGTTGTGTTTAATGTTGTCGCAGAGGTCTTTTAGGCTGTCTTCATTTCTTTTCATTTTTTTTTCTTTATTCTGTTCTGCAGCAGTGAATTCCACCATTCTGTCTTCCAGGTCACTTATCCATTCTTCTGCCTCAGTTATTCTGCTATTGATTCCTTCTAGTGTAGTTTTCATTTCAGTTATTGTATTGTTCATCTCTGTTTGTTTGTTCTTTAATTCTTCTAGGTCTTTGTTAAACATTTCTGGCATCTCCTCGATCTTTGCCTCCATTCTTTTTCCAAGGTCCTGGATCATCTTCACTATCATTATTCTGAATTATTTTTCTGGAAGGTTGTCTATCTCCACTTCATTTAGTTGTTTTCTGGGGTTTTATCTTGTTCCTTCATCTGGTACATAGCCCTCTGCCTTTTCATCTTGTCTGTCTTTCTGTGAATGTGGTTTTTGTTCCACAGGCTGCAGGATTATAGTTCTTCTTGCTTCTGCTGTCTGCCCTCTGGTGGATGAGGCTATCTAAGAGGCTTGTGCAAGTTTCCTGATGGGAAGGACTGGTGGTGGTAGAGCTGACTGTTGCTCTGGTGGGCAGAGCTCAGTAAAACTTTAATCTGCTGCTGATGGGTTGGCCTGGGTTCCCTCCCTGTTGGTTGTTTGGCCTGAGGCAACCCGACACTGGAGCCTACCTGGGCTCTTTGGTGGGGCTAATGGCAGACTCTGGGAGGGCTCACGCCAAGGAGTACTTCCAAGAACTTCTGCTGCCAGTGTCCTTGTCCCCACGGTGAGTCGCAGCCACATCCCGCCTCTGTAGGAGACCCTCCAACACTAGCAGGTAGGTCTGGTTCAGTCTCCCCTGGGGTCACTGCTCCTTCTCCTGGGTCCTAATGCGCACACTACTTTGTTTGTGCCCTCCAAGAGTGGAGTCTCTGTTTCCCCCAGTCCTTTCTAAGTCCTGCAATCAAATCCTACTAGCCTTCAAAGTCGGATTCTCTAGGAATTCCTCCTCCCATTGCCAGACCCCCCGGTTGGGAAGCCTAATGTGGGGCTAAGAACCTTCACTCCAGTGGGTGGACTTCCGTGGTATAAGTGTTCTCCACTCTGTGAGTCACCCACCCAGCAGTTATGGGATTTGATTTTACTGTGATTGAGCTCCTCCTACCATCTCATTGTGTCTTTGGATGTGGGGTATCTTTTTTGGTGAGTTCCAGTGTCTTCCTGTCAATGATTGTCCAGCAGCTAGTTGTGATTCTGGTGTTCTCACAAGAGGGAGTGAGAGCACATCCTTCTACTCCGCCATCTTGGTTCAGGGCCCCATCGGTTATTTAGTAGCATTCTGTTTAGCCTCCACATGCAGTTTTTTCCTTGTAGTTGATTTCTAGTCTCATGCAGTTGTGGTTGGGAAAGCTGCTTGATATAATTTCAATATTCTTAAATTTACTGAAACTTATTTTATGACGAAGCATGTGATCTATTATACAGAATGTTCTGTATGCACCGCTTTGGGAGGGAATGTTCTCTATATATCTTTAAAGCTCATCTGAGCTAATGTGTCATTTAAGGCCAGTGTTTCCATATTGATTTTCTGTCTGGATGATCTGTTCATTGATGTAAGTGGGAAAAGATATAAAAATTTTAAATCAGGAAAGTTTCAGGAGAAGGTCAAACACTAATTAATAAAACTATTTAAAGAAAGAAGGTACTCTGGTTAAATACTTTTAATTAACTGAATATTAATGAAAAACCCTCTTTCAACTCTTCTTGAAAATTTATAGAAAAAGATGTCTTGGTAGGTACAATTTACTAAATATAGCTAAATTTTCTTTTGTTGATTAAGTAACTTTAATAAGAGGTTAAATCACTTGCCCAGGGCTACAACCATAGTGAGTGGCAGAACCAGGTTCCAAAACTGAGTTTTCAGGCTCAAGCACTTGAGAGATCAGTTAGGGTTCAGTAAGTTTAGGAATATCACGTATTATAGTCCATACTATTTCTAAAGATTAATTGTGCACTGGCATATTAAACACTCTGAGAAATCCTGTAAGAAAGAAGTTTTTAAAATTTGGTTTAATTCTGCATTTCCAAATCCACTGGCCCCAAAATCCTTTTTCACCTAACAGCTATTCTGTACTGTTTGTTTGAGACTGTGAGCTCTGGAGTCAAAGGGCCAGGGTCAAATTCCAGCTCAATTGCTTAGCCATGACATTTATCTAATCCTCATATCCCTCATCCATAAAATGAAAATAATACTAATACCACTTCAAATACTTGTGAGCACTGGATGATAAAATGCATAGAAAGCACATACTAAGTGCTCAACAAATTTAGCTAAAACATTTGTTCTTAACATTTCTCAAAATTAGCATTTGTAGAACATAATTTGAGAATGCCATCATAATTATTCAGATAAAAGCATAAAAATGCATAAACAAATAATTGCTGCAGGTCACATGCCACTGAATCATAAAACTTATTGGAAGGCTTTCAGGTAGCACATATTTGTGAAAAGAAGATTTGCAATCCTGGCAAAGTTTGGAGTTTTCATTTAGAGATGAAGGACCATATCGTGTTGTGGCCACTGCTGAGATTTGCTGATGTCTCTCTAGATGTTTGCAGACACACAGATGGTCCAGGTAAGGACAAAGGAAAAGCTGGTGCTCAAAGGCAGATAAAGAAAGGGCAGAGAGAGAAGGGAGTGCTAACTCATGCCACTTCTCTTACCCCAACCAGGAGTATCTATCTTCCCATTAATTTAACCCCTTTTCTCAACTAACAAAGAAAAAAGATGCCCTTCTTAGTGGTTACTGTTCCCAAAGAAAGATAAATCACGTTCTCTTTCTTTGAAACAGAAAGTGGAGAATTACATAGAGAAAATACTACCAACTGTTTTTCTTTTAAAATGTAGGGTTAGGCGAAACCATAAAAGAAGACAATACAGAGTACATACATCAGACTTTATTTTGGTTGATGAATTAGAAAATTCCTAGGGGACTTCCCTGGTGGCACAGTGGTTAAGAATCCGCCTGCCAATGCAGGGGACACAGGTTCAAGCCCTGGTCCGGGAAGATCCCACATGCTGTGAAGCAACTAAGCCCATGCACCGCAACTACTGAGCCTGCACTCTAGAGCCCGTGTGCCACAACTACTGAAGCCCATGAGCCTAGAGCCCGTACTCTGCAACAAGAGAAGCCACTGCAATGAGAAGCCTGCACGCGACAATGAAGAGTAGCCCCCACTCGCCGCAACTAGAGAAAGCCCACGTGCAGCAACGAAGACCCAATGCCACCAAAAAAAAATAATAAAATAAAATAAATAAATTTAATAAAAAAGAAAAGAAAGAAAATTCCTAGGGAGACAATAAACAACTAATATTGCCATTGTCCATATATTTGTAGAGCTATTATTTTTCTATTCAGAAAAGTATTTTGTATATTATTGGAGAAATTTAATTACCTAAATATCACTTTGGTGTTGTCAGTAACAATTTCATCACATTAACACAAGGGAAAAATGGAAACTTCTTTTATTAATAGTAATGTATGGTTGGGAAACCAATATTTACACTTAACTCTAATGACTGAATAGCCTTATTTTTGTTTTGCAAAAAAGAAAGAAATATTATGTTTTCTACAGGGTACTGTGGCCCATGCTTTTCTATGATTAAGCTGCCTCTTGAATGCATTAGTCACCCAGTTTATAGGATACCATTGTATGGCTCATCAAGAAATCTTTATTCAACCCAGCATTACATAAGTAGGTTGCCTGATGTATTATTCCTTGTAAAAATGTTTATCTTTCCTGAATGTGATGATGAGCAGTTGATTAATTTGTTCATGTCTCTTTAAGGATGATTTATCAATGTCAGTGATACTTAGAGTTCTGAGAGCAATTAATGTTGCTTCAAGTAAAGTTAATATGGCAGCCCCACTGAAGGTAGTCAGGGAAAACAATGCTTCTTATATGCTTAAGATCACTTACTTTCTGACTGAAACTCTAACAAGTCAACCTCAAGAGTTCATTGTATTCTTGTGGGCAAATTGGAGAAAGAATATGGAGTACACACATAAAATATTCCCCTAGTTCAAATGTTACATTTATACAAACTTAGCAGAGCCAAGCTAAGCAATGTAAGCCTGACTTCTTTGCTTTTCCTTTTCTTTTGCAGTATGCAATAGCAGTTCAATGTTTTATTTTGACATTACAGAAATTGAAAGTAAAAGTAATATTTGTTGTGTGCATTATAATATGTGATTTGAACTATGGCATGTTTCTGAATACATCAAAATCATTACATATGATATGATGCCACCTTCTGATAATTCTCCCCTTTGATCAGATGACTCTCAAAACTCTGCTCTTGCAAGGTAGGTGCAGAAAAGAAGCCAGCTCTTTTAGCAGGTTTTGTCTGGCTGCCCAACCCTGGTGATATGAGGGAGGTGATATACAGGTGGTAGATAAAGAAGCCTCTCCTGGTGGGAGGGACTGGGAAGTACAAAATGGTGATGGTGCCAGGTACAGCCTCACGTAATCAGAAATTGTAATTTGTGGGCAGTGAGACAAGATAGCAGAGAAGAAGGATGTGAGCTCACCTCCTCTCATGAAAACACCAAAATCACAACTAACTGCTGAACAACCATCAACAAAAAATGCTGGAACCTACCAAAAAAGATATCCTACATCCAAAGACAAAGAAGAAGCCACAACAAGGTGGTAGGAGGGGTGCAATCACGATAAAATCAAATCCCATATCCACCAGGTGGACGACTCACAAATGGGAAAATTATTATATCGCAGAGGTTCTCCCACAGGAGTGATAGTTCTGAGCCCCATGTAAGGCTTCCCAGCCTGGGTGTCTGTCTGGCATTGGAAGGAGGAGCCCCCAGAGCATCTGTCTTTGAAGGCCAGCAGGGTTTGATCACAGGAATTCCACAGGACTGGGGGAAACAGAAACTCCACTCTTGGAGTTTTGTGTGCACTGGGATCCAGGGGAAAAAGCAATGACCTCATAAGAGCCTGGGCCAGAATCACCTGCTGGTATCGGAGGGTCCCCTGCAGAGGCAGGGGGCAGCTGTGGCTCACTGTGAGGACAAAAACACTGGTGGCAGTAGTTCTGGAGAGTACTCCTTGGCGTGAGCCCTCCTGGAGGCTGCCATTTTCTCACCAAGACCTGGCCCCACGCAACAGCCTGTAGGCTCCAGTGCTGGGATGCCTCAGGCCAAACAACTAACAAGGCAGGAACACAGCCCCACCCATCAGCAAACAGGCTGCCTGAATTCTTCCTGAGCCCACAGCTTCCTGCTAAACACACCCCTTAACATGGTCCTGCCCACCAGAGAGACAAGACCCAGCTCCACACACCAGTGGGTAGGAACCAGTCCCTCCCACCAGGAAGCCTGCACAAGCCTCTAAGACCAGCCTCATCCACCAGGGGGTAGACAGCAGAAGCAAGAAGAACTACAATCCTGCAACCTGTGGAATGGAAACCACAATCACAGACAGTTAGACAAAATGAGATGGCAGAGGAATATGTCCCAGACAAAAGAAGAAGATAAACCCCAAAAGAACAACTAAGTGAAGTGGAGATAGGCAATCTACCCCAAAAAGAATTCAGAATAATGATAGTAAAGATGATCCAAGATCTCAAAAAAGAATGGAGACACAGACCAAGAAGATACAAGAAATGTTTAACAAAGTGCTAGAAGATCTAAAAAACAAACAGAGATGAACAATACAATAACTGAAATGAAAAATACACTAGAAGGAGTCAATGGCAGAATAAATGAGGCAGAAGAACGGACAAGTGAGCTGGAAGACAGAATGGTGGAAATCACTGCTGCAGAACAGAATAATGAAAAAAGAAAGAAAAGAAATGAGGACAGTCTAAGAGACCTCTGGGACAACACTAAATGCATAACATTTGCATTATAGGGGTCCCAGAAGGAGAAGAGGGAGAGAAAGGACCTGAGAAAATATATGAAGAGATAATAGCTGAAAACTTCCCTAACGTGGGAAAGGAAACAGTCACCCAAGTCTAGGAAGTGCACAGAGTCTCGGGTAGGATAAATGCAAGGAGGAACATGCCAAGACACATAGTATTCAAATTGAGAAAAATTAAAGACAAAAAATAAATATTAAAAGCATCAAGGATAAAGCAACAAATAACATACAAGGGAACTCCCATAAGGTTATCAGCTGATTTTCAGCAGAAACTCTGCAGGCCAGAATAAAGTGGTATGATATATTTACAGGGAAGATAAAAGGGAAAAACCTACAACCAAAAATACTCTACCCAGCAAGGCGCTCATTCAAATTTGATGGAGAAATCAGAAGTTTTACAGACAAGCAAAAGCTAAGAGAATTCACCACCAAACCAGCTCTGCAACAAATACTAAAGGAACTTCTCTAGGTGGAAAAGGAAAGGCCACAACTAGACACAAGAAAATTACAAATAGAAAAGTTCACTGGTAAAGGCAAACACACATTAAAGGTAGGAAATCATACACACACAAATATGATATCAAAACCAGCAATTGTGAGCAGAGGAGAGTCAAATGCAGGATATTGGAAATGCATTTGAAAATAAAAGACCAGCCACTTAAAACAATCTTATTTGTTTTATACATATAAACTGCTATATCAAAATCTTATGGTAACTGCAAACAAAAATCTACAATAAAGACACACGCAAAAAAAAAAAGAAATCCACACACAACACTAAATTTCGTCATCAAATCACAAAAAACGACCAAAAGAGAAAGGGAAGAAAAAAGGCCTGCCAAAACTAATCCAAAACAATTAACAAAATGCCAATAAGAACATACATATTGATAATTACCTTAAAGGTAAATGGATTAAATGCTCCAACCAAAAGACATAGGCTGGCTGAATGGATAAAAAACAAGACCCGTATATATGCTGTCTTCAAGAGACCCACTTCAGATCTAAGAACACATACAGATTGAAAGTGAGGGGATGGAAAAAGATATTCCACACAATGGAAATCAAAAGAAAGCTGGAGTAGCAATACTCGTATCAGACAAAATAGACTTTAAAATAAAGAATGTTACAAGAGACAAGGAAGGACACTACATAATGATCAAGGGATCAATCCAAGAAGAAGATATACCAATTATAAATATATATGCACCCAACATAGGAGCACCTCAATATATAAGGCCAATACTAACAACCATAAAAGGAGAAATCAACAGTAACACAATAAGAGTGGGGGACTTTAACACCCCACTTTCATCAATGGACAGATAATGCAGACAGAAAATCAAAAAGGAAACACAGGCCTTAAATGACACATTAGACCAGATGGACTTAGTTGATATTTATAGAGCATTCCATCCAAAAGCAGCAGAATACACATTCTTTTCAAGTGCACATGGAACATTCTCCAGGACTGATCACATGCTGGGCCACAAAGTGAGACTCAGTAAATTTAAGAAAACTGAAATCATATCAAGTATCTTTTCCGACCATAGTGACATGAAATTAGAAATCAATTACAAGAAAAAACTGCAAAAAACACAAACACGTGGAAGCTAAACAGTATGCTACTAAACAACCAATGGATCACTGAAGAAATCAAAGAGGAAGTCAAAAATACCTAGAGAGAAATGAAAATGAAAAGACAACAATCCAAAACCTATGGGAGGCATTAAAGCAGTTCTAGGAGGGAAGTTTATAATCTTACCTCAGGAAATGAGAAAAATCTTGAATAAACAACCTAACCTTACACCTAAAGCAACTAGAGAAAGAAGAACAAACAAAATCCAAAGTTAGTAGAAGGAAAGAAATCATAAAGATCAGAGCAGAGACAAAGAAAACAAAATAAAAGATCAGTGAAACTAAAAGCTGGTTCCTTGAAAAGGACAACAAAATTAGCCAGACTCATCAAGAAAAAAAGGGAGAGGGCTCAAATCAATAAAATTAGAAATGAAAAAGGAGAAGTTACAATGGACACCACAGAAATACAAAGGATCATAAGAAACTACAAGCAACTATACCAATAAAATGGACAACCTGGAAGAAATACACAAATTCTTAGAAAGGTACAATCTCCCAAGATTGAACCAGGAAGAAACAGAAAATATGAACAGACCAATTACAAGTACTGAAATCGAAACTGTGATTTTAAAACTCCCAACAGGACTTGCTGGATGGCGCAGTGGTTAGGAATCTGCCTGCCAATGCAGGGGACACAGGTTCGAGCCCTGGTCTGGGAAGATCCCACATGCCACGGAGCAACTAAGCCCGTGTGCCACAACTACTGAGCCTGCACTTTAGAGCCCGCAAGCCACAACTACTGAGCCCACGCACTGCAACTACTGAAGCCCACTCATCTAGAGCCCGTGCTCCACAACAAGAGAAGCCACTGCAATGAGAAGCCTGCGCACTGCAACAAAGAGTAGCCCCCACTCACTGCAACTAGAGAAAGCCTGTGCAAAGCAACGAAGACCCAGCGCAGACATAAATAAATAAATAAATAAATAAATAAATAAATAAATAAATAAACTCCCAACAAACAAAAGTCTAGGATGAGACTTCATAGTCTGGCTTCACAGGTGAATTCTATCAAACATTTAGAGAAGAGTTAACACCTATCCTTCTGAAACTATTCCAAAAAATTGCAGATGCAGGAACACTCCCAAACTCATTCTATGAGGCCACAATCACCTAATACCAAAACAAGACAAATATATCCCCAAAAAAGAAAATCACAAGCCAATATCACAGATGAACATAGATGCAAAAATCCTCAACAAAATACTAGCAAACTGAATCCAACAATACATTAAAAGGATCATACACCATGATCAAGTGGGATTTATCGCAGGGAGGCAAGGATTTGCCAATATCTGCAAGTATGATACACCATATCAACAAATTGAAGAATAAAAAACATATGATCATCTCAATAGATGCAGAAAAAGCTTTTGACAAAATTCAACACCCATTTATGATAAAAACTCTCTAGAAACTGGACATAGAGGGAACCTACCTCAACATAATAAAAGCCATATATGACAAAGCTCCAGCTAACATCTCAACAGTGAAAAGCTGAAAGCATTTCTTCTAAGATCAGGAACAAGACAAGGATGTTCACTTTTGCCAGTTTTATTCAACATAGTTTCGGAAATCCTAGCCACAGCAATCAGAGAAGAAAAGGAAATAAAAGGAATCCAAATTGGAAAAGAAGAAGTAACACTGTCACTGTTTGCAGATTACATGATACTTTACAGAAAAAATCCTAAAGATGCTACCAGAAAACTGCTAGAACTCATCAATGAATTCAGTAAAGTTGCAGGATACAAAATTAATACACAGCAATCTGTTGCATTTCTATACACTAACAATGAAAGATCAGGAAGAGAAATTAAAGAAACAATCCCATTTACTATTGCATCAGATAGAATAAAATACCTAGGAATAAACCTTCCTAAGGAGGCCAACTACCTGTACTCTGAAAAGTAGAAGATGTTGATGAAAGAAATGGAAGATAATACAAACATATGGAAAGATATACCATATTCTTGAATTGGAAGACAATATCGTCAAAATGACTATACTACCCAAGGCAATCTACAGATACAATGCAATCCCTATCAAATTACCAATAGCATTTTTCACAGAACTAGAACAAAAAAGTTTTAAATTAATGTGGAACCACAAAAGACCCTGAATAGCCAAAGCAATCTTGAGAAAGAAAAATGGAGCTGGAGGAATCAGGCTCCCTGACTTGAGACTAAACTACAAAGGTACAGTAATCAAAATAGTATAGTAGTGACACAAAAACAGAAATATAGATCAATGGAACAGGACAAAAAGTCCAGAAATAAACCCACACACCTATGGTCAACTAATCTACGACAAAGGAGGCAAGAATATATAATGGAGGGCTTCCCTGGTGGTGCAGTGGTTGAGAATCTGCCTGCCAATGCAGGGGACACGGGTTCGAGCCCTGGTCTGGGAAGATCCCACATGCCACGGAGCAACTAAGCCCGTGAGCCACAACTACTGAGCCTGCGCGTCTGGAGCCTGTGCCCCGCAACAAGAGAGGCCGAGATAGTGAAAGGCCCGCGCACCACGATGAAGAGTGGTCCCCGCTTGCCGCAACTAGAGAAAGCCCTCGTACAGAAACGAAGACCCAACACAGCCAAAAATAAAATAAATAAATAAATTAATTAAAAATATATATATATATATAATGGAGAAAAGACAGTCTCTTCAATAAGTAGGGCTGGGAAAACTGGGCAACTACGTGTAAAAGAATGAAATTACAATATTCTCTAATACCATACACAAAAATAAACCCAAAATGGATCAAAGGCCTAAATGTAAGGCCAGACACTACAAAACTCTTAGAAGAAAACATAGGCAGAAAACTCTTTGACATAAATTGCAGCAATATCTTTTTTGATCCAATTCCTAGAGTAATGAAAATTAAAACAAAAACAAACAAATGGGACCTAATTAAACTTAAAAGCTTCTGCCCAGCAAAGGAAACCATAAACAAAATGAAAAGACAGCCCACAGAATGGCAGAAAATATTTGCAAATGAAGCAACTGACAAGGGATTAATCTCCAAATTATACAAACAGCTCATGCAACTCAATATGAAAAAAACAAACATCCCAATCAAAAAACATGGGTGGAAGATTTAAACAGACATTTCTCCAAAGGAGACATACAGATGGCCAAAAAGCGCATGAAAAGATGCTCAACATCACTAATTATTAGAGAAATGCAAATCAAAAATACAATGAGGTATCACCTCACACTGCTTAGAATGGCCATCATCAAAAAATCTACAAACAATAAGTGCTACAGAGGGTGTGGAGAAGAGGAACTCTCCTACACTGTTGGTGGGAATGTAAATTGGTGCAGCCAGTATGGAGAACAGTATGGAGGTTCCTTAAAAAATTAAAAATAGAGCTACCATATGATCCAGCAATCTCACTTCTGGGCATATATCCAGAGAAAACCATAATCCGAAAAGATACATGCACCCCAGTGTTCATTACAGCACCATTAGCAATAGCAAACACATGGAAGCAACCCAAATGACCATCAACAGAAGAAAGGATAAAGAAGAAGTGGTACATATATACAATGGAATATTACTCAGCCATAAAAAAGAACGAAATAATGCCATTTGCAGCAACATGGATGGACCTAGAGATTATCATACTAAGTAAAGTAAGTCAGACACAGAAAGAAAAATATTATATGCTGTCACTCATGTGGAATCTAATTTTTAAAAAGGTACAAATGACTTATTTACAAAACAGAAACAGACTTACAGATATCAAAAACAAACTTATGGTTATGAAAGGGGAAACGCTGGGGGGAGGGATAAATCAGGAGCTTGGGATGAACATACACACGCTACTATATATAAGATAGATAACCAACAAGCACAGGGAACTGTATAGTTCCCTTATTCTGTGATAACCTATATGAGAAAAGAATCTAAAAAAGAATGAATATATGTATGTATATAACTGAACCACTTTTCTGTCACCTGAAACTAACAACATTGTAAATCAACGATACTCCAATAAAATTAAAATTTAAAAAAAAAGACAAGAGGTAACAAGTATTAGTGAGGATGTGGAAAAAGGGGAACACTTATACACTGCTGATGGAAATATAAATGGGTCAGCCATTATGCAAAACAGTAAAGGTTCCTCAAAAAATCAAAAATAGAACTACCATATGATCCAGCAATTTCACTTCTGGGTATATATCCAAAGGAAATGAAGTCAGTATCTCAAAGAGATACCTGCATTCCCATATTCATTGCAACATACTCACAATAGCCGAGATATGGAAACAACCTAGGTGTCTATTGATGGATAAATAGATAAAGAAGAGATGGTGTATACAACATCAACCAATAAAGATGAAAATCCTGCCATTTGCAACAACATGAAGGAACTTGGGGAATATAATGCTAAGCAAAGTAAGCCAGACAGAAAAAGACAAATACTGCATGACCTACCTTGTATGTGGAACCTAAAAAAGTTAAACTCATAGAAACAAAGAGTGGAGGGGTGGTTGTCAGAGGCTGGTGTGGGGGAAATGGGGAGATATTGGTCAAAGGGTACAAACTTTCAGTTATAAGAAGAACAAGTTCTGGGGATCTAATGTACATCATGGTGACTATAGTTATGCTAAGAGTAGTTAATTAGCTTGATTGTGGAAATCATTTCACAGTTTGTCCATATATGAAATCATCATGTTGTACACCTTAAATATATAAACTTGCATTTGTTAATTATATCTCAATAAAACTGGAAAAAATAAAATTAAAAAGAAAAGAAATCAAAGATGACACAAAGAGATTGAAAGATATACCATATTCTTGAATTGGAAGAATCAATATTGGGCTTCCCTGGTGGTGCAGTGGTTGAGAATCTGCCTGCTAATGCAGGGGACACGGGTTCGAGCCCTGGTCTGGGAGGATCCCACATGCCGTGGAGCGACTGGGCCCGTGAGCCACAACTACTGAGCCTGCACGTATGAAGCCTGTGCTCTGCAACGAGAGGCCGCGATACTGAGAGGCCCGCGCACCGCGATGAAGAGTGGCCCCCGCTTGCCGCAACTAGAGAAAGCCCTAGCACAGAAACGAAGACAATCAATCAATCAATCAATAAAATAAATAAATCTTTAAAAAAAAAAAATCAATATTGTCAAAATGACTATACTACCCAAGGCAATCTACAGATTCAATGCAATCCCTATCAAATTACCAATGGCATTTTTCATATAACTGGAACAAAAATTTTAAAATTTGTATGGAAACACAAAAGACCCTGAATAGCCAAAGCAATCTTGAGAAAGAAAAATGTAGCTGGAGGAATCAGCCTTCCTGACTTCAGACTAAACTACAAAGCTACAGTAATCAAAATAGTACAGTAGTGGCACAAAAACAGAAATACAGATCAATGGAACAGGACAAAAAGTCCAGAAATAAACTCATGCACCTATGGTCAATCTACAACAAAGGAGGCAAGAATATACAATGGAGAAAAGAGAGTCTCTTCAATAAGTGGTGCTGGGAAAACTGGACAACTACGTGTAAAAGAATGAAATTACAACATTCTTTAACACCATACACAAAAATAAACTCAAAATGGATTAAAGACCTAAATGTAAGACTGGATACTATAAAACTCTTAGAGGAAAACATAGGCAGAAAGCTCTTTGACATAAATTGCAGCAATATCTTTTGAATCCATCTCCTAGAGTAATGGAAATAAAAACAAAACTAAACAAATGGGAGCTAATTAAATGCAAAAGCTTTTGCACAGCAAAGGAAACCATAAAACAAAAAGACAACCCACTGAATGGCAGAAAATAATTGCAAATTATGCGACCGACAAGGGATTAATCTCCAAAATATACAAACAGCTCGTGCAGCTCAATATCCAAAAAACAACCCAATCAAAAATGGGCAGAAGACCTAGATAGACATTTCTCCAAAGAAGACATACAGATGGCCAAGAGGCACATGAAAAGATGCTCAACATTACTAATTATTAAAGAAATGCAAATCAAAACTACAATGAGATATCACCTCACACCAGTCAGAATGGCCATAATCAAAAAGTCTACAAACAACAAATGCTGTGGAGAGCGTGGAGAAAACGGAACCCTTCTACACTGTTGGTGGAAATGTAAATTGGTACAACTACTATGGAGAACAGTATGGAGGTTCCTTAAAAAACTAAAAATAGAGCTACCATATGATCCAGCAGTCCCACTCCAGGGCATATATCTGGGGAAAACCATAATTCGAAAAGATACATGCACCCCAATGTTCACTGCAACACTATTTACAATAGCCAAGACATAGAGGCAACCTAAATGTCCATCAACGGAGGAATGGATAAAGAAGATGTGGTACATATATACAATGTAACATTATTCGGCCTTTTAAAAGAATGAAATAATGCCATTTGCAGCAACATGGATAGACCTAGAGATTATCATACTAAGTGAAGTAAGTCAGACAGAGAAAGACAAATATCATATCACTTATATGCAGAATCTTAAAAAAATGATAGAAATGAACTTACTTACAAATCAGAAACAGACTCACAGACTTATGGTTACCAAAGGGGAAAGGTTGGGAGGAGGGATAAATTAGGAGTTTGGGATTAACATATACACACTACTATATTTAAAACAGATAACCAACAAGGACCTACTGTATAGCACAAGGACCTACTGTATAGCACTACTCAATATTCTGTAATAACCTAAATGGGAAAAGAATTTGAAAAATAATATATATATGTGTATGTATAACTGCATCACTTTGCCATACACCTGAAACTAACACACATTGTGAATCAACTATACTCCAATATAAAATAAAAAAATTTTTAAGAAAAGAAAGAAATTGGAATTTGATGAGATTACAAGGTGAGGAGATAGTGCTCATGTTGGGTTTTTCTCCCCTGAGAAGTTAGTACCTCGTGCAAACTATCAGGGATGTATATTGACATCTATTCAATTTTCATAGGAAAAAAAGTGTGCTTATTGCATTCTTTTGACCAGCAGGAGATTTTTGAAGCGTGCACTTTGCACATGAATAATTCCTTTCACTCTCCCAAAAATTCAGTATATTTTCTTTTTTTTCTTTGTTTTCTTTTCTTTTTTTTTTTGCTTGTATGTTTCAAACTGCTTGAACTTTTAAAATTCTCAAGGTATCTCTGGGTTGAGAAAAGTTGGATCCATACAGAAATCAAAATATATCATTCTTAATTTCTAAAGCAATTTCATTTATCTGTAGGCAAATACATGGAAGTCAGGCTTCTTTGACACTTAAAAAAAGGGACAAAAGCAAAAGCATGGATGGACCTGAAGGGTATTATGCTAAGTGAAGTTAAGTCAGACAGAGAAAGACAAATATTGTATATTTTCACTTATATGTGAAATCTAAAAAACAAAACGAAAGAACAAATATAACAAAACAGAAACACAGATAGAGAACTACTAGTGGTTGCCAGAGGGGAGGGAGGTGGGAAGATGGGTGAAATAGGTGAAGGTAATTAAGAGGTACAAATTACCAGTTACAAAATAAATATGTCACATGAATTTAATGTACAGCAGTATATATTGTCATAATATTGGAATATAGTCAATAATATTGGAATAACTTTATATGGTACATACTCTATGAAAATAATGAATCATTATGTTATATACCTGAAACTAATATAATATTGTAAGTTAACTCTACTTCAGTTCTTTTTAAAAAAGCATTATTCAAATAGCACGCCATTGTTGCAGCATGTTATTGATAATACAGAACTCTTCCGAGTCTTAATTTACTTGAGCAACCCCTGTAAAAACCCATGCCAAAGAGTGGGAAAGAAGCCTGGCAGCCAGATAACTAGATGCCAAATGGTTCCTCACTGGCAGTGGCATCTGGATGGGAGGTTGGCTTGCCTCCGGGACTCTTGGCCAACAGCACTGTTGTCTATACAGACGGCTGTGTATCTGTTCAAGAGTCCAACAACTGTGTGTATGTATTTTGGTAAGCTTTTATTTCTGGGCCAAAGATTTCCATGGCATTTTTGCATCTGTTGGCACCAATCCTATACTCGGCTTCCCCCATCCTCACCCACTGTTACATTTTAGTTTCAGATGAAAAACAATGCACATAAATGGAAACGCATTAAGAGAAGAAAATATATTTCCTGAGTTTTTTTTCTTAAATCCAACAAAACGTGTAGATATGGCACTGACATTATTCTAGATGGACTGTCTTCCTTTCTCAAGCCTTGAATAATGTGGAAATTCCCAGTCACAATGCAAAAATGTCCTTGATCCTCACAGGATTTAGATAGAACCTAATTACAGAACTATCAGAAGTTACTTTAATCATCAGAAATATAATGGAGCATAAAGAAATTTAAAGTCAAGTTACTTTTTCAATGTTCCAGAGAAACAAACTCATTTTATAATTTTATAAATGTAGTTAGTGCAATGTAACACCAGGAACTGTCACACATCCAGTCAACTAGCTTGTCAAAGTCCTGCCTTATTTTGCAGGGCTTCAACTTCTCAACCTTTTAAGATTCTGCTACCCCCAAATTATTTGCTTCAAGAGCACTCCCACACTAATGTACTTCAACATCTATCAGATGGCCCCTTCATACAAAATGCTAGGGGATACAAAGATATCTACCCCCCAAAATTTATAACTTTTTTCCTTTTTGATGAAGAAAGTTGGAACAGACTTTTAAACAAGTAACAAGAGCGAGCACCAGGGGAAAAAAAAGTAAAAGCTAAGTGGAGGTCCAAAGTACCATACAGCATATTCCAGGAATGGGGCAATAAAGAAATGAACCCCATTTTTATGTGTATCTTACAGAAACATTTCAGTTGAGCTTAGTGTTTCAAAGCTAGAAGGGTCTGTGGAAATCATGTAATCCAAAATTATTCGTCTATACTTTTGATGAGGAAACTGATGGCCAAAGAGTAGTGATTCAGTCACGGTCATACAGTAATTAGTATGAGGACTCAGATCCAGTTCTCTCTCCACGCGACTCCTCATGATTTGAGAATTATGGCGTACTTAAAATGAAGTTTGCAGGGAAATTCTTTACGATGCCATGGCATAATTTCCCAAGATAATAATAAACAGTGAACCAAGACTAGGGAATTCCTGTGTGATGTAAATGAGACGTGGGATGAAGTTACTGCAATTACAAGCAATTCTCTTTGGCTAGAGTGGCTGGGGCAGGACCCCAGAAAGATCACTCAGAATCAGCCTATGGCTGTTACAGTTGATAGTGCAAAAGGCATGTGCCACAACTTTTCTCTCCCTATGGCTCGTATACATCTCTGTGAAGAAGCGAGCTATGGCCAGAAGCTTACGGATGACTACAGGGTTACCTCCATCCTCTTAGCAGCTGCAGTGTCAAAAAAAATGGCCCCCACTCAGATACACCACTTAAATGTCACTCATCAGCAACTGGTCACCCTCTGAAAAAGACTGAGGGCTCCGTGGTCTGAAGTAGGGCGTTACAGGCGTTTAAATAGTCATACTGTATTAAGGTGACGTTATCATACACAGTAAATACAGTGTAGTCTGTATTGAACACTATTGAGAAAAGCTCCTCTCCAACTAGGTATGAGCAAAATAAGATTGTTTTCTGCGTTAAACTAGGTAATCAGCACTTGATGGATTGGAGCCATGTTGAACTGATAACTGACATACAAAATCAATTACAAGAGGCTGAAGGATCCCCAGACCAGAATGACTTCTCTGTAACCTAAAAGAATTAGCAGATCTGAAGGAAGAATGTGTCACTTAGAAGGGAGGTTGGACAACTACAAAAAAACACAGAAAAGAAATCAAAGAGGTGTGTATGGGCAGTGTCCATCCCACAACCATCCTAGGTAAGAGTGCCCTGGCCCAAGGACCCATCTGTATTAATCATGCCTTTTATTTTCTCTGTTTTCTGATATTCTGACATCTAGGGCCTTACTGAAACTGGAGAGACTGACCCTCCCAGTGCTAATTCCTAGAGAGAGCAAACAACTCAAAGTGACTACACTTTCATATGCAAACCACCCTATTCAAAGCCCATACCCCCAATTCCCTCCTTTATCTAGCTTTTACACTCTGGACCCATTATCCACCGGCCCTAATCACCCCAGGGCCAAGTACCAGAAAACTAGAGGCAGTCCCTAACCCCTGATACTGCTGAAGTTATTCAAACTAGCCCATCCTAAACCTGCTTATCCTGCCTCACCTACTCCTTCCCTCGAAAACCACAATAAAGGCTCTTGCCCATGTTTTCCCCTTGCTCCTTCTGCCTCCTGAGCAACCCTGGTGCCTCCCTGTGTGGCCCCCTGCATAGCATGCTGTGTCTCCTATTTCTAGGGATCTGTGGATATAAAACTTCTTCCCTCATGATAGTCATTCCCATGTCTGTGTGACTGCATATCACTAACCATACCTGATTAAAACAAATCCCAGGTACATTTTAAAACCACCACTCTGGTGCCAGTGGCAGTGAGCTAGCAAATCGCTATTAGCCTGAAGTCTTTGAACAATCTAAATACACAACTAGCTTTCACTGTTTCCTGTCCATTCCTATCCTGTGCTCGAATTTGGCATCTCAGGTGGCATGTCTTAGGAACAGAAGATTCTGGATCAGTCCCTACCATTTTTCTCATTAACATATTAACAAATTAGATTTCTAGGTTTCTACATCAATCTTGTAAGCTTGGTTAATATGAGTCTATTCTTGAAAGATCTCTTGATCAGACTTACCAGTCTTGGAAGCCTGTGTGGTGAGGATCAAAGTCTAGAGCCTTGTTTCTCAAAGTGTGGTCCTCAAACTGGTAGCATCAGCATCACCAAGAGACTGTTAGAAATTCAGAATCAAATCTCAGGACCCATTCTAGACTTGCTGAATCAGATCTGTATTTTAAAGATCCCAGATTTGCATTGACATATATACACTAATATGCATAAAATAGATAACTAATAAGAACCTGTTGTACAGCACAGGGAACTCCGCTGTACAGCAGAAACTAACACAACATTGTAAAACAACTATACCCCAATTTTTAAAAAAAATTGAGAAATACTACTCTAGAGCAAAGATAAGCAAACTTCTTCTGGAAAGGACTAAAAAGTAAATATTTTAGGTTTTGTAGGATATATGGTCTTTGTTACAACTACTAAACTCTGCCATTTTAGAGCAAAAGTACCCACAGACAAAATGTAAACAAAAAGGCATAGCTATTTTCCAAAAAACTTTATGTACAGGCACTGAAATTTGAATAGCATATGATTTTCACATGTCACAAAATATTAAAAAAATTTTTTAACCATTTAAAAATGTGAAAACCATTCTTAGCTTTCAAAGCCTTACAAAAATAAGTGGCAGGCCAAATTATCCTACTGGCTATAGTTTGCCCACCCCCATTCTAGACCATGGAAAATTCAATAGGATCAAGTTATTCTTGAAGTGAGGCATTACCTGTTCACCCACCCCAAAATCCCATGTGCCAAGTAAGACTTTTCCTCTTTAAATTTCCAGAGATGGATTACATTTGTTGTTTTTTAATAATTAAAATTTTAAATTAAGACTTTATAGGAACTCAGGAATTCTAGAACATAGATGTAGAAGTTAACAGAGAAAGAGCTACCTCCCTAATGGAACTGTATCATAATCTGAAATATCAGTGCTTTAGACAAACAGGCAATTTCCAACTTATTTCACATGGTTTTCTGAGTTGTCTGACTGTGAGAAGCAATGAGGAAGTGATAGACCAATGAGCGCTCCTACAACCACGCACTCATATGCAGCAAGAATGATCAAGGCTTAGTTGATATAAGTGCAGACGGAAGCAGGCGTGGAGTACCTATTACCTGATTCTTTATTTATTTATTTGGCTGCGCCGGGTCTTAGCTGCAGCATGCGGGATCTTCGTTGTGGCATGCGGGATCTAGTTCCCTGACCAGGGATCGAACCTGGGCCCCATGCATTGGGAGCGTGGAGTCTTAACCACTGGACCACCAGGGAAGTCCCTACCTGATTTTTAATCCATGTTTATATGTGCCAAATGGCAACAACATTCTGGTCTCGATTTTCTGTCACAATTTGTGCAGCAGGCTATCTACTTGGAAGCACGCCACAAGCACCATCAGCCCTGCCACCATCTAGTTCATCTGTCAGCCACAGAACTGGTGTGGCCACCTCCAATGGGTTTATTTTTCCCCAGTGAGATGAGACAATTGACCCTACAATTCCAATTAGGGATACGCAATGAGTTGGTGAATTCAGAATATCGCTCTTACTGTTAAATTATTAGATATTTCTCTGATTGGATTAACTAAAAAAAAAAGAATTTCCATCATGATACTTCAAATAGAAACTTCAAATAACTCTAAAGCTCCCATGTGAGATGCATTTAAGTTTCCTGACAGCCATTTCATAATAATAGCTCTGTAATGTGAAGGAATTTTTAATTTTTGCATTAAATCTTATTACATAAATTTCTAATTTTATATATTTATCCCCAGTTCTAAAGCTTGAAGATACACACACACACACACACACACACACACACACACACACACACACGAATCACCTGGGGAAATTTTTAAACATGCCAATGCCTAAGGGGCTCCTAGTGGTAGGTCCTGACATCTCCATTTAAAAAAAAAGTTCTCCCAGGTTATTCCAATATGTGGTAGTTGAGAACCACTGCTTTTGTGATTCCCAAACAAAATTATTAAATATCAGTATATTTCCCGAAAGTTTTGTAAGACACAATTTGTTAAAATTAAAAATTAGAAACACTATTAAAAAACATGATTCTTCATGAGAACTACTTCCAGAATGTTCTTAGGATCAATATAGGTACAACTGAAGCTATAAACTGCCTTTATTTTTGTCTTTTTATCTAGATAAATTGGCTTTAAATATTGATTAATTATAATGTAACAAGCACATATTCCCTAATGTCCTAGAAATACGGTAGTTTTATTACTGCTCAACACTGTTTCAAAAACTGTAATTGCACTATACTGCCTCTCTATACTTTCCCCATTTTCATTCTCTATTAGATGATTAATATTAAAGTAGATATATAATAAATTATCAAAATGAATTTACTTTGATGTTATTTTTATTGTTCATGTTTGTTTTTTTACTATCTCAATATCTCAATTATGATAAATAAACATTACTCAGATCTGTCTCTACCATCACCCCAGAAGTTTCTGAAGACATTAGAGCCTATGCCCCACCTCATCAATTCCAACTTTCGTGCTTCTGAGAAACATCTCAATAAATCAGAGTAGTACCTTGGGATATCTACTACCCAGGGATATTACTAATCTTTTCTCAATTTTCACTCAGGGAAAAGTGAGCATAAAGTTGTTTTTAAAAAATTTTTGTTATTATTTTGGAATATGTGGAGGAAAAAGATAATTAGTTGTTCTTAAAACATTTCATCATGTGAAATGGAAACTGAAGGTAATTTGTTCTCATTTCAAACAGTTGTGTTACTAATAATTAAATGTTAATTATTAATAAGTGCTTTCTATTCTAGGCACTGTGCTAGGATGCTTTACACACATTATCTCATTTAATCCTCACAGTAACACTATAATATAGGTTGAAAATGCTCCCATTTTGTAGCTGAGAAGCTGAAAAATCAGACAGATTGAGTAATTTACCCAAACTCATACAACTAGTTAGCAGGATCAAAGTTTGCAAGCAGGTCTTTAGGATTCCAAAACCCACAATCCTAACCACTCTATACACAATTCAAAACTACAATATTCAAATACACAATTCAAAACTAGTATTTACCATGGTAAATGACCTTAAAAAATAAAGACTGGGTTCCTTCTTTCACGCTTTGCTTGCCTATGCACAAAACTTGACTCTTGGTTAATAATCAGTCAGCTCAAACAGGTTAATCACCTCCTGACCAATCTGTTTGTAACTGTTCAATTCAGTAGAAGCAATCAAGCTGGCAGCAGTTTTGAATAGCTGCCTCAGGAAAATGCTCCCTTCAGTTTGGGATTGAGACACAGGATTGGGGGAACTTAGACTGCCAACGTTTCCAGAGAAAATATCCAACTCTGGGAAAAAAAAATCAAAATTTTTTTTAGATAACTGAACATCACACACCCTAAGTTTGTGTCTATGTTTTTTTAGCATGAACATTCCTTAATAGTTATTGTACATACTTGTAAATGGATATAATGAATATGTGTATGTATGCGTATATGCGTACATGTACACACACCCATACACAGATTACTAGCAGGTGAGCATAAATTAAACCAAGTGTGAATCCTGTTATTTTTCAGTCTTTTCTTCCATACGTGGTAGATTTAAACCCCTACAGGTCATCTTGTCAAAATACAATTTTAGTTCTGAAATGAAATTACAGAACAGAAACAAACACAGTCTATTACAACTCACTGCCAATGTTGCCAGATAACTTCAAAAAAACAGTGTCTCAGACAGAAATATCAATAACTTTAATGCGTACGATTTGTTAACAGGGAAGAAAACAAGCAAACTTGCTCTCCGATGACTGTCACTAATATTTATTCGTCCAGTGACTGTTAATCAAACCAAGTTTACAGTCCCGTACAGCACCTGTCACAGGTGCTGATCATTAATCAGCTATTACAGCAGTTTATTCTGCTGCTGACAACTCGCAATTTTCCACTGATTCAGCTAGTTTGTCAGGTGGGAATTATGGCATAGCGCATGTGACAAAACACATCACCCTTTTTTTTTTTTTTTTTTTGCATTTTCAGGCTTCTCTCTCCTGCTTTCTCCCCCTTTTTAGACAAACAATATCTGGGAACTCAGAAGTAATAAGGCGGAATGCATAATTAATTACCCAGCTTGCTCTAATTAGGGATGAATAAGTTGTGTCCCTCTCATCATCACAAATGTGGTGATGGGTAATACCAGTTTATGCTGTATTAACTGCAAATATGCAATCCTTCTGAGAGCACTTTTGTTGATGAATTTGATGAATGTGACAATAATTAGCAGAGACAGATGAGAGCTAAATTACTACTGACAATGTAATGCTATCCTGCTCGAGGGCCTGGGAACGTGGCAGGATAACATGGCAGGGACCTGGGCCTTGTTTCTAATTAATAGTTTTTTTTTTTTTCTTTTTTCTTTTTTTTTTTTTTTTTTGCCAGTGGGGGAAAAAAGGAGTAACGGTAATTGTTTTCGTCAAAGGCTGCAGGGAGTTATCAGGGTAATAAAGTTAATTAGCAGAACAAACATCCTTTTACTGCCTTACCAGTCTGAGGAAAAGAGGGTAATTCAAACTGCAGAAAGATATGACTAGATGGGATGATAAGAGAAGAAATTTTACACAGGAGGCCAACAGAGAAGAATGATTTTCTCCCTTCATTTCTTTGGCTTGATACATGGAAAGAAATTAGACTGCCCCTTCTTTCAGTTCACAAATTTGCTCATATAAAGAACTTTATTGTTATAATTTTGAGTTTAGGAAATAAAGTTCGCTTAGATCAAATTCCACTGTTTACTTCTTTTTTTCTAGGTAGTGATAGGTTTGTTCAATTTCATCTTTATTTGAGTGACATTTTCTTAATGTCTCAGGCATACAAGTTCAAATATTTGCCAAGGAGAACATTTAGCTGCATTCTGTCCTATAGAAATCTGTTTCATTCTCTGAATCTTTGGGGAAAAGTAAGAAGTTGTTAAGCAATTTCCACCAAGTAGTATTTACTGTCCTATGTAAATTAAAAAATTAAAATGGGATTTAGAAAATACATACTATTTTATTCTATTTTTGTAGCCTCAAAAGATCATCTTTATTTTTGTGGCAACATTGTTTTTCACTTCCACTATCGCTTTTTCAAATACAAGTAACCAATTTAAAAAAAGGTTAACAGTTTAATGAATCTCAGTTTTACATTAGAGTTTATTCAGTTCAGTAACATTGCTTAGCATAAGTAGATACAACATAAAGAGAAAACATCCAACAAACATTCTGAAGCCTTTGCAAGTTCATTTTCTCCCTCTAAATATCATTAGTGGTTGGCCCCTTTAAACATCAAACACTTGAAACATTTTTCTAATATTAAATAAATAATACTGGAATGGAAGCCTGATGCCTCTACAATAAAATCCACATGAAAGTGTCTATGGATTTTTACTCCTTTTAGGTACATCTCAAAAAATTTTATTTTATGCTTTTATGAATCATTAAATATCTCACAAATGTTACATACTTATCATGTATATAAATGTGTACATATTTGTTTGTTGTCAGAGCTAAATAATAAATACAGCCTCCCATAATGACTCTATTTGATTCTAAGCTAAGAACATGAGTAAGTAAATGGTGAACCCTACTTCTGTGTTTGACTGCATGGCACCAGGGTGACCTTCCAGCATAGACTCCTGCATGGATAGACTTCCACCAAGCATGGGGGAAACATGTACCAAAATGGCCTTAACTCATAATATCTACATTTTAAAAGTGCTATGCTTGTCCCAAAGACACAAGCAGAGTGACAGTGGAGGATGTAACACTGAACTAAGAATCACGAAACCTGAGTTCTTTACACACTCTGCTACCAACATCTATATGCTCATGAGAATTTCCCTGTCATGCCTCTGATCCTCAATTTGCTCATCTATGAAATTAGGGACCAACCTCACAGTATTGCTGTTAACACAAAAGATATCATTTTTGTACTTTGGAAACCAAGAGATAATCTATAAATATACTGTTATTATTACAGCATAGAAAAAAAATAAGAAATAATCTTGAGAAAATCCATCAACTTTTAATAACCTTCCCAAGTGTGATTAGTCAGAAATCAGAGCTAAAAGACTTGACAAGAAGTTTTTGTAATAAGAGGAACTGAACTCTAGCTTTACTATGTGATTTTGCTGCTAAATTTACCAGAGAAATTATCATTGTAAAAATACCCCCCAAAATTCATTTCGTCAAAACTACCTACCTTTTCGGGGCTTCCCTAGTGGTGCGGTGGTTAAGAATCCGCCTGCCAATGTGGGGGACATGGGTTCGAGCCCTGGTCCGGGAAGATCCCACATTCTGCAGAGCAAATGAGCCTGTGAGCCACAACTACTGAGCCTGCACTATAGAGCCCACGAGCCACAACCACTGAGCCCTTGCACCACAACTACTGAGCCCTTGCACCACAACTACTGAAGCCCGCACACCTAGATCCTGTGCTTCGCAACAAGAGAAGGCACTGCAAGGAGAAGCCCGTGCACCACAACGAAGAGTACCCCCGCTCACCACAACTAGAGAAAGCCTGCGTGTAGCAATGAAGATACATCGCAGCCAAAGAATAAAATAAATTAAATAAATAAAAATTTTAAAAACTACCTACCTTTTCAAGATTTTCTTAATCTCTTGTTAGAAGAACATATTAAGGTCATGACTAGAAGAAAACTAATCACTGGTCAACATAACAAGATCCCTTAGACCTGTCAAATGAAACTTCCATTTGAAAATAGCCAAGTTAGAGGGCAGACAGCAGAAGCAAGAAGAACTACAATCCTGCAGCCTGTGGAACAGAAACCACATTCACAGAAAGATAGACAGGATGAAAAGGCAGAGGGCTATGTACCAGATGAAGGAACAAGATAAAACCCCAGAAAAACAACTAAAAGAAGTGGAGATAGGCAACCTTCCAGAAAAAGAATTCAGAATAATGATAGTGAAGATGATCCAGGACCTCGGAAAAACAATGGAGGCAAAAATCGAGAAGATGCAAGAAATGTTTAACAAAGACCTAGAAGAATTAAAGAACAAACAAACAGAGATGAACAATACAATAACTGAAATGAAAACTATACTAGAAGGAATCAATAGCAGAATAACTGAGGCAGAAGAACAGATAAGTGACCTGGAAGACGGAATGGTGGAATTCACTGCCGTGGAACAGACTAAAGAAAAAAGAATGAAAAGAAATGAAGACAGCCTAAGAGACCTCTGGGACAACATTAAATGCAACAACATTCGCATTATAGGGGTCCCAGAAGGAGAAGAGAGAGAGAAAGGACCCGAGAAAATATTTGAAGAGATTATAGTCGAAAAGTTCCCTAACATGGGAAAGGAAATAGCCACCCAAGTCCAGGAAGCACAGAGAGTCCCATACAGGATAAAACCAAGGAGAAACATGCCGAGACACATAGTAATCAAATTGACAAAAATTAAAGACAAAGAAAAATTATTAAAAGCAGCAAGGGGAAAATGACAAATAATATACAAGGGAACTCCCATAAGGTTAACAGCTGATTTCTCAGCAGAAACTCTACAAGCCAGAAGGGAGTGGCATGATATACTTAAAGTGATGAAAGGGAAGAAGCTACAACCAAGATTACTCTAGCCAGCAAGGATCTCATTCAGATTCGATGGAGAAATCAAAAGCTTTACAGACAAGCAAGAGCTAAGAGAATTCAGCACCACCAAACCAGCTCTACAACAAACGCTAAAGGAACTTCTCTAAGTGGGAAACACAAGAGAAGAAAAGGATCTACAAAAACAAACCCAAAACAATTAAGAAAATGGTAGTACGAACATGCATATCGATAATTACCTTAAACGTGAATGGATTAAATGCTCCAACCAAAAGACACAGGCTTGCTGAATGGATACAAAAACAAGAGCCATATATATGCTGTCTACAAGAGACCCACTTCAGACCTAGGGACACATACAGACTGGAGGGAGGGGATGGAAAAAGATATTCCATGCAAATGGAAATCAAAAGAAAGCTGGAGTAGTAATACTCATATCAGATAAAATAGACTTTAAAATAAAGAATGTTACAAGAGACAAGGAAGGGCACTACATAATGATCAGGGGATTAATCCAAGAAGAAGATATAACAATTATAAATATATATGCACCAACATAGGAGCACCTCAATACATAAGACAACTGCTAACAGCTCTAAAAGAGGAAATCGACAGTAACACAGTAATAGTGGGGGACTTTAACACCTCACTTACACCAATGGACAGATCATCCAAAATGAAAATAAATAAGGAAACAGAAGCTTTAAATGACACAACAGACAAGATAGATTTAATTGATATTTATAGGACATTCCATCCAAAAACAGCAGACAAGTGCGCATGGAAAATTCTCCAGGATAGATCACATCTTGGGTCACAAATCAAGCCTCAGTAAATTTAAGAAAATTGAAATCATATCAAGCATCTTTTCTGACCACAACGCTATGAGATTAGAAATCAATTACAGGAGAAAAACGTAAAAAACACAAACACATGGAGGCTAAACAATACGTTACTAAATAACCAAGAGATCACTGAAGAAATCAAAGAGGAAATCAAAAAATACCTAGAGACAAATGACAATGAAAGCACGACTATCTAAAACCTATGGGATGCAGCAAAAGCAGTTCTAAGAGAGTTTAGAGCTATACAAGCCTACCTCAAGAAACAAGAAAAATCTCAAATAAACAATCTAACCTTACACCTGAAGGAACTAGAGAAAGAAGAACAAACAAAACCCAAAGTTAGCAGAAGGAAAGAAATCATAAAGATCAGAGCAGAAATAAATGAAATAGAAACAAAGAAAATAGCAAAGATCAATAAAACTAAAAGCTGGTTCTTTTGAGAAGATAAACAAAATTGATAAGCCATTAGCCAGACTCATCAAGAAAAAGAGGGAGAGGACTCAAATCAATAAAATTAGAAATGAAAAAGGAGAAGTTACAACAGACACCGCAGAAATACAAAGAATCCTAAGAGACTACTACAAGCAACTCTATGCCAATAAAATGGACAACCTGGAAGAAATGGACAAATTCTTAGAAAGGTATAACCTTTCTAAGGTTATAAAGGTCCAAGACTGAACCAGGAAGAAACAGAAAATATGAACAGACCAATCACAAGTAATGAAATTGAAACTGTGATGAAAAATCTTCCAACAAACAAAAGTCCAGGACCAGATGGCTTCACAGGTGAATTCTATCAAACATTTAGAGAAGAGCTAACACCCATCCTTCTCAAACTCTTCCAAAAAATTGCGGAGGAAGGAACACTCCCAAACTCATTCTATGAGACCATCATCACCCTGATAACAAAACCAGACAAAGATACTACAAAAAAAGAAAATTACAGACAATATCACTGATGAATATAGATGCAAAAATCCTCAACAAAATACTAGCAAACAGAATCCAACAACACATTTAAAGGATCATACACCATGATCAAGTGGGATTTATCCCAGGGATGCAAGGATTCTTCAATATATGCAAATCAAACAATGTGATACACCATATTAACAAATTGAAGAAGAAAAACCATATGATCATCTCA
The DNA here is from genome assembly GCF_028564815.1 of Eubalaena glacialis. Lineage (NCBI taxonomy): Eukaryota > Metazoa > Chordata > Mammalia > Artiodactyla > Balaenidae > Eubalaena > Eubalaena glacialis. Next base: position 86,750,550 of record NC_083721.1, on the reverse strand, counting down.
ATAGATGCAGAAAAAGCTTCTGACAAAATTCAACACATATTTATGATAAAAACTCTCCAGAAAGTGGGCATAGAGAGAACCTACCTCAACATAATAAAGGCCATATATGACAAACCCACAGCAAACATCATTCTCAATGGTGAAAAACTGAAAGCATTTCCTCTAAGATCAGGAACAAGAAAAGGATGTCCACTCTCACCACTATTATTCAACATAGTTTTGGAAGTCCTAGCCACGACAATCAGAGAAGAAAAAGAAATAAAAGGAATACAAATTGGAAAAGAAGAAGTAAAACTGTCACTGTTTGCAGATGACATGATACTATACATAGAGAATCCTAAAGATGCCACCAGAAAACTACTAGAGCTAATCAATGAATTTGGTAAAGTTGCAGGATACAAAATTAATGCACAGAAATCTCTTACATTCCTATACACTAATGATGAAAAATCTGAAAGAGAAATTAAGGAAACACTCCCATTTACCACTGCAACAAAACAAATAAAACCTAGGAGTAAACTTACCTAGGGAGACAAAAGACCTTTATGCAGAAAACTATAAGACACTGATGAAAGAAATTAAAGATGATACCAACAGATGGAGAGATATACCATGTTCTTGGATTGGAAGAATCAATATTGTGAAAATGAGTATACTACCCAAAGCAATCTACAGATTCAATGCAATCCCTATCAAATTACCAATGGCATTTTTTACGGAACTAGAACAAAAAATCTTAAAATTTGTATGGAGACACAAAAGACCCCAAATAGCCAAAGCAGTCTTGAGGGAAAAAAATCGGAGCTGGAGGAATCAGACTCCCTCACTTCAGACTATACTATAAAGCTACAGTAATCAAGACAGTATGGTACTGGCACAAAAACAGAAACATGATTAATGGAACAAGATAGAAAGCCCAGAGATAAACCCATGCACCTATGGTCAACTAATCTATGACAAAGGAGGCAAGGATATACAATGGAGAAAAGACAGCCTCTTCAATAAGTGTGCTGGGAAAACTGGACAGCTACATGTAAAAGAACGAAATTAGAACACTCCCTAACACCATACACAAAAATAAACTCAAAATGGATTAGAGACCTAAATGTAAGACCGGACACTATAAAACTCTTAGAGGAAAACATAGGAAGATCACTCTTTGACATAAATCACAGCAAGATCTTTTTTGATCCACCTCCTAGAGTAATGGAAATAAAAACAAAAATAAACAAATGGGACCTAATGAAACTTCAAAGCTTTTGCACAGCAAAGGAAATCATAAACAAGATGAAAGACAACCCTCAGAATGGGAGAAAATATTTGCAAATGAATCAACAAAGGATTAATTTCCAAAATATATAAACAGCTCATGCAGCTCAATATTAAAAAAACAAACAACCCAATTCAAAAATGGGCAGAAGACCTAAGTAGACATTTTTCCAAAGAAGACATACAGATGGCCAAGAAGCACATGAAAAGCTGCTCGACATCACTAATTATTAGAGAAATGCAAATCAAAACTGCAGTGAGGTATCACCTCACACCAGTTAGAATGGGCATCATCAGAAAATCTACAAACAACATATGCTGGAGACGGTGTGGAGAAAAGGGAACCCTCTTGCACTGCTGGTGGGAATGTAAATTCATACAGCCATTATGGAGAACAGTATGGAGGTTCCTTAAAAAACTAAAAATAGAATTACCGTATGATCCAGCAATCCCACTACTGGGCATATACCCAGAGTAAACCATAATTGAAAAAGACACATGCACCCCAATGTTCACTGCAGCACTATTTACAATAGCCAGGTCATGGAAGCAACCTAAATGCCCATCGACAGACGAATGGATAAAGAAGATGTGGTACATATATACAATGGAATATTACTCAGCCATAATAAGGAACGAAATTGGGTCATTTTTTGAGACGTGGATGGATCTAGAGACTGTCATACAGAGTGAAGTAAGTCAGAAAGAGAAAAACAAATATCGTATATTAATGCATATATGTGGAACCTAAAAAATGGTACAGATGAACCGGTTTGCAGGGCAGAAATGGAGACACAGATGTAGAGAACAAACGTATGGACACCAAGGGGGGAAAGCCGTGGCGGGGGTGGGGGTGGGGGTGTGATGAATTGGGAGATTGGGATTGACATGTATACACTGATGTGTATAAAATTGATGACTAATAAGAACCTGCTGTATAAAAAAATAAGTAAAATAAAAATCAAAACTTAAAAAAAATAGAATAAAATAAAACTAGAAAAAAAAAAGAAAGGAAAATAGCCAAATTATCACAGACAGGTGAGCACACACACGCACAACAGATTTAGATTGCTATGCTTTGCCTTGTATCCTTAGGAACATTCTAAAGTTTTTACCATATAATCAAACTTTATCTTTATGTAGGAAAACTCTAAAGGTGAAAGAAACATTGTAATGCTACTCTCAACAACTTGTAATAGTTCTTATTTAGCTACTATGTGAGGTAATAAGTTTTAATATGTTTATTTACAGAGAAGGAGGGAGAGACAGGCTGAGAGGGAGAGGGAGAAATATTGAGAAACTATGTAAGAAGTAACACAAAAATCCAAATGTGAAATTGTTTCTTTCTAGGAATGGGTTGGAATTTTTATTGTGAAAGAGGGAGTAAAAGGGAGCATGTTTGTTTCCTTTGGGACTACAATGAATTTATCAAATATTCTGGTCTTTTCCCCTGTAGCTGCCACCTCCTCTTCCATTAGGCCACAAGGTATGTCCTTTCGGAACAATAATGGAGTCCAATCAACCTAACTTCATTGATCTCCAAGGACAACTGAAATTTATAAAACTTGCTATGGGATTCTGACATGCCAGAAACCACTAGAAAGAGAAGTTTGATATCTCAGAGATTCTCCTCATCTTGGGATACAGACCAAAATGATACTTGCAAGTAAGTAATAATTTCCAATATTAGCCTATTGAGTGAGATAAAAATGCTTAGTGAAAAAAATTGTTAGAATTAGAGATTTACCAATCAGATAGTGTACGCGCTGGCTGCATGTACTGTTGGTGTTATTATGAATGTTCAGGAAATTTAAGTATTTCTTTTCCTTTTTACTCAGAATTCCTTGGCCATTGTTTTAGAGAATATTTTGACAAATTCTCAGTGCTTAAAGCCTCTAGGGCATTTCTGCTTCTTATCTGAGTACAGAGAAATGTTAGGTGCTTAAATAATTGCAAAGAACTAAAAATAAACCATAGTTTATTTTTTCAGATTTTGAATTACAAAATTATTTAAATGTTGTCAGTAATCGAAATGCTACATTACTACGTAATGAAACTACAATACTGCTTAATGACATTAGGAAACTGCATGCAAAAAAATATTTGTACACAAGGTGGTGATGTTAGCAACCAACTACAGTACTTTTATTCTGCTAAAAACCACAATAAATAACAACAGATTATTTTCCCTGAGTGTATGTTCGAGTGTTCATACAGTGATAGTAGGTAAGGGCAAAGAGCACATAGAAAACCTGTCATCACATGTCATTAAAGTAGCTGGGAAGGAAGAGCAAAAGGACAAATCACCAAAAAAGAGGGTTAGTAACTTCTAAAGAATAAGATTCTATTTACATGTAGTAAAGATTCAAGTATCCAGCTTTTAATACCTAAGTTTCTATTGACACCTATTTGTTTATTTAAGTCCAAAGATTAAATCCTAAATGTAAAATTGTTTCTAAAAATAGCTCTAATAAAATATTCCCACTTCCCAGAAAGATTTCTTCAGAAAGCCTTTGCCTCACCGCCCTCCCTTGCCTTTGCAAACAAGTTTCCTTATCCCAATCCTGACTACAATGTTGATCGATGGAGGGCAATGTCTTACCCTCTGTTCATGTTTCTTGTGTAGAAATTCAAGTTCTTAGATTTATATTAGCATAATTCAGAGCAATTAAAAAGTGAAGCTGATAATAGTAAGTCACAAACCTTATTCTCATGAAATTTTGGACTCATTAACCTTATCATCAATACTAAAACATAAATTAATATATGCCAACACAAATTAGTTCATATTTTTTGAGTACTAGTACATTAATAATGACGTATAAGACATAAGTAATTAATTTTATTATCTAGCTCCCAAATCCAATTATTTGTTATAGTGAAATATATTTATACTCAGATGCTTTTTCTTAAAAAAAATTAAATGATAGCACCAGCAGGAATGCAGAACTTGTTGGTTACAAGGTGAAAAGCTTGTGTGCCATGAATCAAAAAGGTAGGCAGATGTGTTTCAATTTTAAGATTCTTCTCCCAAGATGAAAAGAGCAGCAATTGTTATTTGCAAGCTAGAAAGCAAAATATCTGTTCTTGAATTATCTAAGGATGAGTCAGAAACTTAAACCCAAAGAAAAGTAATAAATAATGACAACAGATGTTTGTAAACCTGTGCTCCCCTGTTCGGTGTCTCTACGTGTTGTTTTGCCTTGATGTGCTGTCAGCCGCTTCTCACCTGGGAGTAGTGATATCTTATCAAAGCCCAAACAGTTCCTCTTCACAACAGACAGATAATAGTGCCTTTCAATTTATCATACTGGAAGTCTAAAAGAACCATGGGAACGATTGGTCAGGTGACAGCCTGATGGACAGTTTGACAGCCCTTAAAGCATCATGGGAAATGGTTGTCACCTGATTTTCAGAGCGACCAGGGAGATAACCTTCAGAATGATGAGGAAAACAAAAATCTGAATATTTGTATAAGATCCAATGGCAGCATCAATGTTCACTTAAGTGATAATAGGTATGAATTTAGATGACTCAAAATGTTATTATCAAACCTGAGAGGTTTCTCCAAGTCCAGAAGTGCCCTTCATCTCTTTCGATGCTTTTTAGAATTTTATTCAAATGTCATTTGAAAAATATATACATAATATAGGGCTTTTGACTTTAAAAAGACACAGTAAAACATATTATTTAACTACATGCTAAATATATTGGCTGACCATTAATATTCTCCAGCTTTGAAATCACTTTTTTTTTTTTTACAAACCCCTTGTACACCTTTTCCTAAATATAATTTGCACATTACAGTTCTAATTAGAAAGGCTGTCATAAAGAATCATATGGATCAAATTTCACACTCTGGGCTAACTCAGCTTCATGAAGATCAGTGTAGCCTTGGTGTGAGAAACAAGAGAAATCAATTTGAAGATCTTTTGCACAAAAATGTTTGAATCTGTATTTATTCATTTATACAGCCAATGAACATGAATTGAGCACTTACTACACACAAGGGTCTCTGCTGGGTGTATAAAGATGAGAAAGATAAAACTGCAACTTACAACTTGCTTACAGTTTGAGGGTGATGATAGAGTTTTAAATTAATAGTAGTTGGCAAATGAGATCAAGAGATCAGTCCAAATTTACTGCCTTTTAGTTGGTGAAGCTCATACACAGCAGTTTACAAAGTTGTCTCTTGCATATTTTCTCTTGTGTATTGTATATATTTACACTAGTTTTATGGTCTGATCTGAGTAAATTTTGCCTGAAAATTGGGATTCCAAAGAAAAAAATAAGCGCTCGATGTTTATACATTTACTGAGTGCCTCCCAAGTTGAAAGAATGATTCCAGAAACAGTACAAAGGTAAGAGAGACTTAAGATGCAACTCCCACAATTAAGGAGCACTCTAGACATCACAAACCCTCAGTCCCTTAGATATTTCAGCTACCTTTTCTTTTTCAGAGCATACACTCAATAATTTTTTATTTTAAAATAATATCTAACATACAGAAAAGTTATAAGAATAGTACAGATAACTCCTTTTCTACTCATCGTCCAAAATTCACCAGTTAACATTTTGCCACATTTGTTTTTATCACTCCTATTCTCACTCTTTTTCTCTCTCACATACACACAACCCTCTCTCTCTCCTTCCTCCCTCTCTTATTTAGCTATCTATATAATATTAATTTTTTTATATTTTTAACTGATTTTAATAGAGGGATATGAGATTAGATTTTTTATATTTTTAAATAATTTTAATAGAGGGAAATGAGATTAGTGTCTGATTCATCTTTATACTCCTTCACAAAACCTAGCAACTGCCTTTTATATACTTAAAAAATATATATATCAATGAATGAATGATAAATAGTATTCAACCTCAATCTAGTCTTTGCTCTATTAGATTTGTGTTTATAAATATAAAAGGGATTATATTATTTATCTAAAACATATGTAGTATTTTACAAAATATGAATCTTCCCTCCATCTATGTCTGATCAATAAATGATTTAGTAAAATAAAGAAATAATACAATAAAATAATAAAATTGCAGCAGGAATGTCAAATGCTTTCCAAAGGAAGTAAAAGATAAAAGCTTCAGGTGCTGGTGGCTCTTTGTCTTTCTCTGGGACAAACAGACCAACTATAGATGCCAGACAAAAAGCTGAGATTTAAACAGAAACTGTCTTTCTGAAAAACACTCTGGCACTATTGTTGAAACTGGTACCACTTGGCTGCTTGACACTTTTGGGATAACACTCTGCTTTCATAAAATTTTATGCTTTGGATTCACATTCCAACATGATTTTCCAAATCCAGTTGTGCCAAAGCCAGACAAATTGTGATAGCAGCCTTAGTGTTTTCCAGGGAACTGAAAAAAGCCAGTAAATAATTTAAATGACTATTAACAACAAAATGTTCTCCATGTAATTCTTCACAAGAAGACATATTATTTGAAAAAAAAATGAAGCCAAAGTTTGCAAATGCAAAGCAAAATGCTTTTGAGTGCCATATGTAAATTCAAATACTTAGAGACTGATAAAAACACATTTTGCTTGTTTCAAATTGGGAAGGCAAGATGTAGAAGGAAGATTTATAATAACTGATATATGGACAAGGTCCAAATGCTACAGAACAACTGAATTCAGAGTCATTTCTGAGTCACAGCTGTGGTTAAAATGCTTTTCCTTTCCTTGTTGAAATAAACCCATGCAGCATCAGGTCCTAACAGGTCCCAGATGTAGTCTTTAGCTCACCTTATATGAATTAAGTTTCATTGTGAACAATTAATGTAGTCACTTAAGCCAACTAAATAAGCTAAATATAAAGCCGGAACCAAAGTCTTATAACATTTCATAGTAATGCCAAAATCTGTGGTCTGGAAACTTAGAATAAATACTATTGTTGAATTTTCAGTCAGACTAAAATTTTCACAGAAAGAAATTTTCAGACTAAAAATTCCACAAAAAGAAAAAAATGATTTATTAGTTAAGCCATAAAACCATTTTAAAAATATGACATGCACTTTCCCATTATAAATTTCAACGTATAAAATCAGCTTTGGGGGACTAGATTAAGCATTTTGAAGGACGTAAAAGTCTTAAATTATTGGCTAATGTAGGTTATATGAATCATGTACTTTTTAAAACACCATGCTTATTTAGAGTGTATAAAATTGGTGATCTTTTGGCTCAAAAATGTAAGCACTGCTGTTTGGACTCTTCTCTGGTATGAGGTACAAAGAGAACCTTGAGTCTTATGACCCTAATTCGAGCATTAAAGTTATCTCTGTTAGTTCTTTCTTCTTTCAAGGTATGTACAGTACGCTTCAAATGTGGGAAATTCTGAATTCATTTTCCCTTATTTTTATGACTGCACCTTTTCACAATTTGGTATTCAAAACACAAAAAGCTTTCCTTTAGACGCCTTCTTTTATATAGGCTTTTTTTGGTATTTATTTTTAATGATTAAAAACCATGTACCCTGCACACTTAGAAAACAGGTTTAAGATTTTAAAATTTGAGCTAATCATACTTGTTCTGTACCTTTCCAGTAAAATGGAGACTTGTCAGAGAAGTGAATCAATGAGTTTGTTGATTTTTTTAAAAGGGTATTTAGAAAAGCTGTTTAATCTTCTTAATGCCAGAAAGTAACCACTAAAGAATCTTACCTAAAGTTACCCTGTTGCTGTGGCTTTTACAACTTCTTTACAGATAGAAAGGCTTGATTTTTGTTTCTTTTTTATTTCAATAAAAATGTAAAAATGCTGAAAAAGAGGGGAATATGATAGCATATCTCACTAATACTATTTTAAACATTTCCTATTAAACTACTGAAACTGCGTATTTACATTTATAAAACCATGTTTTGAATGTAGAAAGGGAATTGATTCTTAGCTTTCTGTCCAACTACTTCTCAGAATTCTGATTTGTGATTATTCAGAGATTTATGATAAACTTTCTGAACCTCACATGTGCTGTATAATCCTAGGATTATAAAAACGGCACCTTACATGGTTCAACTTTTACTTTTACCTAATTATTTTAATAAATTCTTCTTTTGGAGGATGTTAAGAAGAAAATATATGAAATTAGGTTTAAACTAATTCTTAGAATCCAAGTGGTATTAGTACCTACATTCGTACATTTATTTTTCTAGTCTGTAGCTATATGGAATGAAGAAAACCCAAAGTGGAAAGTGAAATTATTGCTCAACGAAGTGATTATGTTATCCACATTATATCAAATTAACACTTAGACTTTTTCCACTGAGTATGCTTAACTGGCAGTTCTGTTGGAATTTTACAGGTGCGGCTATAGTGTTTTAACAGTCAAGCAGCAATCTTCCCATTATTTATTCTATATGGCATTTTAAACCCACCATTTTCTTTCTAGCTTTATAGTTAATAGAGAGCAAATGAACGTCATTACTTTCCACCCTTGTAATGTTCCTTATCTGTTATACTGGAAATTTGCTCTCTCCTCTTCTCTCAGTCAAAAAAGGCTTAATTCTTTGTTATTTCCTTTCCCTCACCATCTTTTTCTTTTTAATTAATTAATTTATTTTTGCCTGCCTTGGGTCTTCATTGCTGTGCGCGGGCTTTCTCTAGTTGTGGCGAGCGGGGGCTACTCTTCGTTGCGGTGCGCGGGCTTCTCATTGCGGTGGTTTCTCTTGCTGTGGAGCACGGGCTCTAGGTGCGCAGGCTTCAGTAGCTGTGGCACGCAGGCTCAGTAGTTGTGGCTTGCGGCCTCTAAAGCAAAGGCTCTGTAGTTGTGGTGCAAGGGCTTAGCTGCTCTGCGGCATGTGGGATCTTCCCGGACAAGGGATCAGACCCGTGTCCCCTGCACTGGCAGGCGGATTCTTAACCACTGCACCACCAGGGAAGTCCCTTTTCTTTTTTTTTAAATTTTTTATTTTTATTTTATTTATTTTTTTATACAGCAGGTTCTTATTAGTCATCAATTTTATACACATCAGTGTATACATGTCAATCGCAATCGCCCATCTTTTTTCTTAATATTTATTTTTTTTAACATCTTTATTGGGGTATAATTGCTTTACAATGGTGTGTTAATTTCTACTTTATAAAAAAGTGAATCAGCTCATCTACTTTATTTATTTGGCTGCATCGGGTCTTAGTTGAGGCACGCAGGATCTTCATTGCAGCATGCAGGATCTTTCGTTGCAGCGCGTGGGCTTCTCTAGCTGTGGCATATGGGTTTCTCTCTAGTTGTGGCATGCAGGCTCTAGAGCACAAGGGCTCAGTAGTTGTGGTGCACGGGCTTAGTTGCCCTGCAGCATGTGGGATCTTAGTTCCCTGACCAGGGATAGAACTCGCGTCCCTTGCATTGGAAGGCAGATTCTTAACCACTGGACCACCAGGGAAGTCCCTCCTTCACCATCTTAGGAAAGTTACAGCTCTCTGAGACTCGGTTTCCTCACCTGTAAAGTGGAAATAATTACGCCCACCTCTAAGATTTGTTATGAAGATTAGAGATTACTAAAAGTAACTGCATAGTACCTCCCATAACACAGTCTGCTCCCAATAAGAGCTAATTCCCTTCTCTTTGATTAGTATTGGAATTGTTATTGATTGACTTGTGTCCAAAGATGGATTATTCATTGTCTTAAATTAACCTCTTTCCTTCAATTACACTGAAGCATAAACCAATATGTCAGCAGATACTACTCTTTCTGCTGGGTTGATTCATTAAAAAGGATTCAGCATAAAAACAATCCTAAATCATAAGACTGACATTGACAACATTTAGAAAACACAATCCTTCCCAAAGACAGGAAAAAAGATTCTTTGCCTGCCTTACTGAAAGCCAAAACAAATTTCCCCTTAAATATTTTTCCCTACAATTCCATGAAGCAATAATAGAAGAATATTTGGATTATATTGTCCAGCACATTTATACAGATATCTGAAAACTAAAAAAGATATACAAGGTATTATTCACATTTTGTTACTATAGAATCAAAGAGCTATCCCCAAAACAATAACAACACAAGAAATACACAGTGACAGGCATTGTGTTCAAGTACTTAACATGGATTATCTCATTTAATCCTCATACCACTATTGAAGTAGGTATTATCATTATCAGTATCACTTTATAGATGAGAAACATGGTCATGGAGAGAGTAAGAAGTCTGGTGAAGGCTATATAGTCTGTAAGCGGTGGGGTTGAAGTTCCAAATGATCTACAGAAAACTCATTATGTTCATCTGGGCATGAGCTTTAAAAGCATAGCAGTCCTTTTATTCTTTAAAACAAGAAAAAAGAAAATTATATAACTATTTCATTACTTTTCATCTCTCAGGCAATAATAAAATCTAATTCTAAATATTTAAAGCATTCATAGCATTCTTTCAGACTGTGGTTTTCAAATTTTGTTGGCCTCAGAAACCCTTTACATTCTTAAAAATTACTGAAGACCCCAAAGAACTTTTGTTTATGTAAGTTAAATCTACCAATATTTATCATATTAGAAATTAAAACTGAGAAACTTTTAAAACATTTAACAATTTATTTAAAAATAACAATAAGAACTCATTATATGTGAACGTAACCAATATATGAAAAATATCTAGTTATTTCATCAAAAAAGTGGCATTACTTGACATTTTTTCAAACCTTATAATATTGGGCTTAATAGAAGACAGCTGAAGAATCTATAATTAAAAAACTCCCTACAAACAAAAGTCCAGGACCAGATGGCTTTACAGGTGAATTAAACCAAACATACAAAGAAGCACTTACACCGATCCTTTTCAAACTCTTCCAAAAAAATTGAAAAGGAGGGAACATTCCCTAAGACATTCTATGAAGCCACCATCACCCTGATACCAAAACCAGACAAGGACACCACCAAAAAAGAAAATTACAGGCCAATGTCTTTGATGAATATAGATGCAAAAATTCTCAACAAAATATTGGCAAACTGAATCCAACAATACAGAAGAAAGATCATACACTATGACCAAGTAGGATTCAACCCAAGCTCACAAGGATGGTTCAACGTATGCAAATCAATCAATCTGTTACAACACATAAACAAAAGAAAAGACAAAAACCACATGATCATCTCAATTGATGCAGAAAAACCATTTGACAAAATTCAACATCCATTCATGATAAAAACTCTTACAAAAGTGGGTATAGAGGGAACATATCTCAACATAATAAAAGCTATGTTTGACAAACCCACAGCCAATTTAATACTCTATGGTGAAAAGGTGAAAAGCCTTCCTGCTAAAATCTGGAACAAGACAAGGATGCCTACTCTCACCTCTTCTTTTTTTTTTTTTTTTTAATTTATTTTATTTATTTATTTTTGGCTGTGTTGGGTCTTCGCTGCTGTGTGCAGGCTTTCTCTAGTTGTGGCGAGCAGGGGCTACTCTTCATTGCAGTGCGTGGGCTTCTCATTGTGGTGGCTTCTCTTGTTGCAGAACACGGGCTCTAGGTGCGCGGGCTTCAGTAGTTGTGGCATGTGGGCTCAGTAGTTGTGGCTCGCGGGCTCTAGAGCACAGGCTCAGTAGCTGCGGCACATGGGTTTAGTTGCTCCGCGGCATGTGGGATCTTCCCGGACCAGGGCTCGAACCCGTGTCCCCTGCATTGGCAGGCAGATTCTCAACCATTGCGCCACCAGGGAAGCCCCACTCTCACCTCTTCTATTCAACATACTATTGGAAGTCCTAGCCACCGCAATCAGATAAGAAAAAGAAATAAAAGGTATCCAAATTGGAAAGGAAGAGGTAAAATTGTCATTATATGCAGATATGACACTATATAGAGAAAACCCTAAAGACTCCACACAAAAACTACTATAACTGATAAACAAATTTAGCAAAAGTAGCAAGATACAAGATTAATATACAGAAATTGGTTACATTTCTTTACACCAACAATGAAATATCAGAAAGGGAATGTAAAAACAATACCTTTTAAAATCACACCCCCAAAAATAAAATACTTAGGAATAAACCTAACCAAGGAGGTGAACAACTTATACGCTGAGAACTATAAAACATTAATAAAGGAAACTGATGATGATTCAAAGAAATGGAAAGATATCCCATGCTCTTGGATTGGAAGAATTAATATTGTTAAGGTGGCCCTACTACCCAAAGCAATCTACAGATTTAATGTGATCCCTATCAAATTACTCATGACATTTTTCACAGAACTAGAACAAATAATCCTAAAATTCGTATGGAACCATAAAAGATCCAAAATTGCCAAAGCAATCCTGAAGAAAAAGAATAAGGCAGGAGGCATAACATTCCCAGACTTCAGACAATACTACAAAGCTACAGTAATCAAAACAGCATGGTATTGGTACAAGAACAGACATATGGATCAATGGAACAGAATAGAGAGCCCAGAAATAAACCCACACACCTATGGTCAATTAATCTTCGACAAAGGAGGCAAGAATATACAATGGGAAAAAGACAGTCTCTTCAGCAAGTCGTGTTGGGAAAGTTGCACAGCTACATGTAAATCGATGAAGTTAGAACACACTCTCACACCATACACAAAAATAAAATCAAAATGGCTTAAACACTTAAACATAAAATATGACACAATAAAACTCCCAGAAGACATCATAGGCAAAACATTCTCTGACATAAATCATACCAATGTTTTCTTAGGTCAGTCTCCCAAGGCAACAGAAATAAAAACAAAAATAAACAAATGGGGCCTAATCAAACTTACAAGCTTTTGCACAGCAAAGGAAAACATAAACAAAACGAAAAGACAACCTACCAAATGGGAGAAAATATTTGCAAATGATGCAACTGACAAGGGCTTAATTTCCAAACTATACAAACAGCTCACACAACTCAACAGCAAAAAAACAAACAACCCAATCCAAAAATGGGCAGAAGACCTAACTAGACATTTCTCCAAAGAAGAAATACAGATGAACAATAGGCACATGAAAAGATGCTCAACATCACTAATCATTAGACAAATGCAAATCAAAACTACAGTGAGGTATCACCTCACACCAGTCAGAATGGCCATCATCAAAAAATCTACAAACAGTAAATGCTGGAGAGGGTGTGGAGAAAAGGGAACCCTCTTGCACTGTTGGTGGGACTGTAAATTGATACAGCCACTATGGAGAACAGTATGGAGGTTCCTTAAAAAACTAAAAATAGAACTACCATATGACCCAGCAATCCCAATACTGGGCATATACCCTGAGAAAACCATAATTCAAAAAGAGTCATGTACCACAATGTTCATTGCAGCACTATTTACAATAGCCAGGACATGGAAGCAACCTAAGCGTCCATCAACAGATGAATGGATAAAGAAGATGTGGCACATATATACAATGGAATATTACTCAGCAAAAAAAAAAGAAACGAAATTGAGTTATCTGTAGTGAGCTGGATGGACCTAGAGTCTGTCATACAGAGTGAAGTAAGTCACAAAGAGAAAAACAAATACCATATGCTAACACATATATATGGAATCTAAAAAAAAAAATGGTTCTGACGAACCTAGGGACAGGACAGGAATAAAGACACAGATGTAGAGAATGGATTTGAGGACACGGGGAGGGAGAAGGGTAAGCTGGGATGAAGTAAGAGAGTGGCATTGACATATATACACTCCCAAATGTAAAATAGCTAGCTAGTGGGAAGCAGCTGCATAGCACAGGGAGATCAGCTCGGTACTTTGTGACCACCTAGAGGGGTGGGATAGGGAGGGTGGGAGGGAGTTGCAAGAGGGAAGAGATATGGGGATATATGTATATGTATAGCTGATTCACTTTGTTATACAGCAGAGACTAACACAATATTGTAAAGCAATTAACTCCAATAAAGACGTAAAAAAAAAAAAAGTCTACAAATAACAAATGCTGGAGAGGGTCTGGAGAAAAGGGAACCCTCCTACACTGTTGGTGGGAATGTAAGTTGGTACAGCCACTGTGGAAAACAATATAGAGGTTCCTTGGAAAACTAAAAATAGAATTACCATATGATCCAGCAATCCCACTCCTGTGCATATATCCAAACAAAACTATAATTCAAAAAGATACAGGCAAAAAAAAAAAAAGATACAGGCATCCCTATGTTCATAGCAGCACTATTTACAATAGCCAAGACATGGAAACAACCTAAATGTCCATCAACAGATGAATGGATAAAGAAGATGTGGTACATATACACAATGGAATACTACTCAGCCATAAAAAAGAATGAAATAATGCCATTTGCAGCAACATAGATGGAACTAGAGATTATCATACTAAGTGTAGTAAGTCAGAAAGAGAAAGAAAAATGCCATATGATATCACATATGTGGAATCTAAAATGTGACGCAAATGAACCTACCTACAAAACAGAAACAGACTCACATAGAGAACACCTGTGGTTGTCAAGGTGGTGGGTTAGGGATGGAGTGGGAGTTTGGGACTAGCAGAGTCAAACTATTATATGTAGAATGGATAAAGAACAAGGTCCTACTGTATAGCACAGGGAACTATATTCAGTATCCTATCATGAACTATAATGGGAAAGAATATTTTTAAAAAGAATATATATATATAACTGAATCACTATGCTGTACATCAGAAATTAACACAACACTGTGGGGAGTTCCCTGGTGGCCTAGCGGTTAGGATTCCAGGCTTTCACTGCTGTGGCCCGGGTTCAATCCCTGGTCGGGGAACTGAGGTCCTGCAAGCCACATAGCACAGCCAAAAAAAAAAAAAAGAAATTAAGACAATATTGTAAATCAACTATACTTCAATTTCAAAAAATTGATTTAAAAAACTAAAAAATAAAAAAAGATAGCTGAATGCTCAGATCTGCTTCTGCACTCAATCTGTTGTGATTCTGAAGTATATCAAGAAAAGTCTGACCTCTTACAAATGTGCAGTTGGAAAAGGGAGGAGTGTTTAAATAGCCTTTTCAGATAGTTATGGATATTATTCTTTGATACAACACCAAAACTCGATGAACATGGTTTCTTTAAAGGTTAGTTTTGATATGGAATTTGAAACAATATCAATGAACTTTTTGTACAGTTATATTCAAATCCATTGGCTTATTTGGTACTTTGAATGGAGCTTTTACCTATACCTGGTTTTGAAATATCATGTTAGTCCTTTGGAAAATATCACTCCTCTTCAAATCTTCCAAATGTTGACATATTTCATTATGTAATATTTAAAAATCAAACCATATTAATATTACCACTAATCCCATCAGAAAGTCAGCTTGCAACTCAAACAATCATGACAGTGCTTTCCTTGAGACAACCATCTTACTTCAGTACACAGCAGAAATGCTTTATGTGTACTTCCCATTTTGTTACACAGACCATTAAAAAAGACATGTACTCGGGCTTCCCTGGTGGTGCAGTGGTTGAGAATCTGCATGCCAATGCAGGGGACATGGGTTGGAGCCCTGGTCTGGGAAGATTCCACATGCCGCGGAGCAACTGGGCCTGTGAGCCACAACTACTGAGCCTGCGCATCTGGAGCTTGTGCTCCGCAACAAGAGAGGCCACGACAGTGAGAGGCCCGCGCACCGCGATGAAGAGTGGCCCCCGCTCGCCGCAACTAGAGAAAGCCCTCGCACGCCGCAACTAGAGAAAGCCCTCCCACAGAAACGAAGACCCAACACAGCCAAAAATAAATAAATAAAATTTTAAAAATAAATAAATAAATAAAACTTGTTAAAAAAAAAAAGACATGTACTCAAGGGACAAGATTTAATAAAATTAATAACTTTTATTGTTTAATAGAGGAAATTCTTAAGTGCAACTGTTTTTTGTGTGTGTGTGTTTGTTTTAGTGTAAGTGTGTAGAGGTGAAGAATATAATGACTATTAGTACAGTTTAGTGCCACTGCCTTAGATCATCAGCAGTTTACCCACTATTGTTTGTGCACAATCAGTGCAAAATGCCAACACAGTGAAAAAACAAGTAACGTCTTAATATTATCATAAAAATAGTTTTGATTTCATGAACTACTTGAAAGGATCTCAGGGACTCCAAGAGTCTGTAGACTACACTTTCAGAACCACTGATTTAAGGTTATACTCTCCTTCTGCCAATCAAATATTCCGTAGGTAATTCAGGAAGAGGAATTAAAATGGGATGGAAAAGATGCATGTAAAAATTTTTTTATTCCTTTGATTCTTGGGTCTCCTTGTTGTATTATAAGAGCTAAAATTTGGCCTTTTCACATACTGTAAAACGCTGAATTCATTTCTTTGTAATTGCTTGTCTATATTATTAAGGTCCCACTCTATGCCTACAACTTATTACACTGTTTGGAAAGGTTTTTTAACAATATATTAGGAGAAAGACAGAATAAACAAGTAATAAGATTTTCCAAGCCTATAAATTATTTACTGTGTATAAACTGCTCAGCAGATAAAGTCATTCAGGTCAATAGGGTATGTCTCACTAATCAACCTCTACATTAATTTACTAATTTCTCTGTACCTCCCAAAGTGAGAACTCTATTCAGATGTATTATCTGTGTTCCCTAATTTGAATAGATTATGAATATATTACGATGTAACTGAAGATAACACAGATTGTGCATATTAGATCTTTTCTGTAATGAATTCAAGAATGAAATAATACATGTTGTTTAGAAGTCAGTCGTCATGGGTAAATGATAGAAGCTGGCCCTAAATTGAACCTCAGAAGAATTCCTTTAGTCTAGGCCATCATAAACTATTTAATTCTGAAAATACCTCCTTAAAATAAATTAAAAATCTATCCCAACTAATCCTTTATGAATAAGGGTTAAAGACTTAATCTTATGAGTTTATAAATCCATGTAACAAATTACATGTTTATTTAACTCTATTGTCCGAATCAGTTCATACAAGTTCTTTAACAAGAAGGTAGATGCTGAACTATAAGACACCTTGTGATCTACGAACCCTTTATTTTAGAGTCATTTTAGACTTTGAATATGTCACTAGTTTATTATTTTCTTCTTTTTCTGGTTGTAATCTAATAGTAAAAGACAACAGAGGGCTTTTACCGAATTTTCGTTCTTCATATAACATTTTAAATAACTTTATTTTGAGTAAAAATAAAACTGAAATATTTCTCATAGGAGTGGTACAAGTGAGAATAGTGTGAAGCACCTGCCATTTCTCTACTAAGGCAGTGCTAACCAGGGGTCTACCTCTGAGCTTTCAGGTTTCCCTTTCCTGGTATGTCAACACCACACACACACCTTCTGTCTTCCTTCTTAAATGCTACTCATTCTTCAAGGTCCTCCTCAATAAAGCCTGATGACTCCAGGTTCCATACTTCTCCCTCTTATATATTTATAGTCTAGGTACATCTCTTGTATTTCTTCAGCATTGTCTCCAGCTCATTACCATAGTGCTCAGTTATTAATAGGCAACCAAGGAAAACTGTTATGATCAAATATAAACTGTCAGAAAAAGAAGAAAGTTCACTGGAAGAATGATTTTGTTTAAATGATTTGTCACATATTATGATTTTGGAAAAGCAACACAAAATTAAAGTTGGAGACAATGAAAAATTCAGAAAAACAATTTCCCTAAGGAAGTTACAAATTGTTTTATCCTCTAAGCACTGAATAATTTTGAGTAATGGGCTTTTTGCAAAAGAAAGAATAAAATGTTACCTATAAGACTGGCTATGGACTGAACAATATTTATAATAAAGAGGAAAACAAACAATGTTGTCTGACTTGTTTTCTCAAAAGACCATGTATTTAGAAGAATAAAGCAAGTTTGACAGGTTTGGAGAAGAAAGTAAAATTGGAACTCAGCTCAGTCCAGTTACATGGGCTTGAGATCCACAAAGGAATTTGGATTCACATCCATAACAATAATTTAAAATATCTGTTTCTGTTGAAATGTGGACCTCAATAAGGCTGCCATAGTATCATCACTTTCTCAACTGTGTGGTTAGACTTTTAACAGAAATAGGAATTATAAATATTGGAAGACAATTTCCATTTTTGTAGATGTACTGTGTAATTTCCATTTTGTAGATATACTTTAAATTATACGTATTTATGTATATATACATAATACCCACATATGTATATATATCTAATTTCTACTCCATTTAGTTTCTACTATGTATAACAATTTAATATATGAAAAATAATGTTTACTATAACTATTTTAATGAGGAAGGGAAGGATTATACAGCAAACAGGAGTGAGAAATGAATTAAGGATTTGAAAAACTGCCAATTAAGGTGGCCGTTTCATACTACATACTACATACACAAATAAAATGTGTTTGTTCTGAGACGAGATAAAAGGAAAAAGCTGCTATGGGAATTCTGTAAGTCTGTAACGGGAAGATCTTAGATACTACTCATTTATCCAAAGAGTGTCCATTTGATTTTAATTCCCAATGGTTTTTGCAATGTATGCATCTTTGTCTCCCTAACAACTAGATCTGAGCTTTTCACACTCTAAGTGTACAGTATACTTTTTGATAGGTAGTTGATAGATCTATTCATTCATTTACTCATTCAATTACTATTATTGAAAAATAGTTGGCTACATTCACTTTTTAAAGGTATACTTTCTTCCTCTAAAAAGAGTACATTTTGATCCATCTTTTTATCTTTATATACACATAGTTGTATCTGTTTTGCTTGGACTGCACTTTCCTGTAAAAATAAAAACAATAGCAACAACTAAAAGCTAAAGGCAACCTGTGCCTTTAGCTTTTGGATCATACCATGTTTTCCGTGAATGGAGCAGTTGGGTAAATCAGGCTTTAAGATACCAGAAACGTAAAAAGCGGAACCTTTCGATGACTTTCTTCATGCCATAATTCAAACACACACATTTTCCCAGTATAATGATTTTGGTCATGGATAATTTGTAGCCAAGGTCTCCATGCTAGAATTGGTCTCATTTCAGGATAAAAGATTTGTATGAGAACAGCAAGATGATGGTCAAAATAATCTTTTAAAAGTCAGGAGATAACCTTATCTCAAGAGAAAAATACTGTCCAGTGACCACATGTTCTAAAATAAGGGCCTTGCTACTGATCTCACTTTTCTATCAAGGAAACCGTAAAAATATGGTAAAATAGAGGCTATTACTTGAGTTCTGGGAAAATTGAAGGTATGATATAATTTCACGGTATTTTGATAGAATTTTGTACCTAAAAGAAATCTTAATATAATTTGTATCACTGACCTGAAAGTTTAGAGGCAACATTATCAAATAGTAAGCAATGTCTGAGTAAAATTTTATTATTTATGAAAAAGGCATCTCTATCTTGTCTGGACATGTTAGTCAGTTGTGCTAAAAGTACACTCCTCAGTCCTTTATAGATTGTGTTTATTTCTTCCTGTTCTTTTAGAAACCTTAAGTCTAAATAAATGTGGGGTGTTTTTTCTATTTGAGTAAAAACCGCTTTCTTTTCTTCCTCCTTCTAGATGGTTGCACAAGTTCCCTTCCAGGTTCATGAACCTATGACTGCTTAGTGAAGTTCAATATAATATAATTCCTTACGGATGCTCATGTATTACTTTGAATTTCCAGAGGCATTTATGGGGAAAAGAACTGACGATATGTACTACCATGTCTTGTAGGGGGCACTTGCTCTCATATAGTCTATTTTGCTGAACACTTTAGGGCCTATAGTGTTCTATTAAAGCTGGTGATTTTGGCAGAAACAGACTCACAGACTTAGAGAACAAACTTACGATTACTGGGGGGAAGGATGGTGGGGAAGGATAATTGGGAGTTTGGGATTGACAAGTACACACTGCTATATTTAAAATGGGTAACCAACAAGGACCTACCGTATAGCATGGGGAACTCTGCTCAATACTCTGTAATAACCTAAATAGGAAAATAATTTGAAAAAGAATAGATACATGTATATGTATAACTGAATCACTTTGCTGTACACCTGAAAATAACACAACATTGTTAATCAACTATACTCCAAAAAAAAAAAAAAGAAAAACCCAACACATACACAGGAGTTCTGTCTTCACAATGTAAACACAGCCTAAAATTGCAATGAAGATATACACGTAAGAAAACAAAACAAAACAAACAAAAAAACTATACTCCAATATAAAATAAAAATTTAAAAAATAAAAGTAAAGCTGGTGATTTGGGGATAGATTGACAAACAGACCAATATGGATAGGTGCATGGATGGACGGATGGATGGATGGATGGTCAGGGAGGTGAAAAAAAAAAAAAAAATATATATATATATATATACACAATATATAGTATGATCGCTTCCTGATGAAGTCAAAGGCTTAAACTATTTCGCTTCCAAGGCCTTTGTATCACAGACATCATCTATCTTGCTGAATGCTTCTGCAGTAGCCTATCCAATATTCTTCTTTTATGAATGGCATACGGGGGTCCTCTGAAACTGTGCCAGAGTTTCAGCCAACTTAGATTATCACCCATGAAGATCTTTCCAGGCTTTAGTTATTTGCATGATTGCTGAATCTTACATTTCTTCTCCCTCAGAGCAGTGGTGGACTGATCAAATAATTCCTGTTCTTTTTTCTGAAATGAGTTAAATAACATTTTCCCATGTTGCATTTTGAAAATTATATAAGGAATAAGTAGGTCTTTTAAAATAAATATTGATGGTTAATTTTTAAAGGAATTTATCTTGTGTAATCCAAAAAAATGAGCAAAGGAATGGTTTATAAGAATGGATTTATTTTTCTGTATAAAAATGTCATAAGCATTCAAGTCTTCTTTTTAAAAGAAAATCTAAAATCTAGAGGTAGCACTATGAAAGACTAACATTCATACATATTTTGATGCATATTCCCCTGCTAGATTAGAACAAATCATTTTACCTCTACTTCCTCTCTGAAAAATGGGAATAATCTTAGCCACTTGACATTAAGATTTTTCAAAGTGGCATGAATGATCATTCTAAAGAATTTCTAGAACCAATCAGGATATGCAGGCTAATAAGCACATTGACATTACGTGGGTTGTTATTTATCTTTCTCAGAGATGAGATATCAAATAATCTTTGATAAAGAATATTTAGGATGACATTAGATACTGAAAGACAATAACAGCATAAAGACAGGGCCATTTTCACAGTAATATAGGATTTGTATCTAAAATTAATTTCTAAGTTCTGGCCATCCACAGGAGCAATATCTCCAGTTAAAAGTCTCCATGCTCTGCTTTGTTATAGGGGAATTGTAAGATATATGCAAAATATATTCATCCAACAATGATTTCAACAGAAAGAGAGCATCATATGAGGCTGACGTAATGAGAATAGTTTGGCCATTAAGATTGAGAGACCAAAACCTACCTCAATTCAAGATAGTTTATAATACCAATGTCATTCAATAAAGATCTTTCCTGAGAATACTATGGAAGTAACAAGTTAGAAAAACATTGATACTCATCCTACCCACCTAGAAATAGGTAGGTACCATGAATACAATAGCAGCAACTGGACACCTCAATTTAATAAAGTTGTGTGATGGGGATCTTTGAAGCCTTTTGGCAGTAAGAAAGTATGGACCTGACATTTGATGAACAGCTACAATAAACAGGCACTATGAAGAATATTTTGATCATAGGAATTCAGTGAATGCTTAAAATATTCCTCACAAAATAGATTTCACAGATGAGGAGCTGAGTTTCAGAGAGGCTGACTTTCTTAAGCTGATAAATACCACAATGTGTAAAGGGTTTGTTCTTTTGGTTATATTTGGTGTCTTCTAGGAGCTGTAGAGGAGTACAGAGATAGATGGAACATTTTCTTTTTCATCAAATAATTTGTAAGTTGGTGAGGTGTATATACATACAAATGTAACAACACTAGGATAAAAAGAAAACAATGAGAAACACAAACCTCAGAAGAATGGTTACTCTTTTCTAAGGAAAGACAGGAATTAGGGACAGATACTTCTACTTCTTGACCAGAGTAGAGGGTACATGCATTTTTGTTTTATTATTATCATACATTATATTTATATGCATAAAACAATATAAATATAAAACAATATATATTTTTCTGTTTTGGATGTATAAAATAAGGGACTTCATGTTTTAAAAAACATTATTACAAGTAGCTAACCTATATGTGATTTACAGGTACTGTACCTACTAGTGGAAAAGTCCAAAATATAATTTACATATCAGTCAGATGCAAAGTGATTTGAAAGAAAATAATTTTTGTGTCCATATGTAACAGATTGGCTCAGTGTCAGAATAAGCCATTTGATAACTGGTGAAACTAATAAATGCTTAGAGGCAATTAAGCACTTTATCCTCAAATCACTTCAGGGGTATTATATATTTGTGACAACTCTTTGAACCAGATGATAAGAATATGAGAAAACAATGGCTAATACAGTGATATAACAACTTCCTTCTTCATAATTCAATACCAGCCACGCTATAAATCCACATGTCCCTTACAGCAAGTATCACAGGGCCTTAAACATAGTAGACACACAAATGAGGGCTTAATTTAAAATAACTAACATACACATACACATACTTAGCATGGTCTAGGTAATTTTCATACATTATTTTTTAATTTTTTTATCCTCATCCACCCTGAAAGGTTGGCAGTGTACAGAAACTGTCGCTCAGAAGATTCAGTATTTTGCCCAAGGTCACAGGGGTAGTATTATACAGTAAGACCAGTGTTTGAACCCAGATCTGTTCCACCATACAATCATCTAATCACAGGTAATACTAATCCTTACAACCACCTTGTAAGACACGTTCTATTATCACACTAAGTTTACAGATAAGGAAACTGAGGCATGAAGAGATTGTCATATGTCCACAGTCACACACTTGATTTGGACTTGGGGAGACTTAAGTGGGAGGGAGATTGGACCAGATCTCATTTCCTCAGATCTGGGTTCGTGGCAACCACTGTATAGAAGAGAAGGAAACCATCTCATATACGAACTTCTCCAAGGCAAACCAGGACAGAAGCCTCACTGAAATACCTTACTCTCTGGATTTAAGTGGCCTGAAACTAGCAAAAATGCCCCCTGCCATTTGGCCTCTTAAGATCCACTTAAGAGTGGACACAATCTCCCAAGTAGCCCAAAAGACCAAAATCCACAGCAATATACACTTAACACTTGAGTACATTGTCCCATTAAACTGGCAAGACAAGAATGCCCCAAAAGCTGTCTCTAATCCTCCTTCTCCTTCTCACAACGAGGCTTCTGACATCAAAGTTTATTGTTAAAAGCATCCTTAATAGAAATATTACTGTATATATTTTAACTAGAGAGAAGAATGTCAGGGAAATTTGTCATGATAGGTGTTTACCATGAGTGTGACATGCATTATTGTTAGATCATTCTGCTCTCCTTCCATAATTTTTCTATGCAATTTATTTATGTGCATATTTAAATGGTTTGTCACTTAATTGAAATTATAGTGTGTTCAAGCCAGATTTAACACTGACTGGCAGTTGCTGTTAAGGAATACTTGGAACCTATGAACAGGTCATAATATGGTTATATTATCCCTCAGAATATTTCAGGAAATCAAATAGCTGACGTTGCCAATATAAGTACCCTGTTCATTTCAGGCAAGATTATATCATATTCACCTTTATAGTCCAGAACCCTAGATCCACATATGACGTAACAGTGGTACCACTAACAACTTCTCATACAAAGACTCTGCCTACAAATCCAAGGGTCTTGGAAATAACTTAAAAAAAAAAAAAACTGTTCAATCATTGGAGCAATTCTTTAAAAATGTAGGTATTTGTACTGTGTACCAAAAAAAGTACTTTATTCAATTTTCTGTAGTTTTCATCCAGATATTTGTTATAGAAAAGTACAGCCTGTGACAAAGGAAACAAATCCACACTATCATAGTGAGAAGATTCTTGATAGGGCAACAGCCCAAATAGTTCAAGGAACCAACGAAAACACCAAATAGCCTCAAATTTTAGTTTTGAATTTAGAAAAGCTAAAATTTTATAATAAACAGATACTTTATCATTTTTTCCCTCCTTTTTATGTTTCCTACTTTACATATCTACTTTAGATCTCGGGCACTTAATCACTCTGTGCCATTTCTCAACTGTAAAACACGATAATAATAATAATACCTTCTCTTTGGGTTGCTGGATGTATTAAATGAGGTAAAGCAGTTAAATGCACACATCAGATACTTGGCATGTGGTAAGTGCTATATTTTAGCTAACGTATTATTTATAATTATTTTTCCATTATTATTATTGCATGATTGTTATACATCATACCTTACAGTAGCTTTTAAAAAGTAAATTAACAAAACATTTGGGGTACCTCTATAAATATAAAAAATAAATTATAAACATAATGAAATGAGAATTGGTATATGATCAAAGATCACTTTGGTGATAATACTCATAAAAATTACAAAATGGAGCCACTATTGAAATGTCCTTTATTTTTCTGCAGACTAGATTACATGACATCCTAATGTGTTCTGCAAAGAAACTTCAACTCTATATCAAATGTGCCTACAATGCAAGGTACCTCGCTATAAGAAATATCTGACAACCTTGATCTTGATCTCTTTAAGATTATATTTTCCCCTGTAGCTTTTGTTTGTCAATTAGAAATCAAGTAAATAGGTAAGTGATCAGTATATTGTAACTACTTGGGATGCAAAAGGGGAAAGGAATTAACATTTGTTGAATACCTTCTAAGTCCCAGCAAGTTTGCTATGTGTTTTACATTGGTCATTATTTCATTTAATCCCCATAACTGTCCCCTGAGACAGGTATTATCCCTATTTTAACAAATGTGGGCATTGTTTCTCAGAGACTTCTTTATTATATGATTAGTCAATTAAGAACTGATGGATCAGAGTCTAGAACCTAGGTTTATTTGTCTCTCAAGTCTATTCTCTGTATACCATACAATGTTTACTTTGAGCAACTACATTTTTAATTGAAGTATAACTGACATATAATACCATATTAGTTTCAGGTGTGCATCATAGTGATTCAATATTTATATACATTTGAAATGATCACCACAATAAGTCTAGTAACAATCTGTCACAGTACAAGGTTATTACAATATTATTGACTATATTCCCTATGTTGTACATTACATCCCCATGACTTATTTATTTTACAACTGGAATTCTGTATCTTTTAATCACCTTCACCTATTTTGCACCAACTCCCTCCCCTCCGGCAACCACCAGTTTGTTTTCTCTATCTATGAGTCTGTTTCTGTTTTGTTTTGTTTGTTCTTTTGTTTTTTAGATTTCATGTGTAAGTGAAATTATATGGTAATTGTTTTTCTCTGTCTGTCTTATTTCACTTAGCATAATGCCCTCAAGGTCCATCCATGTTGTTGCAAATGGCAAGATTTAGTTCTTTTTTATAGCTGATAATATTCTGGTGTGTGTGTGTGTGTGTGTGTGTGTGTGTGTGTGTGTGTATGCCTCATCTTTATCCATTCATCCACTGATGGACACTTAGGTTGTTTCCATATTTTGGCTATTGTAAACAATGCTGCAATGAACATAGGAGTGCATATGTCTTTTCAAGTTTGTGTTTTATTCGGATAAACACTCAAAAGTGGAATTGCGGGATCATATTTTAAATTTTTTAATTTTTTGAAAAACCTCCACACTGTTTTCCACGGTGGCTGCACCAATTTACATTTCCACCAACAGTGCACAAGGGTTCCCTTTTCTCCACATCCTCACTGAGTAACTACCTTTGACTGACTACTCTTTTATAGTGCCTGATAACTTGTTTCCCAAAATTATCTGAGAATCACCTTTAGAATAGCATATCATGACCTTATGGGAAGTGCTAAAAAAATTTTCTTATTTGCTGACTCTAATTAGTATATTTCTGTTTAATTTTTGGGAATCCTGGCAACAAATTTCTACAGAGAATGGGTTCCTAAGTAGCAGCTTAGAAAAATCTCCATAAACATTTCATTTGATATTCTCATAATTTACATTAGTGCAAGTGTTTTGTACACCCCAGGGATGTGAAATGTGCTATAAGAAATGCAGTGAGCTGCCAGTCAATGCCCTGCAGGGGGATTTATGAAATGAAATCCTGCAAATGTTTGTTTCTTTTCAGCCCAGACTGCATGAATTATTTGAACTAAATCGGGGGATGGATGAAGGGGTGCAGGAAGCTAATACAGAGCTCTGCACCCCCATGGATGCCGAATAAATCCTTGTGGCCTGAAAGACTACTTATTACAAAAGTCTAAAACTTTTTATTTTGAGATATTGGTTTTATGTGGCTCCTGTAGTTGTTTTTTTTTTAACAATTACCCCAATTATCATCACCATCCTTCTTAAGTGAAAGCCAGACTCGGCTCCTTGAACTGCTCTTCTCTCTCCTGCCAGGAGAGAGGCTGCATGTGAGGTCCAGGCGCTTTATTCTGACCGGATTTACCTTCCAAGACAGAAGAAAGGTTAGTCTCAGGAGGTGGAAGGAGCTAGACTGACTGGGGAAGCATCATGCTTTCACGGAAAAAGCCTGATCTTCTAAGGGCCTGAGTTTTACTCGAAGCTCTTTTGCTTTCTAATTGTGTGACTTGGGCAAGATTGCTTTACTTCTCAGGGACTCCACTTTCTCATTTCTAATATGGAGGAAATATCATGAGCATTAAATAAGATGGAGTTTTAAAGATACCTGGTACATAGTAAGCATATCACTTACTAAATACTAGCTACCTTTGTTTTCATTATTGATGAAGCAGTAAAACGAAACAGTATCATATCCTGAATACATACTATTAGATATCTGGGAGATTTTACATCATTAGTTGCCACTTAAAGACCTTTTTGACCTTTTTTTTTTTTTTTAACTGTAGTTATCATAGAACAACCCAGTAGTGTTCCCTTTTCACTTAGTGGCTGTACGTATAGTTTGATTGAAAACTAACATCCTCTTCTTCAGCTGCCTTATTCTCCAGGAATCTATATAGTACATTGCCTCAGATTATCTCACTAATTACTTAAATCCTGTTGTCTAAATATGAGTTGTAAAATCATCACCTACTTCTAGATACGAAGAGTAATATAGAATGTAAATATATGGTCAAAAGAATTTATCTTCACCATAGATTTTATTCTATATGTCTAGGGATATAGCTGGACTCAAGTAGGATTATCATTATTCTCAAAAAGCCTGTACTGGACTTCCCTGGTGGTGCAGTGGTTAAGAATCCGTCTGCCAATGCAGGGGACACGGTTCGATCCCTGGTCTGGGAAGATACCATATGACGCAGAGCAACTAAGCCCGTGCGCCACAACTACTGAGCCTGCGCTCTAGAGTCCGTGAGCCACAACTACTGAGCTCGCGCACCACAACTACTGAAGCCCGCACACCTAGAGCCCGTGCTCTGCAGCAAGAGAAGCCACTGCAATGAGAAGCCCGCGCACTGCAACAAAGAGTAGCCCCCACTCGCCGCAACTAGAGAAAGCCTGTGCACAGCAATGAAGACCCAATGCAGCCAAAAATAAACAAATAAATTAATTAAAAAAAAAAAAAAAGCCTGTACTACCTGGAATTAATGTTGAAGCTATCCATTTTCAAAAACTAGGCAAAATGAAATACTCCTTACAATTCCTCTTGGGCCATTCTATTTCATTATTTTTAATATAGTGGCAGGTGTTTTAATCTGCAAAGAGCAAAACTTATCTTAAACAGTGTAATGTGTTTCTTTAGAGTTGTAGAGAATGTTTCATCCAGAGAGGCAGAATAAGCTTTTCTATTTACTTTTGTTTTAGTGAAAAAGTGTGTGTATGTGTGCGTGTATGTGTATGGTGTTTACCAGACCAATTACACTTCAAGTATAAAAACTCAATATTTCTGTCAGTCATCCCAATGTTTCGTTTTAGCTCCAAACTTCTATATATTTGACTTTAACTAGATCACTGTTTTCCAAAGTGGTAAGTGAGGTATTAGTGGTGTACAGGTAAAAATTTATTTTATTATTTATTTATTTTAGTATGCTTTCAGAAATTTAATTACAATATTAAATTATGATATAAAGTTTTCTTCTTCAATAAAATTACCAACATAAAAAGAGGCAATTTAAAGTATTAAGAAAATAATATTATAGGAGTTAATGTGGAAATGTCAAAAATTACAGAGGAGTATTTGAATGACTGAAGTTCAGAAAATACTGATCTAAATAACTGATTGAAAACGTTTTGCCACAGGTTAACATTATGTTATTTTGTTGGATGGTTTCACACATATTTTGAGTGGTAAGTACCTGATAGCTTAAAGAAACCAGGTTGTATCATTCTGCAATCAGAGAGTCTTGCCTGACTATATCAGCAGAAGAATGCGGTATGCACTTTTCTATCACTCCTTACTATAAAATAAATCCCAGATGGAGCAAAGATCTAAGGGGAAAAAAAAAATTTTGTTTTACAGTCTTGGAGTGGGGAAGGTCTTTCAAAGCATCATATAAATTTCAGAAGACTTCAACAAAGACCTATCAATTTGACCATTAAAAAATTTTTTTAATTTCTGCATTGCAAGATAAGTAAATGATAAAGACAAAATAGAAAAGTTATTTACAGCACATATGACAGAAAAAAGCTAGTTTTCATAACATATTAAAAGTCCTACAACATATTAAAAAAAGACCACTAAAGGATAATAGAAAAACAAAGGTCATGAATATAGGTCACAGGCTTGGAAACATAAATGGCTTTTAAACATACTAAAATTTGCTTAAATTTCTCATAATAAAAGAAACATGGCTTAAAACCAGACATTCCCTTTTTTACCTGCTTTGCAAAATAAAAAATGTTTGATAGATATATGAATATATACACTGTGTATCAATGTAACCAACAGTGTGGAAGAGGATTTACAAAAGGGAGACGAAAGGGAAAATAAATTATCTATTGCTCTTTATAAAATTTTAGCTTTTCTAAATTCAAAAATAAAATCTGAGGCCATTTGGTGTTTTAGTTGATTCCTTGAACTTGTGCGGGCTGGATGAAAAATAGAGAAAACTGAATCAAATACAAGTATTTTATGTACACAATAAAAATACCTAGGTTTTTAAAAAGAATTTAGATGACTGAGTAAATTTTTTAAGTCGTTTCCAGGACTCTTGGATTTGTAGGCAGAGACTTCTTATGAGAAGATGAGGAAATTAACAGTCTGTTTATGCAAGTCTGCATTAAATGCTCAATTCCAGTGCCCCATGTCAATGTAAGCACTGCTGGAGCAAGTGATCAAGGGAGAGAGTGGTAGGAAATGAATTGGGAGATAAAGCCAGAGGTCAGGTCTTTTGGGCCTTACAGGCTACGTAAAATATTTTCGACTTCATTCTAAGTGTAATATGCAATCACTGGAGGCTTTTATTTTTAAGCATGTCATTTCTAATGTGACCTGATATGAATTTATAAATTACAGAAGTCTATAATAGCCATTTTCTAACTATCTATGGTATCTCTTATTCTTTATAGCAAAGAGTATTTTGCTTTTTATAACATGTATTATTTTAATTTTTAGACTACAAAAGTAATTTATGTTTTTCTCACTGTGGAAAATTGAGAAAAATATTTAAAAAGGAAATAAATGCATCTGTTGGCATTTTATGGCCAACAGGCCTATTTTTTGTAAATCAAGTTTTATTGGAACACAGCGACCTATGGCTGCTTTCCACACCACAACAGCAGAGTCTAGTAGTTGTGACAGAAACTCTATGGTCTGCAAAGCCTAAAATGTTTACATTAGCTGACACTTTACAGAAGAAGTTTGATGACCTTTGTTCTAACCCTCTGAAATAATGTTAATTTATTAGTATATTTTCAAAGGTGTATTCTAGACATATTTTTAAAGAGTCAAGACCAGACTATATACAGTTATATATTTTGCTGAGTTCATTTACCACTATACCATCAGCGTTTTCACATATAATTAACATTCATTATGAAAGATAGCCAGAGGCCAACATTTTTAATGCCTGCATATATTCTACCTTATAAATATTCTATCATCTATTTAAATAATTCCTTATTTATTCCCCTATTTTTTGACATTTAGTTTTAAAAATTTTTATTCATAAATAATGCTGTGATGAATATTTTTGTTTATAATTGTTTGCATTTTTATCATTTCCTTAGGCTAGGTTCCTTAAGGTACAATTATAGAATCAAAGGGTATCAACATTTTTAAGACTCCTGATAAATATACTGAGGTTTTAAATCATTGTTCCCCAAAACTCTGGGCGTCTGCAAGGTTGTATAACAACATTTGGGTAAACTACAGCAATGGAGATTGGGGCTTCCCTGGTGGTGCAGTGGTTAAGAATCCGCCTACCAATGCAGGGGACACGGGTTCGAGCCCTGGTCCAGGAAGATCCCACATGCCGCAGAGCAACTAAGCTGGTGCGCCACAACTACTGAGCCTGCGCTCTAGAGCCCGCGAGCCACAACTACTGAGCCCATGCGCCACAACTACTGAGCCCATGCGCCACAACTACTGAAGCCCACGCACGTAGAGCTTGTGCTCCGCGACAAAAGAAGCCACCACAATGAGAAGCCCACACACTGCAACAAAGAGTAGTCCCCACTCGCTGCAACTAGAGAAGGCCCATGCGCAGCAACAAAGACCCAACGCAGCCAAAAATAAATAAATAAAAATAAATAAATTTATTTTTTTAAAAATGGAGATTGCTTTGGAGTGTCTTGGAGAAATTACTAATTTTTTTATTTTAAATGTGAGTGAGGATAACTATAAACATAACTAATCTTTATTTTGGATAGAACATTGTTCTAAGTGATTTACATATATTAACTCATTTAATCCCCATAACAACCCTTTGGGATAGGTTTTTTTTTGGGGGGGGGATAGGTTTTATTACCCCTATTTTAGAGGTGGAACCAGGATTAAAACCTAGATAGCGTGACACCGGAGTTCTTGCATTTAACCCCTATACTAAACTGCTGCTTGAGTCTTCCTGTATCTTGTTCATTTTTCTTTTCATATTCACTCCTGTCATATTCCACTACTATCAAGAATTATGTTCTGTGTTAACCTTCTAGGAAATATGTTTTGACTGTAAAGATCTGTGACTTCAAAAAAGTTGGAAACCCATTGATATCAAGGACTGCATCCTGTTGGCAATAGAATTATTATTAGTTTACATTAGATATTTCTCCTTCCATTCCCTTGGGCTTTCTCAGTGTTTGTTCCCTCATTTTCTCATCTCTCAGAATTTTGTCTTGTCAACATTGATCTCTAAAGTTTAAAGTTTACATATCATGCTGTTATTGAAAAAATAGTCTGGTGTTATTCCGAATTATTATTACCACCATGAACACAGAGGCAGGCAGAAGTGGCTTCCAGAAATTCAAGGAAAATTTTCTCTCCTATAATTTTTTTAAAAGATAAATGCAGACACAACTTCGGTTTGATGTTATAATTACTTCTTTCAGGTTTCCAGCTATTTTTAAAACAAATTTACACCATTTGTGCTTGTGTGAAACCTCAAGGATAATGTTCAAGAGATCCTGCAATTATTTTTCCAATGGGTAAGCCCTACCTCTTAATTGTTTTAATTAGCAAACCTATGAAAATTAATTAAAACTGGCATCATACTTCCAAAATTACATACCACTGACTACTGAACATAAAAATCTTAATCAAGACATTGAAAAGTTTGACTCCAACTTGTTTTAATTGTCTAATATGCTTGCTTGAGGGGTAAAATAATGAAAACAATAAGGTGAGTAAAAAGAAGATGCCTTCTTCTTGTAGGGAGTCTACAAGACCTTTTAAATGGATGCTTCAAAAAGTAATAATGATAGGGACTTCCCTGGTGGCACAGTGGTTAAGAATCCACCTGCCAATGCAGGGGACACGGGTTCAAGCCCTGGTCCGGGAAGATCCCACATGCCGTGGAGCAGCTAAGCCCGTGTGCCACAATTACTGAGCCTGCACTCTAGAGCCCATGAGCCACAACTACTGAGCCTGCGTGCCGCAACTACTGAAGCCCGTGCGCCTAGAGCCTATGCTCCGCAACAAGATAAGCCACCACAATTGAGAAGCCCGCGCACCGCAATGAAGAGTAGCCCCCGCTTGACAACTAGAGAAAGCCCGCGCTCAGCAACGAAGACCCAATGCAGCCAAAAATAAATAAATAAATAAATTTATTTAAAAAAAAAAAAGTAATAATGATGATGATGTGGCCAGTTTCTTTTTCATTCTACCAAGATAAAGAGTTTTTCAGTAGAGGTGCCTATCCTGATGAGGGGGAAACAATTCAGTCGCAGCGAGTTCCTGGCAGCTTTGTATGGAGATGAAATGTGAGGGCAGCCTAGGAAGGGGCATCAACTGGGGTTCAGACAGAGCAAGGAAGGGAAAAGAAAGAGAAGCACATGGTCTGCCTGTCAGGAGAGTAAATTGCTGTTCCTACTAAGTGCCAAACCCACAGCTAACATCATACTCAACAGTGAAAAGCTGAAAGCATTCCCTCTAAGATCAGAAACAAGACAAGGATGCCCACTCTTGCCACTATTACTCAACATAGTTTTGGAAGTCCTAGCCACAGCAATCAGAGAAGGAAAGGAAATAAAAGGAATCCAAATTAGAAAGGAAGAAGTAAAACTGTCACTGTTTGCAGATGACATGGTACTGTACGTAGAAAATCCTAACAATGCTACCAGAAAACTATCAGAGCTCATCAATGAATTCAGTAAAGCTGTAGGATACAAAATTAATATACAGAAATCTGTTGAGTTTCTATACACTAATAATGCACTATCAGAAAGAGAAATTAAGGAAACAATCCCATTTACCATGGCATCAAAAAGAATAAAATACCTAGGAATAAACCTACCTAAGGAGGCAAAAGACCTGTACTCCAAAAACTGTAAGATGCTGATGGAAGACACTGAAGATGACACAAACAGATGGAAAGATATACCATGTGCTTGGATTGGAAGAATCAATATTGTTAAAATGACCATACTACCCAAAGCAATCTAAAGATTCAATGCAATCCCTATCAAGTTACCAATGGCATTTTTCACAGAACTGGCACAAAAATTTTTTTAATTTGCATGGAAACACAAAAGACCCCGAATAGAAAAAACAATCTTGAGAAAGAAGAACAGAGCTGGAGGAATCATGCTCCCTGACTTCAGACTATACTACAAAGCTACAGTAATCAAAACACTATGGTACTGGCACAAAAACAGACACTAGATCAATGGAACAGAATAGAAAGCTCAGAAATAAACCCACTCACTTACAGTCAATTAATCTCTGACAAAGAAGGCAAGAATACACAATGGAGAAAAGACAATCTTTTCAATAAGTAGTGCTGGAAAAACTGGACAGCTACATGTAAAAGAATTAGAACATTCTCTAACACCATTTACAAAAATAAACTCAAAATGGATTAAAGACCTAAATGTAAGACCAGATACTATAAAACTCTTAGAGGAAACCATAGGCAGAACACTCTTTGACATAAATTGCAGCAATATTTTTTTTTGGATCCATCTCCTACAGTAATGAAAACAAAAGCCAAAATAAACGAATGGGACCTAATTAAACTTAAAAACTTTTGCACAGCAAAAGAAACCATAAACAAAACGAAAAGACAATCTATGGAATGGGAGAAAATATTTGCAAATGATGTAACAGACAGGGGTTAATTTCCAAAATACACGAACAGCTCATACAGCTCAATATCAAAAAAACAAAAACAAAACCAAAAAAACAATCAAAAAATGGGCAGAAGACCTAAATAGACATTTCTCCAAAGAAGACATACAGATGGTCATCAGGCACATGAAAAGATGCTCCACATCACCAATTATTAGAGAAATGCAAATCAAAACCACAATGAGATATCACCTCACACTTGTCAGAATGGCTGTCATCAAAAAGTCTACAAATAATAAGTGCTGGAGAGGGTGTGAAGAAAAGGGAACCCTCCCACACTGTTGGTGGGAATGCAAAATTGGTGCAGCCACTACAGAAAACAGTCTGGAGGTTCCTTAAAAAATGAAAAATAGAGTTACCATATGATCCAGCAATCCCACTCCTGGGCATATATCCAGAATAAACAAAAACTCTAATTCAAAAAGATACATGCACCCCAGTGTTCACAGCAGCACTATTTACAGTAGCCAAGACATGGAAGCAACCTGGATGTCCATCGACAAATGAATGGATAAAGAAGATCTGGGGCGTGTGTGTGTGTGTGTGTGTGTGTGTGTGTGTGTGTGTGTAAAATGGAATATTATTCAGCCATAAAAAAGAATGAAATCATGCCATTTGCAGCAACATGGATGGACTAAGCGATTATCATACTAAGTGAAGTAAGTCAGACAAAGACAAATATCATACCACTTATATGTGGAAT
Source organism: Eubalaena glacialis (assembly GCF_028564815.1). NCBI lineage: Eukaryota > Metazoa > Chordata > Mammalia > Artiodactyla > Balaenidae > Eubalaena > Eubalaena glacialis. The sequence continues at coordinate 86,715,900 of NC_083721.1, read as the reverse complement.
CTAAAAAAGTGATACAAATGAACTTATATGCAAAACAGAAATAGACTCACAGACATAGAAAACAAATTTATGGTTACCAAAGGGGAAAAAGGGGGAGGGATAAATTAGGAATTGGGGATTAGCAGATACACAATACTATATATAAAATAGATAAACAGCAAGGACCTACTGTATAGCACAGGGAACTGTATTTAATATCTTGTAATAACATATAATGGAAAAGAATCTAAAAAAGTAAATACATATATTTAATTCATATATATATATATCTGAATCACTTTACTGTACACCTGAAACACTGTAAATCAAGTATACCTCAATAAAAAAAACAATATATGACAGATCCAATTTCTCTGCATCCAAAATAAAATAAAATAAAAATTGGTGATCTGCATAGAATAAACTAAAACTGTTCTGCAAAGAAAACAGCATTTTCTTAAGAGCTAATGCTTGCCTATGCAAATTGGATGATTCCTCAAACATATTTTCAGTAATCGCCTTTATAAAAAAATCACTACTCCTACTATTTTCCCTACTTTTATTCGAGGAGTACAAATATATCTTTCCACATTCTTCCCACCTGATTTAATGTTTCAGAGCTAAGCACTTTCTCCTGTTATGTATGTATTATGTAGTTTATTTGTAATACATCTCTCTTATTGCAGGTAAAGACATGAAAGTAGTGGAAATGGTGATATTAATACTTCGGGCCATTTGGTTTGGAAAGTTTCCTTGCCATACTAGCCTTCATACTTATTGTTCTTCAAGCACCATGAATGCATATTCTTGGATTTTTCTCTGGATTCTCCAGAAGTCTAGTAGTACATTTAGTATATTTTTCACCATTGGCGTATGTATCTGTATCATGTATGCTGTAGCAATAGACTTTAATCAGTGATACAAATGCATTTTCATTATCATATTTATAATTTTATTTTGGAGTTCTTAAAACCTCTCTACAGAACCCTGGGTTCCAGAAAACCATAGCTGTAGGAAATGGATAGTCATTAAAGGTGAGGGACATAGACAGATCTGCATTTTAGAATAACATCTCTGGTCATGAAATGGACGATGGTTAAAGAGGGAACATATTATTAGAACCCGAGAGATCTGTTAGAAGGTTACTGTAACAGACAATGGAGGGTTGAACTTCAAGATATGAATTAGAAAAGATGCAATATTTGAGAAGTAAAATTAATAAAAAATAGACAATTATTAGTTATCAGAATTGAGAAATATGAAGAGATCATTGATAGCTTCTTGCTTTGGAGACCACTGTAATTAATGGGGAGTGTGGTAAAGACAGACAGGAACCTGAAGACAGGGGAGCATGTTTACATTGATTCACAGTGAAGCAGATAAAGAATTTGATTTTAAACACTGTGAAGCTGAGGTACTAAATGTCTAGTGGACAGCTAAATACAGATCTAGAATTCAAGAGAAAGACTAGGGCTGGGTTTGAATTTGACAACCAATTTGATAAAGACATGGGAGTGATGGCCAAGGAGAAAGTGGAGACTGAATAGAGAAGAGGGCTAAGGGCAAATTCTGGGGACCGTGACCTGTTATGGAGCATGTTGGGGAAAGAGCTACTGAAAAGTCAAGTACTCTAAGTCAAGCAGGCAAGAGTTAACATTATAGAAGTATGCAAAATAGAGACACAGAAGTAAGGAGAGAGCCAGTACTAGGCCACAGAGAAATGCATTTTTTTCTCATTCCTTTTTTTCTTCTTCTAAATCCCTGTGCACCTTTACCTTCTGCCATCTCTTATCCAAAAAAGAAAAAAAAAAAGTTAAAGCCTTAGTGAATGATTTTACTCCTGCTTCACAAAGAAGTTTGATGCCGTCGGGCATGACCTATTTCATACTCTTTACCTTCACAAACCATTCTTCCACATAAATCCTTCTTTCTTTTCTTTTTCCACTCCTAAGGCAACTCTGAGTCCTTTTACTTCTTTTCTACCCCTGACTTTGTTCTGTTTTCTCATGATAGCTCCTCTTCCCCACTTCTTCAACAAATACAGTCTCCTGAAGGCTTCTTCCTTTAGTTCTTAAAATATGAATACTTCTATCCTTACACTGGCTTCTTAGAGGCTGCTGCTCCCAATCACTGCCCTCCTTCCTTCTTTCTCAACCAGTCTTTTATATATATATATATATATATATATATATATATAAATTTATTTATTTTATTTATTTATTTTTGGCTGCGTTGGGTCTTCGTTGCTGCGCGCGGGCTTTCTCTAGTTGCGGCGAGCGGGGGTTACTCTTCGTTGTAGTGCGCGGCCTTCTCATTGCATTGGCTTCTCTTGTGCAGAGCACGGGCTCTAGGCATGTGGGCTTCTGTAGTTGTGACACGCAGGCTCAGTAGTTGTGGCGCACGGGGTTAGTTGCTCCACAGCATGTGGGATTTTCCCAGACCAGGGCTCAAACCTGTGACCCCTGCATTGGCAGGCAGATTCTTAACCACTGCGCCACCAGGGAAGTCCCCCAACCAGTCTTGAAAGATATTTTTTATACCTACTGCACCTCATTCTTCTCCTCCCATTCTCTTCTGAATCTCCAGAGTCTGACTTTCCCTCCACCCCAGTATTAAATTCCTCAGTCAAAAGTTATCAATGACTTCCTTCTAGCCAACTCCTTTGTCCTTTTTTAAGATCAGCCCAATCAACTGCGGGCCTCATTTGACATTGCTGATTGGTCAGCCTGTCTTCAAGTTTTTATGCCACTGTGTAGTCCATGTTCTCTTCCTGTCTCTCTGCCAGGTTTCTTTCTCCTCTGGCAGTGTTTCTTCCTCCTCCTAATTCAAACTGTGGGTATTCCCTGAGTTGCTGACCTTGTGGTTATTTTCTCACTGTACATGCTATGTTCCTTCAGACCACTCATCTACTCTGCTAGTTTACACTGCCATTTCTATTACAATGGCTCTCAAGTCTGTATCTCCTGTCCTGACAGAATGATTACCTCTGTACTCCCATCCCTCTCAAGCCATCTGTGAATTAAAAGTGAAGACAGCATGATGAAGACAGAGGATGCAGCTGGTCCAGGACAACACTTTGATAATCACTAGCTTAGAACAACGGTTCTTAAACTTAGCTGCACATCAGAATCACTAGGATAGCTTTTTGAAAAATTACTGCTACTCAGAACTCACTACATAACTATTAAATCAGAATATCTGATGGTAGGCTCCCCGTTAATTCTAATATGAAATCATGGTTAAGATCCACTTGCTTAGAAATAAAGAGAAGTATCCCCTCCCTATCCCCACCCTCCCCCCAAAAAATCCAGCAGCTTTGGGCAGAGTTTTTTAATCTTCAACCCCATGGTTTCCAAAAAGGTCCATAAATTCCATGAAATAATACATAAAAAGGTTGTGTGTAACTGAGGAGGGAGCCTTCAACATACTCTCAAAAGGGTCCATGACTGTCTCCCCCAAATCAAAAATCACTAAAGAAGCTGATTCTCAGGCAGAGCTGCCTGCACAATCTCTTACATCTCACACACACCACCACCACATGTATTTCTAAATCCCTTCTGTTCATAGGTTGAAGTTTCTATGGAAAATACCTGTTTTACTTACATGGCTTCAAGGCCTGAAATTTTAAACCTTACATATTCACTTAGGCTGAGTATTTTTTTCAAAGTGCTTACATGAAAGAAGAATCCAACATCTATCCATGATTCACATGTTAGCAAGAATTGCTTCAACTTCAGTGTAGTTTTATACTCCCACATGTCCTAAAGTAATAGCTATTTTGACTAGGCAGAGAAATGTATGAAGAACTTGGAAGGTCTAAGTAGGGGTCCACAGAGAATTTTTTAAAAATTAAGACACTGAGAACCTGAAACATTGAGGAAGGCCTCTGGGTCAGTAGGAAATGTGTGAAGAAAGAAAACTCAGAATACACAAAGAAAAATTTTTAGTAATGATATTCCGGACTGGTTGTGTGATGAGAAATAGGAAACTTTCCTCCTTTTTTATTTTCCTCCCCCATATTTATCCCTTACAGACTCCCAAGGTTATTAACTGAGGAATAATACCATCTGCACCGTCAGAGTCAGTTTTGAACAATGTAAAGTGTAGAGCCAGATAGGACCGGCTCCAGTCACAGCTGTGCTGTTACTGACCAGGTAGCCTTGAGAGATTCAGTTAACCTCTCTAAGTCCAAGCTTTCTATCTGTAAAATGGCAGTGATAATAACTACTTAATAAGGTAATCCTGAGAACTAAATTTATGTGAAGAACTTATTACAGGGTTCAAACTAGCAAATATTCAATAAATGGCTGTGTTATCACTACTTGGCAAGGTTATGGACCAAGCAGGCAATTTGTGGACTGATCTAAAAATGCAACTATGTTTCTATGGGAAATTTCCATATTCCAAGCAATTGCCTTTGATATGGTCCTCATTACACAAACATTTAAATATTAACTTTAAAAATTCAGTTTATTTACATATATACAATGGAATATTACTCAGCCATTAAAAAGAATGAAATAATGTCATTTGCAGCAACATGGATGGACCTAGAGATTGTCATACTGAGTGAAGCAAGTCAGACAGAGAAAGAGAAATATCGTATGATATCAATTTTATGCGGAATCTAAAAAAAAAAAAAGATACAAATGAACTTATTTACAAAACAGAAACAAACTCAGACTCAGAGAACAAACTTATGGTTACCAGCAGGAAAGGGTGGGGGGAGGGATAGTTAGGGAGTTTGGGATTGACTAAAAAAAAAAAAAATTGCATATCACTATATTGTACACCTGTGACTTATATAATATTATACATCAACTATACATCAATAAAAAAGAAAGAAGAAAATTCAGTTAACTTTTTAAAGGAATTGCTGATCTTTCCAACTCCCAATCCTTTTTACTTATTCAGCTACCATCTTAATCTCACAACTAATATAAACTCCACTCTGAATTGAGAGTTCCTTAGGACTGTGTCTTTACTGAATAATCATTTATTGAGCATCTATGTACCAGTAACTGGATATAAAAATGTGCATACAATACAGTTTCTTTCCTAAATTCTACTTAGGGAAAATGACATCCAAATATAATCCAATATAATGTGTATTATAATAAACGTGTGCCAAGAAGTATGGGGCATAGTAGAAGAAGATATTCATTTTATTTGAATTGATAAGGAAATCTTAGTAAAGGGGGGGACATTCAAACTGGGCCAAATGTGCATTGAAGTCAATATTAAATGAAACACATTAGGGAATAGAAAGAAATATGTGAGCTGCTACTGCAGGGAAAGATTCGTAAGTGGGCTATGATTTATTTGAACCCTGAATTCAGAAGATAAGGATAAAAGATGGAACAGCTTGGTATGCATGTAATAGTAAGATATACTATTATTAAATAGTTAGCTTGTTGATGGGAAATAAGACTGGAGAGGTACTACCTTGGAACTAGATTTTGCAGTGCCCTACTAACCAGCAAGGAAGTTCCCTGGACTTGAAAGTTCCAACAACTTCATGCAATATGCAAAAAAAAGCATTGTAGATTCTAAAACCAAGGTGTGTGTAACATGGTAAAAGTAGAGCTGGAGAAAGGTTATTCCAACAGTGATGTTGTGGCTACAGATGGCAGATCAGATCATCTCGAAAGCAGTTTTGTTAACACTGGTATGACCTGCTACAGATCTAGACTAGTATGTAGGTCTTTGGAGAGCAAATGTAAAGAAATAAAAGTGACATTTCATGAATTTTATCTGGGATATTTGAATAATAATATCACTGACAAATATAGCAAAGGTAACAGGTAAGATGATAAATTGTTTTTTTAGTAAACAAAATTTATTTAGTGCTGTCAATATGCCAAGTATCACGTGACAATATCTAATGCTGTCATATATGTGTTATCTATATAATGTGTACATTATGTTTCATCCAGCAGCTATTTCCTCCTGTATATCTTATTTCTCCAAATAAATTATCCATTTCTGCTGGGCAAGATCTTATCTCATGTTTCTTATACATTGTGGAGCTTACCACTATAAAGGACATAAAGTCAGCATTTAATAAAAACAGTGCCAAGTCATTCTAGACAATAAAACGCTAGTTCAGTTTACCTTGTAATATTCAGTAGAACAAATTTTATGGATCTAAGACATCAAGGGAAATAGTGAGAAATCGTGTTTCCTGTCTGTTTGGTTTTACTTTTAAAACGTGGTCTTAGAGAGGGGTGGGAGCAGAATAAGAGAGTAAATCAGTCCCATCTTTCATAGCAGCATATTTACTTCATCAAAAAAAATTAATTAATTAATTGGGATAGAAAAAAAAGTTTGAATACCCTTCCTTGACAGGATTCAGGACTTTGATGTGAGAATAAAATACACATTTACAGTAAGTTTAGATTTGGTGGTGGAATTTAAAGCCCTTGTCCATCAACATATCATAATGGATGAATGTGACACTTGCATAATAGCACTTGTTTGAGCACTTTTAGAAAGAGCAAGGGAGTCTTTGCAGTGTAGTAAGGGAGTTTAAAATTTTAAGGATGTTTTCTTTTCAATGAGAAATAACACCTACTCAAAATAAGTTGGAGATTTGTGTTCAGAATCTATGTTGTCAGCCTGATGTTCAGGAATGGTTACAGAAGGAAAGAGAATCTCAAGGTCACTGGGAATAGTCTTTAGAGTATTCTTATAGGGCTTATCTGTGCTCACATGCCTAATTTTTTTCCAAGTGCAAAGAATGGCCACTTGCTTGAGACAGGCCCAGTGCCATCCTTTATTCAAGTTCCTTTATACTCCTCTTTTTAAAGAAGCTGTCAAGTTCTTTTTTTGCAGCTGACAGAAAAGGCCAAATCTGCAGTACAGGAAGGGAGGCGCAAAAAGAAACTTTTTTGTGTTGATGTTTTACTAAGTGAGCTAAGGAGAATTTTAGAATCATGTAATTTACTCTGGAGGCATTTACTGTACATAGCTATAGTGATGGTAATTTCTTTCATTGTTGAAGTGAAAAGATAACCATCAATCAGTTGTCAATTGGTCAATTGCAGAAGTGATGAAAAGAAACTGGTAGGAACAATCACTTCTGTGGCTACCTAGACCATTTGGAGGCTCAAGAAAAGTATGGGAACTGGATTGCATCTTAAAAAGGGATTGGACCAGATTTTCAAAAAGGTTAATAGGCATAACTTCCTTGCAAAGAATGGCTTTGCAGTTAAACATAATCAGGAAATGCATTTTAAAAAATGAAAAAATTAAAAAGACATGGGGTTAAAAAAAGTTTAAAAAAATTTACTAGGTATCAGGTAAGTATGCCCCCCGAATCTTGAAGTTCAGTGTGTTCTTAATGGAAAAAATAAATATAGTATACTAATAACCCAACACATGTATTTTAGAACAAATTAATGAAAATTACTTTGTACTCTGTCCTTAGTCTCAATATTGGGCACTTTGAAATAAATAACTTTCCAGGTATTTATCATAAGAAATTGAAAGTCCAAGTTAATTTTGAACACTGTTATTAAGCAAATATCTACAAATATTTTAATTTTTTAAACCTATGGAAGCTCACATAAAGGTTAAGTTTAAAAATCATTAACTTGCATAAAAGGCAAATGGTACTTTGGGATTTAGTGTTACAAGCAAGATTTCATTTTAATTTATCCTATTTACCTAAGAATAGCAATGTTATTGATTTATTCTGAAAGAGTTTCCCCCCACACACAGTGATTTTTTTTTTTTTACTGTGGTAGGTAATAAAAAGGATTACAGGCCCCCAGAAGGATGAGATATCATCAGTTTGTAATCCAGCCCATGGTTTCCTAGATACCGTATTGTCTGTTCTGTTCCGCTATGTGAAAAATGTTGAATATCAACAATGGGTTTCAGTGCTGTATTGTTGAGTTTTGTATGAACTAATCTAGCTTCACTAAGGAAAAAAAAAAAAAAAGAAAGAAAGAAAGAAAAGAAAAGAAAGAAAGAAGAAAAAAAGAGAAAAAAAAAAGAACCACAGCTTTGGACAAAAGTCTATAGCCAGTGCATTTGAAACTCCCCTTGCACAAGGGCTGACTGTAGCTGGGGAAAGACAGTTTACTCATTTGCTCTCTCCTTTCATATAGTCAGCTGGCCCTCTTCTCAGGTGTAGATCACCAATTATCATTTCACCTGTTTTGATTCTCTGATGAGGAAAGTCCCAGGACTTACCAGCTGGGATAGGCCTCATTTACAAGACAGCTCTGTTCAGTATTTGGAAGGTAAGCTATTTGTACAACTTCTCTGCTGTAGTGTGCTGGCCTAGCTCTAGAACTTTTGCAGCATATCACTTATTTTTAACTTTCACTTTTTCTTCTCTTTTCTTCTTTTGGAGAAAGAAAGCCTGACAGGTTTCTCCGGAAAAGTGACCATCCATGGAATGAATGAAATGTTCTCTTTCTATTCCAGTAAGTAATTGACTTGTAACTAAAAATTGAACTGGCTGCTATGTCAACTGCAATGTAAGCTGCTGCTGGCACAGGTGTTGCTTACTCTTTAGCCTGGAAAGAAAAGGGGCTTAACCTGTGATTAAATTTCAAGTCAACTGACCTCAACATGATAGTACATAATTCTTACTTGCCTACCGAATGGCCTGAGTCTCATTTTGACCCTGATTCGGGTACCTGCGCTTTTAATGTTTGGTGTAGCTAAGGCTAGAGTTGCTCTTTTGGTTAGAAATAAAGTGGGTGGAGAACAGTTCTAAGCAAATAACAAATGATGGTCAGCCGACTAAGTCTTTAATCCAGTGCTCAATGTGTTCTATTTTTTTTAATGCATTAACTATAAGTTCATGTAAATTATTATTCAAACTTTTATTTTAAAAGATATAGATTCATGGGCAACCATTTTATTACTAAAGACACACAGTAAATCCAAATCAGTGAATTATAAACAAGCAAAGGATGTGAGAATTATGATGCTTTCAAATGCTTAAGTTTGATTACATAACCTATCACAGGCTTTCTAAATAAGCCTTGCACTTTAATGATTTTTTTAGCCCTAGGAATTAAATAGCAGCATTGTTTTTCCTGGTTTCTGTAAATAAACAAAAGACTGTTTAACTTTAGCAAAATGACCCTCTTTGAGTTTTGGAGACAAACCTGTATCCACTTCCCAAAAGCAAAATAAAAATCAATGACATCTAAAATTACCATTTACCCTTGAAGCTATTCTCCATTCATTTTATGTAAAATGGTTGCACGCTAAGAATTGGTCTGTAAGATGAGAACAGCCTGGACTGTTGTTTTTTCTTCCTTATTTCCTTTTTAACCTGAGAATTAGAAGAAAGTGCTGATGATGCTTGCTTAACCCTGCTTTTAGTGCCAGCCTGTGACCAGCTCTCTGTGAAACCATTTCTGACCCTCTGCTTGCAGTGGTGAGCCTGAATTTTTCCCCTTCCTTGCCCATCACTGTCAGTCAATTATAGGATTGAACTGAACCAGAAAATCTGGTACAGTCTGGTAATTAGTACAAAGGGTTTCCAGTCTAGTGTAAAGACGGGGATGCAAGAGCCCCAGCAGTCACAGAAATCGTTTTGATTGGCCATAGACATTGCTTTTTAGTGCTGCTTGGTGACTTCCTAAAGATATTGCCTCCTACCCTATAGGTCTTCTCCTTCAAGTACATTATGGACCTTTTTTTAAAGTCGTGTGTGTGTGTGTGTGTGTGTGTTTCTTTTTTTAGATCCAAATTCTCCCATTTTTAGTCTGTCATTTTTGCCTATCAAACAGACACATTTTGACTTGCCCAACAAAGAACCAAGTTATCAACACTCACAGAAACTGACATTTTTAATTCAGGCTTCATTATGTCTTTGAGTTATGACAGTGAAGTACAAAGACATTTTAAGAGTTTTTTCATTATTTTTTTTTAATCCAGCATTGGGATGTTTATCTTTCTTTAGTATTCATATTTCCTTTTCTACCTTTATTCTCAGTAATATATAATTAGCATTATCAAAACCATCAGCTATTATCCTTTATGACTTTTGACCTTTATTTTTTTAACATGTCTCAAGCTAGAGCACTCTCTATTTTAAAATAAGTAAAAACTCAGAGATTTTAATGAAATATTTTAGGGTTATAAAAACAATGAAATAATTAAAAACATGAATCTCTTTTAAACATCAACATTAAATTATTAGGCAAGTAACATATTATATGATAAAACTATAGTGACAAAATAAATTTCAGAAAAAAATTATTTTGTAAAGCAAACTTGCATTTGATGGTAAGTGCAATTTTATCATCTATATTTCATCACACATTTTTTTAACCACTACTATGGAGTTCTTGGCTTAATATAATAACTAGTTCTTGGCTAGTTTTGGGTAAATTATATATTTTTTGCAGAAGCAAACATCCTCTTTGATTATAGATGACAAAAAACTCGTTAGTCACACATTAAATACAAAAACTCGTTAGTCACATTAAGTACAGCGAAAGTGTTTGGTAGCTTGTCAACGCAACAAATGCCTGCCTTCAAAAAATAGATATATGTATATTTAAGGGTAAATTTAATGTCTGACACCCTGTACAAAACTGCAAAAGCAACAGTGCCCAAAATAACAGAAGCAAAAGAAAGAACAAGGTTTTTTCATTTCCAAGAATGCTATCCTTAGCACAATCTGCATCATGGTTTTCGTTGCGTATGTGTTGTGAATCTTCTAAAGGACCATTTATTTACCCACGTCTTAATGTAGCTTTAAATATCTGTTTTATCCTATATACAATCTTAACAAAAGTAGTTATGTTACTACGTCTGGTACTGATTTTTACCTGTCTGATTTTGCAATTAAATTTCGAGAAGGTTAATATTGCTTTTGTAACCCCTGTCATGAGTAATGTATTTTCCCAGTAAACATGTCATAATTTTAAAGGCTGTTCAAGCGGCAGTATTTCTGTTGAAATAGTTTTGCATTCATTTCTGTACTGTTTTTTAACCATAATATAGTGCATGCTTTGAAAAGAATACACATATTTATGTACTTAACACTTTTTGTTTTCAGCAAAACCTTGCTCATTAAGAACTAAAAGAGTCTTAGAAACTGTATAAATGGGCAACTTCTCAGTGACAATATTTGCATTCAATTTTAATTCACCATCAAGTCTATATCTTGAAATGTATCCATAAAGTGACTGAGGAAAGAGTACATTCTGGTAATATTTTTCTTATTTTATTTTTTAACCCAAAATATATGTTGAAATTCAAAAGGTGCTTGCTACATGTGGTATGGCAGTATTCTATATTCTGTAATAGCTGAATGCTGTGTGAGTCTGTATAAAATTACAGGGGTTCACAGGCTTTAATATGGACACAAACATTCTTTTCTACCTCAGTCTTACTTCTAGTGGCAGGAGTAAGACTTGGGAAAAACTCTAAAGATTATCTAGCCTCGTGATTTTCAAACTGTGTTTCCTTGAGCTCTTAGGCTCTTTGGGGATATTTAGGGCCATGGGGGAAGGGAGGCCAAGTGGCCTCTTACCTCTTGCCTTTATCTGCTGTGTCTATTAGAGTTCCATGTAGGATGGGATAACCGTGCTGGAAGGAAGAGGTAAAAAATTACTGATGGAGGCTATCTTATAGATAAGGAAAGCAGGGTTTACTTAATGTGGCACTCTGAGTCAGTGACAATGTCAATTTTGCAACCCAGTCTCTTGTACCTTAGTCTTAAACCCACTCTACTAAACTACAATAAACTTTCCCTACACATTCATAGATCTTTTTGTATAGTCATCCTAAGCAGTATTACTAAAAACACACACTAAGAGATCCATAGCTCAATGTTCAAAACCGAGATACTTACTGAGGATACAATAACATGTTGTAGCCCAAAATCAAGCCCTTTGTTTGGCAATACCATTAATTTTTTGGTGCATTGTTGTAGCCCTTAGGTAAAATATTGATTCATCTATTATTTAGTAAAGTAATATTTTAGGAGTATTTTTAAACTTTTAATTGTGGTAAAAAAAAAACAGAACGTAAAATTTACCATCTTAACTATTTTTAATTGTAAAGTTCACTTCTGTTAACTATATTCACATTTTTGCTTGGAGGTATTTTGCACAGTGGAAGAAATTAATTAGAACTTAAATTCTAAAGAAAGAGAATTAAAGAAAGTAAAGCGGAATTAAGATGCTACTTTTCTCAAAGTGTGTCTTATGCAATAGTACTCCTATAAGATATGCCAAGTAAAAGAGTAACATGGTCAAATAATCTTTGGAAATGCAGCATGTTACGTCCCTCTCTAGGAAATTTACAGTGAAAATCTGTACCTGAAAAACTCTGAGAAATCACACTGTAAAGATCTCTTTGAATTTTGTATAATATAAAGTATTCTGAACAGTTTTTCCACAGACTTTCCTCACCTATTCTGCATTTTTTAAAAATCTATTTTTATTCTTCAGAGCTAATGTTTTGTTGAATACATTTTGGGAAATTCTCTAATAGAACTTCTGCAGATTAAAGAAAAAGACCTGTAAGGTAATGTTTATGCTATTTTTGTTAACTGGTTTTGTATTTACCAATCCTTTATCCTCATTTTGTTGACAGGATATTAATGGACATCCCATTAATTCAATCACTCAACAAATATTTAGGCACAGTGCTAAATGCTAGCAGTACAGTAATGAGGAAATCAATCAGGGCCCCTGATCTTACAGCGCTTACAGTCCAGGAAAGAAATCACAGCAAGTGGTCTAGTGTCTGAAAAAGAGAAAACAGAAATACAGGAAGCACGAGCAATTTTAGCTATCTCTGGCACTCACAGCTTATCTGGCTACGTTTGTTTTGTGTTCCCTAATTCTAAAATGAGAGAAGAGGGAAAGGGAAAAAAAAAAGCAGAACATCAATCCAGAAGTTTACAATCTGTTCTTTGAATAGAAATATGCCATATTTTCCTGAGGTCTACTTATGTATCCATTAGATTTATGGTAATTCTCTAATAATCCAAAGATGGGCTTCCATTGTTTAGAAAGAGGGAGATGGGAGGGAAAGGAAGGGAAGAAAAGAAAGCAGAGGAAGGAAAGAAGGAAGGCAGAAAGGAAGGGAGGGAGAGAGGGAGGGTGGGAGGAAACAAAGAAAATACAACGCAGTGTTTCCTGCTCTTTCTTCCTGTTTTAACTCCCTAGCTATATAAAGAGATGTTACCTTCTACATAAGACAATTCTTTTTCAAGTGTAAGCTGAAGACCTTGTTTGTTCAACAATCTGCATGTCATCATTGTCTTTCTAATACTTCACAGAGTATCCCTCAATCAGATGCAACTCTTGGTGGTAACTATGGGTCCTACCTCTGTCAGGAAATACTTCCTCTAATTAACTAACCAACCTTCTCACTCAGACTCTGACCTCTATGCTGGGGAATCCGTGTCTTCATCTGAGCAGAAGATGTCTCCTAAGCAAAGGAAAAGACAAACCCATGGGCATAGCCAGTACATGATTCTCTAGAACTGGCCCATCCCTAGAATACCTACACAAAAATGTTAGACATAGTCCTACCAAAAGATGCTCTTGAAAGGTTCAGAAAGAGCCTTGCCTTCTTATTGGACAGTTCCCTCATGTCCTATTTTCTTATGTGGAAGTCAATGACTTGAAGGGTAGCTCCTGTATATACTACTTGAAAATAAATGCTGTAGGTTACTGGCCTTTGGTCACAGAGATTTAGGAAGAAGGAAATGTTGCAAAATTTAAAAGGAAAAAAAAAGGCTTACAGCTAAGGGAGCAAAAAGGAAGACTTTATGCAAACTGTGGTTTCTTAGCTATATTTGCTGTCATTGATGTGTCACAGGTGATTCTATAAATTGGTTCTGAGCTGAATTCTCTGGGAAATTACAACTTCATTTTGTTCTTTCCTTCCTACTCCTCCCAGCCTTTCCTTCAATGGGAATAATGTGAGATAAGATCATTGTCAGAATACTATGAGGAAAGGACTCAGAAAAGAATTTGGGATTTGCAAGTTAAAATTAAGAGCCGTGTTAATCTGGTTTCTTGTTCTAGTTAGCTGGGAATCAATTTTCTAATTCATTCTCCTCTCTGTCATTTGCCTGTTGATAATATGCTAGGCCACTGCAGTACTTGTCCCTTTTTATTCCTTTTAATTAACTTTTTAAAATCAATTATCATTACTTGTATGGATTTCTAGTCTCTCTTCTCATCACATTTGTTTGGCTTATTTTTTATTTACACACCACTACCCACTGCTGTGAATTAACAATAACAAAAAATCTGCACTCTTCCCTTCCACCTCTTGAACTGGAAAAACAGTTAGCTAATAAGAGGCTAAATGAGCCTTAGAGTATAGAGAAGCTGGAATCCTTAAATTATTTAAATTGAAAAATGGCTGGTTTTACAATCAGAAAGACTCAAGTGGACTGTAAGCCCTACTTGATTGTCCCCCCTTATCCGGATGATCTTGTAATGACAGCTGGAGTTATCTACCATCAGCATCACTGTCCGCAAAGGCGTCTACCCTCTGCTCAACTCCTCAGCAGCCCTGGGGAGCTGGAGTTGTTTCAGGGGAGAGAGTCCTAGAGGACTGGAAACTTTATTAAAATGCAAAGCTGTCTCTAGTGACAATAAAAGCTCAGTAAACAGTGATAGATCTAAAACCACAGCACCAGACATGATCTGCAGAACAAAAAACTGAGATTTCATATACTGCCACCAATTGCCTAGGGTCAGTGTAAAATAAAAAGCAATGTGAAATAAAGAGTGGTGTAAAATGAAGAGCAAGAGCTGGAAGGAAAGGAAAATATCATGATTCAACGTGAGTAGTGCAACAAATGACATATGTCAGACCAGGCCTTGCAGACTTGTCTCAGGAAGCAGCCCTGTCGGATGTATTGTGGGAAGTCAGGGCAATGTCTGATCTGAAAGATTAGGGAAGTACCCCAAAAACATTCCTGATTTTCTCTCTGTAAGCAACTCATCCTTGAGCTATATCCAGGAATTTTCTGAAACTTTTTGTGGCTAATAGTTTAGTAGTAATAAGATAGTAATAGGAATAGTTTACTAATAGTTTAGTAGTAATAGGAATAGTTTACTAATAGTTCAGTAGTAATAAGATAGTAATAGGAATCCATCACACTTTTTGAAAGCCCTTCACTTAATTTGCCACATGACCATGAGGAATCTAATCTTCAACATATATTTTAAGTTACTTGCCCAATTTAATCGACTGTACTGCAAAATAAAACCTTAAATTTGTTTGACACTTTGTCCATTAACTCAAGGGACTCCACGTATATTACTCACTAATAAGTTGAGAAGTTGAAATGAAAATTAAGACACCAAAGTATAATTAAGTCATTTGTTGTAAGCAAGGAAAATTAAAAAACAAGATCCAGGTGATTTCAATTTGGGTATACTAAGCTCTTCATAAATCCCTCTTCCTTTATCGTGCATTCAAATTCCTTACTAGAAAAAAAACTACTCTAAGCACAAAAGTAGTAAATAATATTTAAAATAGCTCAGTACTCATAAAAACCAAAGTAGTATGTTCCATCTGATTTGAAAAACTTTCTCAGGAGAGATTTATCAACACTATCATCACCACCATGACAACTACCCACGGCCACTTATTGAGGGCTTACCATATTTCTCCCTAGCCCTTCTTTCTTCTCCAAGCCTCATCTTCCCTTCTGCTCAGGAACCTTGAAAAGATCAACATCAAAGTGTTGATCTAAATTACCTAACTGGCAATTTCTCTTTTTATGCAACTAGCAAGTTCAGCTAGCAAATGAAACTGTTAAATGAAGCACCCCATTCCTTCACCTTCAGCGGAAAACATTAAAATTCCTGGTCAGATCACAATTACGCTAACTATCAGGAGAACCCCCGAAGTATATAATACTTTTCTTCTTATTTTTCCTAAAAATATTGTGTTTACATTTGACATGTTTATATACTGATTTTTGTGATGAGAAAAGACTGGCAGAATTACTGAAGATTTTTTTCCATTTTCAGTTCAGAGATGCCTTAAGGTGTGAACTTGTACACAAGCTTCCTTCTCCAATGTAAGAAATCAAGGTCCTCTCTGTCCCCAAAAAAGAGACTGGGCACCAGAACACAGAGAGGCCCCTTTGTCCAGCTCTCTCCGCCACCCCCATTAATATGCACTGCTGCAAATGAGGCCCAGTGAGGAACTCCTCTGACTTGGGAGACTGGATTTTGCAAAACCCCAACCTTTGTTCCACAGGGACACACTCATGTCAAATGACAGTCCCCCATAGTAATTGTAACTCCACCATGTTCTCCCATTCAAGACAGGGCATTGGCATGCAAGTGAGTGAAAACAATGCTGTTACAAGGATAACCTTAAGTTTGCTGGAATTCATTCTTAAACCCCAGAACTTATTATTTCACATTTCTTGTAACATATCTCATGACACACCAGAGTCTCATGACACTGGGGTTGAAAAATATCCATTTAGCACAACTAGCAGCCAAACGGGCAGAGCTAATAAAGAAGAGATCCTTAGATCCCTGGAGCTAACCTGAGATGCAGGAGAGCACTCTGAACTACCACTGGCTCTTAAGAATCTTTCAGCAAATGACAGGACCACATTCGACTGCTCTACTCCTTCCAACCTGGTACCTTTCACACGAAGTTGGCTCAACAGCCTCAAATTTATGGCGCAGGGCAGGACAGAGGGTGTTTACATTAAACTAGGTTTTAAATAAGCTTAAGATACTAAACATTATTAACAGTATAAAATTAATTTTATGCACTGTGACTCAATTTCTTTTTATTAACTGTTTTATTGGCATGTGTTAACTTGGACTTTACATTGAAAACAAAATTAATTTTGAAATTTTCAGCGTTCGAAAATGCAATGATTTTCTGGAGAGCTTTTAACAGGGCCAATACTGAGACTATACCCCAGACAAGTAAAATCAGAATATCTGAGAATGGGACCAAGGCATCTGTATTTTTTAAAGCTCCATAGGTGATTACAATGTGTAACCAAGCTTAAGACCCACTAGTCTAAGGAAGGGGAAAGGGCAGGAGAGAGAGAGGTCAGTACAGGGAGATATTGAGAAACTGCAGTCATGCAATTATAATTGGTGTTATTTAGATTTGTCAACCCGATATTCTAAGAGCTGCCAATGGCACTGGAGATAGGCCTAAGACATTCCCCAACAGCAATCATTCCCTGTCTCCCTGTGCATCCATCCTCGGAGCCTTCTATCCCTGGGAGCCAGGGCAAAAAGGAAGTGGTGACTTCTACATGACTGCAGAATTCTCTTAAAATTGATTCAGTAAAACCTTTCTCTACTTCTCTCTTTAGAGGCAGGTAGAAGTAGAGAGTCCTACACCTACTACAGACTTCCTCAGAATAGACAGATTCAGACCAGAGTGGAAAAAAAAAATATGGAATGTCTATTGCAAGCAAGGTGCTAACTTAATCCTTACCACCACCCCATGAGGCAGGTATTAGATGTGCCTCCATTTTACAGGGGAAAACACTGAGAAAAAGCAACATAAGAAGGCTGCTCAAGGTCATACAGCTAATATGCGTCTAAGTCTGGACTTTTTACTCTAAGACAGATGGAAAACTGACCAAGGGTCACCCCAGCCATTCATGGACAGCTGTCTGTGTCAAAGGAATCTTTCATTCTTTAGGTAGGGAATCAAATTAGTATGCTAATTGTGTTCTTTTGCTACTATGTGTAAGCAAGCATTATACTCACAGACATAGAAAAGAATCTTAGTATTCAGACACCAGTATGGTATATTTGTCCTTTTGTGAAACATCATCACTAGTTCTCATGACCAATTTAAGTCTATTGGAGTTTCTTTGATTAAAAAAAATGTTTGGAATAGCTAAGAGAACCCAGCATATGCATCTAAACTCAAGCTTACATGGAACCTTTGAAAACAGGGTATGACTCCTTCTTGTAACATTTCTTTTTTTGATACTGATTTTTTAAAAATTTTTATTGGAGTCTAGTTGATTTACAATGTTGTGTTAGTTTCAGGTGTACAGCAAAGTGAATGAGTTATACGTATACATACATCCACTCTTCTTTAGATACTTTTCCCATATAGGTCATTACAGAGTACTGAGTAAAGTTCCCTGTGCTAAACTGTAGGTCCTTATTAGTTACCTATTTTCTATATAGTAGTGTGTATATGTCAATCCCAATTTCCCAATTTATCTCCCTGCACCCCGGTCTTTTCCCCCTGGTAAATGGACATCCTCTTGAATTCATGGTGGTAGAAAAGGAAAAAAAAAAAATACATTTTGTACGTTCTCCTTGTGAAGTCCTAGAGTGTGAGCTTAATTGGGATTTGGCATCAACCCCAAACAGCTGGAGCCATCTGTTTCCTATTTTGTAAAGTTTTTCCCAACCAGAAATTGCTAGCTACCTAAAGAAACAGCCTAAGGTAAAACCTGGCCTCAACCAATTTGAAGAAAGCAGTTTATCTTTTATTTACCCAAGCATTGCCTTGAGTAAATTGTGTCTATTATGTGCTAGGCACTGTTGCTCTAGCTATTTCATTTCTACACCTTTCCCAACTTACTGGCACTCCTGTCCCTCTTCCTCTCACACTCCCAAAGGCCTTTTCCCTGTCCCTCCACACCTCTGGGCCAAAGCCTGCTCCTATCATATGAAGGTAAAAGTGCTTGATAACTGCTAAAAATAGTTATGATTTCCAAGGTGACATGCATTTTAACAGTGATCAAGTCCTTTAATGCTAAAAGGGCAATGGTCTTATGATATAATTACACGCAGTGGTTCCCTGGAGACTGATGAAGCCTACTCTGATCTTGCCACTCTGTGGCGGCCTACTGCTCTCCTGAGGTCAGGTCCATGCCTTTCCATGTTTTTATCCCAAATGCTTGGCACACTGACCAGCATATTTGGCACTCAATAATGAAGGAAGCGCTGGCCTGAGGAAAAAAGTTGCAATAACAAGTTGCTGACACAGACGAATGGAAAGATGCTGGATGAGTTTTGAGCCAAAACACCATGGGGAGAGGCCAGGTGGAGCAATAAGAGGAGATAACCCAGTGCCATCATTTGAACTCTCCTAGAAGCCAGTGTCAGTTTTGAGAGGTTTCTGGGAGTTCCAGTTAGCTCTAGGATCTACAGATCTGGTTTTACTTAGCAGCTCTGCTGCATTTCAATTTGTTGCATTTTAGATGCACTGGAATTGGGATAACAAGTAACTGAATCATTTTCCAAAAATATGTATTGAGCAACTACTATGAACCAAGAATGCTGCAAGGCATTGCAGATACAGCAGCATAAAACCCAGTTTCTGCCCTCATGAAGCTAATACTCTACTTAAAGAGTCTGGTGTGAAAGCATTAATTACATAATTCAGTATTTAATTGGAGTCACAGTAAGTGCTCCAAAGGAAAACTGCAGGGTACCAAGAAAGCATATAACAAAGAGACATGACCTAATACAGAAGGTGAGGCAAAGCTTCTCAGAAAAAAGTCATTTAAGCTGATTCCTGAAAGATGAGTAGGAATTAGGTAGGCAGAGAATTCATAAAAGGAGTGGACATTTCTAATAAACACCTTTACCATGTGATACACTAGAGCTAATCCTGAGAATTATCTTGACTTCTTTTCTTGATGTTGTTCATGCAGAAAACCTTTTGAGGTCTTTGCAACAAGCTAGCCTATTCAAGGCTCTGAATTCAGACAAAAGGAAACACTGGCACAGAGAAAGAAATCATTTCCATAGATGTCAACAACTTGCTGAGGCACACACAAGTATACTGTGATCCCATCCATTACTGCTTTTCTGTGCTCTCACCTAGGTCATTAGCATGAACATTTGACATACCCCATCAGTACACTCTAGGCCAGCAGCTTTCAAATACGGAAATGGCCACAGAATAGACTTTCTATATGGCTCTGTCCAAAAACCTTGGGCAAAAGAAAAGGAGTTAGGAAAAAAGAAATGAGTCAAGGCCCTGAAAACCTCAGAGAGAGTCTGATCTGTATAAGGGATACTTTACCATCCCACCCACCCTTCTTTGAATATGGAGCCAATTCTTTGTAAGTTTGCAAAAAGGCATTCCCAAGCTCATCATGCTATTTTATACATCACCTTTCCTTGGCCCCCTTCTTCAGCTAATTAAATTCTTGTTCCTAAAAACTCACTTCTGGCATTTTATCCTCTTACCCCACTGTCCCAGTCTAATTTAGATATTCCTTTTTTGTGCTTTCATAGAATGCTGAACTTTTATACCTCATCACAGTTATATTATAATAATTGATTTACTTATCTGACTCATCTGCTTCTTGTGGGAGGAAGTTCCTTAAGGGCAAGGCTCATGTTTTAATCATTTTTGTATCCCTAGTTCCTAGCAGAGTACTACTTTAAAAATCCACTGAATGAATTAATGTTCATGCATGATACTTTTTTTTTTCTTAGCCTCTAAAGAGACATGGACACTTAGATTTTACATGTCTAGTAAGCAAGTCTGGTTTTGAACATAGGAAACTTTTGACCCACGCCAGCCTGAAATTCTTCTCCATTTATAGGTAAGCCTGCTGAATTGCCTTAACTAGGGTTTTGCTCTAGTCTTCCTTTGAAAACATCTTAAGAACTAAATAGACCAGTATACATGGTCCCACTGACAAATATATCAGTCAAGAACACGATTAGTTTTGATGTTCAGTGCTGAATAAGGTTCAATCATATGCATAAGTCTGATCTTTTAGACAGTGCATTTTAAATAACTTCCATGTTTCATATTCTAAGCTAGAAGCAAGGAAAGAATAAACTATGCCTAGCAAGATATTTATCAAGTAGTAAGTACTTAAATATTTATTTAATGAGAAAAGGAAAGGATACATTAATAAAGGAATAATTGGATGCAGGTATAAATATAGCATAATCCACAGGAATCGTCAAGCCATAAATTAGAATAAGGGATTTATCATTGGCAAAAATGACTAAACCAACAAACATAAAAAATAAAAGCTATTGTAAAGTCCCATTTTCCAATAAAACAGAATCAAAACTTCATTCAAATAGTGAAAGAGTGTGTTTAAAAAAAATACTGGGACTTCCCCGGCGGTCCAGTGGTTAAGACTCTGCGCTCCCAAGGCAGGGGGCACGGGTTCGATGCCTGGTCGGAGAATTAGGGTACGCACGTCGCACGGCACAGCCAAAATTTAAAAATTTAAAAAAACATACTAACCTGGAGGAGATAAAATTTGATATATGAAGAGAACGTATTATAAACTCTAAAGAAATCCCATACAACCCAATCTTTCTTCTCACACCCATCCTCCCCCACCCCAGCACACACAATCACCACCCTTATATATACGCCTCATGCTTGTCTTGTCTACTTGCTCTTCCTAAAATAACCTTGATTTGGAAAAGAGGAAGTTAGAGATGATAGCGGGATAAAAGAAAGTTCCCTCCAGCTAAAATTCTCCTTCTTCCTTCTCTGCCTGTTATTCTTCAAGATCGGCATAATTGCCACCTCTTCTAATGAAAACCTTTTTTGATCTGCTATAGCCCCCCAGCTAACTGCCACCTTCCTCCCCACTATCACTACAACTTACCTCTTCCCCTCTTTTGCACTTATTTCACTATCTTTTATTATAGCTCCCTATATCTGTCCTTTCTCTAGGATAGGAGCTTTAAAGAGGGGTTGGGTCTCACTTCCTTTTTTTTTTTTGAATTTTATCTTATTTATTTTTTATACAACAGGTTCTTAATTAGCTATCTATTTTATACATATTAGTGTACATATGTCCATCCCAATCTCCCAATTCATCCCACCACCACCCCCCCGCCACTTTCCCCCCTTGGTGTCCATACATTTGTTCTCTACATCTGTGTCTCTATTTCTGCCTTGCAAACCAGTTCATCTGTACCATTTTTCTAGATTCCACATATATGCGTTAATGTACGATATTTGTTTTTCTCTTTCTGACTTACTTCACTCTGTATGACAGTCTCTAGGTCCATCCACGTCCCTACAAATGACCCAATTTCATTCCTTTTTATGGCTGAGTAATATTCCATTGTATATATGTACCACATCTTCTTTATCCATTCGTCTGTTGATGGACATTTAGGTTGCTTCCATGACCTGGCTATTGTAAATAGTGCTGCAATGAACATTGGGGTGCATGTGTCTTTTTGAATTATGGTTTTCTCTGGGTATGTGCCCAGTAGTGGGATTGCTGGGTCATATGGTAATTCTATTTTTAGTTTTTTAAGGAACCTCCATACTGTTCTCCATAGTGGCTGCACCAATTTACATTCCCACCAACAGTGCAAGAGGGTCGCTTTTCTCCACACCGTCTCCAGCATTTACCGTTTGTAGATTTTTTGATGATGGCCATTCTGACTGGTGTGAGGTGATACCTCATTGCAGTTTTGATTTGCATTTCTCTAATAATTAGTGATGTTGAGCAGCTTTTCATGTGCTTCTTGGCCATCTGTATGTCTTCTTTAGAGAGATGTCTATTTAGGTCTTCTGCCTATTTTTTGGTTCGGTTGTTTGTTTTTTTAATATTGAGCTGCATGAGCTATTTATATATTTTGGAGATTAATCCTTTGTCAGTTGCTTCATTTATGAGTATTTTCTCCCATTCTGAGGGTTGTCTTTTCGTCTTGTTTGTAGTTTCCTTTGCTGTGCAAAAGCTTTTAAGTTTCATTAGGTCCCATTTGCTTATTTCTGTTTCTATTTCCATTACTCTAGGAGGTGGGTCAAAAGGATCTTGCTATGATTTATGTCAAAGAGTGTTCTTCCTATGTTTTCCTCTAAGAGTTTAATAGTGTCCTGTCTTACATTTAGGTCTTTAATTCATTTTGAGTTTATTTTTGTGTATGGTGTTAGGGAGTGTTCCAATTTCATTCTTTTACATGTAGCTGTCCAGTTTTCCCAGTGCAACTTATTGAAGAGACTGCCTTTTCTCCATTGTATATCCTTGCCTCCTTTGTCATAGATTAGTGGACCATAGATGCATGGGTTTATCTCTGGGCTTTCTATCCCGTACCATTGGTCTATATTTCTGTTTCTGTGTCAGTACCATATTGTCTTGATTACTGTATCTTTGTAGTATAGTCCAAAGTCAGGGAGTCTGATTCCTCCACCTCCGTTTTTTTCCCTCAAACTGCTTTGGCTATTCAGGGTCTTTTGTGTCTCCATACAAATTTTAAGATTTTTTGTTCTACTTCTGTAAAAAATGCCATTGGTAATTTGATAGGGATTGCACTGAATCTGTAGATTGCTTAGGGTAGTATACATTTTCACAATGTTGATTCTTCCAATCCAAGAACATGGTATATCTCTCCATGTGTTTGTGTCATCTTTGATTTCTTTCATCAGTGTCTTATAGTTTTCTGAGTACAGGTCTTTTACCTCCTTAGGTAGGTTTATTCCTAGGTATTTTATTCTTTTTGTTGCAATTGTGAATGGATTGTTTCCTTAATTTCTCTTTCTGATCTTTTGTTGTTAATGTATAGGAATGCAAGAGATTTCTGTACATTAATTTTGTATCCTGCCACTTTACCAAATTCATTGATTAGCTCTAGCAGTTTTCTGGTGGCATCTTTAGGATTCTCTATGTATAGTACCATGTCATCTGCAAAGAGTGACAGCTTTACTTCTCTTCCAACTTGTATCCCTTTTATTTCTTTTTCTTCTCTGACTGACGTGGCTAGGACTTCCAAAACTATGTTGAATAATAGTGGCGAGAGTGAACATCCTTGTCTCATTCCTGATCTTAGAGGAAATGCTTCCAGTTTTTCACCACTGAGAATGATGTTTGCTGTGGGTTTGTCGTATATGGCTTTTATTATGTTGAGGTAGGTTCCCTCTATGCCCACTTTCTGGAAAGTTTTTATCATAAATGGGTGTTGAATTTTGTCAAAAGCTTTTTCTGCATCTACTGAGATGATCATATGGTTTTTATTCTTCAAATTTGTTAATATGGTGTATCACATTGATTGATTTGCGTATATTGAAGAATCTTTGCATCCCTGGGATAAATCCCACTTGATCATGGTGTATGACCCTTTTAATGTGTTGTTGGATTCTGTTTGCTAATATTTTGTTGAGGATTTTTGCATCTATATTTCATCAGTGATATTGGTCTGTAATTTTCTTTTTTTGTAGTATCTTTGTCTGGTTTTGGTATCAGGGTGATGGTGGCCTCGTAGAATGAGTTTGGGAGTGTTCCTTCCTCTGTAATTTTTTGGAAGTGTTTGAGAAGGATGGGTGTTAGCTCTTCTCTAAATGTTTGATAGAAATCTCTTCAAATATTTTCTCGGGTCCTTTCTCTCTTCTCCTTCTGGGACCCCTATAATGCGAATGTTGTTGCGTTTAATGTTGTCCCAGAGGTCTCTTAGGCTGTCTTCATTTCTTTTCATTCTCTTTCTTTATTCTGTTCCACGGCAGTGAATTCCACCATTCTGTCTTCCAGGTCACTTACCCATTCTTCTGCCTCAGTTATTCTGCTATTGATTCCTTCTAGAGTATTTTTCATTTCAGTTATTGTATTGTTCATTTCTGTTTGTTCCTTCTTTAATTCTTCTATGTGTTTGTTCTTTAATTCTTCTAGGTCTTTGTTAAACATTTCTTGCATCTTCTCAATCTTTGCCTCCATTCTTTTTCCAAGGTCCTGGATCATCTTCATTATCATTATTCTGAATTCTTTTTCTGTAAGGTTGCCTATCTCCACTTCATTTAATTGTTTTTCTGGGGTTTTATCTTGTTCTTTCATCTGGTACATAGTCCTCTGCCTTTTCATTTTGTCTGTCTTTCTGTGAATGTTGTTTTCATTCCACAGGCTGCAGAACTGTAGTTCTTCTTGCTTCTGCTGTCTGCCTTCTGGTGGATGAGGGTATCTAAGAGGCTTGTGCAAGCTTCCTGATGGGAGGGACTGGTGGTGGGTAGAGCTCTGGCGGGCAGAGCTCAGTAAAACCTTAATCCACTTGTCTGCTGATGGGTGGGGCTGGGTTCCCTCCCTGTTGGTTGTTTGGCCTGAGGCAACCCAACACTGGAGCCTACCTGGGCACTTTGGTGGGGCTAATGGCGGACTCTGGGAGGGCTCATGCCAAGGATTACTTCCCAGAACTGCTGTTACTAGTGTCCTTTTCCCCACAGTGAGCCACAGCCACCCCCCGCCTCTGCAGGAGACCCTCCAACAGTAGCAGGTAGGTCTGGTTCAGTCTGCTATGGGGTCACTGCTCCTTCCCCTGGGTCCCTATGTGCACACTACTTTGTGTGTGCCCTCCAAGAGTGGAGTCTCTGTTTCCCCCAGTCCTGTCAAAGTCCTAAAATCAAATCCCGCTAATCTTCAAAGTCTGATTCTCTAGGAATTCCTCCTCCCGTTGCCGGACCCCCAGGTTGGGAAGCCTGACATGGAGTTCAGAACCTTCACTCTAGTGGGTGGACTTCTGTGGTATAAGGGTTCTCCAGTTTGTGAGTCACCCATCCAGCAGTTATGGGATTTGATTTTATTGTATTGCGCCCCTCCTACCGTCTCATTGCGGCTTCTCCTTTGTCTTTGGATGTGGGATATCTTTTTTGGTGACTTCCAGTGTCTTCCTGTCGATGATTGTTCAGCAGTTAGTTGTGATTCCGGTGCTCTCACAAGAGGGAGTGAGCACACATCCTTCTACTCTGCCGTCTTGAACCAGTCTCCTCATTTACTTTTATATTTATTCCATTCTTCCTCTCTTCCTTCTTCATTCCTAACGCAGAACCTGGCAAAAAGTAGGAACTCAGAAAATGTTTGTTGCATGGAAGGGAAGAATAAAAGAAAAAAAAGAAGTTTATTTCTGATGAAAAAAGCCATTTGTCTTCTTTCTTCAAAATATTTTGTCTTTTCAAATTCAGGGGCAGCCTTTTTTTCCCTAGGTGTTAGGGTGTGTGCCCTTGAACACCTTACTTTGGCAAGCAGCCCAAATTCCATTTCCAACCAGCTGAGTTATTTTCAGTTTCTTTGTGGTTCATTCATGCTTTTCCCCTTCATTGACACATTAACGTTTCATGGTGAGTGGGTCCTGTTCAGCTGGCAGCCCCTCTCAGTCCCACGCCTCTAAGCTGTACTCACTTCACTAGTTCCCAATTGCCTGCCTCTTGGGGAGCTCTCTGTCATCAGTGTCATCTAGCTGGCAGAGGAGTTGTTTGTTTGCTGTTGTCATACCTAAGTTTTGATAATTAACAACATGAAGCAAACTCAGAGAATGAGAGACCTCTGCTAGAGGCTATCTTCTCCTATATGTTCTTTTCAAAAGCACCTGGCTTGTTTTAAGAAAATGAGAGAAATACAGATAATGAAAGAACTGGACAGATCTAATATCTGCTTAATTTGGTATCTTGTTAAAATCTCTCATGTTTATTCTTCTCAAATACCTACACTCTTTCCCTCCATGCCCTCTGCAATAGTGACTCTCAATGAGTTTCAAGCTTGATCTTGTTTTGTAGGTAATGAATTTATACCTTAACCTCACAAACAGCACTAATCCATGAGCAAATTTAGTAATTAAAAATCTAGCATCTCTAAAGCATGGCATACAAAGGTTTTGTTTATTGGCTTCCAAAAGGAAATCACACATACACACACAACTATTTGTTACAAGGTTAGCATTTCAGGATTAACTTTTGTGCCTTAGGCCCTTAGTAGGTGCTCAATAACTCCCCATGGACACACTGATTTGTTTTAGTAGCTCCCTGTTATTTCCAAAAAGACAGCATTTTCCAGATTTTTCTGGTCAACAAATGAAATGTACGTCTTTTGTTTTAAAGCTGTGGAAATAGGATAATTCATATTGCGAGGTTATTTATTACCAGCCAGACCCTCATCTTGCTCTACAGGGCTCTGATAATCACCTATTTCAGAAGCCATTAGCCTTCTGTGTGTTGTAAAGCACTCTTCACTATAACGTGTCTATGCCTTTGTATTCTAGGGGGAGGAATGGTGTGTACTGAAGTAACAGACCTCTGTTGACCAAGTAAGAAAGTCTTTGATGCACAAATAGTTCATTAAACTGCTTTTATTTGATACTGTTGAAATTAAACAGTGTGTGGAATCCCTGCCCAGGTATGGGAACATGTAAAACCTTTGAGGATATGTACATTAATTCAAGTGCTTAATGTTACTGAAACAGAGACTTATAAGAAAAATGCACATTGAAAGAATGTAACAATCAAAGCTTAGGCACTTATAGGAGGACAGCAGGAGCTGGATTTAACTTATTGATTTTAGAACCACTGTTTTATAAAAAGGAGGTAAAATATTGCTTTTACTGTTTTCAGATAATGACTGTTGTTGCAAATTATAAAATTTAATTAGCTATATAAATGCCAGAGGAACAAATAGTGTGCTATTGTCTTGATATCTTTCCAGAAATTAGTCTTTTAAATAAATTTGCCATATTAATCATCTAAAAATATTTTTGATCACTGAATTAATAGTTTGCAGCCTGTTTTCAGGTACTCATTGCCATAGGTGATTGCTTCTTAATTACTACATGGGTTCTTTCTATTCACTAATATTAATTCATGTTTTCTGGCACGGTCCCAAAGGCAGCCTTGCCCTATATCTTCTAATTACTTCTATAATTGAATTTGCCCACTTTTTCTAACCTATTTTTTAAACTGACTGTGTTTGTTCATGGTTTATTGTGTCTTTTTTGTGTCAGTTCTCTGCAAGCAGAATGTACATTGATTCTTTCCTCGTTTCTCATTAATTTTCAAGAGCTTTGCTGCATGTCTGTTTTTTTAGTCTGTCAGACCTATTGCTGAACCAAAAAAATAAAAAGACTCTTATTATTAAAGGTTAGGTAAAATAGACTGAAGTTAATTAATTCATTAGTAAGTCTGAGCCAATTACTGAAGGCTTCTCTTATTTATATACTTGTTAACAAGACAGAAATGAGAAAGGCCAATTACAGGCACATGTCCTTCAGAAGTTCAGCAAGCCCAGAGCTTATGCATTTATTGACACTCCTCCAAAAAAAAATTCAGCTCATCTATCAGATATGTGAAACTACATTAAAAAAATTGTTGACTAACATTCTATTCCATTCTGTTGATAAATTCTAAAGGGTTTTCCCCCATCCAGATAGCTTTAATATGTCTAATATTACTAAATTCTTCTAAAATTATCTCAAAGAGCATTACTTAGCCTTAGAGCAATTACAAAAACAGAAAAAAAAATTTATTCTCTGGTTTTCAGTATTTTCTTCTTTCTAAGCTTTTAATTCCTGAATTGGGATACTTGATTAGCACATTTTATATACTAGAACCCTTTAAATATGTTCCACTTGATTTTTAGTGAATATGCCAAAACTTTACAACATGTAGAAAGGCAGGTTTTCCCAGATTTTTCCTGGTGACCAATATAAAAAATTGTAACTGCTTCATCCATACAAACTATCTGCACAGTACATACTATAACCATTACTTCCCCTTCCCTGCCTCAGAAATATTTTAATTTAACTGGGGTTGGGAGGAAAGGGGGTTGGTGACTGATTAGTTTTTTATACATCTATATTCTCTTTATAGGTTTGTGTCAGCATGGGACCAACAAATCAACAGAATGAATTGACACTAATGTCTCAATAAATTGACTGGTTGTTTGGCTGAATTAAAACTAATTTTAGTTATGTTTTTTCTTTTTCTTTTAAACTTTTTAAATACTGTATAGATATGGGTTTCCACAGTCAAGTGATGCCAAAATAATGTCAGGGTTACTGCTGCCTTAGTTTTTCCTCAGTTCCAAATGTATTAAAATTTAATCGATTGTTTTATAGCATGATAATAACAATCACAGCATTAGAAAATAAGAAAGAATCTCAGCAGGTGATTAGTTCAGGTCCTTGATTCTTGGAAGACCAAAGAATAAAAGTTAAAAATATGTAGTGTGCCTTATTCAGGAAGCCTTTCTTTTTTTTTTTTTTTTAAATTAATTTATTTATTTATTTTTGGCTGTGTTGGGTCTTCGTTTCTGTGCGAGGGCTTTCTCTAGTTGCGGCAAGCGGGAGCCACTCTTCATCGCGGTGCGCGGGCCTCTCACTATCGCGGCCTCTCTTGTTGCGGAGCATAGGCTCCAGACGCGCAGGCTCAGTAGTTGTGGTTCACGGGCCCAGCTGCTCCGCAGCATGTGGGATCTTCCCAGACCAGGGCTCGAACCCGTGTCCCCTGCATTGGCAGGCGGATTCTCAACCACTGCACCACCAGGGAAGCCCGGGAAGCCTTTCTTAATACTTTCTACATCTGAAGTTAATACTTTCTTGCCTCCAAATTTTCATACCCTCTTATTTATAACCATTTTATGGACCTTTTCACTTTTTACCCTGCATTATAATAACTTGTATCTTTTTCTCTTCTGAATTATTACTTAATTGAGGAAGTAACTATATATTATGCACTTTGTAGCCCCAGCACTTAGCACAATGCCTGGGAAATAGTAGGCCCTCAAGAAATATATGTCAAAAGCATTAGGAATAAGGAGTCTATAATCTCCTTTTAATTGTTCACTGTCTAACCTCCCTCACTGTCTGGGCTAACTAAAGAGTCTCTTGCTTGAAATCAGTTAATGTGTCTTAATTTTATGTGGTAACTACAGTAAATGGGTAACAAATGTTGCATTATTAATTCAGAATGTAGGTTTCTCTGCTCAAGATTAAAATTCTATACTAATTTTTCTTCGAATGAACTGTTTCTCATTCCTTTAATTACTACATGACTAATTTATTTATGACTTTACCAGCCTCCAGTTTGTGACTTTGGGCCAAGACCACACAGGCCCTCGTTACCACTCTTCCCAATTCCATGTGCAGTGACGTCTCGGTATATTCATCAACACCTGTGTGGAACAGAAATTAGATTTCCCAGACTCCTTTACCTTTTACCCATCAGTTCTTCAAACCCCTGCTGCAGTGACTGGTTTTCCTTCTTTTTTTTTTAATATTGTCCCTGACTTTCTTTCTTTTCACCCTTCCTTCCTTCCTTCCTTTCTTTTTCCTCTCTCTCCTCCCCTTTCTCTCTCTTCCCCCTCCCTCTGTCCCTCCTTTTTTCTTTCTTTTTGCTTTTTTGAAATAAGGTACCTCATAGCTATGTCTCCTAATAACAGCACTTCATATGTTTATAATGATTTTCCAGTGTATGAGCTCTTTTCACAGATATCAACTTATTTGATTTTTTCAGGCTAAATATTATGCAGATGAGGAAACTAAAATTCAAAGAAGTTAAGTGACTTGCCCAAGGCCACACAGCTAGCTACAATTTCAATTTTTAAATTCCTGACTTGTTTGCCAGAGAGAACAAAATCCAGAAGGCCCCCTTTTCTTATGTAGTTCTTAACTCTTAAGTGAGGAAACTACCTAACAATTGGATTTGCAGCCAACTAAATGATTTTTCCAGTAATTATATAGGTCATTGTAAGGAAAAGAAATGTGGCCTAGTAGTTTAATGCACATATATCATGTGAAAATGCATATTTTTGATTCAGTAGGTCTGCATTTCTAATGAGCTCTCAGGTGGCCTGGGGGCTGAAGCTGCGGTCCACGGACCTCACTTGCAGTAGTTAGGCCTAGTGGACAGAGTGAGGCTCTGGAGTTGGAGGAACTTGATTCAAGTCCTGGCTCTTCTGTTTACTGTGACTTTGGGCAAGCTACTTAGCCCCTATGAGCCTCAGTTTCTTCATCCTTAAAATGAGGATAGTAATATGTATCTTACTGAAAGCCAAGGGAATTGACTTGCAACGAACTGGCCTTCTTCCTCTCCATGCTACTGCCTGATCAATCTTCCTAAGGTCCCCCTCCACTCAGAAACTTTCCAGTGAGCCTCACTGCCTGGTGAATCATGTACAAACTCCTCCCTTTGAGCCTCAAACCTTCAATGGTATAGCCAAAGTCACCTTTCTAACTTGATCTCTCCTTACTTCCTACTCACACCTTATATGTAACCAACACATTAGATTTCCTATTTCTTTGTCTTGATTCAGCTTTGTTCCACCCAGTCTTCATCATATCTATCTCATTCTTCCCTTTAAGTCCCTTTTCCCATCCAGGTTCTTAACGGGAGTGTTTTCCTGCTCTCTATCTCCTCTCATTCCTAACTGCCACACCTATCTAGATACGTCTCTCTGGATTGGAATTCTCATAACACTGTTTATATCTATGGATGGTTTCTTTTGTATTCTTTCTTATGTTTTAGTTATTTCTACAATGATCTCATATCCTATTAGACTCTAAGTTCCTTGAGAATGGGGATCGGGTATTGTTCAGATATCACGGTAGTAAGACCGTAACTTTGGGGCACACAGACCTGGGTACATACCTCAGCTCTACCATTTACCAGAACAAGTCTCCTAACCTGTCTCAGCTCCAGTTTTCTCATCTTTAAAGTAGGGGCCAATAATACCTAACTTGCAGAGTTACTGGGAAGAAATATTGTACATATAAAATACCTCACACAGTAACCAGCACATAGTAAGAGCTCATGTGAGTGAAACTGAGTAGATTAGAACTGACCATGTAATCCCAACAGAACTCAGACATGTATTCTAGCATATGAACAACTGAACCCAAGCCCAGCCTTCCAATTTATAAGAACATTTTAACATTTTCTTTTCTGGCTATGTTTATATCAGTGTTAAGTCTTATCAGAATATTCCATATTCAGCCCTCTTCAAATCAAAGTACATTTGTTGATCTAGCTCCCAGTGAGTATAGTTTAAAGTGATAATGGAAAGGTAACATAGTATGGTTTAAAAAAAAAAATCATATGGTTTATAGTTAAACCTGGGTTTGAATCCAAACTGCCACTCTCTTGCAATTTCCTAATCTCTCCAAACTATAACAATCTCAGAAGTTGGATTTGGGATGTTTTCACTTTCTTCCTTGTATTTGTCTATATTTTGGGGATTTTTTAAAATAAAGAGTATATTATTTCTCTAGCCTAGAAACAATAATAATACTATCATGAGTGACAGCAATAACTTTTAATGCTCCAAATCTCCACTTTTGTAAACTGAATTCATATTTTTATATATGTGTGTGTGTGTATATATATATATATATTTTTTTTCTTTATTTGTTTGACTGTTCAGGGCCCTTGTGGATTTAAATGTTTTGCTTATTTCAGTAATTGCTAAGGAGCAGTACACTCTTTTTATATTCTTATCAACTAATTTTAAAAACAACTAAATAGGGACTTCCCTGGTGGTCCAGTGGGTAGGACTCTGTGCTCCCAGCGCAGGGGGCCCGTGTTTAATTCCTGGTCATGGAACCAGATCCCGCATGCATACCGCAACTAAGAGTCCGCATGCCACAACTAAAAGATCCCACGTGCCGCAACTAAGACCCAGTGCAGCCTAAATAAATAAATAAACAAATAAATATTTTTTAAAAACAACTAAATATATCAATAAACTGTATCACCATTCAGTTTAAGATGGGGGACAAATAATTTTTTTATAACTAAAAGTTAAATTTTGTCAATGTAACCAAATTTCACTCAATGCCTGGACACAGCGTGAGAGATAGAACCAAGTTCTATCTAAACTTAAGGCAGTCAAAGCCAAAGTCACGGCCCTAGTCAGTATGTTGTTTTGTTAATGTGGGTAAAGAGGACTTAGAAAAAAAAAAAAAAAATATGGGGCAAACCTTGTTTTAATCAGGGAGTATATGGAAAGAAAATTAAATGCCTATATTAAAACCTATTCTTTCAGACTAAAAATAACATTTTCCCTCAGCCTCAAGAGACAATCATAAAACAATGGCTCATAGTGCTTTTAGAACAGGAACTGAAGTTATGTACTGTACATGTATTGTCCTACGCAGGAGGAAGGCAATGTTTAAAGCTGCTGTCACCTCCTGGAAAAAAAAAGAATGGAAAAAAAAAAACTGGGATTCTCAGTCAAGTATGTATGCATTTTCTGTTTTTCTGTCTTGTGGGTCTTTATTGCTAAAAATATTTTTATGAAATTGCTCTGTGCTTCTTTAAGCTTCGTGTGGTCTTGTTTGCTTGTTCTCAAAGCTCAAACCATGACATAGTTATGAAACATCTTGAGTTATTAAAAGTAGAGAAATTGTACTTTGTTTGTGAACTGAACAGCAGACCAAGCAATGTCTTCGAAAAGAAAGATCTGATTTTGTATAAAAAAATGTTCTTTTTCATTATAAGCTAAAATGATGATTCCAGGACAAGAGACAGAAATTATCACTTGAAAGCTGTAACGTTGACACTGTCTACATAGCTGTAAATGAAGTAGAGATTGGTTTCTATTTCTTGGCCTATTTGGCCTTATTGAGTGATCAAATCTTGAGAAGTCACCTTGAGATTTAAGTTACCAGTCTGCAGCATACTGATGATGAACTTAATAACAAAGAGATATTTAATTTCACTTCCTGAGGCATAAACACAAACTGAGACACGCCATCAAATGGTTAAGAGCATGGGCTTCAATTTAGACCCACATGAATGTGAGCCCTGGGTCTACCCCTGGCTAACCATATGTGATCTTTGGCAACTTAACCTCATGAAGTCTGTTTCCTCATCTGTAATGTGGGGATTTATATCATATTTCATCAGAGTTAAGATGCATATTCTTTCACATTTTAACATCTCTGATATCAGAATTCATCTTAGAACTGATGATTTGTCTTGGTTTAAATAGTAAAGCTTTTTTCTTTCTTACTAGTACATAAATCGTGGAATTTACAATCTACGACATTTGGGATTCAATTAAGTAATATATACTTCATAGAATTGTCTTGAGATATAAATAATGATATAAAACCTAGAACCTGGCCCACAGAAGACTCTCAATAAATAATACCCATTAATGTTGTACAGTATGATTTTCATAATCTCTGGCATTTTCCTGTCCTTTAGTCATAATTTTTGTTTGCCAAAACTGGAAGTTAGTTTCTTTGCAAAAGCCTAGTGTTGGAATAGTCTGCCTACTGAATTGTTCATCAAATTTCCTCTAATTTCTCTGGCAGCAAGATATTGACCCTAAGGGTATAAATCTGAAACATGATCAAAATAAAGATTTGTGAAAGTCCACACTGATTTGTCAGATTAAGTTGTCTGCAGACAAAAAGAGGAGTAAAGAGTGAGCATGCTTCACCAGCTCCTGGCCCGTGGTTAGCACTACAGCAGTGTTGTAGAGAGGCAGCAGCATGCACAGAATGGTTAAATAGCATAGATTCTGAGCTAAACTAGCTGAGTTCAAATCTTGGCTCTTCTGTTTACAAGCTGTGTAACACTGGACAAGTTACTTAACCTCTCTGTGGCCTCCATTTCCTCCTAGGGTTGTTGTGAAAATGAAATGAGAGCTGTCTATAGAGAATGCTTTGTAAGTTTGCTATTACTGAAAATACACCCTTCTTGTGTTTAAGTTCCTTAAAAAGGTCTGAGTTTTCTGATACTAAAAGGGAATATTCTAATCAATTTACTTTTCAAGAAGGTAACTGTTATAATTCTATTAGAGCCTTATATATAAATATATGTTTATATGTTATATAAAACATATAACACACAAACAGTGCCTTTGTGGTATTTGTAATCATGTGACCCAACTGATAAAACTAGTCTACCTATCAGCAAACACATGATTGGAAAAAAAATCAAATAAGTCTGAGGTTGCTTCCAACAGCCTCTGGGGTGTCCGTATTATATCTTGTTATGGCTAAAATTCAGTATAATATAGGTCAACCTGTACCCGTTATGATTAAGAATTTTTAGATGGACGGCCTCCTTCTAACATTTTTTCACTTGTAACCTATATTATTCTAATTTTTTATAGTTGTGAACATGACTGTTGTGCCTAGAACAACTATGGCCATCAAGCAAGTATCTCTAAGCCCTGAGATTGGGCATGGCTTTTAACTTATTGATCACACCTTTAAATATAGAGAATAAACTCTGAAATGAAATAAAGCTTACCAATAGTTAGTCATTATTTTTTGAGTGGTAATTATGTGGTAATTCACTTGAATAATTGTAATCAGTATTATTTTTTCATAACCAAAGCACATTTTTAGCTTTTCTCTTTCTCTCTGTTCAAATTTTGTTCACTCTCTAATGTCTGTCATTAGTGTCAATATCAAGAGACTACAGCACAGTGTGTTAGAATTTTGGTGTCCCAACAACTTGGCTCCAAAACCCAGTCTGTCACTCAATTAACCCCCAAAATCTTTGATAAGATTCGTTCTTGCTTATGTCATAGGTCTGATAAGGGCTGGGTGGCCTTCCTTTATCCTGTAGCTCTGCTATCTAATGCATGCTTTCCACAGTCATCCTTGTAGGGAAAGCAGAACGTGGAGGGAACCAGTCCTGGAAATGACTTATGTCACTTCCATCCAATTCCATTAGCTAAAACACAGTCACACAACTCGAACCGAATTACAAGGGAGGCTGGTAAATACCAACTTCCTACTTGCCCAGCTAGAAAAACTAGTGTGGTGAATACACAGCATTTTCTCTGCCACAGCACTTACTAACTGTATTACTTTAAGCAAATTACTTAACTTCTCAGAGCCTCAGTTTTCTCATTTGCAAAGTGGTGGAAATAATACCTGTCTTGCAAAGCTGCTATGAGGATGAATGAGGAAAGGAGTGTAGAGCATGTGGCATATGACAAGTACTCCATAAAACTGTTATGTTTTATTACTAATAATCAATAGTTTCTCCCTAAAACACATACATGCATAGAACCCAAGCCATTAGCACCCAAGTTCTTTGGTCCTCACCGGTTTAGCTCTCTACTGATCATCTAGCTCCTGCCCAGCTTGCTGGGAGTGCAGGACTCAAGGCAGCTGAGACTCTTGGCCACGGGACTGATGTCAGTTATCAGGGTCATACTACAGGAACTGGGGTAAGGAGAAACCAAAGCCAGAGCAGTACACTGAAAATGGGCTCTATGTTCTCCAGGAATCTTGGAGGGGGAGACTGAGGGGATGAATTAAAGGGGTGGAGGACAGAGGGGAGAACTCACCAGTTGTGTCAACTTATGCTCGAATGGACCCCAAGTCCCAAGATGGCAGCTGCAAGAAAGGGGAAAAAGTGAACACATACTGAGTACTTACAATGTAGCAGGCATCATGCTGGGGCTTTCACACAAGTGACCTCATTTAATTCTCACAAAGATCCTTAGGTAAGAAACATTAACCCCTGTTTCCAGTATGGTCAAAATAACTCACCCAAATTTACACAGCTAGTAAGTGACATAGTTGGGATTGGGTCTTCAAAATCCTAATGCAGTGCTCTTTGTACTACACCACCACTTTACGTCTCCCAGTGATGCTGAATTGTGCTGAGGACCAGCAGATCTCAGCGAATAGACAGGAAGCTTATCCTCCTCAAGAGAGCAGGAAGTAGATCCATTAACCTCCTCAAGCAATCCCCTCTACACCTACTTCTCACATGACCAGAACAGCTTAGAGTACAATGGGAGACCCCTCCCAAACACATACAAATACACCCCTATCTGCTTGCTAATATTTGAAATTAATTTCACTGAGGGAGGCAATGAGTTTGTGGATGGGTTTCCATTAACATGTATGTGATATCATTTCTTTTGGGGGGCACACGGAGGGTGGAATGATTTTATTGAATAGAGCAAGGACTTGGATGGAGAAAACTGATTAAACCAAGGCCACAGCTCCTTGATTTCACCGGAAAATGACCCAGAAGAACTTCTGAGTCCTCTGTAGCCATGTAAGCCTAGAATATGGTGGGAACAAGTTCCATAGAACAGTCTCACAAAGTGAACCCTGAGTACCATGCCATAAAGTACCCTCAGGGTATCCAAATATATTTAGACAAACCAAAGGATTTGGGACTCGTCATTTTACAGGAACAATACGAAGACAGAATTACATCTGCAGCAGTATAACTGAAATGAATATAAGACCAGGTTTTTCCAATCTGTCAAAATAAATTTACTTGGAATTGTGAGCAGCATGAACTCTGTACGTTACAGTCTCTGCCTCTATTTTTAACACATGTTAGGATTCTACCTACTGATTTGGGCTGATTCTATTCTACTGAAGTATAATAGTTCATAAGATGCTCAACATCACTAACGATCAGAGAAATGCAAATCAAAACTACAATGAGGTACCACCTCACGCCGGTCAGAATGGCCATAATTTAAAAGTCCACAAATAACAAATGCCAGAGAGGGTGTGGCAAAAAGGGAACTCTCCTACACTGTTGGTGGGAATGTAAGTTGGTGCAGCCACTGTGGAAAACAGTATGGAGGTTCCTCAGAAAACTAAAAATAGAATTACCATATGATCCAGCAATCCCACTCCTGTGCATAAATCTAGACAAAACTATAATTCAAAAAGATACATGTACCCCTATGTTCATAGCAGCACTATTCACAATAGCCAAGACATGGAAACAATCTAAATGTCCATCGACAGATGAATGGATAAAGAAGATGTGGTACATATATACAGTGGACTACTACTTGGCCATAAAAAAGTACGAAATAATGCCATTTGCAGCAACAAGGGTGCAACTAGAGATTATCATACTAAGTGAACTCAGAAAGATAAAGATAAATACCATATGATATCACTTACATGTGAAATCTAAAATATGACACAAATGAACCTATCTATGAAACAGAAACAGAATCACAGAGAGAACAGACTGGTAGTTGCCAAGGGGGAGGGGGTTGGGGAAGGGATGGAGTAGGAGGTTGGGGTTCGCAGATGTGAGCTTTTATATATAGAATGGATAAACAACAAGGTCCTACTGTATAGCAGAGAGAACTATATTCAGTATCCTATGATAAACCATAATGGAAAAGAATATTAAAAAAAGAATGTATATGTATGTATAGCTGAATCACTTTGCTGTACAGCAGAAATTAACACAACATTGTAAATCAACTATACTTCAACTTAAAAAATAATAAAGGGAAAAAATACAGATGGTAGTACAAAAATATTAAAAATAACTATACTTTTTAAGTTCAAAAAAAAAAACAGTTCATGACCCAAGATGCCTCTCTTACTTGCAATATATTTTAGGACTCCTTTGTCATTTCTGTGAAATGGTGTCTTCCTTACTATTACTTTTCATGGATACTACTTAGAACAGGGTTTTCACAGTCTACATTGTACTGAGATGCAATTCAGTGTAGTGGTTAGTGGTTTTGTTTGAACCCAGGCTTCATCGTGTACAAGCTGTCTAACTTTGGGCAAGTTATTCCTGTGTGCCTCAGTTTCCTCATCTGTCAAATTTGGAGGTTAATAGTGCTACTTCATAAGTTTGTTTCAAGGATTAAATAATTTAATATATGTAAAGCAATTAGAAAAGTGACTGACACGTGATAAGAGCCCAATTCTCTAACAATGATCTCAAGGATGAGGGAAAGGGCCTGGGGGAGAGAAAAATCCAAGCTGTAAACACTTTTATATCATGCAGTGGGAATGGAGAAGTGGTTAAAATTTGTCTCACGGGTCTATGCTTCAACAGTTCAGAAACAAAGACCATTGCTTCTCAAATTTTAATGTGCTTATGAATCACCTGGAGATCTTGTTAAAATGAGGACCCATCTGTTAGGTCCAAGGTGCAGGTTGAGATTCTGTGTTTCTAACAGGCTTCCAGGTGATGCGGATGCTGCTGGTCTGCAGGCCTCACTTTGAGGAACCAGAGTCTAGAGAACACCTATTCTAATTGCCACAAAGGCTCTTTCTCTAGGACAAGAAAACTCTCCAGGGATCTTCCTTTAACTTAGTTTCTTTTGTCATTTTGGTCATGGGTCAATAACATGTTTGAAAATAAGTATTGATTCTGAGGAAAAAGGCATAGATATTCTATCTTGAATTACATAAAATATTTTTAATCCTTAAGCATTTGATGATTTTTCCCCTTAGGATCCAAAATTGGCTTCTCCTTTCTGTTCATTAATTACAAACTAAAGGACTGAGATGTTTTTTGAGGTAGGCAAAATGTCTCCATCTGCTTTCCAAAAAGGGATGGGATCAGCAAAACCAAGCATCCTCTTGCCAAACGGTGACCTTCGCCAAGCAACCAGTTCTTTAATTCTAACCTCATGCACACTTCATAGGAAATGTAAACCACATGTTTGTGTTCCACTGACAAATCATTGACATTTCTCATAAAAAGGTTTTTGATTGTTTAGGAGCTTCAAACTACCAGGCACTGTTTTGCTAAGACCAAAGTTGGGCCTTAGCAAACAGCTAAGTTGCACAGCATTCAGATCTGAAAAGTCTAAATCCAGTCAAATGACCCTTTTTGACCTCACAGATTCAGGTTAAATTAATTTTTAATCATTTAGTCAATTTCTTCACTATCTTCTGTAGATACTTCCTCATAGAAAGTTAGGCTAGTCAGAGACTTGAACCTGTGTGTGTGTGTGTGTGTGTGTGTGTGTTTTAAAACATGTCTACAAGCAAAATCAACAAGCATCATTTCTAATCTTTTCTGAAGCCAGCAAAAAGCCCTCAGGAAGAGTGATCCACATCCCACCATCAAGTCACCTATGACTAATTCTTACTTCTAATTCCACCGAGATTAAGCCAGAGTCTTACAGGAGGAGTGGGCAAACTTTTTCTGTAAATAGCCATTAGTAAATATTATAGGCTTTGTGAGTTATACAGTATATTAGTTTGCTAGGGCAGCTGTAACAAAGTACCACAAACTGGGTGGCTTAAACAACAGAAAAGTATTGTCTCACAATTCTGGAGGCTAGAAGTTAAGATCAAGGTGTCCGCAGGGTTGGTTCCTTCAGAGGGCTGCAAGAATCTGTCTCATGTCTCATCCCCGGCTTTTGGTGGTTTGCTGGCAATCTTTGGCATTCCTTGGCTGCATTACCCTTATCTCTGCTGTCATCTTCACGTGGTGTTCTTCCTGTGTACATGTTTCTGTCCAAATTTCCCCTTTTTATAAGGATACCAGTCATATTGGATTGGGGCCCGTTCTCCTCCAGTGTGACTCCATCCTAATTTAAATGATTACATATGCAATGACCCTATTTCTCCAAATAAGGTCACGTTCTGAAATACTGGGGGTTAGGACTTCAACATATGGTTTGGTGGGGAGGGGAGAACACATTTCAACCTATAACATATAGTGTCTGTCCTAGCTACTCAACTCAGCTCTTGTAATACAAAATCAGTCATAGAAAATCCATTAAAAAATGGGCATGGCCGTGTTACAGTGAAGTTTTACTGAGGAAAACAGGTGGCAGGCAGGCAAGCACTAGTTAGACGAGCCTAGTTTTAGAGTATCTCTGATCCTTTCTGAATATGAAAGAAACCAGGAAGAGATTTGGCACTTGGCAAAAAAGAGAAGAAAAAACTTTTCAAGTTTTGAGAATATCTACTTTATATTTTATATTCTAGTCACAATGTTTTACATTAGGCTTTAATATGTTATATTTATAGTCAGATATAACCTGAGTTAGTATACATAGTTTCAATTAAGCAAACTGGTATAAATTTTATGATGATGACTCTAATTATCATCATATACTTTGTCTTTGGGCTGTTACTAAGTTCTAGAATGACACAGAAATAGACCTTTCCATTTAACATTATGCTGCATGCTTTGCTTTTTAGTATGAATTGTCCAAAAACATTATAATTATTTGTGATTTTTAATCCCATTAGAAATATGTGTATATTTATCCTCATGAATACATTTGTATATTCCTTTCCATATAATTAATATTTCTAGAATGCCTACATGCACTATATTTGGTTGTGTACAATGAGTCCTGGACAAGACACAAACATTGTCTCCAGGAATTTACTCTGTCCTGGAAGATATATACAAAGGAAACAGATAATATAGTAACAAGTATTCAAACATCATCCAAGATTTACATATATACCTGCCAAGTAGGGGGGATTGCTTTGTCCTGCTTGGGTTCATATACATGCATATATATGTGAACCTTGCATCTTCACTTACAGAACCTTAAATGGAACCAAATTAGAGAGTTCTGTAGAGTGTCATAGATGTAAGCGTGCTTTATAAAGCTTTCACAGAAAGCTTGAAAGTTGACTATGTAGAAAAGAAATCAATCAGCCACATACTATATATTTTACAACAGTAGCAGAGGTCATGCTCCCACTTATATTAAAACATAGACTGGGCTTATTAATGTCCTTTTATATTAAGACACTGGGCCTCTGGAAAACCCTGGCACTCTTCCTCTATATGGTTATAAAGATGGCTAGAGTTAGAGGCCAGCATCTGCTTTACATTTTAAGGGAACAGATGTGCAAGTAGTGAGTGGTCTTATTGAGGATGAAACAAACCCAGTCACAGGTATCAGAATTGGATGTTGGGGGCTCATTCATCTTCAGCAGAGGTGCCCCACAAAATCACTTACTTGGAGTGCCCCAAGAATGGCCTTGTATTAGGATCTGAAAGAAAATACCCACTGGATTGTACCAATTATAAAATAGGTCAAATTTGGGGTCCAAAAAAGTGGACCATATGCCTTTAATCAGCTTTGTTACCTAAAAGGTTTTCAGTTCAGACAGAAATTTTCAGAGAAAGTGTCAGCTATGATGATATATATAAAAAATGCTATATGACCTGTAATGTCAGATATATGTGGCTTTAATAATTTTAACTATTTTAGGCCCAAAGAAAACTTCTAAAATCATAATTAAAATGCAGTTGTTTTCTTTATAATATAGAAACACCACTGCATTTCCTGACTACTATACCCATGACCTTCAATAATACAAGCCAAAATCTGCCTTTACACATACAGTGGATTTCATAACCACACATAATTGACTTTTACTGCCTGAAATAAGATTTGAGCTCAAGGAATAAAACTAGAATTTATTCTACAAATAAGACAGTAGAACATCCCTAAATTTTTTTTATTCTGGAAATTCTTTTAATCTCTTGGATTCCCTGGTCTATAGTTTAGAAGCAACTGTCAACTATCCTAAGAATTTTGTACACATTTGTTTGGATATGGGGCAGTTTCTCTCTTTTCCTTCTACTTTTCCTAAAATAAAGGGAACGGACATCCATCTTCCCACAGAACTAGAAAAAGAGAATGGAACTAAATGGCTTTTTCTTCTCAACACTTTGCAAACTTTAAAAAAATGAAGCACTACAGCACGTCAATGTAGAATAATGATAATATTAATAATGATGGTGTCGATGATGATAATGATGAATTAGACAATATAATTCTCTTCTTATTCTAAGTGTGAAAACTGAAGCAAAATGATGAAGTGCCTTTCCCAAGATCAGTGGCTCCACAATTAGAACTTGGGCTCTTCCTCCTTTCACACCTCTTCTTCTGAACAAATATCACTAATGTTCATCCTCACCAGGAGAAAACCATACTGGCCTACTCAATGGCCAATTAGAATAAATTGTAAATTAGGACAAATATGATAGGTAATACAAAAATCAAAAGCTCTCTAAAGAAAAGGAACAAAAAACCTGAATAAATAAGCTTAACGGTCCATTGTTTATGGGGAAAATGATGAAATTATCATCAAAATATTCTATGAATTGAGAATGAAGATACATTTCTATGTGGAAAGATTTTACAAAAAAAAAAACTACCTAGAAAAGTAAGACTCTTCTAGGACAGGTATTAGTTTTCATAAAAGGGGCATTAGTCTGTGTCTGGTAAGAGAAAAAAAATGCTTTGTGTGAATCTTGGTGAATTGGTTAATTAAGATTCTGCATACTAACCCACATTTAAGGGAATGTTTGTGACTCTGCTAAGCATCTGGACGTTAAAACTGTGTCCACACAGGAGCGTGTTCCAATTATCCCCGAACTGGCCCCACAGAGTCTCAATCATTCAGGTGAAAACACCCCTTTTCTTTAAGAGCAATTTTAGGGACACAGGTTAACAGTAAATACTATAATGCTTCTTTTGCCCTGAGGAAAAAAAAAAAACCTAGTCTAAATATCAATCCGCAGATGCCAAACCTGTGCTTAAACAAAGTGCCAATCTGCTCCCCCATCAAAACTCTGGGTGAGGTATTGTTTCCACATTCAGGGACATTAGCCCAGCAATGCAGGAAAAAAAATCTTCATTTGGACAGTGCATCTTTCAGACATTCCCTTCTTTTATTGATTTGTTTTCTCCTGTCCCTTTTCTCCTTCTTTTGTTTCCTTATCATAGCTTCAGGTTATTACGTGCAAAGTATTGATGGGAATGGATGGTTTTGGTCGATGGAGAGCTAATGCATCCCTAATCCCACTATTGTTATAGAGTTATGCTTTACTCTGGTCTCTGATGGGGGAAAAGGTGCAAAGCTGTTGATCCTAGTTTTATTTGTCACAAACCCATCCATCAATCAAGCGCAAGCATGTCTGAATGCTGAATGACATGTGGGTCTCAGCTGAAAAAATTCGATAACACTGTATTGTCAGGTTTCTCACTCTTTTTTTGATAAGAAATACATTTGACTGAAATAGATAAGCATGCAACTACTAAAGACTTGAAGAGAGAAAGTGACATATTGGCACCAAAGGTTATATATATCTTTGGTATTAATGATACTTATGAGTAAATAAAATGGGAGGGGACAGCTACAGCTAGAGACATACAACATCCCTAAGGCTTGGTATGTTTAAGTATTGTCGCTCTACTATTATTATTCGGATTTTCAAATATTAATCTGACTGTATTTCACAGTTGGCTACCCTGGTTAAAATGTAAGCAAATGTGCATTTGGTGAAGGTGGTGAGGTGCAAGGAATCAAATATCACTTGTTTATACTGCTCTAAACAATACAGATAGATCCTTTTTTGTTATGTATGGTAGGTAAACCCATGGAATATTTTTGTGTATATATGAACTCGTAAGTTCACAACTGTCTCCTCTTGTGAGTGAAAGCATTTGGGGGAAAAAAAGCTTTAATTATTTTAAACTGGAAATATATATG
The DNA here is from genome assembly GCF_028564815.1 of Eubalaena glacialis. Lineage (NCBI taxonomy): Eukaryota > Metazoa > Chordata > Mammalia > Artiodactyla > Balaenidae > Eubalaena > Eubalaena glacialis. The sequence goes on along the minus strand of NC_083721.1, from coordinate 86,672,011 downwards.
CATGTCATTTTAATAGTGACTTAACTTATAATTACAGTCTCAAAAATGGTTTTTGTGTGTCCTCTTCATCCTTAGTTACTAAATTAGGTACTTTAATACATTATGAAAGCCTGTCTTTTCAGTTATATACAATTTTCTATTCATAGTTATTTCAAGATAATTGCATTTGGAAATAGTTAAAGCATTAAAAACAACACTAGTATAATGTAATTGTAGGGGCAAAATTAATCAACAAATCAGAACATTTTAAAAACCATTTTATTTTCTTGTCATAACATTTTAGAGAAGACAAGTATTTTTTTAAATGACCTAAAAAAGCCCATCAAGAAAGGTAACAAAAAGATAGTCCTGAATTAGAGGGCACTAAGATGAATGTTTTGTAGCCGTAAGTATCACCACACTATGAAAGTAAGCTATTTTTTCTCTATTCAGTGACTGGGGGCTAAAAAACTGCAAAAAAATCAATGTGGAAGTGCTTTAGATTTGTGGGGTAAATTACATGTGCTTGGCCGCTCCATTGTATTTGCCCTATATTCTATACAAGATACTTTAGATGGAACTGTCACATAATACATATACTTCACATTGATTTTTATAGATTTAACAGAACTTGAATTGAACTCCATAATAAGCAAGAGAAACTGTATCTCCTTCAAATCCCTAATACCTGGATTATTCTTGAAATTCACTAAATAGTAACTCCCAATTTTAAATTCATGGTGAGAGACAAAAAAAATCAAATTTAATTCCTAATGCCCCTCACTTTCTGTTTTGCTTCTCTTATTGACATTTTTATCTCAACTTCACCACCTCTTTAAAACCATGTTAATTCTTAAAGATTTCCCAGGAGGGCCCATGAACCAGCAAACGTCCCGTTTGCCAATCGAACCTTTGAGAGTTGCTAGAAGTTCCAAACAATGAACTTTCTGTTGACTATTCTCTTGGATTTCCAACTTGCTTTAGTTTGGCCTCAGTTTGCAGATTTCTAGGCTGCTGTGAATTCTGATCCCATTCAAATAAAGTATCTGAAGCCACCATAAGGTTCAGGGAGTCCATGGTTATCCCAAGGGCAGCCTCTCCTAGCCAGACACTACCTATGAGGCTCCAAACAACCCTAGTTGAGAGAGAAGCAATTCAGTCCCTAGTCAGAAAAATACTATGAGGTTGTTCCAATCAACTCTGGACATCCAGGTCCTGGCCTCTGGACAGAACTATAACTTAGTCTACATACTCTTAGAATAAGGATTTGTTGAATCTAGGGTGACAGTTCCACAGTGGGTCTCCAGAAAGAATATGGACTTTGTAATTTTACTCATGATGATAAGAAACAATAGCAACATCAAGAATGCAGGGAACCATCTTGAGATTTGGTGGTATTAGGGACTCATTCCATCCAGAAATGCCTTGGGAAGAAGGATGAAATGTGGGATAAAGGGGATTTATGTTCTGGTGGTATTTTGAAACATTTTTGAAATATTTTAGAAAATATTAAATTTTATAAATAAGAAATGAAGTCACATTGATAATGCCATAACCCACAAGTAGCATTTGTTGCTTGTCTATAATATATATGTGATACAATGAAATATTGAGACATTAATCAATTGGTCTCATGGGAATATCTTTAATATGGCTAATTACACATTAATAATCCTATTCCAAATCTCCTCTGATTAAAGAAAGATCATTAAGAGAAGGTCTATTACTTACAAGTGACTTGAAACCAATATTTTCACATAAATGAATGTTAAAGATAGCCAAGATATTAAACAATATCTATTTTCCCATGGGACACAGAATTTTGAACTCTACTCCAATGATGAAAGGATCTAGAAACAGCTTTTTTCCAATGACTATGAGATAAAGTTCTAATGACTTCTGCTAGCCCTACTTAGCACAACAACTGTGTGTGTGTGTATGTGTGTGTGTAAAACCATTTCACTCTGGGAACATTTATTATAGCTAATATTTCAATCAAACCTTTTTTTAAATGGGAACAAAATAATATTAGGAAAAGAGAAAGATATGTATAAAGACAACTCTAAAACTCTACTAAAGAACACAAGAGAAGATTTTTAAAAATGGAAAGATATACCATTTTTCTGATTGAGAAGACTCAAAATGATATACAGATTCTTTCCAAGTAAATGTATAAATTTAATATAAACAAAATAAGAACCCTAATACCATTTTTAACCTTAGAGAGTAATTCTAAAGTTTACTTGGAAGAATAAATGTGTGATAATAGTCTAAAAAATGTTAAGAAATTTGAGAAAGGTCTTTTTCTACCAGATGGCAAAGTATACCGTAAAGCTTCCATAATTAAATAGTGTGTGTTCTAGGAATTTGTATCCCCTGGGTCTCCAGTTATGATGATGTTCACTCTTACATTGTAGTTTTCTGTAGTCTAAATCACTCTCCAAATCCCAAAGGGGAGAAAATAGGCAAAGCAAAAATATATTTCTTATGTTTCTTAGCTGTGACTTTTTTAAGCTATAAAATTACTAAAAGGAATCATATGAAAGTATTTATTTAACCTTGCTAAGGTTAAGTAAAAGCCAGAAACTATAAAGGAAATTTCTGACAGCTTTAACTTTATGACAAAATATCAGCAACAAACTTCTATATAGCAAATAACACTAAGAAAAACTGAAAGAAAAATGATTGAGGGAGTTCAGATGGCTACAGCATCTCTTAGGGAGAAATCCGTTAACATGTACATTTAAAATGCAGATACCCTGTACCCCAGCAATTCCATTTACAAGAGTTTATGCCAAGGAAATAATTGTATACATTGTCAATTATGTGTGTAAAAGGATGTTCAGTGTGGCATTTTGCGTTTATAATTGCACATAAAAGGGGGGACACTAAATGTCCAACAGTAAGTAAATGGTTCAATAGATCATGGTGCTTCCATATAATGGAATACTATACAGCTGTTAAGATGGATAGTATTAAAATTAACCTCTGCTGAGTTCCACTGGCAAAACTCTGAGTTAAACGCAATATCTCATTCAATCCTTTCAACAATGCTTTGATGTAGCTATAATTAGAAATCTCATTTTAAAGATGATAGGGCTAAGACTTAGGTAAAGCGGCCCAAAAACATATAACTGTCTCACTCCAAATCTGGAACTTTTAGAAGATCTGTATGTACTGACACAGAAAGATATTAGTGAAATACTAATATGAAAAGGGAAGTTGAAGAATAATATATGTGAATAGAATAATAAGAATAATACAAATGTGAAGCAGTCACATTTATATAAATAAATGTAAAAAATCTAATAGGGATGTTAAAATGGTGGCCTCTAGACGGATGGGTCTTTTCTACTTTCTTTTTACTTAACTATATTATCTGATTTTTCAGCAAGGAACACATATTACACTTTTTAAAGTAATTAAACTAAATAATTCTAAGATAAAATAGTGTTTTAGAGCAGTGAAATTATTCTAGCAAAGGTAATTATTTAAAATGAAGTGTTTTGAGACTCCCTATGGCTTTGCCTAAAGAACACATTCCCATAAATAGATGCTGTGTAAGTTAGAATATGAAAATTCAGCTGCCCTTTCCAATGATCAAAAACTGATATACCAGTGGAGAGATAAAAATGATTTCTCTCGGGCTTCCCTGGTGACACAGTGGTTGAGAATCTGCCTGCTAATGCAGGGGATACGGGTTCGAGCCCTGGTCTGGGAAGATCCCACATGCCGCGGAGCAACTAGGCCTGTGAGCCACAACTACTGAGCCTGCGCGTCTGGAGCCTGTGCTCCACAACAAGAGAGGCCACGATAGTGAGAGGCCCGCGCATCGCGATGAAGAGTGGCCCCCGCTTGCCGCAACTAGAGGAAGCCCTCGCACAGAAACGAAGACCCAACACAGCCAAATACATAAATAAATAAATAAATAATAATTAAAGGTGCTAATAATTTAAAAAAAAAATGATTTCTCTCTATTGTCTAATTACCTAGTAGTTCAGGTACTGTTTTAAAGCACATTGGAATAAATATTTTTGAGCAAGCTAATATGAATTGTTTTTTGTTTTTTGTTTTTTTTTTGACAAAAAGGATGAACAAAGCAAGCTACTTTAAACCTACTGTCTCCATTTTTCAAAAAGCATCCTGTAAGGTTAGTCGTACTTTTTTCCAGACAATGTACTTATCTAGGGGATCCCTAGTGCAGTGGGCTGAGCCTGCCAGATCAATACAATGAAATCTGCACTTGTCACTTCCAGGGGTGTAGTTCTTGAGACAAAATCACCATCAAACATGAACCTTCAACCAAACCATGATCTTATCAAACACCCCTACCACTTTTCTTTTCTCTCTTATTATTTTATTCCTTTTTTATTTAGTGAAATCAAGTTAAAATGGGTATCAGGAGGAAAATTTGAAGGCACTGTAGCAAGGCAATGCAGTTCTACTTTCTCAACTGGAAGATGTACTAAGTGGGACCCAATGTATGGAATTACCCCCTTCATAAGTGAGTTTTCATTAGGATAACTGGTATCATGTACACATAGTCTCCATTACACTCACTCCATCTAGACCAATTTGAACCTAAGCTTGTCTTGTATGTGGTAATGCCAGAAGCCATCAGGCTGCAGAACTTGGAACGAATCCTCCTCTCCTGTCCTCTCCTCTTCTTCCTTAACCTCCTCCTCTTCTTCTCCTCCTCCTTTTCCACCTTCCTCTCCTTCTTCCTCTTCCCTTTCTCTCTCTCTCTCTCTGTCTCAAAGCTACTGAATTTTTTATTCACTTCCCTTAAGAACTAGGCCTTGCTCTAGCCCTGTGTTGTTAAGTAAATGACTAAATCAGGTTGCCATCTTATATAAATATAAATGAGAAGGCAGTCAAAAGTGGTTCAAAATAATGGTTGTCTAGTACCTATCTCATAGTCCTTAAAGAGATCTTCATAATCTGTAAGGGAAACCTGACAATAGTTTTTAAATATTAAAGATCCATAAAATAGTAGATGTTGTACGCTCTTATTTCTCTAAAGAAAAAAAAAAAGTATCTCACAGCCCAACAGATTCTAAGAAACAAGAGGGCAAGAAAAAAGTCTTGACAATTACTCTTGAATACCAAGATCTTAAAGCTCAAAGTGTCTGGCGTTCCAATGAACAGACCCACACAGAAGGAGTCCAACACAATCAGCACTGCCATGAAGGTAGGGTGATCATATACCTTATCACTTCTAACTCTTTTAACAATTAAAGCGGTGCTATTAATAATTACTAATTATGTATAATTATAAAAATTATTAACCCAGGATAGTCCTGGAAAACAGATGTATAGCCACCCTACCTAAAGGCAAGAAAGGATAAAAATAAGATTTGGAGCAGAGGTAGTGGTGGGTAAGGATATATGGACAAACATTATTTTTCTGCATTTAACAGACAATGTTTGATAAGTATATTTATAAAATCTGCCCACTGTGTTACAGCTTGATAGGACTTTGGTAAAGTACTTAAAAACATACCTCATCTGACTTATTCAGCAAGCTCAGCTATATGGACTACAGCCTAGAATTGAGTTTCTGAGTGGCAAAGCACACCCGTTAACATTCATATGCCTAAGAAGAGAAAAAAGAGAAGCCCCTCAAAACTTCCCTCAGAGTTTACTCAATCTCCATGAAATGTAATCCATTAACACATTCATTTAACTAATGCCAGCCATGCTGGCAAATCTTTTTTTTTAGAAATAAAAGTTGCATATCAGAAAATATAATGGGCCTGGCACACTCATAAGGAGCAGAGAACCTGATAGCCTCATTATTAGAGGATAGACAGAAGAATCCCAAAGCATAGTCTCTGTGGCCTATAAAACTATAGCCTCTAAAGATGCCACTGTTCTACAGCACAGTAAAATAACTGATGTTCATCATTATGACCTTGAGTCGAGAAGAAAGTTGTAATTTAAGTAGAGAAGCAGTACAGTGACATTGAAAGAACACTGACAACGGAGTCAGAAAGACCTAGGATATAGTCCTAACTCTGCCATTCACTAGCTTCGTGACCTTGGGTTAATTATTTAATCCCTCTAAGCATTATAAGCATTAGCATCATCTGCAAAACAGGAAGAATACCTACCTAAGGATGATAATAATGATGAAGTGGGTCATGTTTTTAAAAGGTCTAGCACTGTGCCTGCCGTATGGGAGCTGCTCAATCAATGGAAGTTATTACTCATGTTCTGTATGTTCTATTTAAAAAGAATGTCATCCTGAATGGCAAGAAACGTTACAAGATTATCACTATTGGGTCTCCCCCTATGGGGTGCTAACGGAGACAATTTAGAGCAGCAAGTGTCACAGCTTGTTTAGGCATAAAAATCAAATATCCAGGCAGGGTCATGTAAGTGAGAATAAGAATATGAGTAGCAATCCTCACAGACTAGCAGACCAGAAAGTGGTTGGGGGCAGGATAAAGGGTTATCTCAGGGGCAGGGTTCAGGCAGTAATAGAATACCATGGATAAAAAGGTCCTCTTTCCAGAGTTGGAGCCAAAAATCCAGTGACAGACCATTTGACCAGCAGGCATAAAATTTATAAAATATAAAAAGAAAAGGTTCTTTTCATAAAAGATTAGTCTTTGGAAGTTCTCAAAGTAAAAAAATGTTTATAAATGGATTGCACTGCCTTGAGAAGTAGTGAATTTTCCATCCACAAAATAGTATTCAAATATAACTTAAAAGCCTCTTGGTATGGGTTTTGTTGAATGGATTTAAGCATTGGCTGGAAAACTGAATTAAATCACCTTATGATGGGCCTCTCCAAAACTAAAACAATATTTCATTTATGTAGAATAATTTATTTTTTTTAATTTTTTTAAAATTTATTTATTTTATTTATTTATTTTTGGCTGCATTGGGTCTTCATTGCTGCGCACGGGCTTTCTCTAGTTGTGGTGAGTGGGGTCTACTCTTCGTGGCGGTGCATGGGCTTCTCACTGTGGTGGCTTCTCTTGTTGCAGAACACGGGCTCTAGGCACACGGGCTTCAGTAGTTGTGGCACACGGGCTCAGTAGTTGTGGTGCACGGGCTTAGTTGCTCCGCAGCATGTGCGATCCTCCCAGACCAGGGCTCGAACCCGTGTCCCCTGCATTGGCAGGCGGACTATCAACCACTGCGCCGCCAGGGAAGTCCTATGTGGAATAACTTAGAGATTCATACAAATGCTAAGTAAATGAGATGCTATTGTAATTATCTTTTTTTCTGAATATAAAATGAATGTAAATTAACTGAAGAAATAAGGTATCAAAGCATATATACAAGAGAAAATAAATAATCATAGTTCTACTCTTCCAGAGACAACCATCATAAACACTTTCTTTCAGTCTTTCTTCCATAGATATTTTCCAAAGTTGAGAATTTATTGCACATTCAATTTTTACCCTACATTTTTTTTGCTTTGTTATATCATAATCATTTTTGTGTCATCAAAAAATGTCTTATGCAGCATTTTAAGGTTGCAAAATATTACATTATCTCAATACCTCAAATTTGGGCACAAACTCACATGCCTAAGTAGGAATCCTGTTCGGCCACTTCCCAGCAGTGTGAATTTGGGCAATTTACTAACATCACTGGGCCTCATATGTAAAATGTCAATAATAGTACTACCTACTTCACAGTTTTATTATTAGGATTAAATGAGTTAATCCATGTAAAATACTTAAAAGTATATTATTGCCCCTGCGATATCACCCTTTATCCTGCCCCAACCACTTTCTGGTCCACTAGTCTGTGAGGATCGCTACTCATATTCTTATTCTTGCTTACATGACCCTGCCTGGATATTTGATTTTTATGCCATAGTAAGTGTTCAATAACTTTTAATTATTACTGTTGCTACTCATTTTTCTAATATAAGCCATTTAGATTGCTTTCAATCTTTTCATTATTATAAATAATTCTGTGATAAACACCTTTGTAATAAATGAGTTTTTAAAGAAATTCTTCACAATCCAAACTCTTCAGCCATTTTTTAAAAATCTGTTTCAGCTGTGTGCTTTAACTATAAAGCAGTGGATGAATAAATGCTATTTATCCAGAACCACTGGCTCTGTGAATATTTTTTAAGGAAGAACAATATCTATTTCTATAGTTTTCTTTCCTCTTTTTTATTGTGATACAACACACATAAAATTTACCATTACTGACACTTAGTACACTGTTGTGCAATTTGCCAATATGTTGTTAGACCACTTATCCCAAAGATCATCAAATATAATGCACAGAATGGAAGAAAGAAAAAGTAAATGTTATTAGCCTTAAAATGTCTCTCATGAAAAAGGAAAAATAACTTCCTCATTCTCAAATTTTATTAGGAAACCATTGGGTCCAATCACCAAACTATAACCACCTTAAATCCTTTCTGGAACACATATACATACATACTTATTAAAACTTCAATTGCTTATATCTCTGGAGTCAGGAAGAAGACGGCTGAGGGAGGACTACCTCTTAAGGAGTCCTATTATATTGACAGTTCAGGCATTGTGGAAGATGGTTAACGTAAATTACCCTATTTAGTCCCTATAAAGACTACAAGTTACAACTATTGTCCTCCATATAACAGGTGAGGAAACAGGTTTGGAGATGTGAAGTAATTTGTCTAAATTTACACAGCTAAAAAGTGGCAGAGATGGGACTCAATCTCAGATCTGCCTGGTTTCCAAGTTCCACACTTTCCATTATACCATGCTGCCTTGTTGATATAAGTGTGTATTACTATCCCAAGAGAAATCGATTCTCTGAAAGTTATAACAGAAATTCCAATAACCATCTAGATAGAAAATTGCAAGTCTACAAACCACCAAATCCAGTTTTTGCAACTTTTCTTAATGGTTGATTTAGTTCTCCTAACATTTCATCCTCCTCTACTGCTGTCAATTTATCGCCTGGATATCTCAACATCCCTGAAAGGGTTATTCTGAATGGATTAGACATTAGCACTGTCAGTTCCATGCCAAAACACACAAGGCTTGTTGACCCAACAAGAAACTGCTTGTAAAGCAGCTTTACCTAAACCAAAACCACAGATCTCAAAAGCCTTTTTCTTCTATCACAGTTTTTTTTTTTCATATTTGACAACAAACATACACAGACTATCAAGAAGAAAGGGAAAAAAATGTTTTTTCACTGAGTTACTAGAATTTAGTGATAGAAATTAGCAGTGAAAAGTAGTCTTCAATTTATAATCTCATTCTATCCAAAGCCTTGTATATTTGCTCATGTTCTTGAGTTTTCCATGATGCTTAATTTCTCATTTGCAACCCAAGACTAATTTAAAACTGTTCCTAACATTTTTATATAGAAATCCCTTTCTGCTTCACCTGCTCTTACCTTACTCTCCTTGCACCCTTCATTCCCATTCCACCCATACCCTCTGAGGTGGTGTATGACTTTCCTGAGGTATTACCAACCTTCTTCAAAGAAAAAGAGCTAACAAATACTGTAAACCTTAGGGAAAAAAAAAATCCTTCCTCGATGACCACAATTTACAACCATACTATTTAGTCTAAACAGAAATTATCAATTTTAAGTTAACTGTCAACTCTTTAGTGGGGCCTGCGTTCTGCTCTGCTGTTTAATGTTCAGTGTTTTAGGGCGAGGGGTCAGCACGTGTCCACAGAGCACAATACTCTTTTTTTCAGAATGACATTCATCTGCCCCGACAAAACTAACTCTGTCAGCAGAAACAAGTCACAAGCAATGACTATGCAGATTTACAATGACATCTCCATCAAAATCTAGAACTTTCCATGGCATTTTAACCAAAAAAAAAAAAAAAAACCTGTGAAGAACTAAGTTTCTCTTTCTCTTTCCCTCCTTTCCTCCCTTGCTCCCCCTCCCACCCCTCATAGTGATATCAATATTCTGTGTAACTTGGATGTTCCACAGGTTATTATAGTAAAAAGGCCATGGGCTGTCATTTCACTCTTTCAGTAGATAAGGTGGAAATATACACAAGAAAAACAAAAGTTTTGGAGAGACATTTTATAGTTTATCAAGGTATGAATACTAGTAACTAATTACTATAACCAAAAAAAAAGTAAAGCGTTGGGTATGATTATCATATAGAAAGGATTTCCCCAAATAACATTATGACAGGCTGCTGACTTTCAGATATTTTGACTGTGGGACACTCAATGCTCCTTAAATTGCACCATCAACATGGTTGCTTATTCCACCTAAGGACTGTAGGATTCAATTTTCTGTGGTGTGACTACAGAATATAAAAAATCAGCCTATAGAATAGTTTGAGTCAGGCAAATTGTTAAGAAAAAAATCACTGAAACCTATCCTTTAGGCAATTTGGAAAATATTTATCAAAATTATAAATGCATATATTTTAATATAACAATTCTACATCTAGGAATTTATTCTAAGGAAAAACCTGTGTATAGAATGACATTTTTTACTAAGTTACTCATGTCATCATTGTCTATAACACTAAAATATTGGCAATAACTTAAATGGTCATTAATAAGGAATTGTTTAAATTGTAGTAGATTCATGCAACAGAACATGAAGCCACAAAAAAGAATGAATAAACTCTATATGAATTGATATAGAAAGTTCCATAAAGAGATAGATTTAAATTAGCTGTTGAATTTTAAAAACATAAATTCTTTCTGGAAAACTATGCAAGAAACTAACAACATCAACTGTGAGGAAGGGGATTAGGTGGCTAGGGGTCAAGGATGGGAGGAAACCTTTCTGCTTTGAATTTTGAACTACAGTTGACCCTTGAACAACATGGGTTTGAACTGCGTGGGTCTACTTACAGGCAGATTTTTTTCAATAGTAAACAGTATAGTACTACACACTCCGCAGTTGGTTGAATCCTCAAATTTGGAACCACGGATACCAAGGAACCACAGATATGGAAGAACCATGTACAGAAGGGACCACTATAAGTTATACCTGGATTTTTGACTGTGCCAGGGGGTTGGCATCCCTAACCCCGCATTGTTGAAGGGTCAACTGTTTAGGAAATAGTCTGGTCAATTAGATCAAAACAATTGATATGGACAAGGCCTCAAAAAATACAACATTATAATTCATGTATCTTTCAAACGGCCCTGCAACAGAAAAACTGCTGTAAGTATTCCTCTTATAAATTTTCTCAGATTCCAGGATCTTAAAATTTAGTAAAAAAAAAAAAATAAGCAAATCAACAACTGAAAGGCTTTAATTATATTGTTTATAATACATGTACCTACACAAACACAATGAAAGGCAACTTAATCTTTTGCTTTTCACAATGTTACAAACTTACAATGTAGGCATCATTATTTATTTTATCAACTAGGAAAGCAATGATCATTCTTCATTCTCTTAAATACATACTGAGCACCTACGAGGTATCAAGTACCAGGTTGGATTCTGGAAATTCAGTGTTGAATAAGATAGTCTTGGTCTCTGACCTCCTGGACAGTTCTGTTACTCTAGCTATTAAGGACAGAAAAAGTTCCTTTTTTAGAATGATACATGCAACACTCAATAGCTGCTTTACCCTTTCAGTAAAATAGTAAACATTCAAATGTGAAATGAAAACAGCTGGAGCAGCTGGATACAATTTAACTTTACATTAAAAAAATCCTCACACATAGATTACTTCTTCTCTCCACACTCATGAGTAACTCCTGTTCAGGAGGCTCAGTGTGTAAGAACTCCCCTCTTCCTCATGTCCCCATCTTCTTCCTGTACATGCACACCCTCCTTGGCCCAGAAAGAGGAAAATACAGGAGGAGTGCTTTTAACAAGGTTCCATATAAGGATATAAGCTGTTTTGTGATACGCACTCTATTTTTACAGTCTAGAAACACGTTGCTTAAAACTTGTGAGAAAATGATTGGACAGTCCCTGTTAGGATTCACTTGCATACTTGCTCCTTTTATTTGAGTTGAGATATACGATCATAAATCTCCCCAAACTAGTAAAGCATACTTCGGTGAAAGGTGACAAACAGGATGGTTTTCAAAAAGCAACAGCAGTGAGAGGAGAATAGGGAGAATGAGGTGAGAGTAACTTCATCCTCGAGTGCCTCCTTTGCACATGAGAGACATTAATTATACTTTAGAACTAAGATGCTCTCCACCGGAGACAACCAAAGGCAGGGATGGAGAGTAGTCCCCAAATGAGAAAATAAACAGAAAACATGAATGGCTAGTTGAGTTACGTTCCATTCAAGCCTGAGTAAATCACAGGAAGGAGATACTGGTGAGGCCCCTTCCTGGGGAATACCTGGACTACAAAGATGGACGAACATTATAATCACAAATAGAACAACAAGGACTTCCCTGGTAGCACAGTGGTTAAGAATCCGCCTGCCAATGCCGGGGACACAGGTTCGAGCCCTGGTCCGGGAAGATGCCACATGCTGCGGAGCAACTAAGCCCATGCGCCACAACTACTGAGCCTGTGCTCTAGAGCCCACAAGCCACAACTACTGAGCCTGCGTGCCTAGAGCCCATGCTCTGCAACACGAGAAGCCACCGCAATGAGAAGCCCATGCACCGCAACGAAGAGTAGCCCCCGCTCACCGCAACTAGAGAAAGCCTGCACACAGCAACAAGGACCCTATGCAGTCAAAAATAAATAAATAAATAAATAAAATTTATAAAATTTATAAAAAAAAAATAGAACATCAAGAACATGTTGAATAGCTAAACTGGTCTCATCACTGCTAATCTGATGAAGTAAATTTCTGTCTTTGCTTCCATGATTCTTTTTAACAATTAAAGGACATATGCTCTTATGCAGGTATGTATACATGTTTCAAAAGCAGTAGGCCTTCAGGAAAACAATATACACTTTGCAAACCCAAATTCCTCTGCTGAACGAGAGAAATTATTTTCTAATAATAATTAGAAATGTTTTGGGGGAACCTTTTATTATTCATAAACAAGGAAACAACCTTTATTATTTCACTGCATTTCTTTTGGTTACCAGAATAGTGGATATGATTTGAACCAACTACATGTCACTAACTTTATGCTATAAAGAATTCCCATCTGCCTCATAGTTTTGCAAGACCACACACTTTCAGATGTCTAACACACAGTAGAAATAATCAGTGAGTGTTGTACCTCATGTGTTGAGACAGGGTGGGGGAGTTGGGGAAAGGAACACAAATATGCTAACATGAGATGAAGTGGTGAGAGAAAATTTACTGTTGAAAATTCTAATTATCCCACAGAAACAGTCCTCTGTTGTCTACTTATCACATATATATATTGGACACCAAAATTTTTTATTTATTAGAACTCTATGGGCGTTTGTATATTTGTAAATTAAATCATCAAGATGCAATTCTCTTATGACAATAGCCTATAAAGTGGTATTTCTTTTGGTTTATGGGGAAATTAAGTCCTGTAAAGTGAAGAGAAATGAAACCTAAATCTTATATTTAATATTTCAAAAAGCTAATTTGACAAAAAAATAAATTTTTATGAATCTCATTCATATTTATTCCTTACCAAATTTTGACGGTTTGGCCAAATAACTTATAAGAAACAATTATAAGTAGTTTGGTTTTTGTTTTGTTTTGTTTTTACTTTTTCTTACTGGAATATAATTGATTTACAATGTTGTGTTAGTTTCAGGTGTACAGCAAAATGAATCAGTTATACATGTACATATATACATTCTTTTTTAGATTCTTTTCCCATATAGGTTATTACAGAATATTGAGTAGAGCTCCCTGTGCTATACAGTCGGTCCTTGTTGGTTATCTATTTCATATATAGTAGTGGACCTAGAGATTATCATACTAAGTGAAGTAAATTAGACAGAGAGAAACAAATATCATATGATATCACTTATATGTGGAATCTAAAAAAATGGTACAAATGAACTTATTTATAAAACAGAAATAGAGTCACAGATGTAGAAAACAAACTTATAGTTACCAAAGACAAAAAGGGGGGGGATAAATTTGGAAATTGGGATTAACATATGCATATATACAATAGCAGTTTGTTTTTAATAAGTATAAGCAACTTAAAAAGTAGGCCTGATGCCCAATATCCTTGATGAACACAGATGGCAAAAATCCTCAACAACACACATTAGCAAACTGAATTCAACAATACATTAAAAGGATCATACACTGTGATCAAGTGGGATTTATTCCAGGCATGCAAAGATGGCTCGACATCCATAAATCAATAAACATGATATATCATATTAACAAAATGAAGGATAAAAATCATATGATCATCTCAATAGATGCAGAAAAAGCTTCTGACAAAAATCAACATCCATTTATGATTAAAACTCTCAACAGAGTGGGTATAAAGAGAATGCGCCTCAATATAACACAGGTCATATATGACAAACACACAGCTAACACCATACTCAATGGTGAAAAGCTGAAAGCTTTTTCCCGAGATCAGGAACAAGACAAGTATGCCCACTCTCACCACTTTTATTGAACATAGTATTGGAAGTTCTAGCCAGAGAAACTAGGCAAGAAAAAAAGAAATAAAAGGCATCCAAATCAGAACTGTCATTATTTGCAGATGACATGATACTGTATATAGAGAACCATAAAGACTCCACCAAAAAACTGTTAGAACTAATAAATGAATTCAGTAAAGTTGCAGAACACAAAATTAATATACAGAAATCTGTTGCATTTCTATACACTAATAATGAGCTATCAGAAAGAGAAATTAAGAAAACAATCTCACTTACGATTGCATCAAAAAGAATAAAATACCAGGAATAAATTTAACCAAGGAGGTGAAAGATGTGTACATTGAAACCTATGAGATACTAATGAAAGAAATTGAAGAAAACACAAAGAAATGGAAATATATTCCATGTTCATGGATTGGAATAATTAATATTATTAAAATGTCCATACTACCCAAAGCAAACTACAGAATCAATGAAATCTCTATCAAAATTCCAATGGCATATCTCACAGAACTAGAATAATTCTAAAATTTCTGTGGAACCACAAAAGTTCCCAAATAGCCAAAACAATCTGGAGAAAGAAGAACAAAGCCAGAGGTATCACGCTCCCTCATTTCAAACTATACTACAAAGCTATAGTAATCAAAACGGTTATGGTACTGGCACAAAAACAAACACACATATCAATGGGACAGAATTGAGAGCCCAGAAATAAACCCACACATATATGGACAATTAATTTATGACAAAGGAGCAAAGAACATAAAATGGAGAAAGAATAATCTCTTCAATAAATGGTGTTGGGAAACTGGACAGCCACAAGCAAAAGAATGAAACTCGACCACTATCTTACACTATACACAAAAATTAACTCAAAATAGATTAAAGACTTGAATGTAAGCCATGAAACCATAAAATTCCTAGAAAAAAAATAGGTAGTAATTTCACTGACATGGGTCTTAGCGATGCTTTTGTGGACCTGAGTCCAAAAACAAGCGCAACAAAAGCAAAAATAAACAAATGGGACTACATCAAATTAAAAAGCTTCTGCACAGCAAAGGAAACCATCATCAAAACGAACAGTCAACCTACTGAATGGGAGAAGAATTTGCAAATGATATACCAGATAAAGGGCTAATATTCAAAATATATAAAAAACTCAAACAACTCAACAACAACAAAAAAATTTTTTAATGGGCAGAGGATCTGAATAAACAGTTTTTCCAAACAAGACATACAGATGGCCAACAGGCACATGAAAAGATGCCCAACATCACTAATTATTAGAGAAGTGAAAGTCAAAACCACAATGAGATATCACCTCACACCTATCAGAATAGCTATTATCAAAAAGACAAGAAATAACAAATATTGGAGAGAATGTGAAGAAAAGGGAACCTCCCTACAGTGTTGGTGGGACTGGAAGTTGGTGCAGCCACTATGGAAAGCAGTATGGAGATTCTTCAAAAAATTAAGAATCGAACTACCATATGACTCAGTTATTTCACTTCTGAGTATTTATCCAAAGAACACAAAAACACTAATTCAAGAAGATACAGGCATCCCTATGTTTACTGCAGCATTATTTACAATAGCCAAGATATAGAGACTACCTAAGGCTCCATCGATGATGGAATGGATAAAGATGTGTTACATAAATACACAATGGAATACTACTCAGACATAAAAAAGAATGAAATCCTATTATTTGTGATAACATGGATGGACCTTGAAGGTATTATGCTAAGTGAAATAAGTCAGATGGAGAAAGACAAATACTGTGTGATTTCATTCATATGTGGAATCTAGAAAAACAAATCAACAGAGAATTCCCTGGTGGTCCACTGGTTAGGGCTCTGTGCTTCCACTGCAGGGGACATGGGTTCGATCCCTGGTCAGGGAGCCAAGATTCCACATGCCATGTGGTGTGGCCAAAAAAAAAAATTTGAACAAACAAAATAAAACAAAAACAAACTCACTGAGATAGAGATCAGATTAGTCATTAACAGAGGGGAAGAGTAGGGGGGTGGGTGAACTCGGTGAAGGGAGTTAACTTCATGGTGATGGATGGTAACTAGACTTGTGCTGGTGATCCCTCTGTAGTGTATACAGATGCTGAATTATAACGCTGTACACCTGAAACTTATATAATTAAAATTTTTTCAAAAATAAAGTAGGCCTGATTCAATATGGTACAGAAGATCAATAAGATCTTTGAAAATTAGTTTTTCAGGAAAGATGATATAGATAATCTTTGGAATCACTTTCCAACTCTATTACTTGGTGATTTTAAGGAGTTGATAATGATTTTATGTCCATAAATATGTAACCAGAAGTGAAATTCTTTGCATTAAGAAAAAGTTCACTAAAATTTTAGAATTACTAATGGATTTAGGACCATCTTAAACCATAATTCTGTTATCTTCTAGTTATCATGTAAATTCTAGTAGTAGTAGCTGATAATCAATACAAAATCATTTCACCATCCATACTGTAGTTAGCAGAGCAACTGACAATAAATAAGACTATGTTGCCTAGGTTAAAAGAGGCCTTCAAAAAAACTCTAAATTTATTAGCTATTCCTAAAATTCATCTTCTTGGTGTTCTACACGGTTCTCTACTGCTACTTTCCCAGCAGCTACCTTCTCTTTCTTCTTTCATGTTCTTCGTTCACCATATATTTATGGAACACCTACTAGGCACTAGGACCAGAGCAGCAAATAAAACAGGCAAAGATTTTGTACTCCAGGTTGAATTACCTTTGAGCCTTCATTAATCACCAGCTGCTCATACCATTCCTAATTCATCAAAGTTGCAAAAGTGATAATTCTCCTCTCTTTAATCCTAGATTTAGCTGACTAAACATAAAATCCCATTTCTTTAAGCCAAGCCCATAAAATAATTTCAGAGTCATGGCAAGTGTGACCTTTCAGTTAGCTTCTTCCTTAGCCCATCCATCCCAGGCCAAGGTCACTTTTCACACTTTTTAAACTCCCTTTCTAATTCACCTCATGTTATATGTTGACCATTTGAATAGATTTATTTGTTAAGTTTCGTATATATAGCAGACTATATTTAACTGTTAATTTAAAGCATATGTCTCAATGTCCTGATAGAATGTTAAACATTTAGTAAATTAAATGTTTTTTGGCACTAAATTTTCACTCTTTATGTAGATGTTTAAATACTGTATGAAATAGAGTTCCTATACTTCTGGATTTCACAACCATAAAACTTCTAAAAACTAGAGATCTACAAAAAACTGCCACCAAAAGATGTTAAAAATTATCTATCACCACTGTTACATAATAAACGAATGAACATTTTAACATTTAAAAGTAGGAATAACATATTCTCAGTATAAAGGATAGTCCTAATTTAAACTGGATAAATTTAATGATGAAAAACTCACAATATTGTCCTAATATTCCTATTTCACCACAGATAGGTGAAAATTTAATCATGAATCACTACTTAGGAACCACTGGTATAGATAATGCCAAGTCTAGACATATCAATTATTTTAGGAACTGCATTTAAAAATATTTGTGAAAATTTGGCTGCCTTTATTTTAAATTTTAGATTAAATAAATAATTATTAGGCTTTGCTGGCAAAAATAATTATAAGTTCTTAAGACAATAAAAAAACAAACAAATATCCCACCTCTGCTTCTAGGTGAGGTTTTAATAAAGCCATTTTAGAAATGAGAGAATCTATCCTATTTTTTAAAAGCAGTTTCTAAGAGCTTCCAACACTTCTCAGGATAAACCATCTTGGAGTTTTCCAACTGTGTTGGAGAACTTTGAAGATCTGCTATAGTTGTGTATAAGACTACAAGTTGTGTCTGTAGGGGAGCAAAATATCTGTTACCTATTCAATAGTTTGATTTGCATGCACTCTCAAAACGAATTCTGGAGATAGAAATCACACGTTTCCATAAACATTCTCAGGCAGGCAGACAATATAACTTTTCTATTAATAATGAAAAACACCTTTGATGGACTACTCCATAGCTGTATTCTGGCTCCTCCCATGTGTGAATGGGAGGCAGCCGCTGCAAGGGAATTCATTCCAACCATATGGGAAAATAGAGCAGTGATGCCTCCAAGTTTGAAATGATGACATTCCCAGAAATTTCTGTGCAACACCAAAAAAGATTTAAAAATTGATTCCGCCCCCATTTGAATGATTTCTGATTTTTCTTCTAAACATAAAGATTTACATCCTACTTTTTCAAAAATAAAACTTAATTTGAAATAAAAATGATATAGTTTGATCTCATCACATAGAATAAATTCAAGAGAATGTTGACCTTAATTTAGTTATTAAAGTTGAGTCTGTAAGATAATAATTATTACTTGGAAAAATAAGGAATAATTTAATGATGAAGGTGAATGCTACAACCTGCTGTATAGCACAGGGAACTCTACTACAAAAATGAATGCTACAACCTGCTGTATAGCACAGGGAACTCTACTTAGTGCTCTGTGATGACCTAAATGGGAAGGAAATCCAAAAAAGAGGGGACATATGTATACATATGGCTGATTCACTTCGCTGTACAGTAGAAACTAACACAACATTGTAAAACAACTATACCCAAAAAAAATGAATGCTACGATTATGCCAATTATAAGTATGCATTTTTCATTAATGAAAGCATTTTAAAAAGTGGTAAATGTATTATTTTGTATCAACATATGTATATGCCCATAAAGACATGTAAAACTGTAAAAAGCTTCATCAAACTGAATTGCATCTTTGTTCTGTTTTCCAATTATATGTCAGAAATTTGACACCATGTAAATGTATGCTGAACTTCTGTTGCCCATAGGAAAAGAAAAAAAAATAGTAAGAGAAAACTTATGGCAGTTACAGTATAGGTACAAGGAGTTTACAATAATAATTTGTATTATGTATGGTAACTTATGAGTTTAACTGAGAAAACAGTAAGAGGCTTCTTATTCTATTATTCACATACATTAAATATATATTACATTCCAGTAAATATATTTTGATTTACTGGACTCTCAGTTCTTATGGGATATTTTCTATCTGACCAAGTGATTGACCAGCATAGGATCAGTATGCAAATTCAGGAATCAATGGATCAATTATAAAATCTCAAGCTCTGTGACTTGTCCCAGAACTCAGCAATCCAGCTTCTGTCTACATGTACACAAAGATTTAAATAAATTTTTCAATTTTTAGTCAGTTTATTTGGTATAATATAGACAGTGTTTTACTGTTTCTAAAAAAAAAAAAAAAGGCATAATTCAGAACCACCGGCTCTCATACAGATATCTGCCCATTCACATGGAATAGGTCTTCCTTCAAACATATTTTTATTCAGCTCTGGGAAGTGGAGAATGAGTGGAAGCTCATGAAATGAAAATGACAAGCGGGAGGAAGAAAAGAAGAATAGGAAAGAAGATACTGTCCCAAGGAAGAAAGACAGTGGAGCTAAAGTGAGTTTTATCTCATGTGTACCATTATCATAACTATGTAATAGTAATGCAATGTCACTGTCCATTTGTTTCACTCATTCATTCAATATGTATTAATACATTCAATATGCATTCAATATGACTACTGAAAATAAGACACCATTAGGTACATAATTTCAACTTCACCTCATCAGAAAACAGATGGATTCTTCTTCTTCCCATTTTCTATCTTTGTAACCATAAAGAGAAATTTAGTACTTGCCAGGTAGTATAAAGCATTTTTTTAATCCATTAAATGTAATGGGTAATATAGTCAAAATTTTTTCAAAATAAAATATATGGTGATAGATAGATATATGGACAACCTATGGACTAGGAGAAAATATTTGCAAATGATGTGACCAACAAGGGATTAATTTCCAAAATAAACAGCTTATGCAACTCAATATCACGAAAACAAACAACCCAATCAAAAAATGGGCAGAAGACCTAAATAGACATTTCTCCAAAGAAGACAAACAGATGGTCAACAGGCACATGAAAACATGCTCCACAATGCCAATTATAAGAGAAATGCAAATCAAAACTACAATGAGGTATCACCTCACACCAGTCAGAATGGCCAACATCAAGAAGTCTACAAATGATAAATGCTGGAGAGGGTGTGGAGAAAAGGGAACCCTCCTACACTGTTGGTAGGAATGTAAATTGGTGCAGCCACTACAGAAAACAGTCTGGAGGTTCCTTAAAAAATGAAAAATAGAGTTGCCATATGATCCAGCAATCCCACTCCTGGGCATATATCCAGAAAAGACTAAAAACTCTAATTCAAAAAGATACATGCAAGCCAACGTTCATAGCAGCGCTATTCACAATAGCCAAGATATGGAAGCAACCTAAATGTCCATCAACAGATGAATGGATAAAGAAGATGTGGTTCAAATCTGCCAGCTCCTTGATTTTGAACTTCCCAACCTCCAGAACTGTGAGAAATAAACTTCTGTTGTTTACAAGCCTCCTAGTTCATGGTATTCTGTTATAGCAGCTTGGACAGACTAAAACAGAGTGACAAACAATAAACTAAAATTTAGCAAAGTTAGGTGTTATGTCAGATGGTTATTAAAGGTGAATAAATGCCATGGCTGTTGGTGGTGGCAGGGGCTGGAGAAATAGGGTGGTCAGGCAAGGCCATTCTGAAGGAGATATCTGAATGAACACCTGAAGGAGGTAAGGAAGCAAATCATTCAGATATTGGGAGAACGCTTTAGGTGGAGAGAATAATATTATTTTCGCAATATATAATTCTATTAAAAGAAGGAGTGTGACAAATAGAAGAAGAGAAACTACACATGTAAGAAAAAATCCCAAGAGGATCTATATTATACAAGGAAGTGAACAGTGATCATCTTTGGGAATCCGTATGATTTTTTCTCTTACTTTGATTTTGTTTATCTTAATTTTTTGAATAGCTGTTTACCAGTGCTAGCTACATAATTTGTGGGGCTCATTGCTAACTGAAATGTGGAGCTTTTGTTCAAAAGCTAGAAAAATGTGCTGTTAGCAGTTCATAAACATAAAGCTTTTTCTTTTTTTTTTTAACATCTTTATTGGCGTATAATTGCTTTACAATGGTGTGTTAGTTTCTGCTTTATAACAAAGCGAATCAGTTATACATACACATATATCCCCATCTCTCTTCCCTCTTGCGTCTCCCTCCCTCCCACCCCTCTAGGTGGTCACAAAGCACCGAGCTGATCTCCCTGTGCTATGTGGCTGCTTCCCACTAGCTATCTATTTCACATTTGGTAGTGTAAAGCTTTTTCTTTTCTTCCACATTCTTTTTGTCAATTTGCCGTGGTGTTTGTTTTGTCATTTAATGTCATTCTAAACAAAGTAAAAATTTTAAATTAAAAAAAAAAAAAGATGTGGTATATATGTACAATGGACTATTACTCAGCCATAAAAAGAATGAAATATTGCCATTTGCAGCAACATGGATGGACCTAGAGATTATCATACTAAGTGAGGTAAGCCAGAAAGAGAACGACAAATACCATATGGTATCACCTATATGTGGAATCTAAAAAAATAATACACATCAACTTACTTACAAAACAAAAACAGACAGACATAGAAAATAAACTTATTATCAAAAGGGAAAGAGGAGGGGGAGGGATAAATTAGGAGTATGAGATTAATAGATACACAGCACTACATATAAAATAAACAAGGATTTACTGTAGAGTGCACAGAACTATATTCAATATCTTGTAATAACCTATAATGGAAAAGAATCTGAAACTGTACACCTGAAACTAACACAATATTGTAAATCAACTATAGTTTTTTTTTTTTAAGTATTTTTTTAAATATTTTATTTATTTATTTATTTATTTATTTATTTATGGCTGTGTTGGGTCTTTGTTTCTGTGTGAGGGCTTTCTCCAGTTGCGGCAAGTGGGGGCCACTCTTCATCGCGGTGCGCGGGGCTCTCGCTATCACGGCTTCTCTTGTTGCAGAGCACAGGCTCCAGACGCGCAGGCTCAGCAACCGTGGCTCACAGGCCCTGTCGCTCCGCGGCATGTGGGATCCTCCCAGACCAGGGCTCGAACCCGTGTCCCCTGCATTGGCAGGCAGACTCTCAACCACTGCGCCACCAGGGAAGCCCTCAACTATAGTTTAATAAATAAAATAAAATAATCCACATGACAATGATACATTAAAAAAAAAAAAAGGGTTTCCCTGGTGGTGCAGTGGTTAAGAATCCGCCTGCCAATGCAGGGACACGGGTTCGAGCCCTGGTCTGGGAGGATCCCACATGCCGTGGAGCAACTAAGCCTGTGCACCACAACTACTGAACCTGCGCTCTAGAGCCCGTGAGACATAACTAATGAGCCCGTGAGACACAACTAATGAGCCCGTGTGCCACAACTACTGAGCCCGCACACCTAGAGCCCGTGCTCTGCAACAAGAGAAGCCACCGCAATGAGAAGCCCATGCACCGCAACGAAGAGTAGCCTCCACTTGCTGCAACTAGAGGAGGTCCGCGCGCAGCAACAAAGACCCAACGCAGCCAAAAATAAATAAAATAAATAAATTTATAAAAAAAAAAAAAAAAAAAGATAGTGGCACAAAACCGCTCTATCACTGTCATTCACCACCGTGCAGGCAGGAAGCCTAGATTCATTTAAGAATGTGCTCGATGAGTCAGTAGAAATTATTAATTTTATTAAGTCTCAACCCTTCAGTACAAGCCCTTTTTAATATTCTGTGTTATAAAATGGGAAGTATGCATACAGCACTTCTGCTGCATTCTGAACAAAGGACCGTGGATATCTCATGATACTATGAGTTGCACCTGAGTTGCAAGCTGAACTACTAGCACCTTTTTTCATGGAACACCATTTTTATCTGAAAGAAAAAACTGCAGACAAACTATGGTTTATTCAGACTTGAGTGTTTGGTATTTTCTCAAAAGTAAAGCGAGTCTATAACCTCAAGGGAAAAAAATGACAGTTGCCAATAACTTTCAATGAAAACTACAATTTTGGAAAACCTGTAGCCACTGCTGCGAGCGTCACAGCTTCCCAATACTTAAGTACTTTTCTGATGAGATCAGTGTTATAACTAACAAACGTGATTTTTTTTAATATTGTATATGACATGCATAACTCAGTAAACCAACACTTTCCAACTGACCAATGCATGAAATTACAGAATCATGCATGGATAAAAGATTCATCAAAGTACAAGACATGCCAATAAATTTTAATATAACAAACTACAAAAAGTTCATTGATAGTAGTTTCAGATTTCACACTGAAAATCACCTTCAAGAAACTATCACTTGTCGAGCTTTGGTGCAATATCAAAGACAAATATCCACGATTAACTGAAAAGGCTGTTAAAATACCCCTCACTTTTCTAACTACATGTCTATGAAGCTGGATTTTCTAGATATACTTCAACCAAAACAACATTTTACAAGAGATGAATGCAGAACAAATATGAGAATCCAGCTGTCTTCTATTAAGTCAGACATTAAAGAGATTTGTACACATGATGATGCCACTCTTCTCACTAAATGTTTGTGTTGCAAAATATAATTATTTTTCACTTAAAAAATGTTATGTTAACATTTTATGGTTTTATGATTGTTATTTTTAAATTATTAAATATTTAACATTTTTATTTCTAATATGGTAAATAACAAGGGCTCTTTGGGATCCTCAATGATTTAAGAATATAAAGGGATCCCAAGACCAAAATGTTTGAAAGCTGCTGAAAAAGAGTTTGTCTCTCAGATCACTGAAACCTCAGATCAGTCAAGGAAGTCATGCAAATACCCTGATGTTTGCTACACACATAACTGTAATTTTACTTCTGCCTGGAATACTATGAGTCCCTCTCAGGAAAGAATAGGAGTAGAGAAGACACCTCAGAAATGCATAGTACAAGAAAAATGTTTCTTTTTTTATTATAAAATAATGCATGACAAAGACAGCCACTGTAGCAAATGACTGAAAACCACCTAAATGTTTGTTTTGTTGTTAGATTTTGAACTTCAGATGCACAGACAGCAGTTTGATCTAATTGTGGCCTTAATTTGTCTGCATGTTCTCATCATTGGTCCATGTATGATCCCTTTCCTTTGCTTTACTTTTTCTTCACTTCGTTCTCTTTACTTCACTCTTTCTTCAAGTTTCACGCTCATTTCCCTCCTCTATTAACCCATTTTAAAGAGATTGGAATGTATATTTAAATGTGTATAGCATTACAAAATAGGTATAGTTGTTTTGTAAAGAATTATGTGTGTTCTATTTAAATAAATAGCATTTGTGCTATAGCTCTCATTACGTTTCCTATTTTTTCTTTCATGATTATGTTTTTAAGATTTTTCCATGATCAATGAGTTCACTGCTTCTTACTGCTGCATAGTACTTCATAGTATGCATCCACTATATTTTACTTATTGATTAAAATTACTTATTGGATGCACCTAACTCTCTACCTCCATTAGTGATATTATAACATCCATGAACATGTCCTCACTAAAATTTTTGCTAGTTCTCTGGATAAACAGATCCATGAGTAGGCTTGCTATGCATATGACTGTACACTTTATATCCCCATCAGCAGTGCAAAAATCTCCACTATTCCATATCCTCTCCAATACTTGGTATTATCCACCTTTCTAACTGCTGCCATGCAAATACTTGTAAAATGATATTTTATTGTTGCTTTAATTTGCATTTCACTTCTTTATAATGAACTTTAGCAACTCTTCATATATTTGCTATTTATTCAGACATCTTCTCTGAATTACCTGTTTAACCTCTTATGAATTTTTCTCTTGGGGTCTCCATATTTTTCATGTTGATTTAAGGGGTTCTTGCATTTTGGGGATATTATCCCTTGCTGGTTTTAAACATGGCAAATACCTTTCCCAATCTAACATCTGTTTGTTAACTTCATCTATGGAACACTACATTGAACAAAATCCTTAACCTGTGGTGTAGCCAAATCCAGCCACTCTTTTTTGACTTATAGTTGGTGTTTTTGAGATTTTGTTTAAAAAGCCTTTTCTGGGGTGGGAGAGGGATAAATTAGGAGGTTGGGATTAACATATACACACTATTATATATAAAATAGATAACCAACAAGGACCTACTGTATAGCACAGGGAACTCTACTCAGTATTTTGTAATAACTTATAAGGAAAAAGAATCTGAAAAAGAATATATATGTACCTATATATGTGTATATGTATATATGTGTGTATATATATATATAACTGAATCACTGTGCTGTACACCTGAAACTAACAAACACTGTAAATCAACTATACTTCAATAAAAATAAATAAATAAAATTAAAATTAAATTTCCTCCCCTTTGGTCACAAAGATTTTATTTCACAGTTTCTTCTATTATCCTCTACTATCTTTATATCTTTATCTTTTTTTATTATATATTTTTTTAAATTTTGGGCTGCATTAGGTCTTCGTTGCTGCGCACGGGCTTTCTCTAGTTGCAGCAAGCTGGGGCTACTCTTTGTTGTGGTGCACAGGCTTATCATTGTGGTGGCTTCTCTCATTGCGGAGCATGGGCTCTAGGCGTGCGTGCTTCAGGAGTTGTGGCACGCATGCTCAGTAGTTGTGGCTCATGGGCTCTAGAACGCATGCTCAGTAGTTGTGGCTCATGGGCTCTAGAACGCAGGCTCAGTAGTTGTGGCGCACGGGCTTAGGTGCTCCACAGCATGTGGTGTCTTCCCAGACCAGGGATCGAACCCGTGTCCCCTGCACTGGCAGGCGGATTCTTAACCACTGTGCCACCAGGGAAGTCCTATATCGTTATCTTTATCTCATATTATTAGGTCCTTAGTCTATGTGGAGCCAACTTTTATGTAAGTTAGCAGTCTGTATTTTTCTCCATATAATGATCCTCACATCATCTACTAAATTATTTGCCTTTCTTCAATTGCTTTGTGATACAAACATTATCATATGTCTTTATATATACCTAGATCTATTTTTAAGCTCTCAATTCTGTTTTGTTTTGGTTTATTTACATATTGCTGGAACAACAGCATCATCATCACCATCACCATTTATAGCATGTCTTATCTGATGATTGAGGGTGACTACTATCTTTTTGGCTCATCTTTTCCTATGCACATTTTTAGAAATTTTGGGGCCATCAGCCATCCATATAAATTTTAGAATTTGTTGTGTTTCTCAAAAATCCAGTTAGAATTTTGATTGGAATTTCATTTACTTTGCATGTGTACTTGGAGAGAATTGATAACTTTATTAGGTTAAATCATATCCCCCGTGCACACAATATCTCTCCCCATTTATTCAAATCTTATTTATGTCCCTTTCTATTTTTCTACTAAAGGAAACAAAAAAAGGAGAATTTATGTTTCTTAAAATAATACCTTATTTTTATTATAAGAATAGTTTGTCTAAAAGGAGTGCTTTTTTGAGTTGATATACAAATATACAAGTGTACAACTTCTATTAATCTTGTTAAACTTTGTTAGTACTCATAGTATGTTCATTCAATTGGATTTTCTATATAGATAATAATATCATCTTCAAATAATGATTTTTATTTCTTCCAATCCTAACATGCCTTTATCCTGCCTTAAAAGATAGGTGGGACCTCTAATATTGTTTAAATGGTAGTGAAAATTGTAAACATCTTTTTCTTGTTCTTCGTTTCAATGGAAATGCTTCTAATTTATTCCAGTATGTTTTTTGTAAATTGTCTGGGAAGTCCTTTGATACTCCTAATATTCTGTAAATTTTTCATAAATAAGTATTAATACTTTATTCTGCAACTCATCATAGAGATGTTTTTTCTGTGTCTCATGAAATCATCATATGATATTTCTTCTTTGATCTAATACTAAAGTGAAATACATTGATACATTTTTTCTGACACTGAACTATCCTTTCATTCTTGGGATAAATACTACTCGATCTATATGTACTTTTTAGGGAATTCCCTGGCAGTACAGTGGTTAGGAGTCGGTGTTTCCACTGGCAGGACCCGAGTTCAATCCCTGGTCGGAACTAAGATCCCGCAAGCCATGTGGCACGGCCAAAAAAAAAAAAAAAAGTAATTTTTAAAATAAACTATTGGATTTGGTTAGCTAATATTTTATTTAGAATTATTGCACTCACATCCATAATGAAATAGGTTCATGCTTTTCTTGTCTTGTATCTTCCTTATCTGTCTTATATCTTCATCATCCTTATCTTGATTTGATAATCAAGATTATAAAGCTTCAAACAAAATGAGCTGGCCAACTGGGTAGCTCCTTTCTTGTTTGTTTGTTTTTTTTTTCCATTTTCTGGAGCAATTTATATAAAATAAATATTATTTGTCCCTTGAAAGTTTTATAAAATCCCACTGGAAAACCATCTAAGCTAGGGGCCTTTATTGGTGGAGAGGTTATAGATTCTTTTTCTTTAATCATTATTTATACACTGACGTACTTAATAAATTTTGTATTATGTGAATGCATAAGTTATGTAGAAAATTATAACACACACCTTTAGAAAACCAGAGAAGTAATACACAATAATGTTTTTAAATTCATACAACACAGTTTGTGCCAAATATCTTCCACTTGCCCATCCAGACCCTTTCCCACCCTGCTCTGCCTCAGGAGGCTGCCCTGTATAGGCATGTTGCCTAGACATCTAGCTCCTTGACTGGATTAGGCCAATCTGCAACAGGAAATCCAAGGGAGGGACAAGAGTATTTATTCCCCTCGTCTCCTTCCTGGAAGTCCCTTCAGGCTTGTTTCCTTCTTGACCAAAGTCACAGCTCCTCCCAAGGTGGTTTTCCCTCCACCACTCTTTGTCTCTTATTTCCAGAAATTGCTCCTTCTCTTCATCCTTTTGGGCCTTAAGGTGTTAACAACCCCGGGATACTACACTAATCTTTGTGGTTTCCCAACACCTCATCCACATGTTTGTAAGCAGTCTCTTTATTAACCATTTTTGATTATCCTAATTTGAAAGTGCCATCTGTTTCCTCCTGAGATCCTGACTGATATGCAGGTGATAGAGAAAATCCACCTCCAACTCCTCCAGATTAACAATTACTAACAGTTTGGTGTATATATCCTTCCAAACACAGAACATATTTGTGACAAATATAACACCAAAAACATGCAGATAAAACACAGACAATGTTTTTAAAATGAGAACTTGTTTTAAAACGTGAACATTTCTGGGGGCTTCCCTGGTGGCACAGTGGTTGAGAATCTGCCTGCCAATGCAGGGGACACGGGTTCGAGCCCTGGTCTGGGAAGATCCCACATGCCGCAGAGCAACTAGGCCCGTGAGCCACAGTTGCTGAGCCTGCGCGTCTGGAGCCTGTGCTCCGCAGCAAGAGAGGCCGCGATAGTGAGAGGCCCGCGCACCACGATGAAGAGTGGCCCCCACTTGCCGCAACTGGAGAAAGCCCTCGCACAGAAACGAAGACCCAACACAGCTATAAATAAATAAATAATTAATTAATTAATTTTAAAAAAAAAAGTGAACATTTCTGGTTGCTACTGACGTCACCTCATTTTTTTAAACTCTTTCCTTTCTTGGTCCCTATAACCCTTCACAATTCTGACACTCCTTTAATATTTTTGACAGCTCTACCTCTGTCTCCCTTTATAGGCTTATCTTCTTCCATTTATGTGTTCAGGTTTTGTCCATAGTTCTCTCACAACCTTCTCTCTCTTTTTGACACTGTGTTCCCCATGGAGATTCAACTATAATTACAATGCAAATGATTCCAAGATATCTGTCGCTAGTTCTGACCTCTCTCCCAAGTTCCTCCATTTTCATCACTCTCCGATAGCTATCTTCACCCTTAACAAACTAACAACTATTCAAATACAACAGGATCCAAACCAAATTCACATCTTTTCCACTAATCCAGTTCCTTCACTTGACTCTCCTCTTTCTACTCCTAATACCATCATTCTTCTTATCATCCCAGCCCAAAATTCGGTGTCATACTTGATTCTTTTTTATTGCTATCCAACCCTTCTACTTTGACAAATTTTAGCAGTTCCTATTGCCACAATATTCATCCAATATTCATTTCCTCCTTTTGGTCACAACAGCCAAAATCGAATATGAGACTCTTATCCTGGAATCTCACAACACCTTCCCAACTCAGCTCCCCACCTCTAGTTTTTCCTCCCCTTATACCTAGCCTTCCAACAGATTGACAACCTAATCTTCCTAAAAACACAACATTTCTATTTTCTAAATTGAAAATTAACTGCCCAGTATTCCCTGAATTTAAGTCTCTACTTCATGGTTTATATCCAAATGTCTGTACTATATGACCTTAAACCTACACAAGCCTTCATTCCAGTACTTCCGCCATACTCCCATCACGGAGCTTTACCATATGCTGTTTTCTCTGCTTATAAAGTCTTCCTCACATCTCTGCTGGTTTAAATCCTTTAAGGTCCAGCTCAAATTCTACTTCCTAATGTGCCTCCCTTGAGACATTAATCATATTCTTCTTTACATTACATGTGTACTGTCATCTTGTTCACCAGATTAAAAGTTCCCTGAGGGTTGGAACTATTTCTTAATCATTTTTGTTTCCCTCACAGCACCTATGTAACCCCTTTACAGTACTGGTAGTCAATAAATAATAATTAATTCTTGAATTAATCAATAAATGAAAACAAATCATCAGAAAGAAAAAAAACAGGTTTTCTTTCCTTTAATGAAGATTTAGAAACCATTTGCTTTTTGTGTTTTTTAAATAGTTTTTTTTTTAATGCATGCACACCTATATTCTGTAACAGTTGTTTATTTTAAATTTTTAAAAGATTATAAATTATATAAACTACATACAGGAGACAAAGTCCAACATAAGGCATGATTGATCACAACATGAACCATAACTGTTGTATGATTTCTAACCTAAAATAAGTGTGACTTTGGTACAAGCCAGTCTTTCTTTAAAGAAAAAGGAGAATAAGAACCCTGGGCCTTTAACTGAAAGACTCTATGTGGTTACTTCCTCTTTAGTGACACTACTATCCAAACCTACTTGAATGGAATTACCTTAATTGTATTTTTGTAGATAACCAGTGCAAACAAAAAATAAATATGGTACTTCTGGCTATTAGAAGTTGACTGTATTGAGCAACCAGCTCATCTTAAAAGCTACGTTATGAAGTGTTATACAGTATATAAATAAAAGAATAACTTGTGGCTTCAAAGACGGAGTGACACAGGTGGCTAAATAATCTGTTTATTACTTCAGTGTGAAGAAAAGATTGAACATTTTCCTGCCTTCACTCCTTCCTTCCTAAACCCATCCTATGTGCCAATCACTATGGTAGGCACTGGGGATATCAAGTAGGATAAAGACGTGAACCCTTCTTTAAAGGAGAGACAGAATTATAAACAAATGATGGGAAAATAATCTAAATGTAAAGTTTGTGCCAGGCATAGCAGCAACACAGAAAAAGAAAAAAAATTATCGTTACAAACAGTTTTATTGTTGAGAGCCTTTGCTAATCTAGTTTTCTATAAATTACTATAAAATATCACCCACCAGACAAAACCAGGAAAAAAGAATATATTATAACACTTAAGTATTTGAATAATTTATAATGGCTATATTACTTAGAAAACTTCAGTTCATTTAGGCAAAATGATGAGATCACTGGTCTCAAAATTGAAGAAAAAGCATATAGGGCCTGAAAAGAACATACGATTGTAAGTATTTAAAAGTGAGGGCTAAACTAATAAGGACCTACTGTATAGCACAGGGAACTCTACTCTGTAATGGCCTATATGGGAAAAGAATCTAAAAAAGAGTGGATATATGTATATGTGTAACTGATTCACTTTGCTGTACACCTGAAACTAGCACAACATTGTAAATCAACTAGACTGCAATAAAAATTAAAAAAAAAAAGAAGATTGTACTTTTACTATTTAAAAAAAAAAGTTGAGCGCTAGTCATAATTATTTTCTGTAGTCAGGAGGGAAAATGCCTGTTTACTTCATATTTTAACAGGATACTTACCTGCCTGAGATTTCTTATCTCTGAACTAAATAAATCATTTTAATTTCAAGCAAAGCCACAAAGCATTATTTCTCAAAATACATATTTAAGTAATTGCTTACTTACTTGGTTTTTTCCTCTCTAGACCGTGAGCTTCTTCTAGGATAAAGACGATTTCCTATTCATCTTTATATCTAATGCCCAAGCACAATTCCTGGCACATAACAGAGAATAAACACTTGTTAAAGGAAAAATGTAAATACAGACCTTTAGATCCTTTCCAGCTCTCAATATTCGAGTTTTTTAATGCTCATCATTTGCATCCTTTTCTTATCCTCCTCCTACTGGTAAAAACAAGGGGGTATTTCCAAACAGCCTAATTTATGGTATATTGGTGTTTCAACAAACTAAAGCCTCAAGACTTACTAGGGAACTTTAATTCTCAAAAAAATGAGGAAGGAAGGAAGGAAGGAAGGAAGGGAGGGGGGAGGGAGGGAGGAAGAGGGAAGGAAGAAAAGAAATCTTCTATTTATATTTCAACTCAAAATTGTACACTTCTTGAAAACGTTCCTCTTGCTGGATATCTATGAGATACCTTAAGCAAATAGAGAACTGCATACATGGCCCTAAACATTACTTTAAATGACTGTATTTATTATTTATATTTTTATCCTCACTTTTGCTGTGTAGTTGCTGTGAATGGCTTGGAACATGCAAAATATGCTAAGCAAGAAACACAGCCCATACCTGAAGAGTTAGCAGTTGAAAGGCACAAAGAGGTACAATGGATTTAAAAGCCTCTTGAAGAACAGCCTTTTGCTGCACAGATGCCAGGCAAGACAGTATGTGGCAGGAAAAGAGTTGGGGAAACTGCTTTAAAAACCTATTAACTAGGAATGTGAAAAAGCAGGGAACAATTGGGAAAGGAGGGAGGTGCTCACTGCTTAAAAGGCTTTTAAATGTGACCATACTTTGGTTGGCTTTTTGCCTGCAACATAAAATGAGGATGGTGTACTGAATGGCTAGATGGCTGCCGGAGGTGGAATGAATGGAAGCTAGGCTAGGGAGTCAAGGCTGAATTTTGAGATGCCACCCTGGACCGTGTGCAGCTGTTGACACAACTCTCAGCAATGGTTTAGTGAAGTAAACACAACATTCAGTCAGGCTGCTCAATCACCCTTTCATTTTTATGTTTTTCTTGATCCCATAAATATGTGCTTATGCTGTCTTTGCTGCAGATAACAAGGAGTTAATAAATTAGCCAGCCAAACAGGCAGGAATGGAGAAAAGCCACAGAACTTAGAATTGAACAGCTGACAGCAGATTCTGCAGGTGTGAGATGGGAATCAGCTCTGCATTTTCCATGTAGCACAATTTTCTCTGTCTGGGCTGTGGCCTGATTTCTGGCCCCTTCAGGACAAGCTGAGTTATAAGGGAGAGAATTCCAGGGGGCTCTGCTCTATGATCTTATGAACTCTAACCTTCTTTAAGAAGGAAGCAACCTCCTATGTTTAGACTGACAATATTACATGTTGGCAGTGGCCTTGTAAGATTTTACTTTTATATTAGGAAGGAAAAATACTCTAGATGCCATCCTACCTAAATAAGAAATGGTGGATTAAACTGCATAGCACAATGAATCATTCTCCTGCAATTGGGTGTCAAGGGGCAGCCCGCGCACACACACACACACACACACACACGTGTGTGTGTGTGTGTGTGTGTGTGAGAGAGAGAAAGGGGATCACTACTTGCACTGAATATATAAGTACCACAGCAGATAGTAAGATCATAACAGGGTAGGTGGAAATGAGAGAAATGGACTGCATTAAAGTGCATATTTCTAATATACTAGTTCATCATATTCTTCTAATCATTCCACTTGCTGGTAATGGACATTCAAGGCTAAACTCCACAATGTGGCCGTTCTTCCAAATCTTTTTGACTTACAGTGGTAAAAAATACTAATTATATAACACTTGAAAGGGTTCAATATGATCCCTTGATTAACAAAACATTCCAGTGTTTCTTTCTGTAAAGGGCTCTGGAGTGATACAAAAGTGATAGTGACTGATCAGATTAATAATAAAAAATGTTAATTTGATTTCTCTTTACACGGTGAGTATGGTCTACACATCCAAACCCTTTTGACTAAACTCTGTTATAAGGTATGTATTTGGAATAAGGATAGAAAAACTCAGATCTGAGGCTTTTTTCTAGATAGGCTCCGGGAAGGACAGGTAAATACCTTCAGTTATCAATATTCAAAATAGAAGCTGGTACCTACTATTAAATCTCATTTTGAATCTTTTCTTTCTCTAAGGCCTACTTTATGTCCCTAAAATCCTATGTTTCCAGTTTCTCCATCTAAAATGGAAGATCCTATAATTTAGACTATAAAAGATTAGCTACTTTCAGATATACTGCCCTTAGTGAGCTCTGAAAAAGTCTCCCCAATCCAAAAATATATTCCATTTTTGGTGAAGGTCTAAAATTTCATCATTAGAGATTTTAATATTTAGAGTCTTTGTCCCTTTATGACAAATTCAATTTCAAAACACATAAAAATCTAAAAATATGTGTACTACAAATGTAATTTTTAATTATCTGTGGACTAAAGATCAGAAAGGAATATAGAAAATTTAAGTTATGTTGTTAGGTTGGTTGTATCATAGAGGACATTTTCCTTTAAAATTTTCCCTTTAATGTGTTTGTAATAAATATCAGTAAGGAAAAAAATTAATATCACTTTTAAAGACTCTAATTCTGCTTGACTGCTATATCTCTCTAACTGTTGGAACCTAAAAAATAAATACATAAAATTTAAAAATAAAAAACATAAGATTATTCTCAGTTATATATAGATTTTGGAAGAAAAACATAAAACAACAAATATTCATTTAGGAGTTAATGTATATTTATTATGGGGGAGGCACTTTGTTGAGTGATACAGAGGATACAAAAGTGACTAAGATATGTGCCCACCTCCCCCTTCAAAGAGCTTCTGGCATAAAGCTAGTAACTTTAAAGAAAGAACACAATGTTATTACCAGTCATTACTACATTAGGTTGAATCTATTTATTAGCCATTTGTTTCAGATTTTGAAAACCGAAGGATGGAGCAAGCCTGGGACACTACCTAGGAAAGATCAGCCTGGATTAAGATACTTAATGAAGGAAGATGAGGGCAGTGGGCACAAGCGGGGAGAAGCGATAGCACAAAAGAGGGAGAAGATGAGAGCACGCTGACAGCAAACTATGCCTATTTCAGAGGGTTGATTAGAGCTAGCTCTGACTTCCAGCAAATAATTTTCAACATATAAAATGGACCCTAACAAAGTATTATTTCTATCAATCAAGGAGAACCAAGTAATCAAGGAGGGATATTTAAACACAAATATACCTTCATATTCACAATATAAACTCTGAGATAGTGTGTATTTCCTTATAAACCACCACTGTAGTGAAGATGGTTTTAATCCAATCACTTTGAAGCTCACTCTGATATCTGATATTGCAGATACCCTTGTTCTATTATTCTGTCCCAAATGTTTAAAACCTGATGGGAAAAAAGTAATGTCCTTAAGGAGTAGAATTCATCATTAGAAATAAAGTATTTTCCAAGTTGTTTGGGAAATGGGTTAATTTCTTTTTTTTCCCCCCTCTCTTAGACATCAAAATACATTGATTTCTCCTCAGTGGTAAAGAAATATGGCACTAAGAAGTACCAAATGAACTCACTTTAACAGACTTCAAAACAATACTACTAAGCAATTATTTTTAAATGTTTCTCTCTGCAAGACTAATTTCTTAATAACTCTCTTTAGGAAGTACTGACACTCACAAGGCCCTAAATTTTCATTTGGTCCCTAATACCCCATTTGGTAATCAATATCTTCATTTACTCTTCCCTGAATCCCCATAAGCCTTATTCTTCATCAGTATCTATCACATTTTTCTTTTCCTTTAGTCATTTTCTTTCATTTTTAATCCTTCCTTTCAGGCCAAGTTGTCTGCCTTTTATATCTATATTTACTTCCTCCTTCTCTTTCTCATTTTGACCCTTTCCAGACCTTTAGATTATGAACGTTGACATTTGTGACTCATTTTTTTGCCATGTTGGCCTTTCATGAATAAAATTTCCCTCCTTCACAAGACTGTTCTAAGCAAGCATAATTTTAAGCATCCATGACTATTTTCCAAATAGAGAGTCACTTCATTTGATTCTTCATGTGTTAAATCAAATGTGTTCAAGAATATGATTTCCTACTCCTATTCCTATTCAGTATTTTCTGTGAGTCTCCTTTATGATACCTTTCTATTGCAGTGTGGAAACTTGAGCTATCTGTGGTCTAGTCTGAACTGTACATGGGACAGTGATAATGACCTTCTGACCCTACAGTTCTTCCTGGCTGTGGGTAGAATTGATAGCACTTTTTCAATTTCTCCCTTGTCTTTGCTTGAACATACTGGAATTACAACCTCTGATAAAGGCAACATCCCCTTTGTAGTGGAAACAAAAGGAGTGTGTAATGAATTGGTTAAGATTACATTGCATGTTTAGATGATGAAATCCAATTGCAGCTCAATTCTTTTATTTTCTCTAGCTGGGCCTGATCTTCAATAAGACAGTATTGACTGGCATCTTCCCCAGAACAGGTGCTTTGGAATATAGTCTTGCTGCTTCGAGTTTAGACTGAAACACAACTATTGTACAGGTCAAGGGAATCAGATGTGAGACAATAATTCCCAGTACCTTAGGATGAGCACTGTAGATGATCCATATCCAGGTGGCATTAAAACAATGAAGCGTCCTTGGATTTATATGATGTGCCAACTCTTTCAAATTAACTTTAGTTACTAAGATGGCAAGATGTGAATTATAGTTTTATATGCCATTTCTCTGCAAAATTCTAGGACTGAGAAGAGCAAGGAGAGGGGAGGGAGACAATTTTTTATAATTCATCAATACAGATTTTGCTACACTGACATTATAAAATGAATTATTAATCTTTATGAATATGGAATTAATGCCACAATTGTGTGGTATTAAACTCTATCTTTTTATCACAAAACATATCACACCTTTGGTTGCTCTGAAAAGCAAATTACTGGCCTCTTCTGCCCTCCCTCTTATTTAACTTGTACTTTTATCTTTTCAAAAAAATCACTTAGAATTTTGCTTTTTGAAATGGCACAATACCAATATTGGCTGCAGAAAATATTTAAAATGTGTGTTTTTCAAAGAATGATCAGATCATTTATTCATCTTTTAGAGCAAAATGACTATATTCATCTCAATTATTTTTGCCAAGGATTGTTAACACTAATTTTACTCTTTCTAAAAATTAAAATAGCGAATAGTTTATATAAGGTGTTGATAATTACCTATATTATTGTACTGCTGTGACAGATGTTGGCAAAAAAGCCTAAAATGCCTACAGCTGTGCACTCCATGACATCTAGTTTATACTCAGACAGAAGGCTAACAGATGTTCTGAACTGTCACTTTGCCTAAATGTTTTTAAAGTCTAAGGACCTGCTTTATAATTCACCAGAGTCTGATTTTGTTTCACATAGGTCCTCAGAATTCCCATCTGTGACAATTAATGTTAAGGACATTGATAAATCAACCCTTGTGTTTTCCCTCTTTAACAAACAGGCATCAGTTTATATATAGATGGTGGATTGTAAAAGCTGCTTTTATGTACATCCTAGTTGTGAAATTCTTTCCTTAAACATAGATTTTATTGGGCTACCAGAATTCATGAAGGTCTGTTTTGAGCTGGGTGTATGGAAAGAGCCAGGAAATCACCCATTCTTTTCTTTTCGCTAAATTTTATGTACCTTGTTAGTAAAATGTTAACAATTTCCAAAGACAGTTATATTTTTTCCAGTGAACAAAAAACTGTTTTGTTATTTTTATTTCAGTATTTTAATAACTCTGCTCATAACAATAACTATTAATTGTGCAGTCTGTTAGGATAATGAAAGAACAAAATAAATGTCATTCACAAAGCATACAGCACATCTTCTCCTGCCTGACACCCTAATACTTCCTCTTCCCAAACATACCTTCAGATCCTTCATACAGAATTACTGCCCCATGCAAAGGCCATCAATGCCTTATTTGCTGTTGCTCTTAATTTTAACAAGCTGGATTCCTGTAGTACACTTGCTTAATAGTTTAAACATTCTGTTAACAATCAGGTGTTTGGCCTATCCTGTTTCTCTTCCATTCTGTATAGAAATATAACTCCAAATAGTACATCTTTCTGGGTTTGTTTCTAAATTAGTCCCCACACTTAATTATGAGGATGAGAGGGATGCCTTATTCCTCTTTGTTATAGGCTAAGCTCTCAGTAATCCCAAACAAAAGAGCCAGTTCTGGAAGATATAGGATTTGCTAGCAGGATTATGGTCTCATAGATAATGATGTGCAGTCAGCAGAAGCGAAGCTTTATTTTAATTCAAATAAGCTAGTAAACAAACCACTGACAAGTCTGCTGGTGAGAGTAACTGGCTGCTGTTGCCACATTGGCAGCTAAATTATAGAAAATCTATTATACCCTGTTCACCATATGTTTAATTTAATACAAGATACAAATTAAACTATCCACAGTGCCTATTAAAATAACAATACTTTTTTATATTTGAATGTCTTAAAATAATTTCTACTGACCTTTTAAAGGGTGGTTTTGATATAGGTGATTATCTGGGGGGGAAAGGTAGTTAATAGAAGGCAAAAAAAAAATTAATTGCCTTTCTGAGAAAATAAAAATATAAACGTTCACTGGTTTGCAGTTGTTAATAAGGTTAATTAGCAGTCATGTGTTCTGTTATTACTATATTTCCCTCCCACCCTTTTGGTTTCTGAGGCTGGAGTTTTAAGAGTGATACTTAGTTTGACCTGAGTCTGTCCTCATGAAATCATTACCTTGACCAAGCCAGCCTATGGGTAGCCTTAAACCTGATGCCAATTGAGACCTAAATGCAGAAAACTGAGTTTAAACTCTAGGTTCAACTTTGGTATGGCACAGGAAAAAGACATAGAATTTTATATCCCTGCTTCAAATCAATCTCTTCATAGCCAAAAGATCCTAAGGAGAGCCACAATTAGGAAGCTGCCTTCCAGAAAAAGGAGAGAAGAAAAAGACAAGACCACACACTGTTCACAGTTTCCTCCTGAACCCGCAGTAGTCAGTAACCAGTGGTGCTTGCTTGAGTCTATTTGGACTCAGTTTAGCAGATTTTAAAGACCATGATGGGTTTTAGATTATAGAGCTAGATTTCAAACCCAGATCTACTGTTTCCCAGCCACAGATATTTAAATCAGCTGGATCTTCCCTTACTCTGTTTAAAAAAAAAAAGGGGGGGGGGTATAAAAATTCCAATTTTATAAGATTATTATGAGAATTGAATAAGAGAAAGTATCTGGTACATAATAGATGGCCATTAAAGGTTAGTTCCTTTGCTCTTATTACCCTCAAGCAAACAGAATGTTGCTCTTTCTTCGAGGGTGAAGGGAGAATGTTAGGAGAAGAGATTGGAAGGGAAGGTATAAATAGAAATTCTCCCAAGAATCAGTTTCCTTGGCTCATTAACTTCTTTCCACAGGCAAAACCTTAAATGGGATGCTCCTTTTCTCCCAAAATTCACTACAGTTTCTACTCTCTTTAAGACTGTATCAGCAAATGAACTTATTTACAAAACAGAAACAGACTCACAGACATAGAAAACAAACTTATGGTCACCAAAGGGGAAGGGGTGGGGGATAAATTAGGAGTTTGGGATTAGCAGATACACACTACTATACATAAAATAGATAAACAACAAGGACCCACTGTAGAGCACAGAGAACTACATTCAATATTTTATAATGAACTATAATGGAAAAGAATATGAAAAAGAATATATATCTATGCATAACGGAATCACTTTGCTGTACACCAGAAACTAACACAACATTGTAAATCAACTATACTCCATTTAAAATATATAAAATATATATATATTATATCTATACACATTTAAAAAAAGAAGAAGAATGTATCAGTAAGCCATCCATACCAACTGCCCATTCTTGGGCCTCTGAAATAGAGAGACAAAGAATAATCACACTTTGGGATACCTTTCCAAACATTTATGTACATACAGCTTTTGCACTGGGTCTGCAAATGTGTTCCTGGAGCTGCACTATACAAATTCTGGTTCAAATGTAAGCTTATCAAATCCAACTGTGTACTGGTAGTTACAATACTGCATAGGTGTACATTTGGAAAATATCCTCAGTTTACGTTATTCTTGAGGTCCAGCAGATGATGATAATATTTTAACTAAAATGCAAGTTAATTTATCTGGGGAGCATGGTACTAGTAAGACTGTGCCAAACGGACACAAGACATATCCCACGGTCCCTTCCCCTCGCTCCACTACCCTCAGAGGTTGAAAGACCAGAGACATTTCCATTTACTGAAACTACAATACTGATAAAGTGAGAAATTTTTTTAAAAGTCACAAAAAAAAAAGTCACAAAATGTGTGGCATATTTTAAATGTTCAACATTTTTAAATGAATACTCTTAACACATAAACACAAACATATGATTGCAGGTATAATTTCATTTTGTATATATCAAGAAAAGTTTAAGGAACGCTACCCACAGGCCTTACTCCTACCTCCAACTTTCCCCTTAATTATAAAAACACACCCTTCTTAGTCCGTTCTTAGCGTAAAACAAAGACTGGGGGAACCTCCGAGAGTTCCACAAGTTGGAACACGAATGGGGAGGGAGACCACGCTGCGTCTGTGACCACTGAGGAAACAGGCCGCCTTTCAGCTTGCGGGCCCCCCTTCGACACCTGGGCTTCCCAGGTCGTGGCCGAGAAGCCGCGAGCCGCCTCCCCTGGGAGCGCCCGCCCTCCTCTCCCACCTTCCTTCCCTGAACCCCTCGAGTCGTCGAGGTGCCCACCGCCCAGCCCTCGGGGAGGACGCCCGGCTCCCCACGCTCCCAGGGCTCTCCCGGGCTCGGTCTCCACACGCGGCGCACTGGGGAACGAACCGAACCCGCCACACTGTGCGCTCGCTGAAACAAGCGGGTCCCAACACGCTTGAGCCTAGAGTCAGGGACACGCGCCCAACCGCCCCTCGGCGCGCCCAGCGTGGGAAAAGGCGGCCGGGAACGCGGGCCTGCAGGCACCCGGGACCCAGGCTTCCACTCACTCGGTCGGCGCCGCCCGTCCCTTCCCCGAGGGCCTCCGCCCTCCCTCTCGCAGCCGGAGCCGGAACCGGAGCCGGAGGCGGGGCCGCACGGAGCCGCGCCGGCCGCGCCCAGACGTGCGGGCCGTGCCGGGACGTGCGGGCCGAGAGCGCGGGAAATGCGGCGGCGCGCGAGGGCCGGCGGGCAGGTCGGGATGCCGCGGCTCCGGGGCTGGGGAAGCGCAGCCAGGCCGGCCGAGCCTCCGCTTTCCCATGCGCAGTCAGGTCAGGCGGACCGGTTCCGCAGGGCCCCGCCAACCTAGAAGGCCGGACCGACCCGACGAGACTTGTTCACCCTCGGCCCCAGCAGCCCTCGGGAGGCGAGAGGGCCGAGGCTCAGCGAGAAGTTTATTCTAGTGGCTCTGAAAACTGAGGTTTTCTCCTCACACACTCGCGCGCGCTCCCGGGTTAGATTTTAGAATCTCAAGACCTTGCATTTAAACCACGTCCCTCCCCGAGCCGTGGCCGGCGGAGGGTCGCCCTGGCCGCGCTCCCCTGCCTGTCATTTTAAGAGCTCATCAAGTGGCGGGCTTGTGTGGTGTTAGTTTTGTCTAAGTGAATAATTGAACCGTGTTGGGCGAGTTGACGGGAGCAACACGTCCAGAGTCCCGTGGTGTATTTGGAGGCACTCGCGGCCGGTACCCTCCGCAGGCTGGGGAAGCAGTCGCCCTCCGACCTGGCGCGGGCGGCTCCTATCCGAGCCCCGCTGGCCGGCACTCGGCCGCCCGCCCGCGCGCCAGTGTTCCCAGAGGGTCCCCGGGGCCCAGGCCGCGCCGGAGGCCGTCCGAGTCCGACTTTTTTCCGTGTGGAGAGGTAGAGCGGCCAGTAATGAATGACGGATTGCCTGCGAGAGGGAAGCTACAGTTTTCACGGTAGCTGATGGCTAAAGCATGGCACTGTGCCATCTCTGTGAAACTCATGATTTGTACGGTCACTGGTTCCCTGGAACATCCAGACCCTGATCGTGCGTACAGTGTTTCCTTATAAGCAGCACTCGCCAATTTAAAACCAGGTCCCGGGTGCCCCTCTTGCTAATCCCCTCTGCCATTAAATCCTCTTCTTTTATCCCCTCTCTACTTTCCCTTCCCTTCCCTTCCCTTCCCTTCCCTTCCCTTCCCTTCCCTTCCCTTCCCTTCCCCTCCCTTCCCCTCGCCTCCCTTCCCTTCCCTTCCCTTCCCTTTCCTTCCCTTTCCTTCCCTTTCCTTTCCTTTCCTTTCCTTTCCTCCCTCCTTCCCTCCCTTCCTCCCTTTCTGCCTTCCTTCCTTTTCTTCTTTCCTTCCCTCCCTCCCTCCCTTCCTCAATCTGAGTAGTTCTTGCTGAATGCTTCCCAGTAGGGGGGGCCGGGGTGGGGGGGAGTATGCCCTCCCCACCCCATCTCCCCAGTATGGCTTGTTGCTTGTAGAACTGGAGAGCTCAACTTTGGCCCCAAAGCCCTTTTGAATAGTGAAGTTTCCAGTTCAGAGCCACCTATAAACACCCATAAATCAGTGCACATGGATTCCCCAACCCCGTCAGAAAGCCGTTTCTATAACTTAGAATCGTTTTGGTGGTGTGTGTTTGCTCTGAGAGAGGAGCTGACCAGTTAGATTAGTTTGTGGATACAGAAAGGTTGCTGTTGTTGTTGTTGTTTTAAGCAATTTTCCAGTTTCAGGCAACTGGTTCTTGATTCCCTCACCTACCAAGGCAGTTTGTCACTTTTGCCCTTCACCATGACACATTCCCCATTTTTTAGTTATAGGCTGAAGTTTTCCCCCATGTCAGATAGAATGTCATTGCATTACAGCTTTTGAGACAACTTTTGGAGGCTTACCTACGAAACTGTCTTCCTGTCCTTAACCGGAGAGTGAGGCCACCTGAGAGATTTTAAACTTCCTTGTGACTGGGATTGAATAGATTCAGTTGATAAGATGTGTAAGGTTTACTCACTTTTAGACACCTTAGGGTACTCACTGATGCCTTCCTATCTTACAGACTTAGATTCAGCCCCAAGCCCCTCCCTTGCTGGAAAGAGGACAAGCAGTTCAGATTCTTTCAGTTATATGAAAAGGAAAATAGCTTTCATCAGGTTGGGGCATCCTT
Organism: Eubalaena glacialis; assembly: GCF_028564815.1. NCBI lineage: Eukaryota > Metazoa > Chordata > Mammalia > Artiodactyla > Balaenidae > Eubalaena > Eubalaena glacialis. The sequence goes on along the minus strand of NC_083721.1, from coordinate 86,629,238 downwards.
TATAAGTTTTGATATTCAGAAAAAACGTATGACAAGGGAAGCAGGAAGAGATTATTCCGTTACTTCAGTGGATTACTTTTGTAGCGCAAAGTTATGAAACACTGGATTCAACATTTTACATGTACTGTCTCCCACTCCACCGTTAGTCGGAGTAGGTATTTCTACTGTTGACTTTCCATTTTGCATAATGCGTCCCCTCCCATCTTGCCAACAGTGAGGAAAGCAAAACACTCCTCAGCCTATTCCATTAAAGTTTGCTCTTGATTTACACTCTCCACTCCCTCCCTCCACCAACACACACTTATATAGGCACAGTTTTCTTGATCCAGAGAGTGTTGGGATGTGTATAACTTTTTAATATTGTCCTGACTTTCATTCCTTTTGAACTAATATTAAGGTGTTCATCCTGAGATATAAAATGAATTATTGAGAAACAACCATGTGAAATATTGTTTAATTTTCTGTTTTATTGTTTGTGTTTGTTTTTCAAGTTTTGTAGGAAAGGCTTTAATTGGTGTCTAAGTAATAGTCCTCAAGAATTCCTTATTAGATTACTTCAGACCAGTTGTAAACCAATAATATTATTGTTTCTGAAAGGGAAGGTAGAAGCTAAAATCAGTTTTGTCAAGAGATTCATTTGAGGGTTTATCTTTCTTTTATTTTGAATGGTTTGTGGGAAGAAAGGGAGGACTAAATGGGGCAGGGGGCAGAGATAGAGAGCCCAACGAAAACTTGTTTTTAAGATTAAAGCCATTTCCCCAGACTATTGTCTTGCCACAAGTGACGATAAACAGAGCAGAAGTCATGAGAGTGGATTACAGTCACTCTGGGCTATTGGAGGCCCAGAGAGTCCTGGCATTAATTCCTATAGAAAGGTAGAGACACCTAGCCATCTTCCCCTGCACTTCCCCTGCAGCACCCTCATTGCCTAAGTGTTCAGGGCTCCAAGTTGATACAGACCTCGGCTGGGTCTAGGTGGCAGGGCTTCCCCTGTGAGGGGAAGCAGATGTTCTCTGTGGAACGGAGGGGGAAGCAGGGTGGCTATAAGAAGAAGCCTGAGGGGATGGGGCACTGTAGCAGGAGGGCTGTGGCCACCAGTCCCCTGGCAGGATAGCAATCAATGAGTCAAAGCTAACTAACAGTGAATGAAAGAGAGCCAAGAGTAGGACCCTTTGGGTGCTAAAGTCTAACCTTTAGCTTGTTCCACTCCTCCCCATGGCATCCCACCCTAGGTTTTCTGGGATTGGAGACCTAACAAGAGGAGAAGGGGAGCGTGGTAAGAAAACATGCCTAACCCCTGTCCAACATGCATGCACGGGTGGAGCTTGCAGAGATCAGGAGACACATCTCAAGTCCTCAGTGATCTGTGTGTCTGGCTTGTGCAGTTATGCATGGCCAACAGGGAGTGGGGAGCGGTGGGGAGGAAACCTGGTTTTCTCCAGTCACCCTATCTGGGGCTGGTGTGTTTCCTCTCCCCCCAGCCCTCCACCTCACCCCATCAGGACCAAACAGAATTGAAACTCCATTGCCTTTGCCTGCACTGAGCCTAAAAACCCAGTATTTGATAAGGTTCCTGCACCATTGATACAATTGCAGACTTTTTAAAGCCTCCTCAAAGAGACAGATGTTTGGGCTGATTAAGAATCGAGGAGGAAACCTGCAGCTGCACCAAGGAATAATCTATTGGACAAATATTTTAATAAAAAAATATGAAGAGATCAGCCTGACCTTGCAAGGTCTTCTGCTTTAAAAAAATCTTTATCAACCCCCTATTCTATGGCTTCAATAAACAGAACCCATTACCTCACGGCATCTTTTGTTGGCCCCATACAAGAGAGAACAAAATGGTTATTCAGGGGAACGCTTTCGATTTTTATTGTGGGTAGCCTGCACAAAGAGCCGTGTTATTGTATTTAAAAGAACCATCTGTAGCAGAAACAATGGCATCAAATTATCTTTGAATACCCACTGAAAAAACATAAAGCTTTTTTTTTATTCTTCTTCTGTACGGTGGGGGGATAGAGCAGTGTTAGGATAACTGACTTTTTTGTTGTTCTCTGGGTGCATTCTTCTCGCTCCCCCTCTCTCTCCCCCTCACCCTCTCTCTCCTCTCTCTCTCCCTCTCCCTCTCTCTCTCTTTTAAAAAATCAGCCATTTGGGGTTTTAAGCCATAAACGATTTTTCTTGTTGCAGGGGATTGCAGTGGCAAAGCTAGGCTAGGTCTTGGAGGCTGGTGTAAGGCGAAACGGTTGAAGGCAGGAGGCTGATGGAGAGACTGGGGGGAAGAAAAGCCGAAATGGATTCACGGTGCTTTGGATGGAGGATGAGAGGGGAATTGCAAGCTCCTTCAACTCGTTCTGTCCGGTGAGAAGTGATCAAGCTTGGGCTGACAAGAGGCTCAGGGAGCCCTCACGTTCTTTCGCTTTTTTACCTGCCAATCAAACTGCTACAAGACAACACCCTGATCTGACATGGACATGTAAGTAGCTTGCAACCCAACTTTGACATTCACTGCTAGCTCACTCCTCTCCGCCCACCCCCCCAACTCACTTTCTTCTCCTCTCATTCTATTTTTTTTTTCTTTTGACCTTTAAGAGATGTGGAAATACACCCTGTGTGGCAGTCATTTAACACAGATTTAAGTCTGAAAGCGTTAACTTTTGGGATTAAATACTAATTTTGATTTCTTTGACAAATGCAGAAATGAAATGACATTATTTTATTCTCTTCTGAGCAGTTTTAGCACTGAACATAATCAGCTGCCATGCAATAGTGTGTGTGTTTCCTTTTCTATGAAAATAAAGAAATCCGTGAGCCCCCAGAGAGAAATGCAGAAATGAAATTTTCAGGCTTCCATTTAAAAAATATTAATATCTAACATTTCATCCCTACAAAGAACCTTCTCCATGCCACGATTACATAGAGTGGAAAGAGTGATTTGAGTCAAAAGGTATATATATCATTAAGGGGTTGCTACCGTTTCATCTGGCATCTTACTATTTTGGTGGTGGCTGGGGGGAAGGATGTGAAAAAAAAAGGAAAGGGACATGGCGACACCTTGTTCTTTATGAGAGATTGACATTGAGGGGGCTAGAGCAGCAAGAGGGTAGGATAAGCAAGAAATATTACCTGAGAGAAGGAATTACAGAGCATGGCGAAGCTGGAAGCTAGGAGGGCGTCTGTGGGAAGTTGTGGGAGGGAGAGGGGCTTGCTCTCTGGCGCCCTCTAATGGCAATTTGAACCAATGTTTTACTTTCTCAATTCAGTACTGGGAAAAGCAGCTGGGTTTTTGTTGCTGCTGTTGGTGGTTTTTTTCTCCGCAGACTTAGAAACTAGAGACTATTAGTGGAGTAAATTGATTGTTTTCATCCCGGAAACTTATGTACATGCCTTAAAATTATCAATGTCTTCTCCTCAAACATTCCTCCTCTCCCGAAATTTTGTTAGAGTAATAGGAGAGGCTAACGGCAAATTGACTTACGGAGGGTGGCTCATGCCCAACTAGTAATTCGGGGAAAGGGATTCCTTTCCTACCTGAACAGCATTCTGACTCTTCTAATATACTCGAGAGCTGTAGCGGGGTGGGGTGGGGAGGGATGATTTGGAAATTGCAGATTCTGTCACGGGCTCATTATAATACAATTTAAAGGGGGCTCTTAGGAACCTCTGTTATTTCGACATGTGGTGGTAAGGGGGCTTTCCTTCCCGCCTCCTTTTTCTTTTTCTTCTTTCTTTCGTTCCTTTTTTTAAAAAATTTGGTAGATAAAGGTTAATCTTGGGCTGAATGATAGAGCTATGATTGACAAGAGAAAAGGTGTTGAGGGCAGGTCGCGCTGTCTTATTTACAGCCCACTGCTTGCTGTAGAGTCTTTGTTAGGACTGGAAAGCTAATTTAGTGCTGATCAAAAGCACCACAGAGTTAAAGGACTGGTAATGACTGCTAATTTCATTTCAGCCTCATGCATCCCCAACTGCTGTAATTAAAGACACGCTATTTAAATACAGGTGAAGGGTTTTTTTTTTCTTCTTTTTTTTTTAAGTTAGCGTGGGGGTGGGTGGATTACAATTTTATTTAGATTTCATCTTATACTTGGGCGTTATGTAGTCCAACATCAAAAAAAATTTTTTAGAGTCGCTTCTTGTCATTTATACCTGGCTTTGCAGAACAGGCAATGTGAAATGTGTCAATCACATAAAAGTCCCTATTTAAAGACAGAAAGAAAGAAAGAAAGAAAGGATGCAGAGGAGTAACTGTTTGGGGGCATTTAAATATTTGGGTCTCTTTTTTCCCCCCTTCAAATTAATAGAAGGGCCTTCGAAATAGCTAAAGTATTTGAAACTTGGGGCAGGGTGAACAGGCCAAAGGGATCAGTGTCAGCTTTTTAAGTACTTCTAAAAAGATCATGTGAACAGATGGAAAAATATATTTTTAATTAAATAATTTCCCCCACACTGTAGCTGCAGTGTTGGCTCAGAAACCGTGTAATTCCCCCACCGATAGGAGTTTCTTTATGAGAACATCAAAGGATAAAAAGCTCTACATTTTCGTAGTTGGTTAAAATTGATAACCACCGCCCCCCGTACACACACACACACACATACCCACGCACGCACACACACCCCAAAAAAGAATTTAGCCTTTAATCTCTTTTTATCCACGAAGACTAAAGCTCTGTACTCGACCCCGCGAGCGGCTCTCGCCTTCAGGGGCTAGAACCCGGCTCAGATGTGAAGCGTGGCTGAGCCGCTGCGCAGGTTCGTGGCCAGCGCCCCCTGTTGGACACAGTAGGAGCTGCGCAGCGCCAGTCCTGGAAATCACTAGAACCTTGCTCTGGGGTTAGAGAAAACTCTTTATTACCCTCCAAAAAGCAGTTGGGAAAGGGAAACAAGTTCTTATATCCTTGAAAGATAATATAAGTTTAATTCAATAAAATGTTAAAAGGAGATAACGCAATTTTAATTCAATATAAAATAAAGACGAATCTCTCTCTTCCCCCTCCGCACATCCTGGCAGCCACTTCCTACCCCCGTTTGGATTTGGGACTCTTTTTAAAGATTTAGCGGTACTAAAACAGGTAGAGAAGCATGATTTTAAAAGAGAGAGAGAAAGTGAGAATTTTCCTCTGTAGCAGTGGAGAACCAAGCAAAAGTTACTTCTCCCGTTTTGTCCACATTTCAAAAAATAAAACGAAAGATGCTGCTGCGTGCTGTTTTGACATTGTCAGCAGCATCTTGAATGCCCTCAGAGGCTCTTTCAAGTATAGTAACGGAGTCTCTGAAATAACTCGCTCCTTTAAAATTTTATTTTCAGATTGTAATTAAAAGGTCAGTCTCTTCTTTGAATGTTTCCTTTCCCCCAAATCAATCTTGATCAAACTTTTCCTTTCCCACCTAGCAGTTAAATTCCAGATGTTCTTTAAGAAACAGGTGCCTGACACCTCTCTCTCTCTCTCTCTCTCTCTATTTTCCTGAACTGTAGGATTCCAGGAAAGGTGTGCCAATGATAAAGAGTATTTTCTTTTTAAATTCAGTATTTTCATTGACCAGGAATCCAAATTATCCTAGGGGAAGAGGAGTATTTTTTACACTTTCAAAAACTACCTGTCTACATGAGAAAGAGCTTTGACTTTTTCTTTGGTCTGAGAGTGAGGGCAAAAGTACACTTTGAATTCTTTCAGAAAGATAAAATGACACATCCTCTGAACTTAAAACAGTGGGAAAATATGGGTTTGTTTAGGTGTTTAAGATCAAACTGAAACAATGTGTGTGCTAAACAATGAACACAAATGGTCTCAACAAGGTGTTTGATGATTTGGATCTTGTGGATTGTACGTACAATTTTAACTTTTAGATGAAAACCTCAAGAAGTTTACGGCTTGCTTGTTTGCTTTTTTTTTTAAGTTTGCCTATTGAAGGAAACTAGCTTAATTTTCATAACAGAATTACTTCTCAAAATATTTGATACTGTGGCTACTCAAGTTGTTTTTAACGTTGGTCTTACATTCATTCTTCCCACCTCCCACAGTCAGCAGATCTGAGATTGTGTTTTCAGGGAAATTGCTGCTCGGTGAGATGAGAGACGCTTTCTCCCTCTGATGCCAGAATCGAATCTCGGCTTATGTTTCTCAATAATGAGTTCGGATACAGTGGCAGGGAGAGAATCAAGGCTTTAAATCAATTTTTACCCGGAATTCTATGGAAATGGCGGGCAAGCGGGATTCCCTGCTAGAGAGGCCCCCTCACCCTTTGCTTCACCAAAAGACTAGTCCCCAGTACAGAAACATTAAGTCCGGGCCAACTTTGGTGCCAACCCCGTTAAGGTGACAAACAGTGCTCTGACAGCCGTGGCCCCAGGCTGCCTGCGGCGTGGGGAGGCCAAAGCCAGCAGAATCTTGGAGGTGCCCAGCTAAAGAGGGTATATGCTTGCTGTTCGGAAGTGATGTAGAATTTGCAAAAGCAGGGGCTGAGATTTCACACACCCCCCTTCTGCCCCGCGGGGGTCCCAACCTATAGGGAGAAGGCTAGGGGAGGAGCCGCACCTGGCTGAGGGAGGGCAGGCAGTGCGCCCCCAAATTCCCAGGACCCAGGGAGAAAGCGCAACCCCTAGTTTAGGAAAAAGAACTAAACAAGTGGGTGGCCTAGGCCTGGGAATACCACCCAGCTCTCCCAGCACAGTGTCATTTCTGTGGTTTCACGCGGCCTCAGCCCCTACTGGAATCTCACGCCCCACGGCGGCAAGCAGGAAAGCAGCCCTTCCATCTTTGGGGCCTGGGGAGGGGGCAGCGAGTGACTGACTCCTTAGCAGCAGGCAGAGCCGCAACTCTGGCAACCCGCTGTGTTTTCTCCGCAGCAGCAAAGCGCCCTTTAGGGGCGGGGCAGGCATTTTTGGTCTGTTGTCCCAGTGTCCAGGCCAGAGCCCGAGCCTGTTGGCTGGGCGCCCTGCTTTGTAAGTGGTCAATCTTGCCCGATTCTGAGGGCGATCTGGGAGGATGGGCCAGCCTAGCTTTGGGCCCACTGAGTGCTAAGTCCTCAGCCCCCTCTCCCCTCCATCCCTCACACCTTTCCTGGTGAACCCAAACCTCATTCTGAAAGCGAGTATATGGGGCTTGGAGTTTGGTAGCTATTTGGGGATGGAGAAAATGATTGATTATTAAAACCAAGGTTATAAGGATGAACCCTCATTTATCATTGTTTGCTCTTTTACTTTGTCTTTAAACTTTGAAGATCCTTTAGTTCACTTGATCCAACCCTGAGACAGACAGGGCGCCAGGGAGAAAGCACAGCCCGGCTTGGGAAGGAGCTGGGGTATAGACAGATACTCATCTCTCCACCACTCAGCAGGCAGATAAGCACTGCCAGACTGTGGGTCCTAATCCAGGGCCCAGCTGCTATGTGGGTTGCTGAAGGGTGTTGAAACAAGTACAACTTGACACCATTGAGCCCACAGTGCTTGTCAATAATCTGTGAATTAGGTGCAGAGATTGTCACCATAGATCATAACAGTTTCTGAAGGACTCATTACAGCCTATCGTGTCAATGATCTTCAAATTAAGGGGAGGTGGGGTGAGAGGGAAAAGGAGTGGGGAGAGCCTACAAAAAGGAAAGAAGGGTGGGAGGGGAGATAAAAGTCAGAGCCCCAGCTCCGAAGGAGCCTTTAAAGATTATCAGGCTAACAATCTGAGAATTCCACTGGGATGGGTTTGGAAGCCCAACTCCATCTGAGCCGGGGCTGGAAGAGGGGGGGGGCACTAGGGCTTGAGCAGAAGTGGACCCCTGGGAAGGCAGACTTCTCAGACATTTCTTTTGAGAGCAGAAGAGCTTTTGGGAGAGGGCTCCAGATGTCGATGGGAGGCCTTGATGCCAGTCCGCCCAGGATGGGTGTGTACTTTCATTTAGAGCACTTCCCAGGGCTAGATGATGCTGCAAATCTTGGAGAAAAAGTGGGTAACAGTTTTGTTTAGAGCTGATGGTGATTGTAGGGTGTTTTTTTTTTTAATGGCTTGCTTTCAATGTCTTTTCATGGAAACAGGTGAAAGTCTTTCTTCCTTTTCCTTTGATAGTACTCCTATCCCTCACACACACGTTAAGCAGAGCTTTCTTCCCCCAACTTGCTTTTTGGGGTGCCAAACACCTCTGCCTTCTGAGGTTGTTGAGTTGTCACTTTTTGTGACTTTGTATTATG